>NC_088315.1:11092551-11713436 GCF_910592395.1 Lineus longissimus
GCAAAAGTATGGGCGGTTATTACCGCAAATAAAGACAAACCAAAGCAAAGACACTTGTGTAGCATATCAAGGACACGTAGATTGATACTCCTGGGCGGTTATTACCGCAAATAAAGACAAACCAAAGCAAAGACACTTGTGTAGCATATCAAGGACACGTAGATTGATACTCCTATGTGTGCCACATCAAAGACATCTGGACCATACACCACGTCAAAGATAACGATGCGAAGTCAACAGGCGGCGCCACTGTAGATTGCTGGCGGCCGTACGTTGCCTGTTGACGTTGTTGTTATTTGCCACCTCTCTCCTATGGCAAGCCGTTTGCTTCAAAAAGTCGAAATGATTTTTTTTCCAGTCGAAATGATTTTTTTCTAGTCAAGATATTTTTTCAAGTCAAGAAAAAAAATTTGAAATTAAATTTTTTTTTCAAGTCGAGATATTTATTTTTCTTCTCATTTAACTTATTGAAGTTGAATCAATTAATAAAAATTTCACTGCGAGAAAAAAATGATTATAAAAATAAAATAGTCGCTTATATCAACAAAAACCTATAGTTGTCGAAATCGTTTTTACTTTTCCCAAGACGGTGGCGCCGCCTGTTGACTTCGCATCGTTATCTTTGATGTGGTGTATGGTCCAGATGTCTTTGATGTGGCACACATAGGAGTATCAATCTACGTGTCCTTGATATGCTACACAAGTGTCTTTGCTTTGGTTTGTCTTTATTTGCGGTAATAACCGCCCAGGAGTATCAATCTACGTGTCCTTGATATGCTACACAAGTGTCTTTGCTTTGGTTTGTCTTTATTTGCGGTAATAACCGCCCATACAAAAGCATACACAAACTTCACGCATATTCTCCCTGCCACATCAGTATTAGCTTCCAGCACGTATGTAGTGCTATACAACCTGGTCCATGGTGCAGGGTATTAGCAGGGAGATTAATGATTAACCTGTTCTATTTTAGTTCTATTCGAGAAACACTGACCTGAGTGATAAGGCAAATTCTGCAGAGTGGCCTACCGGAACATGCAGTCAGGGTATCAATAAACAGTTATGCCAGGATGGACAAAATATGTACAGTGGCCAGCGCTTGCTCTTTGTTTTATTCTTTACTGACTGATGTTGTCAGTTTGAATTGCGTTCTGCATCTCTCCATGCGCCTGGCTTTGGTCCGACAGTGGCATTGGGTACGAGAGTGGGTAGGTGATATGCCTAATATGTGAGGGTCTTATTTGGAACAGGACCTGCTGTCACTGGTCTCAATGCATTGTGCAAAATAGCGTACTCCAATCAATCTATTGGGGGTTGCATGTAGATAGCATCAGCAATAAGTCCCTAAATGCAGTTAATTTCGTGTTTAACCTTTAATAAAACTTCAGTAACGTTAGAAATTTAATGTAGCTCAATCATCGTGCCCATTTAACTAATGTATATTACATTTCAACTTTGCCCGCTCCATGGGTATATGCTAGTCTATACTATAATGCGCGTTGTGGCCGCTATTTAGGAGGCGATTTTCGTTTCAAAATTGGGCTTTGGAAATGCTTCGAATTCTTGCAACCTTTGGCTTCGTAGGTCTGGATCATATGTAAGAGTGTCACTGAGGGTGTCATACGTCGAATATCTTCGTGGTTTTAGAATAAATAACAACTTTTCAGAGAGCACGTCGACTGGAGAGCTCCGCTCATTCTCAAAAGCATACACAAACTTCACGCATATTCTCCCTGCCACATCAGTATTAGCTTCCAGCACGTATGTAGTGCTATACAACCTGGTCCATGGTGCAGGGTATTAGCAGGGAGATTAATGATTAGCCTGTTCTATTTTAGTTCTATTCGAGAAACACTGACCTGAGTGATAAGGCAAATTCTGGAGAGTGGCCTACCGGAACATGCAGTCAGGGTATCAATAAACAGTTATGCCAGGATGGACAAAATATGTACAGTGGCCAGCGCTTGCTCTTTGTTTTATTCTCTACTGACTGATGTTGTCAGTTTGAATTGCGTTCTGCATCTCTCCATGCGCCTGGCTTTGGTCCGACAGTGGCATTTGGTACGGGAGTGGGTAGGTGATATGCCTAATATGTGAGGGCCTTATTTGGAACAGGACCTGCTGTCACTGGTCTCAATGCATTGTGCAAAATAGCGTACTCCAATCAATCTATTGGGGGTTGCATGTAGATAGCAGCAATAAGTCCCTAAATGCAGTTAATTTCGTGTTTAACCTTTAATAAAACTTCAGTAACGTTAGAAATTTAATGTAGCTCAATCATCGTGCCCATTTAACTAATGTATATTACATTTCAACTTTGCCCGCTCCATGGGTATATGCTAGTATTTATAACTCGTAGTAAATAAGGTTGTAAAAATATGCAAATGAGATGCCGTATATGGAAACCATGACGTCACTAAGCAGTTCTTATTTCTGCTACGGGTGGCGCTGTTGCTTGCTTGTGGAGGCGCTATTCAACCTCTTTAAGGGGTACCTGGAACAAAATTGCAACAGAAAGTTTCTTTGCTGGAAGTTGTTGTATAGACTTAACAAAACATTATTATTCTATTTATCTATATCTAACATGACAGGTTTTTGATTGGTCCTCTTCACGAACCCCAGGAAAAAAGGGCAGAAAGTAGTATATTTGATCCCTTTCCACGAGCTCCTCATGGGCACTACAGTTGGATGAAAACTGCTATTCGACAAGACTCGTATAGACCCTGCAGACTGATTCCCATGAGGGTACTATCGCGAGATAGACCCCCGTTTTGACCCTAAGATTAGGATTTCGGCAATCTTGAGCCCGAGGGTGTCGTTATGGGAATCAAAATGAAGGTATTTGCGAGTACATGTACTGTCGAATGAAACAGTTTTTATGCACCTGGTGCTGCCAATGACGGGCGAAGGAGGGGGGGGGGGTCTATGATACCACTTTGCCCATCTTTACCCCATGGGCCTACCCGGCTGGGGGTCTCGATATTCGTCAAGAATGCCAAAACTTATGCCATGTTAGTGTACTCTGAATCATAGACTTCACTTTGATACCATGTTGACATGATTCGATGACATCAACTTTCTCACTCAAACCTTAGGACAACCAGGGCCCTTTTAAGGGTCTATATATAACTTAACATGAAAAAACTTTTTTTGACATCAGCACTCCCGTTCTACCCCCAAAATAACTCCCCACGTGGTCCTTTGCCTCTCAGAACACGCCCACTGACATACGGGCGTGGTCTTAAAATCATATTGAAAGACATGTCGACTCAATTCTCCCCAGATTTGTTGTTACACTGTGCATGGCCAACGCACTACAATGTAGAAATTAACTTATACCTGCCATTCGATACGAAACTTGACTGGAGGCAATAAATTGCTGAGGAGGACAGTATTGTTTGTATAGGTACCGTGAACCATCTACGTCATTTCCCGACCACGAAATTACTGATAGCACCAAATCATTTTTATATCTGTTGACGCTTTATCAGGCTGGCGTTGTGCCACAGCTGGTACTTTTAGGTGTGCGAGTTTACCGGAGGTTCTCCCTTAGTACATGAAAAACCGAAACAAAGTGATCACCCAATGAATAAAAGGGGCAAGAAGAAAGAACAGCGGTGTTGAGCCAATCCTTCAGATGGCGATAGTGTTTGTCACCGGCAAAAGCTGAAAGCGGCTGAACAAGATCGGCGCTTGTCATTTCAATCAACTGGTTGCGTTCAGGTTCGAATTGTGTATGTGTCGTCACGAATATCTCTGAAAAATACACTTACAGTCTTATCATCCAATCCAGAGTTATTAGGATAGTGTGTTGGAAGAGGGATTGACCGGTGGTTCTGTGGGGATGAGGAAGTATTGGCCCCTGACTCGCGACTTGTGAATAAGAAAAGGGGGTCCGCAAAAGTTGGGCTGTTCGTAATGCTTCGGGAAAAGTGTTACACGTCTGATCTTGAACCTTGCTCAAGGTATGATACCTTGGACTGAGCATGGAGGTATACCTCCATGGACTGAGACACTAATAACTATGGTATATATAACAAAGATTTGGTTTTCTCCTAATTGTTTGAGCCAATTGATGTTGTATATAACTTAGATCGAGGCCGAAAGTTTATCAAATCCCGAGAGACCTGATGTCACAAATCACGATACAACACAGTGATTGGTCGATTCAAAGACACAGGGCATACGTACTTGGTTATCACCAAGTTATCTCTGAAAATAGCGCTTGGAGAGTCCAGCCATCCTCCGGAGCTATCCTGAAAACAGCTCCACGTACGGGTGTCACATAGCAAGTTCATAGCAAAGATTGGGCCTCCGTCTACGCAGCAGGCTAAAATGCGTAGGCCAGAAATTCCAGCTCTTTTTCAAGGCCGCACACAAGCTCTATGCACAGTGGAGCATTTCAATTGGCTCAGCTTGCATCCCACGGCAGACACTGCAGAAATATCCAGAATTTATAAATGTATCACGTGGTAAGTTTATTGACGTGATAGACAAGATCAAGATTGAAAAGAAAAAACTACAAAATATTGATCAGAAAGTACATACGACGTGACGTGACGTGGGCAGGTTTGACAAATTAATCACTACACCAATTTAGAACCCTCTACATCAAATGCTGAGAAGAAAATGACCACCGACAGTGAAATTGAACGTTGACCTCTGTAACCTTGAAACACAGGAAAATATAAACCCCGGACGATGCGTGATGTTACCTAATCAGTTACACCAGCCATAAAAATTTCGTACCTCTAACTCAACCAATATTCCAAATTGCAACTAACGAATTTCCAAGATAACCGCCTGGAGGTTTGAATGTACATGTAGTTCTCGGCGCGAAACCGGCATATGGCCGAAAGCTACATGTACACGGAAATTTCGGCCATCGAGCACCTATACTCTGCCAACTGACGACGGACCGCGTGTGCAGTATCGGATAAGCTCACGTCAAGTGAGCTAATCGGTTATTCGAAGTCAGTTTAGGGCATCCAACCATATAATATTTCTAGTTGGCATAACACTTCTATGAGGCGTAAGCTCTCGAGCCACTAAAGAATAAGCTTATGTGTCGTAGGCTATATCTGAGTTGAGGAATGTCTCCTACACTCTGCTTGTGCACTGAACTCTACCCTGTGGGATAGGAAGGCTTAACTGCCTTGGCAGCAAATCCTACCTATTTGAAGGAATCGGGTCACTTGGTATTCCAATGGTATATTGAGCTATTCATAGGAGTCCTCAATCAAACACAGACATGACACATCTCCTCTCAAACGCATTTTGATAAAAATGACAAATGGACAAACAAATCATTGCCCGAGTCAAATCGAAATAAAAATACTATGGCCTAGTTTACCTACGATTCTTAGCTTACATCATTTTAGTGTATTGGTTATGTATACACAGTCTTTAGAAGGATGAAGATTTCTAATGCTAAATGCGCACAAATAGGTTTCGTTTATGAGAGGTATCCTAGGAATGGTATCCTACCAAATTCTCGAACTTTCAGGAACAAACAGAAAATGAGAGTATTGGTGATTGTGTCTTTTTTTGCTCACGAGCCAAAAGGAGGAGTTGCTGA
This sequence comes from Lineus longissimus, assembly GCF_910592395.1. Lineage (NCBI taxonomy): Eukaryota > Metazoa > Nemertea > Pilidiophora > Heteronemertea > Lineidae > Lineus > Lineus longissimus. The sequence continues at coordinate 11,098,127 of NC_088315.1, forward strand.
TCGAGTCATTGCTCTTTTGCCCAAGAGCAAACAGAAAGCGTGACTCTTGGTGATCGATTTACTCAGGAATGACATACAGAATCGGGAAGTCTTGGCGATCGAGTCCTTCTGTTGCTCAGGAGCAAACAGAAGAGGCAGGGTTGATGACCGTGTGCGTTCTTTGCTCAGGAGCAAACAGAAAAGGGAGGTTTAGTGGTCAAGTCCTTCATGATCTATTCTTCCTGAGCAAACAGAACGGGATACCGAGTTTTGTTGATTGTGTCCTTCGTTTGATCCTGAAGCAGACGGAAAGGGGATGGGTCATAATTTACTCAGGAACCAGACGAAAGGGGTGTGGAAGGCGATCGAGCTTTTACTTCGCTCAGGAAGCACAAGAAAAGGAGGATTGTTGGTGATCGAATTCTTCATTTGCTGAGGGACATCAGAAAGTGGCTTTAACTGCCTTTTCTTGCATGCATTTTTATATCCGGCATAAAAACACAAACCTCAGTTTTTAGAACATCAAGACAGGAATGTTTGTGTGGGCCCCTATGTGACTTGGCGCGCAACGCACAATATCCTGTCTCTGGGCATTATTCTGATTTGGAATGCCTGGTCGCTTAAAATCAATAAATTATCTATTGGCAGGTTTTGTTACTGATAGTAGGCCTTAATGGAGACGGTAGACGGTAATACATAAAACCTTGCGTATTTACTACCAGCAGTAGCACCAGGAATGTAGGAATGTAGCCAACTGGAGCTTACTCCAAAGGTATAAACTTCGATTGGTGTGTAATTCATTCGTAAATGTTACGTCCGCATCGTTTGGGGCTCTTGAGCGTTTATTGATCTTAATTTTTTCCTCAAATAATTTTCATTATATCTGTAGACTTGCCACAGAAAATATCTCTTCAATGCCTCTCCAAATATGGACTTGCCAGTTAAAAACATACGCGCGTCTAATTGATATGTCTGGATCCTCCAACCATGAATGTTCAATGGTGGTCTTGTATCATGTAACTCGGTACATAGTGTGGAAAGTGACTGATTGGCAGTCGACATTTGCGCCTGTCGTTGGCCCATTAAAAGGGCGATAGAGTATTCGGACGGCTGTGAGACGAATACATTTAATATGTCGGCGAATTTGCATGCAAATATTCCTGTGACCATATAGTTTTGAACAATCTTTATCATGGATTTAATACAACATTAGAGAATTAAAATCCTCAAAAAATATACCTAATCCACTGAGATAATGTTTTCTTTGCCCACATAAATGTAAGGTCTATGCAAAGCGCTTCTACGAAGGAAAACAAAATGTCGACACACTGTTTTTAGCATGTGGTCCGTTGGATAATGGTGGTCTTACCGACTGTTGCTACGGACGAAACCGTCGAGTTTTTGTCGCCCCAGTTCCTTGATTTACTCGTGCAATACATGGTAATATTGACAGGTGTTTGTACAACAACAGAAGGAAATTAATGTTGTTCACGTTAAGTGGAATGTGTTTTTTTTTGTTAAGCAAGTAAACGTCGAATTTATATCCTAAAAGCTACGTCATACATTGGTATGCATAAAAAAGAAATAATTCTTATTGGTAGAAGCAACAAGTAAAACTATCTAGCATAACCTTCATCTTCTGCTTCAAAGCCAATGTTTCTACTTGACTGTGGTACTTTTGGGTGATACTGTAAAATCGGACTTGAGACATCACTTCTGGGTATCAGGATGTCCAGCCCACTTTGGCAAAGTGGGTTGGTGTGTCTATTGAATATGCATGGTTTCTCCAATCATTGTTCAAGACCAAGCATAAACAGATTGAGGTTTAGTTTATTGACTGGGTCTTGGCTGGACATGATCATGTAGGCCTAATCGTTATCACTTTTCATAAAAGGAGTTTGTGTCATACCAGAATTGACCAGTTCTATGTAAAGGGTGTCACAAAAGAAAACTTTATTGTATTTAGTGCTTTATGAAAGCCGTTTTTCATCTAAGGATTTTTTGGATGGCGACTGTTCAGGCCTATGAAATGCTTGGTTTAGCAGGCTTCGTTTTCTCACATCGTCTATACTGCAAGATGTACCCCAAATGCCAGAAAAGGCTCGTATACAGTGTCGGAGAAAACAATCAAGTACGTGCGTGACTTCGAAGAAGCTTTGGTGAATGGTGTTGTCACCTCAATGAAAGAATTTGCGGACCATTATAAGATTATACGCCATTTCGACGCCTTGGAAAATGAGCAGTTGAAGTACACGTCTTAACAAACAGGGTGGATGAGGAAGGAGACCCTATACTTGACCACTGGGTACCTGAGGTTCTGCAACCATTCGTGGAAGGAGAGAACGTTGAAAATTACTTCTTCATAGTTGACCATTTTCGACCCCACGTACAGGACAGAACATTTTGGATGCGGATTACTGAGATGTGGGGAATTCTGCAGTTGGTGTCAGTGGGCTGCATATCCCTGCGGCAGCCGTTAGACCTTACGGTGATGAAGCCGTTTAAGTCTAACGCGCGAAAGGCATGGAAGGCATGGAAAACAGCAAATACTGATGAGCAGGGCGGATGCGGAATGATTGGACTTTCAGATACGCGTTGTAAATGTTGCATGTGAGGCTGGTGTAGTCCACAGGTCATCATCATTGGATTTGAAGCGGCATTTCGTCCTGGCCATGCTGATGCTGGGCCACTTCCAGTGGTCGATGGAGATCTTCACGCGGACGAAGTGGAAGTTTGGCATGATCAGGGTGTAATGAACCTTCAAAACTGTGGCTAACAGCTAACTTTAATCTTCTCCGATCTGTGTTGGACTCCTATAGAACAACCCTACAGACTCGTGGACCCACCATTTTAGACATCCAAGAAAATGATGTGTAATTAGCAAAACCCAATTCAGTGAAAAAATTAATTAAAAGTGGTCTTCGAAGTTTTTTTTTATTGGGACAACCTGTACAAGTTTTTGTATGCGACCTTGAAATTCAGAAATGATCAGAGCTGGTTTTCTCTTCTCAATAATTTCACAATAGGCCTACTGCGAATGTGACATTACTGGTGTCAGTTCTATGAAGTTCGAAGCCAATGACTACTAGGCCTATTTGCGTTGGTAAACCAATCAGAAAGCAGATAGTACATGTATTATTACAGATTATTACTGCATGTGCAGCCATGTGACCGTCATAGTAATGAAGTGGGCTGGTTTACAGAAGTGATGTCTTAAGTCCGATTTTACAGTATGTACAAAAAGAAGTAAATACTACTGTAGAAGTAAAGCGTAAAAGTATTTACCATCTATAGTAACTACATGTATTAAGTCAGAAGTCCAATTATTCATCTTTATGACTTTTTAAATTGTGCTGCGGCATATCCGACAAGATACATTCATTCGTCAATAAATCAGCAGTCAAGCTAATATATAACAATATGTACTTTTCATAGGTCTAGGGGCCACATAGACCCCACACCATTGCTTGACTAAAATGATATACTGCAGCATGGGTCACATTTAGTAATGGATTTTGTATTGATATACATGTCGTTATTACCCAATAACGTGTTAAAACATTTACTCTCCGACTCGGAGTTGAGAGTTTTAAAATATCATTAGGAATATTCTGACCGTCTCGATACCAAGTAGGCAAAATCAAGCAAAATATAACTATTTGAAGTCTGCCTTGAACATTTTTATGTTTTCCATGACCAGGGATGGTATCCATGAACACGTACCTGACATTAGACAGCATTAACTTTCAGCTTGTCACTTATTATCAATACGATGGGGACAACATGGACCCCTGGCTTTGGGACTCGATATATGGGTCGGTCCCAGTTCTGACTGGGGTTTCAATTTTACAAATCCCACATTGAGTGACCAACAGTCTAATTCGTTACTGCTATATTACAAGATTTTTGCACGATGAAATTGCTCGCATGCAGATAACTTGATCTTAATCCTAACCTCGTGACACATGATGTCTTGCCTTTATTCCTCATGCAGAGTTGTAGGCTTGGTGTCCTAAAATTCCGAACATGACAGTTAGTTCAATTTAACCAAAAGCATAACTAGTGGGTTTTCGATCTCAGTGCTTCAATTACAAGATTACTGCTATCGCACTCTTTGTGTACATCGTTATATTCAATACACTCTACCATGACCATGTTGGTATTATTAACTATTGGACTGGTTATGCGATATAAGAGACCTTTTATAACCCGAACAAGCTAAAATCATAATATGTAGGTTCTCTAGGGTTATGTGCGCAATGCGCACTTGTTTCCCTTCAATCTAAAAAGAACATATATGTGATATAGCGGCATGAATATCGGCATTAATTTTCATTCCAATCATCAGCCAGGCCAGCTATGTTGTATTGTCAAGACATAATTGAATCGGTGTACCAGGAGTAGTAGTCAGACAATGCTGAATATCGGGTTATGTTCCTTGTCAGGTGAGCAAACAGGATCGTGAATACCGTTCGCAAGACTCGTTGCCGACTTTAACAAGAAGTTCACGAGCGAACTGAACGTCAGTCTATTGGAAAATCGACCATCAAGCACGGATTAGCATGCACTGGCATGCATTTTCCTTCATAGACCCTCTATAATCTTGACTAAAGTTTCTTTGCAACCACAACAGCAGGGCAACCATCGCAAGCGTCCAGAGGCAAATAAGTTAGGTATGAGAAATTGACGTAATCCAAACCTCAACCAGTAAAGGCTTGAGGGGTATTGTCGAGGCGGGCGCCGCAAGTCCATCTGTCTGTCCGTCAGAACGTCCGTCTAGTGTCCTGCCAGTCGTGAGACTGCATCACATGATGTAGTTGTTTTTTGTTTGGTCATAGAGGTCATATTTTGAAATATCATATATGTTATAAAAGTCTTATAAATCTAATCGGTACGTGTAGAGAAAGGATACAGGTCGGTTACATAAACTGCATTGAGGCGGTCAGTGTCTGAGTTACATTAGAGAAGAAGACTAGGTGAGTAATGACAAATAAAGAATCATATATGTAGAAGGTCAATTTATTTCCACAATTCTACACCACTTTGGGTGCAGTATACAGCGATCACAGACGGTTTTCAATATGATATCTACGTCCACCTCACATCTAGTTTGCCTACACCACCATCACAGTTGGTAAAGGAAATGCACAGCTGCTCCGACAAGCTCGATATCATACCGACTCCTAACTAATATGATTAGATTAAGGTTCTACAGCGTGTCTCAGAAACGGTTGAATAGGCATGCATTTGCAAGGTACATTGATGAAAGGCACCCTTCCGTAACGTCATTTACAGCCTTTTCTGACACACTGCATGAAGAGGTCATGACCCATTTACTACAAACACCGTATATTTGGACGGATTCTATATACATCTCCAATAAAAGTGATGTACAGATTCATTTACGGCAAAAAAACGTTACAAATACATAGCTTTTCTACCCGTCCATACCCAAGATAGACTGAGGTAATGAACATGTAAAGTAGAAATAGACCATGCAACTTGCTCATTCAAGATCTGGTAAAATAAAATGTACATCAAAATAATATGTGTCCTGCGTTTCGAAAGAGTAAGTTCGTGCAAGGAGACATCAACGCAATCTTCCTTGGTTGTGCAATTAAAAACGTAGTGTTCCATAGTTTTGTTAATAAAATGCTAAGTATGAGAACTGGTAAAATATACACTAGTAAGTCCATGTATACTGCTTATATTTACAAACACCGCATCAAAGGCTACAATATTTACATTAACATCAGACAGAAAAAAAGTAGAACTCTACAGCAAAGAAATTAGATGAGTTGGAGAAATCGGTCGCTTCGATTAATCCACTGATAAATGACGGTCTTAACACATTGATGGATAGACATGCTCAGGATAATGATTTGAATGAGAAAAAGGTCACTGCTAGTTTACGTGAGGATAGAATTCACAGATAGTGGAATAAGCAGAGATTCTGTTGTCAGACCATTGTACTGGGAACTGAGCTTTCCATAAGTTAATATGAAAGTATTTGGCTATGGTTATAGTATTTACTAAAAATCACATAATGGTTCTAGATCACATGAAGGACACGTGCTTTACTTCACGGAAGCCCCCATTCTCTCTTATTCGATTGATAATGAATACTACAGCACGAGTGTCTGATGAATATCACAATCACGCTTCTATATTGGTAAAATAACAAAATACAGTTTTCTAATGATTGGTTTGGTGTATGGACTACTAATTCATTAGTAAACACGCCCACGCTCAAAACAACTACGTCAAGACTAAACATACTGTGTGTGACATTTGGCAAATGAATATATGTTTAAAAAACTTGTCCACCAATAGAGTGGATTAGAGTCTACCACAGTATACTGATTCATGACCTAGGCGCAATTTCAGCAGTTTTAGACAGTCTGTTTTACAAAATCTTATAAAAGTCTCAGCCAAATTTCGCTAAGACACCCAGTGTAACGTAAATGAGTGTTGCCGCTTCTCAGTGTTTCCCCTCAATGTTAAGAAACTCTTAAAGACTGATTGACACGTTTTCCTTTGTTTCCCCAAACCGATAAGTCGTGGTGTCCCAAGTTGTCTGTGGAAACTGTGAAATATGGAGAACAACCAAAAACCTTACACTGGCGTTGGAGCAGAAATGAAAGACTTGGAGCAAAATCGCAGCCGTACGAAAAGATACACCTGATCCATCGCGAATCTTTAAAACAGTCCACTTTAAATTAGTCCACTGCGGTTGCAATCCAAGTAATGTCATCAGTTCCACCAATTATACACAAGGTTCTCGAAACAGACGAGATGTTCATAGAATTTTCCACCGAAGTAAGAGCAATGAATCAGTGTTACTGCTAAAATAAGCCCCAGTCTGAAGGCAATCGTGGTCCTTGTGTTCGCCCCATCGGTTATCGCGGGTGGTAAGTTGAACATCCCGTCAGTGTCGCTATTTCCACCTAGCTTATCAATCGACGACATTCTCGATCAGGGGGCAGATATACTGACTGTGCCTGAGACCCATGTGCCATCCGGGAGCTGCTCTCTTATTAATAATCACCTGCAAGACATTAATGGCAAATTGTTAGAAACATTTGATAAAAAATAACAGAGTTCCTTTTTGATTTTCGAAATGATTATTTTGGTATAGAGACTCATATTGTCGCCTGAAATGTTCGCCCCAGTACAAATCCCGGCACAAATTATGAACGGAAACTGTGTAACCCCTCACATGCCTTAGGCACATTGCTTTATCATAGGAAAATATATACGAGGCTAAGGGTGAATATAAGTCTTTCAGTACATTTATAAGCATTACGCAACGCTCAGGCGTGCCATATCATTTTCTTGAAAATGTTGAGAAAATATATTCCTGCGCAAGGTATGGAACAGACGCGTGCGAAAACTAGAATCAGAATACTATGTTCTCGGCCTAATGCTGGCACCACCCGTTAATGTTGATGAAACCATCCCAAACCACCTCTCCGTCGCTACACAGGAATCCAAAAGCCATACCAGAAAAACTGTGATTTGTTGGAATTGCTTTATATTGGGTAGTGAGTGATGGATAACCTGGGAGAGTAAATGTCCGACGGAAAAATGATTATGTTATTGGTTGACAACAATAGCGCCTCTAAAAATAATGTCTAGATAAGTTATAACAAGGTGTGGCTGTTTCTATGTACATTATATATACAAGCCTTTGTACATTTAGATTATCGACAAAAAGTTGGTAATGCTCTGGATTCTGCAACTGAAGAAATATTTGGCGTGTAACCTACAAAGCTAGTGATCAAGATTATGGTGATAAATGGAAATGGTGGTGGTGGATGCTTGCTAAAGTAGAACTAAACACATCGAAGTACATGATAGAATTTAGTGTCCATTCTTTGAACAGAAGATAATTTTGAAAAGGACCTCTGCCGATGCGAAACAATATTTTCGGTAGCTCAGGTCGGTAAACCGATGCCGAGGATCCAAGACTGAAAGAAAAGTGGCTATTGACGGTGTGGCTTTGATATAATTATAGAGGACATGCTGACATTATGAGCAATGATTGGCACCGCATTCAAACACAAAGTTAGGTTTCGAAGTAGAACGCTATTGAGCCCAATGAGATAAGATAATGAATGTACATGTATATATACAGGTATGTACTCTACTTCACACACACGGATTCTCAATTGCCATGAGAACATTATCATGGTGGATAGGGGGCGGGACGTTATGAATGAGACGCTTTATGTTTACATGCACATGTACATGTATATGCACTAACACATAGTCGACTGCAGTTGCAGAGGGTAATCAAATATTTTTTGACCTGTTCAAAGCAACGGCTCAGCGTAGTGCTGAGTTTATATCAGGGTGTCTACGTCGCCACATCAAGCCTGCAATATTTTGTAGTGCCTCGGTGACCACGCTGGTAAAAGGCCCATCTGTAAATCCGGATAGAAAATTGGAATAGCCATGACCGACTCATGTCAGTGCAAACGTGAAAGGCCGGTGTAATGTTTTTGAGTGTTTCTGTTTTTGAGTGTTTCCCCTCATTGTTTGGGAACGCTCAAAAATAGATTGACAAGTTTTTCTGTGTATCCCCCCTATTAAAAAGTCGTGGTCTCTCTAGCTGCCTATTGTTTGGAAACACTGACACATGGGGAACAACCACAGATGTTACACCGGCATGTGGACAGTGCAGTGTAGCGTTGCAACGAGTCTAGAACGCTTTGTCACTGCACAGTTACAGCATTATGTAAATTTTGGAAGGACTTCCCGTTGATCGATGTGCACCCTATAGTATAGCGACAATAAATGCACACTAGCATTGATTACCAAGTAATAATTGATAAGACATCCAATAACTGAACGCCGTGCGCGCGCATGCTAGAATGCGTCCATAGTGACGGTTGCCAGGGGACGCAGGATAGCGCCATATGGCTGCTCAAGGGAATGCAGTCGTGATGATTGATTCACCACTCGAAGTGTTGGGATTTGCACTGAACCAAGATAAGATTATTAAATTCCCCATTCCAGGTGTTTGCCGTGCTTTGACATAAAATCTCATGCTATATCGCGTCTTCCGTGTCGTTAACATGTTGGATGGGTGGTCTAAATTATCATTGACAATTGAATCACCCATAAAAAAACAATGTGCATAGGGTGAATCATAAACTACACACGAGCATGTATTAGTATCTATTTAATGGGGACTATGCATGCATCACTCGCGATCATTCATAGATAACTTATTGGTTTACATATAAGGTCGCCGACAATAGAACTTTCGCGTGGGTCTGTTGGAGCTGCCTTCTACACATAACTAGAAGGTCTATGTGTATCGTCGAGTGGATTTCTGTTGTCATTTCATGACAACAGGCTATTGATTTAGCAAAGAACAAGCCAATACGTGTAATGCAGCTGGAAGCCATCCACAACCACCCGAAAATTACCCCATGCTCTCTCCTACCAGAATCTTTTGTAAATTGAAAGACTCTGATCGTACCAAAGACTAGATTAAACGATTCTGCTCTTACTTTGTCGTGATAAAACGTTGTGACTCTCCAATGGGGTCATTTTCAAAAAGATATTTCCATCCAACACAAAAATGTTTCACTTGAGAACAAGCCCACAACTGGTATCTTCGAAAGTCGAGTCTGGCATATTTCAACAGAACAGACATTCTTTTCAACTCAACAGAACCTCGTCAGACAGAGCGACTATAATGACCGAATACTTCACAATTTGCATCATAGTAATGTTTTGACATGAGAAATATGTTACAATTATTTTCAAAAAACGTTTGGTGTTGGCAGAATGTTGGTGACGACAGCTTTTAAAAACGACCCCAATCATATCGTTTTTGAGAGTTTACCAAAGGCAAATGACTTCCTTGATAATAGTGAAAAATATTCGGGCACAAACGTGACGAAATTATTGACTGTCGCAAGGTGACTGTCGTTTAATTTTGACACTCTCATTTCAATTAACAAAAATGCCAGCTGTGCATTAAGCACTTAATAGAAGATTACCGGTATAGGCATATACAACGAGGGACAAGCACAATAAATAGGACCAGTTTAGCTTCGATATCAGCAGTAAACGAGTCCCCATGTGGTTAAAATGTACAAGCTTGTATGATTATAACTACTGGGTGAAAAAAAGGTTGAAAATCAAAATAATGAGCAGCAACTAAAATATATACAGTAATAAATGATAAATTGACTACTAGTGTAGACTGCTTTATCATCGATGTTAATCAGGCGTGAAGCGAATGAAACATAAACTTTCACCTTGATTAACATACCTTTTGTCAACTAATCGTCATTAGGGCAATCAGCTATTAAGGGTGTCATGTATTGTGAATGTCTCAAGCCGAACGCATAGCCGGGGGCAGAGCGTCTATTGACTGTAACCTATTCAGGTGGAAGAGGCGAATATTTTAAACCAACTGGTAGACTCGAACCTTACCCCGGAACCTTACATGCATGTTACTAGCCAAATTGAATCATGCGCTGGGATTTGGACGCTCTACTTTGATTTTCACGTACTTTTTCCTCTGTTAGGTTTGAGCCATGCGACTTTTCTAGCCATAGGCAAAAACCATTATGGTGACTGTATCACATGCAGCAGTGTCAATACAACGACCGCAAGACCCAAATGTTACACAAATTTTCGTTTAAACGAATCAGCTGAAATACATGTATGCTTCAATGTTTTCAGCACGAGGAAAGAATTTGTCCTATGTACCAAAAATTCGTATACATGTACATGTACGCATTCCCGTGTTTTGAGCAGATATTACCCAGATCAGTGCGCATTGGTTCATTTTAGCTAGCAACACAAAACATTCAAGAATTCTCTTTGTACGGAAGTGTTAACTTTCCGGCACATACCGTTTATGTTTAGTTCACTACATGTTCAATAAGCGGAGAAACAAATTGTGAATGCCTCAGTCAAAAAGCGAAACCGGGAGCTGAGCGTTTATTAATTGTAACCTGTCAACAACAAGTTAAACGTTTTTCCTTAGGTAATATTTCTCATAGTCCGGTTTACCTTAAAGGATATTTCGCTTTATTTATAGGAGAAATAAAGGCGGGGATAGAGATGAGAAACCCAAGGTTACGTTTTGACCTCGACCAGACCTCGACAAAGCTAAAAGTGGTCCATTATTCATTTCTTCTCAGTCTTCAGGAATGAACACGAGTTGTCACAATACGTGCATGTCTAAACTGAGCTGCGCTGAGAATATGCCAAATGCTAAAGGTGAATCTCGCGCTCTTTGCTTTGCTATGGTCACAGCGCGACAACGGGAAGGAGACACAATGAACATTTGTTTTTGACAAAGACAGTAGGGACCATCTCAAAACTCATTGATGTCAAAACAAAACGTGCAAACGTCGCACGCCTTTCAACGCGAACTAATTGTAAACAATGTAAAACGACAGTGCTTTGAATCTTGGAGGCGCTGGAATCAAAATATGAGAATATCATGATTTAAGAAATAAACGTTCGGTTTTTTAATGTTTACCTTTTCAGGACTATGAGCTCCAGGTCCAGGTTTCTGCGTGCCGTCTCCAGGCATGGCACAGTGGCCAGATAACGTATAGGCGGGAGATTTGGCCTTGTAGATATGAGGTGTAGTCGTGGTGTATGTTCCTGGCCCGGGGGTCTGCAATGAAGATGGTTTGAATAAGGATCTAATTTTCACTGGCATTGCCACTGTCTGAAGAGAAGGCGTCAATGAGGAACCGTGCAAAATTGATTCAGTTAATTTCCACTTACAGATAACGTTGATATTAATGTGGCTCCTTGTAATTACCGACCAGAAAAGCTTTGAGGGGTTACATCATTTATCATTGATACACCTGGCCGGCTAGTATCATGGACTTCATCATGAGATAAGCAAGTGTTAGTCATGGTACAGATACATGGACATAATTCTGACAACACATACCTTCTGTAAGTCCTCATGGAAGCCTCCGATCTTACTTCTTCCCCGTACTGAATAACAAGGTGCCGTCTTTTTATTGCTCTGCACTGTTCGGCTCATCATACTTGGCATGGTATAAGAATTGGCAGCTGGAAAAGTAAGAAACTGTTTAGAATATCTGCAAGCTATTCACATCCTAGCACTAGGCTTCAGAAGCATGATTAAAGAGTCAATGATACACCTATTGGTCCAACGTGAACGAACTGTGGTCAATCCCGATCCGACCAAATCGATAAGTGCACTTTATGGTACATTGCACACTATTATTAAGTAACCTTGTCGCAATTAGGGTTATCATTTAGGCGCATTGATGCCTCCCTAACTCGGTTAGTCTGAAATGTGAAGCTTGCTACAACCCTTGTAGAGACTTCATCATTTCGGCGACGCACTTTGACTGACTTGGACGTTTGCTGCTCAAAATCAACCACTTGTCCCAAACATGCATTTGGTGACTCGTCTTTGGCTGCCTAAGACGTTTGCTGCTCAAAACAACCAATTGTCCCAAACATTTTGGTGACTCCATTCCATCAGAAAGGTGACCTAAAATGTTTGGTGACTCCATATGTTTCCCTAAGGCCGCGTTCATGAAAACATTCTCATAGCCATCCGGTTGGAATACTTCCGCTGGGTCTCCATTCAGTCACATTGTAGAAATTTGAGGATTGATTAGGGACAAAATGTTTCGAATTCATCTCTTACCAGGAGTCTTATCCTGTCCCCTATTTTTATTCCTCGCTCCGAAGCTAAATTGGGGTGCGTGAAAATGAGCTTGTTGACCAGCTTTTTCTGGGGAGTAACTTCCCGGTCCTGGGTTATTGGCGGGCCTAGCAAGAGCGGTCCTATCCTTCAACGTGTAATGTGGGGTTCCGTCAGCGCCGTAACGTGTTATTTTAGCATCTGGATAGTGAGCTGGTCCAGGGCCGCATTCGTCGACTAGCTTTCCGTGTCTCGTGCCAAATGGAAAAGCGGGATTCCTGTTTTTCGTGCTCCTTGGGTCGTGTTTTGGCTGTCCGACGAGGGTCGGGAGACCGTATGCACCTGGTCCAGGGTTTGAGCCTATAGCAGCGCAGGGCCCGCGGGGAGTAGTCGAGGGCCAGCCGAGGCATCGACCCTTTGGCCAGCTCTCTTGTGCGACAGCCATTTTAATCCTCTGGTTATTCCTGAAAATGTAAGTACGCATTTTAGATTTTACGGACTTTAATTAAGCGGTTCTGTTAATGGCAATGTTAATTAGGCCTACTTGCAATCTTCACGTACTAACAGGTGTAAATCCAGTTATTTGTCAGGGTTCACATACTTGTTTAGGATAAGATCGTGGGGGGGTGGGGGGGGGGGGTCTACTGTAGTTTCAATTTTACTTTACGGAGGGTTGTCTCAATAACATGCTCATTCAAGTTGAATTCATCAGCGAGATGTGGATTTTTATATCTTATCCGGCCCAATTATATCAACCTCCATGATAAGATTGTAACTTACTAGTAATTCATGGCAAACATCTTTCAACATTTTTGAGGTTGATATATCTCGAAAAACATCCATAACGTAACGCATACTTCTTTTGTACGGTACCCAGAAAAACATACAATGATGCAACAACCTAGACTATATCTCGTCTAATCGTCGACCTTACAGAATTGAAAATTTAATGTGCAAGTGCAGAGCACCACATCAAAAAACAAGACTGCGTTAAAGGGGTACACCGTTCATAATTACTAATTACTTGTGGTGCAGTTAAATAGATATCCACCAATACACAATGCCGTAGTGCAGTTATTATGAATACAAATTTCTTGAAAATTGGTATCTTTAGTATTTTATATCTTACTACGCAAAGGCAATGCTGAAAATTATATTCAGTGTGTATTTACGCTATTGAAAGTATTCAAATTCAATTACAAATTCAAAATTTAACGAACGGTGCAGACCTTTAAAAGTGTACTTCAACGCCCTTTTTAGGCACTGTTAGAACTATACGACCAAGCATTAATAATTATCGGTAGCCTATTCTAGTCAACACCTGACAAACTGAAGAACATTTCGCCCCAGGACAACTCCAAGTAGGCTTTCAGTACTTATGTATACATGGTGTATACACACGTCTGACCTAGTAACCATATACAAGACACTGGTGACACTTAAGATTTTGGACAAAAAAACTATCAAATGCGACATAAAATCTATTAAATTCCCATTCATATCGTGCACGAATATGGAATCAAGTCTTCTGTAACTGAAAGTTGGGATGTACCTACCTTTTTCAAGATTATTGGCAATATTTAATGCCCGTTCGTCACTCGTGAACTGACTGGACTGACTGTCGTGTCTAACACCGACCTGTAATGCTTCGTGTTTGTTTAGGCGTCTCCTGGTTACGGTAGTCCACACAACATGCCCGTAGCTATACTCCCGGTATCGACCCGCCGCGGAATCAACGTGGCCGCAATATAATTCGTTGATTTTAAGAAATTAATATGCAGAAAATTTTTTCAAAGATTTATGGTAAAATCTGGAGGAAAGGGACAGCAATTTTAATATTTTTCATAATCTTTTAAAACGAATGTTGTGCTGTCTGTCATTAAAATATACAGTGGCGACCACATGACCCAACGCTTAACGACGGGTCAACAATGGCAGGCGATTGGTTTAGTCCTGTACAATACAAATAGTCTCTGCTTCGTATGTTCGGTATAAGGTCCCACTATGTATGACGGGCCATTGAACCCAATCATACAGCACAATGATAATATTATATCATATTTATGCATATATTGGCAGCTTGGCCAAACAGGATTGTATGCAGTGTCGCCCTTTGCTTCGACACTTTCGTTTACCAAACTTTGAACCTTGGACAACGATGTCTGGTTAGGGCAAGTCGAAGTTGTGATCTTTGAATTCTTGTGAAAAGGTGAATTGAAAGTGCATATATTTCTGAAACTGCTTAGTATATAGAAGCACACTTTGAAATACATTTTGAATGAATGTGGAGATATTGTCAATGACCAGTTTGTGTCTGCATGGCTATAAATGCGACTTCACGTGCACCCACAACTTCAAATTTGTCCAAAATTTCTGGGATATGACTATTATGAGCATTATTGATTTGGACATAATATCAGCATGTTTTTGCCGAAATGGAAGAGACAATTTTTGAGGCACTTAGCCGTATCGAGTACAAAGCACTTTAAATCTGCATTTAAAAAAGGAAGTGACTACTTGGCAAGCCCGGCTTACAGGGTGGCTTTTTAGTGCTGTTTGGCAAGCGGCTCTCAAACAGGACAAAAAAGCTGCCTGTTCGGCGAGCGGCTTGCCCAATAGACCCGGCCTTTAAAAAAAGAATTATCAGCTACCTAAGTTAGGGAGATATGGAAATGAGGCTATATTCGACCACCATCAAATTATCAGCATTATATAAGTATTGCCCGCCACGGAGAGTCAAATGCCGAATGTCGCCCCTTCGGGATGCAATTAATGTCTCCCGAGGGTAAGGGGCGCCCCTTCGGGATGCAATTAATGTCTCCCGAGGGTAAGGGGCGACATTCGGCAGGTTACCCGACGTGGAGGGCAATATTTATTTTCATCTCGTACCACAGTCATTGGTAAAAGGAATCGGCTACACGTAGAGATGCCGACGTCGGAGAAAACACTGGTCGCGGCACACGTGAACCATGGACCTATCAACTTATGCGGTGTGGCAGTGTTTATTTGGCAATAACGTATGATTGTCAATTTTGCCACGAGATGGGTTTCGGAAGAGGTATCTATTTCTATTCTATAACATCTCAAATTAGATAACAAATAATGAGGTTTTAATGCTTTACTGCTTCCATATTTTGCACCAAACCAAGCTTTTATGGTTGCCTAACCATGCCAAATGAGGCACCGGAGGCGCCGAGTGCATTTACACTGTACAAGCTGCAGTTCATTATAAATCTAGTCATTTGCATAGCGCACATCAGTACGATTTGCTGTTAAAGCGCTACAGTTGGTTTATCACAGATAATGTCCCTTGAACAGCCAAAACGCGCTTTTAAAAAGATCGCCGTTATGTCCTTAGGTAGTTTATTCCAGAGTCGTGCAGAAGACACGGAAAAGCTGATAAGTTGATAGGTCTGAATCACTTGGCTAGCTGAGCATGCTCGTGATAGGTGGGCATGATGTCCCCCAGCAGCGGAGGGACCCTATGGCTGATTTTTTAGGGGTTCTTTATTTCTTCTTAAACGTATGCCGTATGTACAGTCCTGATCATATTGATATCAACACCTTCTTCATTCAATATCTCCTAAACCAGTGCACCAATTCCAATGTGGTTTTTCAGGACATCAACAGAAATCTTGTTTTCTATTTATACACTATGGCAGGAATGCGAATGCATGATTATTTCATTATGTCACCAGCCAATTAAAAAACCCTCACAAAACACTTATTTATTTCAAATTAAAAAAAAATATTTTTCGCTAGAGCGATAGTACACAAAATCGAAGGAGTAAAAATTCACATACTGGCCATAATGTATCAGAAAACAAAACTGCGGCCAGTATCCTGAAAACCGTATTAGAATTGGTGTACTAGTTTGGGAGATATTGCATGAAGTGGATTTTGATATTGATATGATCAGGACTGTACCTTGTATATTACACGGTGCCTGTTAGATTATTTCTTTCCTCCACACTGCACCTCATCATGTAAGCGCACCCTGCACAGTAACCTTTGTAAATGTACTTAGTACGATAAATACAGTAAATTACATGACATTAAATCTTTGGGGTTACCTTATGCATAATGTCTAAAAGAAACAAACCCCAGTTGAGCAATAGAAAACCTGAAGAGAGCGACAGCAGCCATGATTAGGGCACATTCTACTGAGTAAAGCACTATTGTTATTACGTTCAGCATTAAAAATTTACTTGAAATTCAATTTTTTGGAAATTTTAATCATTTTTGCTTTGAAACACTGTGTGGGGATTTGGACAGTATCAGCAATTCACTGTCCACATGGTTACAAACGCGCTAGCAGACGACAATAACACATTTGAAAACGCCAGCAGATTCAATAGCGAATAATTCCTGTTATATGGCACTCGACGTGGATTTGCTGGTGGACACTATTAAAGACATCTGTTAGTAGATAACTTAAAGACAAGGTAAACGTATACGAAGTATGGATTAATCTAAACGTGTTAATACCTAACAAAGCGTATTGCAATCAAGAGTTTTTTGGGGGTTTTTTTGGGGGGGGGGGGGCGAACATGTTTGGCATTTCTAGATGATAAATTAAAGACATATAAGTTGGTTTATATTGATGTAGCTGTCTTGAATAAGTCGAAAAAGCAGTATTGCTGTAGACCTATGCCTAATTCAAGGTACAAAGTGTGCTTATTTCTGCCATATCTGCCTATGTTATGCATGTGCTGTGCTGGGTAGCATATACACCAGAATAGGAAGATATGATAACAAGCACTTGGCTCAAAGTGTTCTATAATGTGTCTTAAAATGCAATGAAAGAAGACCGACTGTCCGCTATGGTTGCCTGTGTCACTGTCATAACTGTACAAGGGTACCCATGGCGGACAGGCAAGCCAGTGCATGAAAGTAACCATAGCGGACATTCCGCCGTCTTATTATTCACAATGTGATCTTATTTCTGTTCCTGAAAAGTTGTTTTCAGTGTATTTTCTCCTTGAAATCGATCACTTCAGGTACTATTACTGTGCATACCTAGCTAAATTAGTGTCTAGTTTCGTCTCTGATGACATTTATTTCGTAAAAATCGCTGTTTTTTTCTAAAAAGGTGTTTTTGTGGTCATTTTGGCTGTTTATTTCGAGGGTACGGTAGGAGGTCATCGTTCACTCGATAACTCTTTTTAAAATGAAATAAAAGCGTCTTAAGATACATGATATGAATTGATATTAATATTCGTTAAGTGGGATTGTCGGTGGACGTTCATTGATGAACAGTTGTGCTGGAATTACGAAAATATATCGATATCGTTGAGAGTTCATTCATTAGGGGCCTGCTCTCAATTTTCCTTACAACGCCTCTAGCACTGGGCAATTGCCACCATCTTGAAAAGCAGTGCCGCGGATGGCTATCGCATCGCCACTACGCATGAGAACACGATGGCTGCCCTGCGCTGCATTGATAGTTCGTAATAAATTCACATAAAAACACACCAGAAGATCTCCGATTTTATTTACAAAGATCATATTTTGTTATTTATTGATAAAACAAGCCATTTTACCACAGCAGGTGACACATATTAGGCCTGAATAAGACTTTAGAATTTTAAGTGGTGGTGACGATGCCGATATCCAAGATGGCGGAATTATACCAGTGGTCAAATCTCATCTATTTTGGGTAATTGCATCATTATTTCTTTTTGTGATTGGTGATTTGTAAAATTGAGAATGATTGAAAAATCAGTATTTTTTCACCCAAAGGCATGAGTGAACATTTGATAAGTTTATTGTGATTTAATTGGTAATTTGGTCGACATTTTGACAATTATATTTAGCAATATTTCGATAAATGCGGACCTGCTTCTTCCTCTTTTGACGGTGTTTCGATAACTCAGGTCAGTTTCACGGCAAAAATAAGTGGTAGTTTTGAAATTCGAATGTGCATTTATTGATGTAACGATAAAGTACATTTCCGAGAATAATTAGTGAAAGTTTCAGTAGGTGTCGATTTTTGTAAAGTAGTGTATAGGCGATGGATTGGCTCAGCCATGTGCTCGTCGTGTCAGCGGGGCGCAAGCCGTCATGGGATGGGGGATGTACACTACTACAATGCACGTGATTGATGGTTGAACATTCATTCTCGTTGACAGTGTATTATTGAAATATTTGATTGTGATGATGGTGTATTGTACTAGGCCTTGCATGCTCCCAACGTGTGGCATATTTCACATTGATACTACCAGTATCAATTACAAAAAAATAGATTGTGAGTAACAATAGGCCTACAAACAATGCTACATGTCATGAGGGTGGGAACGGGGAAGGGGGGGGGGTAACTGTCTCGACGTCCCGTTAGGAAAAAAGGCTTATCCCGTTTCCCAATACGCAATTTTAGCCGAATCGTGACGCAAAACACGGCTTGTCTCGAATCCCGCTAAAATAAGGGTGTCTATCCCGAATCCCGACAGTTATTTTCGGCCCATCCCAGTGTCCCGAAAATACCCGTTCTCCCCCTCATACATAGTAAACCATATTGTCACATTGATGTTTTCTTTCATTACAGTTAGACTTCGAGATCTACATTTTCGACAAAGGCCTGGTGTAATATTATTACGTACTTGATGAAGGTAATATTAATTTCTTCAAATTTGAAGCATGACGTTAATGGAGTACCAGCACAACTTCATTGACTGCTACGTGGCGCTGGTGGAAACTAAGGTATTGCATCGCTCATATCACTTGAAAAAAACATTTACCCTAGTTACGACCAAAGCTGCTTAGCAGAGGGCGATACCTCATCAGGAGCGCCACAATCATATCATTGGTGTGAAAGCATTTGTATGAAGTTTTTCAGTTCTCAATGTGTTCGAAACCTTAATTGTGAATTTGTGCACTTCGAATTCAAATTTACGTCACTATGTTAGTTTGACATCCATTGATGTCACGGTAATTTCACTGTTATGCTGTGCTGCTTTCAGGTTTAATGACACGAATGAGTACAAGTACATTACATTTTTCGACGAAGGCCTTCTGTAATTTCATACGCTTCTTACGGTTAGTATTGATTCATAATTTCTAGTAAAAAAGTTAATTTTGAAAGTGAAAAATATGTACCAACAATACAATAGACCTGCAAATACCATATACGCAAGTTTTGAACAAATATCACACATATTCCCCAGTTGACTTGTGATGATATTGATAATGGTGGTGGTGGTGTTATCATGTACATGGCTTCTAACATAGTAAGTGTTTTCTTTTCAGCAACATTCAATAGATTTATTTACTGTATTATCATTTCGACCAAGGCGAATTCGACACTTCAATTACACAAGGTTAGTAACTTTTGTTCACAAAATCCAAATGGAGGCAAATACAGAACAATCAAACTTAGTCATTCCAGTCAGTTACTGAAGCACAGTGAAAACTGTCGGGAGCAGTGCAACTGATGGCATGTCAAACTTCCAGTGACTGTCCCTGTCCATATATTTCAAGACAGTACAAATCTTGTAATCATTTTGTTTATGCAATGTACGTTATTATGTATCATTTCAGCACAATCAAACTTAGTCATTCCAGTCAGTTACTGAAGCACAGCGAAAACTGTCTGAATTAGTGCTGCTGATGGCATGTAATTACTCTACTACCACTACCTGTGACAGTCAATGTCCAAATATTTTCAAGTGTGCGAAATTAGTACTCGTCTACTTCTTAGTGTTATTTGAATGCAATGTATGTTATAAAAATATTTTTTCAACACTATATCAACATTCTCATTCCTGTCAGTTTCTGAAAATCAGCTAAAGCAATCGCTACCAATGCAGCTGATAACCGCAATTCTTTTTGTTCCCAATGCCCATCCATGACAATATATTTCACGCATGTGACAATCATGTAATCATCCTGTTTTTTGTGTTCTATTCATGCAATAAATAAATTCAGTATTTTCAAATCATTGGTGCTACAAAACTATTCTCATTATAGATTATTCATATTTTATAAAATGCTGTCATGTCAAATTTTGTGTCCTATAAATCATAATGAAGTCGGCATTTTATATACAACTTTTGTACTCCTCCTAAATAAACATACAAATCTTGTTTTATGTAAACTTTGTATATGTGACCCGTCACAGCAAAACCAGGCGCATGTCGCTCTGAGCTTGGCAGGTTGAGACGGACTGTTCTAATCTTTCATTAGCGACACCATTTCTTACCAGAGTGCCTCCTTCATTCATACATCTTGTACTTTAACTCAAGATACCCATCTTTGAATATTTTTAGTATACCAAGTACTACAATGTCAATGTATTGAAGTCATGTTCTTGTAGTGTTATTGGCTTTCTATTATCTTGTCAAAATACCACTTGGTTCTCGCAAAATCTCAATAAAAACAAATGCTATTGCATGTATTGCATATTCTAACAGCTATCCACTGTATCGATTTATCCATCATCTGTACTATTTGTCACAAAAATGTTATATTATGTAAATCATATTTCATTACATAATGCACACTGCCAATTACTGCTGAACCATTTATATGTCATTTAAATAAATAATTTTCAACTTTTTAAAACCGTCTTATAGTACTGTTCTTGTCACTTAGCTGAACCAATTGCTCCATAGCATGAAATTTCCAGAAATGCCCCAGGGACTGAAAAGTGCTGTTTTAACAGAGAGGTGTCCTAAACTGAGAAGTCGAGTTGAATGGAAACAACCAATTTGGAACCAAAAACTACTGTCCTTATTAAAGAGGTTGTCCTCAATAGAAAGGTGTCCACAAAAAGTAGGTCCACTGTATATGAAAGTACAAACCCTGGTACATGTAGTGACATCATCTACTCCTCGATGTGGACACCTGCAAATGCAGCGACAATGTCACATCAGTTATTTAATTCATCGTCCTTTGTGCAGATGGCACCACCCATCAAACATGTTGGTGACGAATAGTGTCGCAGCATTTCGTCACCGAGCTTTCACGAAAATGCACTGTCATTCATTCAGCCATAAGTGTAAGACTGTAGGGTTGTTTCCAACCAAAACATGTTCGAAATGTGTCAAGCATTCGGAACACCCAAAGACTGATTAGAGAAGTCAAAATTGAATGGAAACAACCAATTTGGAACCAAAACTAGTGTCCTTATTGGAAAGGTTGTCTTTAATAGAGAGGTGTCTACTAACGGAGGTTCCACTGTATATAATGTAGGAACCCTGGTTGTGACATTGTCCACTCCTCCAGCTGCACACCACCAAATCCACAACAATGTCACACCAGTTATTTAGTTCATCATGCTTATGGTCATTGTACTTTCATCTTATGTAAAATGTAACTTTTTACACGGTTTCAATAAACGATTTGTAATTTGTAATTTGTCAACACCAGAAAAACCCGACCAACGCCGTCCGATAGAGGCCGCCAGTGTAATCAGTCACGTGCCGCCATTGACGAATCAGCTCGCAGCAATCAATCACAATGGCAGCCTCAACGAGATGCGGTATCCGTTTGAATTACGCTTTGTTATCTGATATAAAATTGCCGAATTACAAGAGAGAAAAACGAGTAGTCCATAATAACACCAGTTAAGAGTTTTATGATATCTCAAACCTGGATGCCAACAAGACCAACCTCCACCCCACCCCACCCCCACCCCACCCCCACCCCCAAAGTAGGAGAGGCCAAGACCACAGTACACCCCCCACAAAATGCCCAACTTTTTTACATTAGACAATTAGATATAGGAAAGCTACCATCAGTAATAAACTTTGGGTGCAGGGAAACTGGACTCATGCAGTCATGATTAGCATGATCATCAAGTGAAAAATGAATTTTCAAACTTCATTTAAAATCTAGAGTGAAAAATTTAAATCTCAGTAGTATCAGAATGATGGTGTTTCACATTAGCATGAAACAAGCACGATTTAAAACTAGGTATATTGCATAGATCAACCCCCCAAGCTCCCTAGTGACCCCCTCGCAATGACCAATTCAATTTTTTGCTGTCACATCATTAAAACCTCCAATTTCGGCATGCAAGTGGACAAAGAAAAAAATGTTCCAAAACACCAGAAGCAGTGTTATTATGACTCTAGATGGTATTGCCCTCTCGCGGATCTATTGGCAACTAAAATATTATCTCTAGAAATGCCAGTTTTTGAGCCGTAAAAACGCCTCAAAGGCTTATTTTCCTGATTTTCCCTGTTTGAACTTCATCAATGCATGCAAAGCGGCGGTACAAAGGTGGACAAAGGATTTTTTTGACTAAATTCACTGAAATTTTGCACAGTATTAGCTAGACATTAGAGGAAACCAATGGGCTATCGGCAAAGTGCATAATGCTCCCCACCGCCTGATTAACTCTGCTTTTGGAGATTGCCCTAAGCTAAGCGCACTACTGCGTTGATCGGCCGAGATGGTAATTAGTGCGCATGCGCAAGTTCGAGGTCGGGGATTTCTGGTATTGTAAATTATAAATTTCACTAATAATTTGACGCCGCCAATTCCACTGGTCTTCGAAATACGTAAGCTACACTGTTGACGACTATGACACTCCTCACAAACCACATTGTGAATCAGACGCCGATAGGCTTGTATTGCACTTTAAGCCAAGTGCTTGTGATGATATCTGCCTAATCTGGTGTACTTGCTACACAACACAGCACATGCAATAATCTTCTCCACTTATGCAGATACGGTAGAAATAAGCGCATTTATTACCATGATTTGTCGTCTGCTAGCGCTGTAGTAACCATAGTGGACAGAGACTTGCTGACACTGTCCGAATCACTAAAGCTGTTTGAGGCCGAGGTTTAAATTTTTTGTGAAGTTCATGCATCCATTTGAGATAATATGCACCAAATCTGGAGCTAAAACCTCAGTAATTATGAAACATATAGACATTTTTATGGGTCGCATTTTTTTGGTCACCTTGTATTATTCAGCATCCTGCAAAATTGACAAAATTAATGTAAGCTTACCAATATTTGGTGTCATGAGCCAGCAAGTATTCCGACTTTACAAGCTACTAGCCACCTGTTTCAATTCAATTCAACTTTATTCTGCAAGACTATTAACATAGTATGAGGAGGTTATTACAATATTTTTACGTGATATTCGAACGGAACAGTACAATGATAATTAGACTGGTACCGTGCTGCATATAGAACAGAAGTGCCATCTACCGGTAGCAATTTGTACAATAACTCAATCACCAACCACCTTGAACGAGCAGGCAATGACAGAAGTTGTGTCAGACCTTTGCCCGAGCCGAGGTGGAAGGGAGTGTGTCACCATATCTTTCCAAACTTTCACTAGTCACTTACCGGCAGCGAATGTCAATCCTAGAGTCTCCTCCTTTCGCGAAAGCCCTGTGTACATTGCCAACATACCGATGATGTTGCCGAAATCTCGACAAATAAGTCATGTTTGAGTCAGTAGACATTGAGCATGGTGGAGTGGGAGAGGGAACACGAGGGGGGGTGGCCCTCCTTGAAAAGGAGAAGGAGTACGAAACACCTTCGACCGGTTTGGAGGTTTGACCAACTGTGGCACAAATAGTCTGAAGCTAGTATGAAACATGTTTCTTGAGGGAGGGGATAACATTGATGTACCAGCAGGCACCTGGTTAGGCACATGGGAGGTCAGCGGTGTTGGCATCTGCATTGTGCACTCAAACATTACAGTTTGGATTTTGTGCTTGACAGATATCTTTAACCTTTCATCGGTAATTATCTTCAATTCGGATGCAATATACTGTCCGAAGATGTCATCAGCACCTTGTGTCTTTTCCAGCTGGCCTTCAGGGACTGTTGTAGCCCTTTCTGATGCCATGAAGGACTTGGAGCGTGTGTCAACTTTCAGACAATCACTTAAAACCCATTTGTTCCGCGAAGCCTTTAGTTGGTAGCTACATAGTGTTATATTCCGAATGTGCCATCTATGTTTTAGAGACTCAATTTTTTTAATCAATCTGTTTTACAACTATCAAACTGTTTTAAATCCAAAGATTTGCTTCTAACTTCATTGTAAAGTGCCTTGGAGCATGCTTAGCATGTACAAGGCACTATAATATCCGGTATTTATTATTATTATGTTGCTCTCTCAAGGATGTTATTTTCACTTTCCTCCAGTCTCCGCTTCCTACTCATTCTTTTGCCTTTCAGAGGCTTCTTTGCTGAGAGTCGAATTTCAGGCAGCAAGTCGTCATCAGTAAATTTGTCATTCCCGTCCTCAGATCCATCAGCGGCGTCATCCATGAATTCTCCTGCCTCATCATCTTGCTCTATCATCCCATCATCCTGAAAATGAATAGCAATCAATTTTATTTATCATTTCAGACGCCAAATTCAGCAGAAGAACGGTGGATCAGCTTGCGGATATTCGACTGTTATTTTTCAGATCGACGGATCGTCAACATGTAGACAAACACTGTTTCGTCGCTCAGAATTCGATACTACCTCTTCCCTAATTTGGTGGTCACTATGTGGGGGGGGGGGGGGGGATTTACATGATTACGTTTAATAGTTTCATAAACCTTAGACCACAGTCGTCAGGAAACCAGGGAACGTATGGTTTCAACATTAAAGTCACCCACCGCCCGTGCCGAAAGGGCTGACTGGATTTTGCGCAACGCAGCGCAACGCAAGGAGCGAACTGGGGGAGCGACCATTGTTTTCGACCCTGCCAGTTTTTGTTCCCACAAGTTAACTTGGGTTTAACACGGCCACATATTACCTCTATTTTGTATAGTGTAATGCTTTGGTCATGGTTTCGATCTTGAGATTTACTCTTAGGTGTTGTGCTGTCTCAGCCCTCAGCCCTCAGCCGCACAACGAGAACTTGAACGATTTTTCGAACAGCTGAACATAGCCATTACAAATGCTCGATTTTAAAGCAAACGACAGCCAGCTTCAAATTCCCTGATTTCTATAAAACTTTTTTAGGCGGAGTGTCAAAGACAACATTGATGTGAAAAGCGATATGTTTCGTCTTTTACTTTTCGACAGTTTTGAGAATAATTTCCGAAATGCGTTTTTCTACACCACATCATACTTTTGTGGTTAGCAGTTAAGTATGTTGTTGTGCTTATGGACCATCTAAGGGTATCATATGTTTCAATCGTTGTCATCTAATGAGGAACCTGCAGAACTAAAAATCCAGATGCCAGCACCAGTACTAAAAGGTACACTTCCAGTGCATTTTCAATTAAAATTAAGTTTTGTTGATTTTCTCCCTAAAACTCCTCAAAACAACATTTTTGGTGCTATTCTAGTAATCAAGGGATGAAATATTCAATAATCATTGACCCGGGAAATGGCTTTCTCATTCGAACCATGGTCGACTTGCCTGCAGGGCCCCCTATTGGCAGGTTTTGTTGTGCAGGATTGTGTTCCTCATTGGATCTAATGGTTGCTTTGTGCGACAAAACGCCATCTCGTCTGCCGGTAAAGCCGGCAATCACTGGGTTAATATTAATCGCAGGTCGCTGCGATCACCGATTCTTGTCGCAGGCACCTGCGATGTCCACCGTAAACGAGTGTGCAATTTATGTTGTATGTGATTATGATCGCAGGTGGCCGCCATTGAAATCGTTCGTTTTGTTGGTATTGTTTGCTGGGTATTGTTGAAGTCTTGTTTGTTCGCAGATATAGCCCCGCAAAGGTCATCTCAGGCACCTCCGACAAGATGCGGTGATCGTAACAATCTGCGCTGAATTTCAAACCAAGAGTGATTACGGTTTTACGATATCATATATACGAGTGATCTTTGGTCGGACATAGAGCCTGAGATGTTTTTGTCGCATGATCGCAGGTAGAAGCGATTTGAAGCGCTCGCCCGTTTGTGCCGTGTTATGCTTTAGGTAGAGAGATTAGGTTCGCGCGTGGAGGATCTTCAATCATCCCGGCTATTTAGACCTTCAAATTGACGGGCAATTCCCGTTCTGACGAGCAGGCGATGCCAGATTTTATTCGCACCAAACGATGATTTAACTATAGAGCACCAGAAATCCCTTTCTTCATCAAGATATCGCCCGACCACGAAAAATTAATGCCTCCCTTCGGATCTCGAACATCAACAAAGAGATCGACGACATTTTACACATAACATTTGATTCAGTAATAAGGTAGATTTAGCCAAAACGCATGCTCGCATTCAAAGATCGATAGGACTGCTTTGTGCGACCGCGATCATTTGAATGACTCCAATTTAGCAAATTATCCCATCAAATGGGCTGAATAAAGGATGAGTGCATTCCAAATCGTCCCAAGATCCGAATACTAGCAATCAAATTATAAGATACAATTGTTTCTTGCAGCACAGGACGATTTTATGAGACTTCATAGAAACATTTCCATCGGGTGTATGTAAATGATGGATCGGGCAGATCGTCGGGATGGCAGTTGCCCGTCAGAATGCATTTCTCAATAGGGCAATACTTCAGGACGATCGAAAGTGTTTGAATCTTGGTCTAAATTGCATTACAATCTTTTTTTAAGTACGTCCATCTATATGGTATGTGCATCATTCGAAATGACTCGATAAGCAAGGCGCAATATTTTATGAAGACATGCATGTAATCTCCTTTATGGTAATTTGGACTGAGAAAAAAAAACTCGCGCCCGATCATCCCCATCCGTACCTGGGACACCATTGACTGGTTCATATCATACGGTGCTACTGCCATTATTCCATGCGGGAGAAACGACAAATGACAATACCCCATTCAAAGACCAGAATAGCATTGCCAACCACCCCGTTCATAGAATGGCCCATAGTTGACAAATTCTATGACAGCGAGCAGACCCGATAGTGTCCATTGAGCGGTCCATGCGCAGGGTCTCTCCGACTCCTGACCTGAATTCTGTTTACGAATACGCAGTTTTAAATCATGGTTTTACAGTATTGGTAGTGAATATTACCAATTACAAACAAAGGAGTAAAAAGACTGATCTGATCATAATGTAAGTCCAGATACAGTCTACGACGTATATCAAGATGTTGCCGAAAGGAGGCCCTTGGTGAACCCCTACCGTTGACATCCTCTAGCATAACATCTTCAGATGAAAAACTGGTAGGTCGCACGATTATTCTCAGCTTTCGCCAGTTCCAATAAGCTTGCTCTTCAGCAACTCAATGATGACCCGCAATGTGTGAATCTGCGCTGGGTGACACGTTAAGCTGGTTGGTGTTATGCCAAACATGCCAAAACCTCGACTGAAATAAAGAGCTTGCTGGCTTTTCACTTCTCTTAAATCACACGTACATTTGGTCACTACATGTATACTGACCCTGGCTGGGGTTTTTCTTCTTTATTCAATGCACCCGCTTAAAGGCCTACAACCTTTGTTGAATATTTGAAATTAGTACATGTATAGATAAATCTAGTGTAGATGGACCCCAACTTTGTCGTCATTTCAAGGAAGTTTTATAGCGCTTCTTTGGTCATTTCTGCAGTACTGATACACCGATAGAAGGTGACAAGAGGGACCCGGGGAGGGACGCCAGCGTTGATCAACCTGGCTATCTCGTCCGTGAGTACTGGTTGATTAATGGCACAGATTAGAGGAGAACCCGAGAGTCGTGCCCAAAACTTTTCATTAAACTTGAAAACTTTCTCAAACTTGTAGAATTTGAGAAAAGTCTGCAATTTTAACCAAAATGGCTTCATTGAATATATGGTATACTAGCATTGTACCCGTGGCGCAGGCAGGTTCAAATTGGCTATACCTTGAATAGATTGAATTGCAATGAAAATATAATGCAATATCAAAGGAGCAATATCGAAGAGACAAATTAAACCAACCATTTGTCCACAGACTCGGACCCTGTGGCGTGCTGTATGCGTGCATATGAAAGTAAATCAATTGGTCCGAATGAGATGATGAGGCAATGTGAATATACCTCGTTCCTTAGTCAGCAATATGCCCCTTTTTATACGGAGATGAAGGAGAACCCAGATAGGCCTTCACATGTCGGCCTCCAAATGGCTCGGACCAATTGCACTATCACTACTAAAACTTTAAAATGCGTGCTCCTCCTACATGTAGCACGATCTCGGGCAAGGCACTTAGTCGACAGGCAAGCTAGAAGTTCAGCACCGTGAGCAGCTCCTTGATAAGGCCATGCCAAGTTCAGAGTGCCTCTTCAGATACATCAAGTTTTGAAAGCTGTGGTGAGCACATAAACATACCATTGTAACCTTAATTTGAAAATCCCTTCATAATCAAGGGCTAGCTCTGGCTAATACAGTACCAATATACGATAGACCATCAATTTGACCCCAGCTACTTACTGCGGGGAAAACCCAAGTCCAGCAACCAAAAGTATCAAAATACATTTTTGTTTACATTTGAACTGCACACATGCGTTTGTTTACAATTTCTTTCCCGCGAAATCTCGAAGATCAGGTGACCTACAATCGTGGATTGAAAATAACATTAACCTTGGTTCAGCAGGTCAACACGTGTACAGGCTGTTCCAATCATCCCCCTACAGCCAGCCGTTCAACAGGTAGTGTTAGTCATCCCACAGGGAGTGCAGGTGATTCATTAATCCCCTGCATAACTGAACAGCAATGGCTTGGCTTCCGTGAGTGATAAGGAGAATTGACCGTGTCCGATTAAAAATCCCTCATTACTGCTCCGCTGAAGTAAATTTCCGAAAATAAACATGACGTTGCATCAGGATAACATATCACCTGCAAACGTGCAAAATTTCGAGACGAAACACGACCCCCAAATGGCACTTTAGCGAGCCGCCTTATAGTATTATGATATAGATGCCACATACAGCTATTCTTTCTTTGATTTCATCAGACATGTCAGAGTCTTATACATGTACCTCTTACCCCTGAGCAAAAACGTTGCCGAAAATGCGTCTGATGGAGAAGGTCAGGTTGATTAAGTAGAGAACCGCAAACGCAATGCGAATCCGCTTGATTTTAAGCACCTAATGGCTTAGTTATACAACAAAGCATTTTTGTGATTTAAAGAAGGAAAATATCATAAGTTTCAGTAGATTTGTAGCTGATTCTGAGGAGAGCATTACAAGTAAACGTAACACCCGCGTTTATATTGCATGAACCAACATCAACGACTGTTACACATTTTCTTGTGAATATAATAGGTATTGACAGAGTAATAGTGTAGTTTTGAATTGAAAAAAACAACAATGGATAGGTAGAGTGCACACAACATTTATAGCTGCAAAGGAATAACACCAAATTTGGGCTAGCCAAGCAATGTCCCATCCGTAACATCTCTATATAGTGTACCGGTAAAAAGTTAGTTAGCGGTAAAATAGTTAGTCACCGTAAACGTCGCAATTCTGAACTCGAACCCAAAGACTAAACCATGCCAACTAGAATATCTATTCACATCATTTATTACTCACGTCCCTCAAACTTCTCATTTACAAACAACTCCCAAACATCACAAGGCAAAAGACTCTGGCGCTTTTCAAGAGAATATCTTGTTAAACTACAGAGCGTGGATAACAGATAAGATAAGATGAGTTTATTGTAGTCCTTATAAACATGGTTACATCGGATGAAGATTTACAATAAACGTGTGCAAGTGCGAACAGATTCAAGAGAAAAGAAGAAATGTGATTGGCAAGGATCTGTCTAGGGAAATGTACCTTGGTCACAAGACATAAGGAGTTAGTGCTACAAATAATAAAAGGAGAGAAATAAAAAAACCTAAAATATTCATGGCACACAAAAATTTACCCCACACCCCAAATCTCCTGAATGGACTCTCCCGATGCATTCACCAGAAGAGTATGTACAGGAAACTAGGGGTGAAAAGGTTAAAATAGGTACAAATAAATACCACAACCGAATGATATCACATAATATCAACTTTAAAGGCTTTCTCCCTTTACAAAATATAATTAGTAGGGCCCTACCGTGGGGATACATTTTGTAGAAAGAATGGGTTAATGAGCATCAAAACATCTGTCGATATAGACCTTTCACGAGTTGATTTCTGGATCTGCCAGGACTTTGTGGGTTACTGGGGCTACCAGGGACTGACTAAGACATCTTAACATCAATCTTTATACCTGATTACTCTCACCCCTAATGGGTAAATAGCCCAGCCCAAATATCAGGCTCTGAACCAACAAGCACTCGATAATTAAGGAAACAACCAATCAGCACACAGCTGTATCAATACAAGATTACCGAACAGGGCCTAGGGCAGGGGCCTAGTAACCAGCTGCTAATCAAGAAGTTCATAGAAGGAGTCAAACAGCTTAACAGATAGAGATTATAAAACAATGGAAAGGATCAATTGAGAAGAAAGGTGTTAAACTCACACCGGTTAACGATCCTCGGTGTCTGGGTTTACCGAGAGCCAGAGAAGAACACAGAAATAATAATTATAGATTTAGTACCCAATTCCAAATATCGTCACAATAGTTTCAAAACTGCACGAGGATTGCAAAATGCCAATGCCTGCATGTATGGTGCTCATACCCAGATATATGATGAAGGTATAAACTTGGCATCTCTACCTTTTATCTATTAGTCGGGATGAGGAAGATACTCAAACGTTCTACCAGTAACATGTCCAAACGGTAAAAAAGATTTTTAAACTGGATGATTTTATTTGCTTTTGTGATATGGGACATGAATTGGGCTCCAAATATCGTCAAACTACTTGAAACTTTCAAATTTATTTACCCATCCCATTATTTGGAGAAAAAAAGAAGTTTACTTACTATGTAATAAAGGTACAGGAAAAAAAGGTACGAAAATATTAGGAACAGGAAATAAAAGTACCGGAAATAAAGGTACGGGAAAAAAGGTACTGGAAATAAAGGTACACAAAATGGCATAAATAGGTAAAAAAGCACACAATTTTTTTAGAAATTTTTTAGAATCTTATGTTCTTCAACTGGTTCAGATTCGGCCTATGCCTTTTTCTTTTCTTGCCCATGTGAAGACATTGTAAACTAAGAGAATAGAAATATTGCACAAGAAACCATGTATTGCACAAGAAACCATGTGATTTAAAGTTGAACTGTAAGGAGGAGTTCTATCAGCAACCCCTGGACATAAATCTGAATATGATTAAACTCATTCTATGTTGTTTCGCATTAAACTCATTAAATTGCAATTAATCAATTAACATTCATCATAGAACTGGACCCAATTAAGAATTTGCCTGGCCAATTAGGTCTTAACAGACAAATTATTAGATTTAAGACCAAACACAAGCTATATAGGGAAATTGGCAAAAATCTTAATGTGAAATGCAAGGTAGGATGCCAGATGCGCCATCCCAAATTCCGCATTCAAAAAGTGACCTTTCGTTTCAATAGCTGCCTTTAACGTTGTCATTTCCCATCAACATTCTCTCATCATTCTACCGCCAAGTCGGGCCACTTTCAATTGCCAAGTGCTGTGACCACATGCGCGCAAGAAGTGGATTAGTTGGCCGTATTTTGAATGCATCCCCGGCTAATTTGATGGACTTCTGGCTTGGCTATACATGTACAGTTTTCTTGCTAATGAAGCAATAATTTAGGTGCAAAAAGTATCCTTCCAAACACCCCCGGTACCGAAGGTGATAATGTATGTGGACAACTTTTTTCAACCGCAAGGACCCGACGCGCCGCGTAGCGGCAAAATTACGAAGCTGGCGAAACATTGCTAACGGGCCACCGTGGCCATCAGTCCAATGCAATTCACAGTTTCACCACTAGATGGCAGAGCTGAAAACGAAATTGCAGTTGCTCTTATTCGACACAACGAAATTTGACGAAATATATATTGTAAGTTCATTTGCGGCATTGGGAGGCATCATAAGGCATACCACGCGAGTTTTTGGTTTGACTAATTTTCAAGGTCACCGAGGTAACAGTTCAAAAGGTCAGGATTCGTCGATTGACTAAGGACGCAAACGCTCTAACTGGAGCCTGCTTTGTGATTTTCTTTTCATAAGCGGTTAATATATCAGGTGCTGTTCGCGAATAGATCGACCCGATCCGATTTATTGTACGACCACTAGGGGGTTTTGCTAAAAAAACGCAAACATTGTAATTGTTTGTGGTGATTGTATCCGCTCAGGACACTTTGTAGTGCTTTGATGTAATGTTCATTGTTACAGAGGTCAAAGTGACTTTCTATTCATATGTTGTTTTATAGCAGATCAGGAGACGCAGCGCATTTCGCTGTTGAAATTCGGCCCGATGCGATTCACGGTTGACCACTTAGGGCCTGTACACTCTGGTAATCAACTTCAACTTAGTCAACAAAAAAGCAATAAGAATAACGATACTAAGCTCGATGTAGGAATATGCATATGGAGACATTCGTCCCAAGTCGGCGAAAACAATTATGAATCCTTCATGAGTGACACAGCATCGCGTAACATTTCGGAGATTATTGGTCGATGGCCAGTATGGCAAAGCAGCAAGTAGGGGTATTTTCCTTTAGTAGTATTAAGGGACTGACGTGAATAATGATATCCTCGCACTGGGCGAATTGCCGGATTATGCCTTGACTTTGCACTGCTGTGACGACGTTCTACTGCGCTAAGTGCAACACAATACGGGAACAAGTTTGAAAATATCCACAAAATGATTCCTGGTATCAAGAATTCAAAAAGTATTCATAAATTCTTGCTGGCATCATACTTCTGTCTAGTAGATTTGCCTACGCGCGTGTGTGTGGAAGAGAGCAGGGGATGTGGTTTCAGAAACCTTTTTTTTAAGTTGCATTACATGACTTGGGGAGCGGGACAATAGTGCTCCCACTAAATTTCTTGTTTTCCATGACGGATGGTTCCTCTATTGTGCACACGTGGATTACGAAAGGAACTTCAAGGAGTCAGGGCTGACGTACTTAGGTTTGAGTCTTCGAAGAAAAGCTATGGGCAAAAAAAGAGAAATCCCCCTGTGTCTGACGGATAACTGTTGCTGATCGTGAACATTCACTAAAGAAACTCTCCTAAAGCTGTCCTATGGAGTATTAGTTCTAGCATCCCTAAATCCCAGGTATGATGGTTAATTATTGAAAGTAAACTTCGTATTTTTACTCTTTCTTATGAAATGTATTTTCATTTTGATAGAAGTTATGATAAATATATAGATACTAGCTAGTTGTCACGACCAAATAGAAGTGCATGACATACCTTTATTAAAAGTAAGGGTTAATGCATATGCAGGGAGACGCGCAAGTGTACGGACAACATTGAAAATTGAGTAATTATGGCCAACGTGCCTCAGGTTTATCCTGATATCAGTCACGTGACGGGTGGACCTGATACCTCGATTATTTCGCGCTCAGATTTTGTGAAGTAGTATTATTAATTTGTAGTCTAGCAGCGTCGAACTGCCGTGCCTCTTTACAAACAAATTGGTCATCATCTCGTGGCATGAGTGTTGTCTTTCTACATGTAGGTGAATGTATATTACAATCGTGATGACATATATGCGATGAGAATGAGTTCGGCGAAGATCAAATCGTTGCCGTGATTGTTAGATATTTCTGTGCAACACTGCAGAAAATAAACCACCTAGGGTCAAAATTTCGTTAGTCAGTGTTACCTTTTCACGAGTCATACCAATCTTATAAACTGAAGAAGTTTTCCTTAAACTTCTCATTTTATCATAGGTTGTGCAAACTATACCCCCAACGGATTTTGGGAATTAATTCGGCGACCAGGCTACGGGAGTGATGCGGCTAATGACGCATACGATTAAAAGTTTGTTTATTATTATAGTGTCACCCTTTCAAAAAATGGAAACCAAGACTAATTTGTTAATTTCTTGGACATTGCTAAATATTTTGGAAACTCCAAGATATCCAATTTACTGTCACAGATGACTGAGCGCAAAGCAGTTCAATCAACCATGTCAGAACTGGTCTTGCACCACATTTACCGCAGAGTAACTCCGACAAAGAAGAAAGACCAGTGTGTCCTCAGCAAAACTTTTATTCAATGATTTAACATCTTGGTGCTTATTCCTGTCTCAGCCTAACCCCAGTGTCCTTCGACATGCCCCTCATTCTTTTCAACACAAACTTCAGCTCTTGTTCTCATTGCTCTCAATGCATTTCTGATCACGTCTCTCTGTCCTCCTAAGGTCCCAACTGCAGCGACAATTCTGGCACATAGGTCATTGGTATCTTGTGGAGGCAACTTGTAAACTTGGTTCTTAAGATGTCCCCATAAAAACCCACAGGGGGTTAGGTCAGGGGAACTTGGTGGCCACTGATTCTGCATTTTGCTGGTCTGAGAAAATGAGCAACCTTTCCAACTTTTAAGGAGTGTGCAATGAAAAAAACATGCAGAGAACTGCAGAATTTGGAGGCCCAACATTACCAAAACATCTATCTTGTGCAAGACCAGTTATGACATGGTTGATTGAACTGATTCGTATTCAGTCATCTGTGACAGTAAATTGGATTTCTTAGTGTTATATGAAAGAAGACATCATTAGGTAATAAATGGTGGTTGCCAATTTCCAAAATATTTTGCCATGTCCAAAAAATCAACAAATTAATCTCGGTCTCCTTTTTTTGAAACACCCGCATCTAACTAGCTGGCGACTAACCAACCGGCCGCATCGGAAAGAGGTTACCAGCGGGCCTCAAACATTCGACTTTCCGTTCACGAGGCGGACGCCTTAACCATTAGGCCATCGAGATCGTATACATTACACAGGCTTTCCTGACTTTCTCGAGTACCGCCGAGTTAAGGCAACGCATAATAGCGTGGCACTCCTTTAAACATTTTCGTCCGCTGTTGCCAATATGCTTCTTTTCTGCAGGTTCTTGAATGACACATTTTTTAAGATAACATTTATGGCCGATATAGCAAATTTGATTACTTTAGCGTCTTCCGTAACGTCGTTTATCGGATTTCTTGAGTGCACAAAAGGTGACGCATTTTAGCCTGCGGTGAATATGTGTTATATGCTACTAGCTATTTCGCAGAAATATTATCGAAAATGGGAGAAATGGAAACTGCTGGTGACAAGTGTGGTTGTTTTTGTACAATTCACAATTTTAACATGTTTAAACAAATGAACTGCAAATACTAGGCAGGTATCCTTTTTAAACTCTGCTGTGAAACAGTGCCATTCGAAAGTATGACTTGGGTGGTTATGAAATATGGAAGACAAGGTCAAAGTGTGAGATGTGAAAATGATTATATTACGTCCCATACTGCACCTGCAATGAAAACCCCAGAGTGAAATCTATAACTGAAATGAGGACAGCAATGAAAGAGCGGAGAAAAAAACATGCAATGACGATAGTGGCAGGATGATGGAACCCACAGCATAGAATCTAACATTGAAGCCCCATCATCGCATCTACCATGGCCTTTCAGTGGATAGCTGATAGGAGACCAGCTGTTAAACGTGGTTCGTGATAATCATCGACGTCTGAAGTAAAGTGTTGTTGGTTCCATCCTTAAACATGTGTCTCCGTGGATGGATCTGCCTGAGCCATCAGCGATCCATGTATGGAAACTTCTGCCTGTGTATGCAGGTTATCTTCCTGACTCCCGAGTCCACGGGTCCCGTACGGGTGTCGTTTTAAAATAGCCACATTGAGGATAGTAACTTCACGGCAGGTATCGAATCTGAAATGTCAACAGGAAAATTGGCGAAATGGGAATCCAAAAAAGGATAGCTCCCTACTAAAGCCGTGGTCTCATTAAGGTTCGCTTTTTAAGGTTCCATATTTGCAGTACATTCTGCAGCGAACGGTATTCCCACCGAAGTCGGCATCTCGCTATTTCGCTTTCCGCATTTCGCAGTTAAAATTCTAATTGCAAAAGTATCTTCATCTTGGGAGCATTAAAAGATTCATTGTTTTTGCATGGGTGGAAATGGAACTTTATAAAATCACCCAAATCAACATTTATTTTTGAGGAGCCATTATATTATCGTGTCACATAAGAATCTAATTTTCCTTGAAATGGACATGTAAATGAGATATATTTTAGGTCCCCGAACCAAAATTCAAGAGTAGAGCTACTGATATTATTTTATAGGAAACTACAATAATTGTAAGATTAGG
Organism: Lineus longissimus; assembly: GCF_910592395.1. Taxonomy (NCBI): domain Eukaryota; kingdom Metazoa; phylum Nemertea; class Pilidiophora; order Heteronemertea; family Lineidae; genus Lineus; species Lineus longissimus. The sequence continues at coordinate 11,134,801 of NC_088315.1, forward strand.
TGTTTCCAGACTTGTTGAGGGTAGTGTACACCTCTGTAACAATAGTGTATACTTTCTATGTACTGTCAAATGGAAGAGACCCATATACTCGACCTCGTGTAACTTGACCAACCTCAGTTTGGGGATTCGGACAAGTCACTGACCACCATAATGGTTACCACAGCGCTAGCAGACGACAATAACAAATTTGAAAACTCAGGCCGATTCAACGGCCAATTATTCCTGTTCTATGGCACTCGACGTGGATTTCTTGGTAGATACATATTTCTGGGTGATAACTTTAACACATATGTTAGGTTTGTATCGGTATAGCTGTCCTGAATGAATAGAGAAAACAGTGTTTTTGTAGTCCTATGCCTAATTCAGGGTATATATTGCGCTGATTTCTACCATATCTGCATAAGTTGTGAAGATTATTGCATGTGCTGTGTTGTGAAGCATGTACACCAGAATAGGCAGATTTGATCACAAGCACTTGGCTTAAAGTGTTCTATAAAGTGACTTAAAATGCAATATAAGACGACAGACTGTCCGCTATGGTTGCTTTCATGCACTGCCATGACTGTCCGCTATGGTTAAACTGTACAGTCATGACAGTGACACAGGTACATGTAATCATAGCGGACAGTCTGCCTTCATTTATTGCATTTAAGACACTTTATAGAACAGAGAAATAAGCTCATTTTTTACCCTGAATTAGGGATAGGTCTACAAAAATACTACTTTTTCGACTTATTCAAGACAGCTACATCAATATAAACCTTCTTATATGTCTTTAAGTTATCATCTAGCAATGTTTACCCCCCCCCCCCAACATGTTCGCGCCCCCCCCCCCCCCAAAAAAAAAATAAAACTCTTGATTGAAATACGCTTTGTTAGGTATTAACAAGTTTAGATTAATCCATACTTCGTATACGCTTACCTATCATCACCAGCGTGTCACTACTTCTTAGGACCCTGCACAGACTCCCATTGAAGTGCAGGGTTGAATTTAGAAGTCTCCTATGTGATTTTGCACCCCTATCTGGCTTGCCTTCTATTCACCAGAATCAGACCGCAGCGTGTCTAACCAGGTCGTCCTAATCAGAGCTTTTCAGGCCCTCGCACAAAAACCAGGATGTGGAGACCGAAGATTTTCAGTGGCTGAGAAACTTTGGAATTGTCTCCTTTCAGAAATAAGACCAATCACAAACATCAATTTGATCAAAACAGCAATGAATTTTTTTTTAAAAACCATCATAACATCAAGTGGGAAGTATTTTCTCCCGCGCTTTCAGCAGGGTGACCTCGAAATGCGCGTATTAGATATCAAATTGTATACGAATGCATTGTATTCTGGGTGGAGTGAACCGCACAGATGGCACGACTCGATGAATAACGCTATGCATATAAATCTAAAGCTGTATCATTCAGTGATGGTCATCAAAGCAGAAGTTTCAAAGAGATATGCAATTCAATGAAGCAGCCTTCAAGAAAACAATGAGAGCAGAACGATGACGTATGACGTCACGATAGTCTCATAGTGCCACTGTTGGCATCCTCGAATGCTCCAAATATTTTGAAAGGATCTAGGGCGGGTGTTTGAAGGAGGTTCTTTTACATGAACCTCAATGAATGCATAAACTGTGTCAAGCTGTGTTTATCATGAAACGTTGTTTACAAAGTGCAAATCAGACGAAGGTGGACTAGTGTCGTAGTAGGACCGATTTTTACACCACCAGGCGTTGTTAGTGAACAGGGGTATTTCAGGTGGATGCATTCAGATATCGTGATATTTCGTTGATTATTTTGCTCAGCCTACGCTACAGCTGGTGTTACACGTGAATTCCTGTCGCCAGTCATGTCCGTGTGTTTACAAGCAATATTTATTCAGCACCAGGTTTCATATGGCAGCATGACGGAATGAAGTGTAAGTGTCCCTGCTGTCGGATAATTGCAACTCTTGGAATATAGCCATATACATGTAGGTGAAAACGGGTGATATGAATAAAGACGAGCATATGCTTTCATCTAAAACTCCATGTTCATTTACACTAGGCCTTTCTGTACAAAATTGAAGTAAAAGCATTTGCTAGACTTTATTCATAACTCATAACCCACTGTCCATCTTCCACGTGGCCAAAATTCATGTTATCAATGTTCCTTTGAAGTCCAGAACGGGGCAACAGCGCAGGTTACCGTCGAAAAAGATATTGAGGCAAGATGCCAGTTATCAACACAGAGCCTCATACCAAATGACCTATTTTTGCAATTAGGGGTTATTCCAATGTTCTCCTGGTCCTATGTTCCCGGGCTCTATGTTACCCTAGCTATACCAAATTATGCTTTTCGAAGGGATACCTGCTTTGGCATTGGCATACACCCTTTAAATTTACAAGTAAAAACAACTAATTTGGTAGTTGGTGCAGTAGCACACCAACTGTGAAATAAGTAAGAAACCAACCATTAATTAGTTGTTTCAACTAAAAAAAGTAGTAAAAACTACCATTAAAATGGTTAAGAATCCATGATTATTTTGATAGCTAAAACAACTACATGTGATTTCACAGTCGGTGCAATAGCAACTATCTATACCAGAGTAGTAAAAATAATTGATTATTTAATTTTAAAAGTGAAGGTGATGTTTGTCATCTTCATTGAGTGCGCGGGCCCGGTGTGCAGATTAAAGTAAGTATCATGTGAAGGCCCGGTCCGGTCTAAATAGTCCTGATTAGGGTCAGGGGTAAGGGGATTGTCAGCAGGGATCAAGGGACCGTAGAGAGATTCGGCTATCCCGTTTCCGGGATCGGGATCAGGAAAGGTATCAGGTCGCGGAGAGGATCTAACCTGAAGGCCGCTATTTCATTCAAATGGCCAGCCTGAGGACGAGAGACAAAACGCAATTGTCTTCACCTCTCCGGGACTTCAACTGCAAGCAACAATACTTTAACGCTGGTTCATAGCTGGTGAATACCAATGATGTGGAGCCTAGGCCTTTGTCACGTTGCACTACCGAGATACACAATTCTTACCAGGGCAGATGGGATCAGGATAGCTAAATTGACGCAGGGAATGATGAGGTCACATCATTGGTTAGTGAAATTAACCATACCTATTTATGTCAGTTACGTGTTCTGGTCATGACAACTGTTCATGTGAAACCTATAGCAGGGCACACGGCTTGGCCACAATGGCCGTCTATGAGGGGATCACAACGCATGTCACATTTCAAAGATTTATCGCGACCTGAATTCATATCCGGATCTGGATCTCAGAACGTCGCAGCCGAACCTCTCTATTATTTATTTCCCCTGATAACTATTTGATGAGATAGTAGAACATGTATGCAACTATATGTATGTTTTCCCACAAATGCCAATCAGCTGCACGGTGACAAAAGACAAAAACTGCGAGTGCGTTGGTGTCAACTGAGCTTGCTGATACATGCAGTGGGACATGGTACTTTCCGCATACTGCGAAAACGCGGTGTCCTGAGACCCAGTCAGAGTCGGGGTCAGGGTCAGGGTATCTTTCCGCCATTCTTAGCCCTGAACAGACCGAACAAGCACTAGCTGCATATCCTGTTTGTTGGAAACCATTTGACCTAGGGAAAAAAGAGAACGGGGAATATAGGAACCGGGAGAACGAGGAACAACAACACGCACCCGCGTCCTCGATAAGCGTTCCTAGCAACAAATAATGCAATTAATGTAATCAGGAGCTCGGTTGGTCATGAGTAAATGTTCGCTTCTCCGGCCCTCACTGACACAAATATTGAAATAAGCGGACTCCTGATTTCCTCAGGATGCGGGGGATGTTGATATGTTGTTCTAAATACTTTGGTATGCCTGTTCGCATAATGAAGACAAAACATGACGAACTTATTGTTTTGTTTCATTACAGAGGTGTAAAACTGGATGAAAGTCCAGGAAGTCTGATGTACGGCCAGCATAGAACGAGTGGTATCGAAATGGAGGCCTTGAACTAAGTATGCAAAGTGGTTCTATATTGCAGTGATAATGATGCGTTGATGTTTATACTCTCGGGGATAACCAGCGACAACTAGTCACAGATGTTCACCATGAAGAGAGTAGACTCGAGTGAGTCCCAACAGGTAAGGGTTGCCGAATATGTGGTGTACGATATCATGGTGTGGATGAGGTGTAGCGTATGTCTGTACTCGTTTTGTCATATGAGAATATTACTAGAAGATAACACTACTACAATCAGCCTGGGCCATCACGGTGAACCGTGAGGAAAATAATGCATTGGGTCCTTGTGTACATATGCACCTGGAGAAAAAAATAGTTCCACTTTAAAAAAGGGAAACTTCTTTAAAAGAAGGGTACAAATAAAATTTCAAATATTATCACATTTCTCATAACATTATCTTACTTTTAAATGAGCTTTTGAAAAATTTTATTTGTACACAATCCTTGCAAAAAGTGTATGTGGTTGTGTGGTTTAGCATTTTTTTCCGTGATGGCCCAGACTGATAATAGATGTGGAGGCGTAACAGTCTGTTATGGTTCCCGATCTGGGTATCGGGAAGCATATTGATTCTGGTCCGGTGACTGTCTGTTCGTCTGTCCGTCAGCCTGTCCGAAGAAATAGTTTTTACACCTTCAGACGGACGGTGACAAGCAGAGCCAGGCCAGTCATCCACCACATAATCAGAGGGAGGGGCAATCATGCTGTTATGACTATTCCATTTGTCATATTTATGATCCCCGTTGTGACCCACTCGGATCTGATTGATAATCATCCTTTCAGACATATTAGTAGAGTGTCATTTACCTGGGCAATAAGCTGATAATTGATGTGTGATTGCGCAAAATCGATACGATTACAGAAATGTTGTTGAAAGAGGTACTGGAAAAAGTTACTGTACAGGGTGTAACAAAAAAAAGAAAACCGAGATTAATTTGTTAATTTCCGGGACATGGCTTATTTTTGGTAATTCGCAATCACCATTTATTACCAAATGATGTCCTGTTTCTTATGACACCGTGAAATCCAATTTACTGTCACAGAAGACTAAGCAGTTCAATCAACCATGTCAGAACTGGTCTTGCACCACATTACCACAGCGGAACTCCGACAAAAAAGAAAGACCAGTGTGTCCTTAGCAACATTTTTATTCAATGATTTAAAATCTTGGGCCTTATTCCTGTCTCAACCTAACTCCAGTGTCATTCGACATGCCCCTCATTCCTTTCAACACAAACTTCAGCTCTAGTTCTCATTGCTCTCAATGAATTCTTGATTATGTCTCTCTGTCCTCTTAAGGTATCAACTGCAGCGACGATTCTGGCACGTAAGCCATTGATATCTTGTGGAGGCGACCTGTTAACTTGGTTCTCAAGATGTCCCCCCCCCCCCCCCTCAAAAAATGGGGGATGAGGTCAGGGGACCTTGGTGGCCATTTAGTCTCACGGTTGATCGCCCCTAATGCATCTGCTACTAACTGGAGACTTCCAGTCCTCAACCACTCTTTTACCTCAAACACACGCTGCTTCAATAGTTGTAAGTTGCATTTCGCTGGTCTGAGAAAATTAGCAACCTTTCCAACTTGTATTAGAGTGTGCAATGGAAATACATGCAAAAGATTGCACAATTTGGAGGCCCAACAAAAGCCCTGCACTTGGTAGACAAGGCTTATTATCAAAACATCTATCTGGTACTAGACCAGTTCTGCCATGGTTGATTGAACTGTTTCGTGTTTAGTCATCTGTGACAGTAAATTGGATTTCTTTGCGTCGTAAGAAAGACGACATCAATGGATAATAAATGGTGGTTGCCAATTTCCAAAATATTTAGCCATGTCCAGGAAATTAACAAATCAAACTCGGTTTCCTTTTATTTAAACGGCCCTGTACATACATGACATATGGTTAGTAGACGACATTTGGACATTTAGACATTATTATGCAGTCCAATTATACAGTAACACCACTGTATACATACTGATATGCATAGATGTCCGTAAATGCAAAATCCGTGCCAGTAATGCTTATACTGTAGCAGAATCTCGTAATACGGATGTGGCTATAAGTACACTAACCTTTGCGCTATCCTGAAAACAGGCTCACGCAGGGGCTTTACATAGCAAAATACGTTATGAAGCCGGTGCTTCCATCAGCGCAGTAGGCTAAATTGCGTAAATGTAAGCTCATTTTGTCAGCTTCGGCGAACTAATCCACAACATAATTTTGTCATGGCGCGATTTTCGCCTCGGATAAACTGATCAGTGACGCGAAAATACATGCAGTTGCTATCCGCAAGCCATCATGTCTATTGAGGGCAATATACGAACGACGAAGATGATGGCTTGGGTTTCTCCTTATCACACACGTCGGACCAGGCCGTATGGAAAATGCCAACTATCTTCTCACGGGAAGTTGCGAGAACGGACGTGAACCACATTAGTCCTGAAAAGGTCACTGTGGACTATGGTGAAACTATACACAATATCCAGTAATTTGAGTCCAGAGTACAGATTGAACGTCATAGTGTTATTTTGTATAAACGCCTGGATGACTGGAAGTAGGCATCAGCATAAGCATGTGTGCTCGTCACCGTCATGTTCTACCACGCAATCACTGCGGCAACATGAGTTGTCTACGTCAACTGTGCAAGGACACTTCTCTATCTTTGATTGGGATTTGCACTTATTTCTGTAACATGGTTTGTGCTGCGATGTGTACATGTTTTTAGCCCATGAACAAGACCGATGTTACCACAAATGAAATGATTTAACACGGATTGCATGTTCATTTGTTTGTTTTTTGCCCAGGCGGACGAACTTAGACCACGACAAAGGCGATCACAATCCTTGTACACAGTAAGATTTACGAAAGCATAGCTTCCTCTTGTCTCGCATATTCTCTTTCGACTTCTATATTTCCCTTATTTTCAGTTTGAGGTTATGATTTGTACCAATATATGATATTCATGCGAGATTTTTACGTTGTTTGGCCTTGCACCTGTGGTGTTTGACAAAGTGATTTTCTAGTGAGTTCATATTAAGCCCATTTGCAGTTTTTTCAGATGGGGAGGCTCGTCCATTTTTTATGTAGGGGCGCGCTTAACAAAATATAAAAAAATCTCGACGGCTGTGCATTTCCCGTCTTATAACATATTTGTCCCAGATCGGTTGCATCGCATTCATCCCAGGGTGTTGGGCGGTGGGGGGGGGGGGGGGGGGGAGGATCAGTTTATAATACCCACCGCGCGCGAATTTACCTAATTGCACGAATCAGTTATACGCGCCCTCTATATATGAGATGTAGAAGCAATATAACCTGGGTACGACTCGGACTATAATAGTGACTTTCCCTTTTTCAAATTTCATGGGGTTCCTCTGGAAGGCGAGTGTCAGAAGAACATAACCAGCTATTTTTGCCAATGCTTCTATCCATTTATAAGCCAGTATCACCTAAACATATATATATATAAGACGTTTGCCTGTAATTGCGAGTCCAGTTTTTCATTACCTCTTTTATTATTCGTGTGTCTTTCAGTGTACTATTCAAACTTTATTTTCTGCTTCTTAAGTATTCCTCCTGTTATTTCTGGCAAGGTGCATATCTTTGTGTCTTGATTACTTGGACAAAAGTATCTCTGCTTACCTTAACCCCAACGCGTCCAACTTATTTCAGAGATCACGCTTCATGATGCGAGAAAGTGGCTATCGCTCTCAACTGCTAATTATCTGGCTAAATGCTAACTATAACTAAACTGGTGAAATAGTGCTAAATCTTCTTGAAGCCTTTCCAAAGAGCGAAAGGAGCGACAACGAGGCCGCAAACATCTTCGACACAACGCTCATTTTCGAATGCATGCCATTCCAAAACGCTTCGAATGAAAAGGACGTAGTAGTGTCACATTTTGTCAGTTTTACGATGGTAATAACGACGGGTCTTCAAGACTTTTCGCTCCTTCATTACCTCAATTAAGTCACCAGAAGCCAGCTTCTTAATGTTGAAACTCCAATAGTTTTTAAGAAAAAAACTTTCTTATAGCTCCCTCAAAGCCAAATTGTTTCGAACCAAATTGAGTATCCACCTCTAGCCGTATTTATATACGGTCACCGCCTTTGAAAGTAGGTGAGCTTGAATTTCGACGAGAGCGTTACTTTTTAAATACACTATTTGGTGAGAATTGCCAACATTGAATGCCTCTCGCTCCTAAACGGGTCAAGATATTGAAAATAAAGCTCTCAAGAAGAATTCAATTGGCTTCAAAATGGTACTTGTAGCACAGCGTATGATACGTTCGAGGCCAAAACAGACGTTTTCTCGAATCGTGTCATAATATTTGTCATTGAGATGGCAAAATTTAGACCTATTGTCCATAATTCAAATGGCCATAGAATCAACAGATTTTAACCTGTATCCTTGCCCCTTTGTGACCGCATAATATATACATATACAAGCAACAGCAATGTTGGCAAGATTAGTTGCGACCGTTTGACCCTTCCAAAAATTCGCATTGGAAACGATGCACTGGTTTGTATGATATTCTACAACCGCATTGGAAATCGTGCACTGGTTTCTATTTTAAAACCGTATTGGAAACGGCGGGCTTGTTTGGAGATGAGGTAGAAGAGGTACATGTGTAGATAGAGGGGCAGATGAACTGGCTGGTGAGGCAGTAGTGTTTACTGAGATGGTCTTCACACTTGCTTCTGGGAAAGGTGAATTATGAAAAGCATTATTGAGGATATTTGTGGAATTTTTATGAATGGAGTTTTATAGTTAGAGACATGTTTTAATTTTCAACACTCTGGTGTTGTGATCAGTGGTTATTAGGGTCAATTAAGGTTGGGGCAGTTATTTCATATTGTGCTAAATTATGTTTGCAAAACAACCAGTCAAAAATGACGGTTATAAATATATACGTGTATTATTTGTTTTGACATCAATAAACATTTGTTAAAAGGGTGTCGGTCTGTTGAAGTTCGTTTCAAAATTCATTTGTCTATTGTACACCGGTGACATGAACAAGAGTCAAGTTTGCTTTGACAGCTTTTTATGTTTGCGAAGGTCCACCGTGGACAAAAGTCGGTCTGTTTAAATATGATTTATCGATTGTGAGGAGTTAAACAAGCTGAAAACATTTTTCGCGGGAGCAATATAATAGGAACAAAAATAGGAACGGAAAAATAGAGAGGTTGCGCACTCTCCCGAAACCAGGATCATCATCGATCGACTGCGCAGCAGGCGGCCACAAGCTTCCTCCAACCAACCCTATCCTGGGCCAATTCCTCAATTTGTTTTGGTTCCAGCGGTCCTATGAGAGATTTGATATACATGTACGTCAGATAAGGCATTCGCTGGCGGCCAGGGCATCTCCTGCCGTGCGTCGGTTGGTATAGTGCATACAATCCAGAAGTATTAAGGTAGCAGGAAGGGTTGGGCGTTTGTGGTTTCTGAGTCTGAGGGGGTTGGTGTCTGTTGACTGTGCTTTAAGAGAGACTAGGCATGGCGCCAGTCTCTCTTAAAGCACAGCCAACAGGCAGTTGGTCTCAGTATTTGGGTATGTACAGAATCAAGGCAGCTCAGAGAGCAATGATTGAACGATGCTGTGGACAAGTCCAAGGATACTGCATCAGTCACGACCAACTTCTCATCAGAAAGCGTCACCACCAGCATATTCAATGTTCATTTCCAACCTGTACCAGTCCAATGCACGCCTGTCATGGTCAGCAGTGGTCAGCTCAGCGCGATATGGAACATTCTTCCGAAACTCAAGCGAGGGAAGTCTGCTCATTAGCATATCTCGCGCACTGCTCCTTCTTGTCAAACATCGTAGTGAAATCGTAATGGAAAACGTCTGGCTTTGCGCCAGACATTGAGACTAATAAGTGAAGAACTAATAGGTAAAGAACTTCTACTTGCGCGAGACTGCTGTGATAAAATTATCATTGCAGAGACTCCGGTGACGTACACATATATTTTTTACAATCAAAAATGCCCTCAAAAGACGACATGGAATGATTATTTTATTGATATTTCCTACTATATACCTTCCAATTATCACTTTATACAAATAGATCGGCGTTAGGTCGCATGCTTTTCTTTCCTGGTGACACTATAAAGCAAAATAGTTGCAACCCCGTAAATGCGCTATAAGTCAAATAATAAGTGACGGTGACCCGTTATAGTTTCGCCAGCTTCGCTTTTTGGGCCTTTGCGTCTAGCTGGCTCATTGCTTGGCATCCGTAAAATGTGTCCCAGGAACGTCAATTGGCGGAGGTGCACCCAATGTATTAAGGGGGGGGGGGGGGGTGCACTTCACCAGTGAGTACACTGTTGTATTTGATACATGGTCGGTCCGCTTGATATTTAACATGATCCTGTAGCATGATGTTGCAAACGCGTTGATGTTGTTTTCCATGTGTTTGGTAATCACCCAGGACTCACATCCGTATAACAGTACGGTGAGGCAGGTGGTAGTGAAGAGGCGCACTTTTGTACTGATCGATATGGTTTGACTTCTCCAGAGTTTCTCGAGCTTCCAGAAGGCAGAGCAGGCGAGGGCTTTTCTTCTCTTCAGGTCAGCTGCACTTGAGTCCATCATGGAGCCCAGATACTTGAAGTCAGTCACATGCTGTATGGGTTCTCCATATACTTTTAGTGGTGAACTTGTATCGCAGTGGCGTGTCATATACTCTGCTGTTTTCGAAACCAGGATATTGTCGGCTTCATCCAGTTATATACTCGATTTGATTTAATTGTTGAATTATATTGATATTCCACCACCATTATAACAATCATCTTTTAAATTTTAGATTTGACATATATGTGTATGCAACTGACATACCAAAGTCATTATCCTAGTCTAAGGCCATAGAATACGACTTCATTTTTCCCGCTTCATGTACATGTCCAATCAAGAACTTGAAAAATTATTGTGCGCGCACAAGTTGTTTATCGATAGTTCAGTAAATACAAGTCGTCAACAAGCCTATCTATCGGCGTTGTGCGTCGGTATCCCTCTTTCACCGCTGATAAACTCCCCCTGAGACTGTCAATACTTGGAACCCCTTTTAAATCAGTTTATTTCAAGAAATTTCGATGGCCATGCATTTATGGTTGTTGGGTCTGACTTCTATATCGCTGGATCTGATCGACGGTAAAGAAAGGGATAATTTAAGATTGAACCACACCGCCGATAACTTAGCGAGGGCTTTGGGATTGACGCAGACCGCCGGTAAATCGGCATGAGGTGTCAATAGACGACTACAATTAACTCTCAAAGTTGAATTCGGAGTGGGAGTCGCAAATGATGCCCAACATAAGTATTGTGCAGCTGGCTCATCTGTATAATCTGGTCGATCGCCGGTCCGGCAAACATCGGAATTCGACTACGTATAGAGCTAAGCCAGCGACTTGTGTTGTTCCTGCTGCACGTTGCCGGTCGTAGTCGAACACGGCTACATAGTGATTTTCTCATTAGGTCTACATTTCATGGCAATTGGAAATCTCAAAATCTGAATCAATATCATTGGCTAAAAGAGACATCGATACCGTGTGCTAATAGATATATCTTAACAATGTCTCGGTTGATATAGGATGTGGAACTGTGTTATGATAGGAGGGGAGTAGTACTACGGGAACCGAGATAAGCTCCGGCCGCATGGGCCGTTCGCGGCTCGGGCAGTAGCCCAGCCGAATTGTGTATTTATGACGAGAGAGTAGGTTTTCACCAAAGACACGGTATCGTGGAGAGGGTGTCGAAACATAAGGGATGCTCGGAACAGCGTAATGAATTTTAGATGTTGATTCCCGGGGTGATTATTTTGATATATGAAATTTCTGCAATTAAAAGAAGACAACATATTTTCCCCTAAAAATTAATTTGCCAATAAAATTTGAAACATTGATAAGGGAAATTATTAAACAATTCCTTCCAATCTGCCCTTTGGTACTCGGACACCAACCAGCATCCGATAAAATGGGTTTTTTGCTCTTTTTTACCCTGATCAACGTAACTGTGATATCATTGCCAGTGGTATCAGGTCAACAAATTTAAAATATAGGAAGTTCACAGTTAAATGGTTTTCCTCTAAATAGTTCTCAGTCCATTTCTAGGCCCACAAATGGGAATACGAGAGGGTTCGAGTGCATGACTAATGCATGGCCTCTCCAATAAATGAGGGCATATTAAGAATTGGGTAAAGTAGGTCAGAACCATTCACCTTTGTGGGCCTAGAATTGGACTTAGAAAATTTAAAGGAAAACCATTTAACAGTGTATGTTGCGTTATATGTGCATGTTTCTTAGGCAAATACATGTATTTTGCAAAGTTGACAAACATTTTTGAAATAGTAGGGAGTTTTTATTATGTTGCAACATGCATGTTGTCGTCACATGGTTTATTGAAACTGAATTGGCTGTATGGCATCAAAAACATGTGCATACCATTAGGCCAACATTGAATATTTAGAACAGGCTATCAACAGTCTCATAATGTGACAAAAACTTAATTATTTTGTTAGGCTGGAGTACACTTATCAATGGGTCTAGTAGTTGAAATTAGTTGCACTAGGATCAGAATTCGAAATTTAAAATTCAATAGTAAAAAAGAAAATGCAACAAAAAAGTTTTTGCTGGCATCTAGAATAAAATGGTCAATAGGTTTTGAAAAGACAGCAGAGAATGAAAGGCTCAGTATCCTGTTTGATGTTGCAGGATAACTTCAGGTCAACCATTGACGTCAATCGAAAGTTCACTATTGTATTTAATGTTTTCAACCTTTCGCCAGTGATTCTACGCGCACTCCATAACCTGCTAGTATGAGTTTACGGTAAACCTTTTTTTAACAATGCTATTGTCATCATTATTTACTTATGTTCAAGCAAATGGTGTCTTACCCCCGAAGTTGATGTTTTTCTGCAGCTTGGTTAGTACCACACTGTACTACATATCGCATAACTCCACCCCTGTTGAAAGGATATTACTTTAGGCATCAAGTCAAAAATAAGACCCAAATTTTCCAGGAAACTTCGAACAGAAATAACTGATTTCCGTATAAGAGACAACAGCTGCCACTTTCAAGAATTGTTGAAAAGAAGAAGAAAGTTTCGAGCAATTTAAAAAAAGAAGAAAGAATGCGAAATACATGTAAGCATTACCCTGACACAAATAAGAGGTTTCAGTTTGAGCTTTTGGAAAAGCTTTCAGGGTTTTTCAGAAATATGTACCGTGTAGAAGTTTTTTAGGGTTAAGAAAAATCATTCGAGGTTTTTCTTCAGTTCAAAAACTTTTAGGGAATTTCCCTTTCTCTGAAAAACCGCTATGAGGTGCGTATTTGTCTTAGTTGAAAAACCTTAAACGTTTTTAGGTGTCACAAAAAACATAAACTATATACCCAAAAACAAAACAAAAAAGTAATAAAGAGACCAAGAGGAAGAATAAGGACAAATGTCAATAGTTGGTGCCAGCGGGATATCTAGCGTACTACCTTCAGATCTCCCACAGAGCTCTAACAAAGGTCGTCTAGTTTCACAGATCTGAGACCGGTAGATTAATTGTCGACCATGTCGAAACATTGGCATGGCCATCGCAGATTGGTGTCGTTAATATATGTATACCATCGAGAATCTTGCCATTTGGCAACTGAAAGTTGTTGCGATATGGCTCGAGACTGTATTGGCCGGCATTTCAAACTCACCGTCCCTCGATCCGTAACCTCTAAAATACATACTTTTCATTCAAGTTATTATCAGAAAATACAAGGTATGTTCCATTTCTTTAAAAAAATTAAAGGAACACCGGCAGTAAATCTACCGAGAAAAATAGTTATATTGTGATTTCATGAAAGGTTAAGTCAAATAACTGGACTGAGAGAGGATCTTACAGAACGTTTCGAATAGCATCCGCCATTCCTCGTCAGCTGACCTACTGCTGTTGTTCGGTACGGGAACTTTCCGAAGTGTGTCTCGAGAGGGCGGGATCCCGGGTGCCTGAAAGTTCCACTCGTAGGCCGCCTTTGCGGTTCAGGTCCGGGACATGCAGTCTTTCAGATATAGCCTCCTTGATGCCGCGTTCGTGCTATCGAGATTCCCGTGGCAGAATCTCGGTGGATTCCAGGCTGAACGAATGTCCTCGTTGTTCCTAAGTATGGTGGAAAATGGCTGACGAGTAGCTATAGCTACTGGCGGCTGGTGCACCCCTAAGACAAGGTCCAGAAAGAACAGAAGAGCGGTTTACAAACTCAATTGTCAGGACTATGATTCATCCTATGTGGAGGAAACCTCACAGGCCCTCACGCACCGTTTCAGCCAGCATCAGTGGCTACTCGTCAGTCGTTTTCCACTATACTAAGGAACAACGAGGACATTCGTTCAGCCTGGAATTCACCGATATTCTGTCACGGGAATCTCGATGGCACGAACGCGGCATCAAGGAGGCTACATTTGAAAGACTGCATGCCCGGACCTAAATCGCAAAGGCGGCCTACGAGTAGAAATTTCAGGTACCTAGCCATGGGACCCCGCCCTCTCGAGACACACTTCCGAAAGTTCCCGTATCGAACAACGACAACAACAACAGCAATAGATCAGCTGACGAGGAATAGCGGATGCTATTCGAAACGTTCTCTTAGTTTCTCTCTCAATCCAGTAGTTATTTGACTGAACCTTTCATGGAATTACTACGATACCTGGATGACTAATCTTCACAAGGATAAAGGTTATATTGGTATTTTTAAAATAAAAGCTGTCGCTTTCTAAACACATAAGGTTACGCCTTGGCCAGTCAGACCATAGAGGTACTATTAAACTAAAACTTCCTTGGTCAGAAAAGGCTCTCGGTTTGGCCCGAAAGGCGAGAGATACATGTAGGCCATTCATGCGATCGCCCGCCCATTATAATTAGACTTGATATATTTTAGTTTTACTCATCATTTACACCGCAGCTTAATCGACGGTTTTTGCTTTGGTTGACAGACAGTTATCTCTGGCCACACATCTTTTAGTCTTTCTCGGGTTAAGTACCACAGCTTAGCTGAAAAAACTGCAGTTCTCATACTGTTTTCTTGCTTTTATCGCGGGAGTTACATGCAGGTTGGAGACGCACTGAATGTGTTTACTCCTTAACCCCGCAAATAACCGGGTCTTCTCAAAATGGTCCATTGTGTTCGAAGTGCTTTTTTTCATTGGCTTTTCAAGCTCACCAGCGAACTGGGTCACACAAACAAAGCTTTTTCGTATTTGGGACGACTGAAGAGAATTTGGCGCGACAGATACATCTAATTGACGTCAGAACTACACTTTCTGAGGTGTCCTGAGAGTTTTTGTATGCGGCAGAATCCTGGACCATGAACACCAAGATCGAGAAATGTATTTACGCATTTGAGCTGAACTGTTACAGGAGACTTTTGAACATCCACTATACATCCCACCCCAGCAAGACTCCAAATAAACTGTAAGAGAACGAGTCATCCAGTACATCGGGCATATAACAGCCTCCTAACCGTCACCAAGAAGAAAAGGCTGAGGTGGTTCGGCCATGTGACGAGAGCCAAGGTAACACTAGCAAATACTATCATGCAGGACGCAGCGGAGGATGACCGCCGATGCAGCCGTCCAAAAAGGATATGGATGGACGACGTGATGCACTGAACTGGAAGAAAGACTTGACCCGCCTCGCCGAGGACAGAACCGTTTGGTGGCCGCATTTATGGCTGCGGGACAAGATGGTCTTGAATTTGGGTTGACAACAATTTACACTCATTTGATTCTGAAAGAATCTTTTCTGACGTATTCTGGATGACCACAGTTCAAATTACCTTTTTACTACTTTGGAATGCCCCAGTACACTACAGCTGTCAATGATTTCTTCCCCGGTTAATCTGTTCCAGTTCTCTAATATTGTTCTAGTCCTAACAAATTAAAACTTGTCATAGCTAGCACAGACACTCTGTCGGTCGATATGCCCCCGACCTCCAAGATTAGAGACCGTAATTTTTTCGCCCCTGCTGTTACTCTTATCGTTCATTCGTTCGTCAGTCTCTGTGTCTGTCCGTAAAACTGTCGTTTCCGCTTATCAACCAACTAACAAACGCCTTCGAAGTTTGATTCCGAATGTTTCGTTGCTCATTTTACATACTTGTTGCGCTAAGTTATCGCCATGAAAAAATACAGACTGTTCATCAAGCCCAGGGACAACAATCAGTGTCACTGTGTGTGGTGGAGTTTTTTTTTGGGGGGGGGGGGTAGGGTTACGCTTTTTTCCATGCTCTTGTTACACAGCCAACATATTTGTGTTATTGAGTCGAATTGGGTTCAGTACAGCTTATATCTTATGAACCGCGCCAAGAGTTGTTCGTGCTAAGAATAATAGTAAACGCCTTTTCTACTCTCTAACATTCTAAGAGTCGAACAAAATTGGAAAAACGTCAAACACTTAGTTTAATTATGAAACAGGAGAAGAAGAAGCACCCTGCAGGGATTATACGCCTTGTTCTTTAAGTTTGTTCCTAATGTCTTGAAAATAACGTCTTGAAAATAATTTGAATACATTTTTATAATTTGACAACGTATTATGATAAAGGCGAACATAAATGATAGATAAATGAAAAAGAAAACCCGCTTTCATGTTGTTTTTCTATAACGTTAATAAAGTGCTATATTGACAAGATAAACCAGAACGCAGCTCTTTGAAACGGTTGTCCTGATTTGGAAGAAAACAAAACCAGTGTAGAAGTAGAATATGCATATCCTTGAAAAAGTGTCAGGCCCTATTGTATTGTCAAGTATCATTGTAGACCGGGTGGTTCTTAATAGGCTATGGCCGCCAATAATTCAGAAATTAAAGGGTATACTAGAATACTTTGTTCCCAGAGATTCTATCCTCGGACATTTCAAACTGTCGGGGTAATAAAGGTTCCAGTAACTCCACGAGGAGTACCTGGAGAAAGCACGTAGCCAGTGGGTTCGGAACCCCTGCTAGAGCAAAAGAGTCCGCTGAAGACCACATAAAATATCTTTTGATCATGTCTTTTTTCATATAATCTTTTTAGAAGTCAATACCCAACTTAAAAGCTGACGGGCCGAATATACATTTCCGAGTAAGACCGAAGGCGAGCTCTCGGGAATGTTCTTGATGTGCATTTGGATATTCTACTGAATATACCCCATTACCCATGTCCATAGACCAACATCACACTACCTACGCCTATAGGGGTGCAATATTTATCTGTGGGATTTTAGAAGGAAAAACTTTGTCATTATTCTTAGATCTCAGAGACGGAGGAAACTACGCATGACCGAGAACCACCCAGGCTGGGGCGGCACCATTCCGTGGACGAGGGCATCCCCCATCAAAATGGTACTGTGAGCCATGGTTCAGTCCACGTCACGTTCGATGTGGTTAACGACGACGAGGAGGAATCTCACCAGCGGCGACCGAGGCATCGGAGACAATCAACGCTCGGGTGAGTTAAAGCCTCCAATGCCCTTGTCCTTGGCGCCTTCAACCGGACTTCTGACCACCACCACAATCAAAGTAAGAGTGGGCATATCTCATAAAAGCAAGTGTGATATATTACATAAGAATGCATGGAAGACTTAAAAGCCATTACACAATGATGTAGATCCAAAATTAGCACAATGAGAGGTTTATTTATGGCATCCCCACACATGTAAGAGTAATGAACACGAGGAAAAACAATCGAAAATCGCTTCCCCTTTACAGCCAAAAACTTGGAAATGCAGAGTTGACTGGTGGTGACATCTGGTGTTGTTATTGAACTACAATACTTCTCATAACATGTATTTAATTTTTGTAATTGCCAGGATCTTGGACCTGAATGAAGACTGGATCACCCGGAACCATTTCTTAGAAAGGCTTGGGGGCGAGTCACTGCCAAACGATGTCATCCATGCGAAATTAGCTGAATTTGTTGATGAGAAAGACAAGGAGAAGGAAACGTATGTTGCATTTTGATAAGCATGCCTTCTCTCCCCGCCAAAGACACAATTTATATATATTCTGCACACGCGTCGTCGCCACCTTATCCCGAGCCCTTCTCTTGCATCGGTTGGGCATAAACAAAACGTCCCGGTATTATTTGATTCTAACATTAGTTGGCGATATTCGGACACAGTATGTATGTGTCTATGTGATTGATCCCAATGCATCTAGCTGTCCTTTTTGTGCCGTGCTCAACATAAAATGCTGTTATGTACATGTACTTGTATGAAATATTGACGAAAGCACAATATTTCCCGTTCTCATTATGTTTAATGAAATGGCCAGGGGCCATTGTGCTCACCGTATAGATATTTCATAGGTTATCTATTTTAGGGAGCAATGTGTACCAAATTTCAAGTTCATAGCTTCGGTGCCATAGTTGCACTCTAAAGGCTAATTCACCCCATTTGATCTCTGTGACCTTGAAATGTAAGTCAAATCAAAACCCTGCGTGATATGTGATGCAACCTTGCTAAGAGAACCTACCATTAAAATGGTTATCAAAAACGAATCAGTAATAAGCGAGATATTACACTTTTTAAGTTTTTGGTTTTGGCCCCTGGTGGCCAAGTAAAGAATCAGACCGGACCGAAATTCAGTGTCAGAGGTCATCTGACCTAGGGGGTCATGCGTACCAATTTCAAAGTTCATAGATTGAGCGGTTAAGAAGCGTGCCACTGTTTTTGAAATAGGATACGACGACGATGATGACGACGACGACGGCGACGACGGACGACGGACACTGCGGTGTAGTATAGACTCCCTTACGGTGAGCCAAAAAGGGCAAGTCAATGTTTCATCTTCTACGTGTTCCCTTACAGATGTCGGCGTAAGCTGGCCAAGCATTTGACCACCACGGCTTTTACTATCTTCATCCTCATCATAGCCCTGCTGGACGCCACTGTCACCATCACGGCTGTTATCCTCCAAATTCATTCAACACACGGTAAGTGCCCATTCATTTGTTTATTTCTGTATGATTGAATGACAAATAACACATTTTAAATTTCAAATTACAAATTACACAAATTACACGAATTACACGAATTACACTAATTACACGAATTACACGAATTACACGAATTACACGAATTACACGAATTACACGAATTACACGAATTACACAAATTACACAAATTACACAAATTACACAAATTACACGAATTACACGAATTACACGAATTACACGAATTACATCAATTACATCAATTACACGAATTACA
The DNA here is from genome assembly GCF_910592395.1 of Lineus longissimus. NCBI lineage: Eukaryota > Metazoa > Nemertea > Pilidiophora > Heteronemertea > Lineidae > Lineus > Lineus longissimus. The sequence goes on from NC_088315.1 coordinate 11,153,987, forward strand.
CGAATTACACGAATTACACGAATTACACGAATAACACGAATTACACGAATTACACAAATTACACAAATTACACAAATTACACAAATTACACAAATTACACAAATTACACAAATTACACAAATTACACAAATTACACAAATTACACAAATTACACAAATTACACAAATTACACAAATTACACAAATTACACGAATTACATAAATTACACAAATTACACAATGGTGATTTCAAAAACAGTTTTAAGATGACATTTTAACACCAGATCTGACACTAAAACCACAGATTAGACCAAGATTGAAAACATAATTGTTGTCAGTGTATTACTTAGTATTAGTTTTAATCCTGTTTCCAAGTAGGTTATAGCATCACACCAGGTTTTACACTTACACTAAGAGATGGATTTGGCGTCCATCAAACATTTAAACTAATAATAAGATAAAACCTGATCTTAACACTAAGAAACGTGTGCTTCTTGGTGTGAAGGTTAAAATAATGTTTAAAAGCCCCAAAATGCAACAAATTGAATTCAAATTGGTGCTTTCCATAGTAATCACCATATCTGACCAAATACCACTGAAAAAATATTTGAAATTCCAAAGCTACAATTGGACCATGTTAAGTGCAAAAATAAACAGATAAAAGGCCAAATCAAATCGAATCTGACCTAACAGCTACTATCAGTAACATGTCTCTGCTGCCTCAGAGAAATATGAAGGATGTTGTGTTGATAGAGGAAATCACTTGAAGAATAAATGAATATGTACTACGGTAACTGTGTCCCATCACTGCGGTAGTTGGAGACAACCCACAGCCGCAGTCAGACTTTCACGGTGTCGTGTTCGGGAACGTTGCCTCAGATTGTGCATCCTCACGTGTAAGGGGAAATTGCATGCCTGTCCCTTCGCCTGCGTGACTGAGGTATGGAGGTCGTTACACTCTCCGAAATAAAGTCTTTTGAGCTTTTAGGGGATTTCAGCCATCGATTTCAGCCATGATAAGCACGCTCTTGAGGTTTTTCAGGAAATTGGTTTTTCACAAGCTCAAGAACCTTTTGGCGGTTTTTATTTCTCTGAAAAACCTCGAGAGTTGACTGAAAAAAGGAGGTTTTTCAAAGGCCGTTTTTTATGAGTATCGTACCAGTTCCGCGACTGTGCTAAAGTCTAACTGTACGTAGCAGGCGCGGATCCAAGGGGGGGGGGGGCACCGGTCGCACGCCTCCCCCTTAATTTGTGGTCATCAAACATTTTTTGTCTCCAAATACGTTCGCCGCATCGTTCAAATGCGCAATTATTTATAGTCAATAGGGTAACCCCCGGTATACCTTCAGTTACTACCACGCTCTGCATGCACCACTGTGCGAATGGTTATAGGTTTGCGTCTACTTTCCCGCGTCCGAAATGCTCCGCCCCAGCGCCCCCGGCGCTGTGTTGCTGTGCACTCCTCGAAGGAGACAGTACTTCCTTTTCCGTCGACATGAAAAAACAACCAGTGAAAATGCAAGTTTGATGTGGTTGCTTTAACGTTGTTGTCGTCGCCGTCGTCGTCGTGATGTGATGCGATGTGATGAGGTCGCTTCCAACTAGCTGAGTCTATTTTGACCATTCTACTTTTCGTTTTAGATGAAATCATCGTGAGGCGTGCCCAGCATAGCAAATTCAATAAATTCACGAGACACGCGTACGGGAGTATGGTCAACTTGAAAAACGTGAACACAGACGAAATGCTCGATAGAGTTGGCAAATATATCAATGGAACTTATAATGCCACAGAGTATGATAAGAAATCTATTGTAAAACGGGATATCTTCAGTTATGAACAACAGTATTCTGAGATTTCGACAAAGGATCAAGGTTACGATGACACCATAAGTGGAGGTCGTTTAATCCAACGTCAAACCCAACATAAGAGAAGGACTGAAACAGCAGAAGAGAAAGAGCGAGGAGATCGTGTGCTGATTCGCCATAAGAGGGCAGGAGGAGCGTCAGCAGATGGGTCTCCCCTGTTCGAATCCCCCACCGCCCTGCAGCTGGCGACAATTGCACACTATCTTCACTACGCTAGTGTTGCCTTACTCTCTATTTTATTGATTGAGGTGAGATATTGTGTATCTTAGTTAGGGAATCGTGAGGAAATCAGGGGTTAATGTCTCCTCCGATCTCCGGCCCTCCGCACGAACCCCTGGGACAAATAGTCTCATTTGGCAGAAGAACGTCCAGGTGCAAAGCCAAATGCGCGCCAATAAGAACCCTCCCGGCCTCACAAAATACAAGCAAGCTCGAAACAGTCCCAGATCACTTGGCTGTCAATCGTAGGCGCCAACCTTCATTAAAAAAAGTCCTTATAAGTCCTGGAATCAATTTTGCCCACCAAATCCCCCGTCTGTTCTCTGTGCATTTGATCATCGTTTGCCCTCCCTTTACACTTCGCAAATTGAATTATGCGCAAACATTCTAAATCAACGACAAGGTTAGCTTTTCAACATTGTGAATTGTTAGTACGTACCATTAAGAGAGTATGGGCAACTGCATGTTTCGTTAGAGCAGAAATCATTAAGCACTTATAAGCTGGTTACCTCCTGTCTTCTAGGGAGTAGGTGGGACTTTCCCGGCCTATTTAACCTTCTCTCTTCCTCTACATTACAGGTTATGGCAAAGATCTTCGCCCTCGGCTGCGAGTTCTTCAAGAGTAAGGTCGAAGTGATTGACATGATTATCATCAGCATTGCTTTCTTCCTTGATGTCTACTTCATCGACAGTGTCATGGACAATGTGGCGGCCGCCATCTTGCTTTTTATATGGCAGATGATAAGGGTATGCACAAGTAGGTAACTTTCAGCCACAATTCTGACAACTACCGGGTATTCCAAAGATATACTAACCTCCAGAGCCGGGTGACACTCCAGGCAAGTTTGTCTAACTTGCCTAAAACTACTAGGTGTACAAATGATTGGTAAAGTACACCGAGAAACCATACCTTACCTTTAGGGTTTTGGAATTTAAGTGTTTTAACTAATAAGGTAGCTGGTGCGATTGCCATCAAACTATCTTTGTTCCGGTCGGCTGTCTTTCTGTTGATATGTCCGGGGGGGGGACACAACTTCAAGTTCGATCTCCCGAACCAGTTGAAGCAGAGGACAGCCGGGGTTCCCTGGGGTGTTCCTCGGGAAATACCCTACCTATATGACGTCGCCATAGTGCTTAAGACTTTGTTGTCCCAGTTAAAGAAACATTTTGCGGCTTGGTGACAGAAACTGCAATAATTTTGGCAATATTAGTCTAAACTCAACGCAACAAAAAGCATTCTTTTCTGCAAGATCTACTCCACCTGAAATAATCAAGAGGTACTGTGGGGGATATTGAATAAGTTTCTTACAATATCAATGTGAATAGAGGCAACAGGATTTTTTAAAGCCCCAAATTAACTGTTTTTGCTGTATAACACTGTTTATTGGTTTCTATGGTAACCGACCATTAAATAACGTTAAAGACATTTTACAACAAAATCCTATCAAATTAAAGAGGAGATAGTACCCTTCATCGGAAAAGTCGAATTACTTCAATTGGTCATGTTTTAAGAAATCTTCATGACTTTCAATGATTTGTATCAATCCCATAAGTTTCATAAAAATTGACGTATCAAAAAGTCGTTGTTGACTGTTTGAATGGAAACACAAGATAAGTAGGTTTTTTTGCATAGTTATTTAGTTCGTTGGTCCCCATGATGGACCATCGTTTCTGTTTGTGCATTTTACCACTTTAAATGAAAAAAATTCTTCAAAAAAACGATTTTCGTCATTTCTGGACTTGTGTGAATAACCCCTAAATCATAACTAACATCTTTCCTAACTACAAAGCTATGAATCCCATATTTTCATGGGTAATGGAAGAGTACTGGCGCTTTAAAGGGAAAAAAAGATAAGGATTACCAAGCATACTTTTTAAGAAAAATACAAATGAGTACTTTTCAAAAAATTACCTCTTGAATTAAAAAAAAGGCAAGGTATATTTGACAAGCACATGCTTGCTACGCAGCAATTATTTCTAACTTGGGTGGCAAGCACGCTTGCCGTCTAAAGTGAAGATCTAATCACAAGGTAGCAAGCAGAATACGCCCCTCTAATGAATATTAATTGGAAGTGGCTATTTGGCAAGCACATGTAATTCCTCAAATAATTCAACAATATTTCATACAGTTCATGATCTAAGCTTAGTGAACATTATTCCTACTTCATTATTTTGTATTTTCATAAGTATCTTTGCAACATGATGGCTTTATTCAGCCGAATTGTCCGTGGAAAACTTTGTTTTTTATAAGTTCACCCTTAAAAAAAATTTTTTTCAACCTATTTTTGACAAATTTATGATTGAAATAAATAGCAGAGGTATCACTGTATGAGTTTCCAAAATATGAGTTAATTGTACGTCCTCCAACTGGTCGTATTGTGAATTAGTAAGGGGGTAGTTGAGGCAATAATAATGCGCTAATTAGGGTCGGCCTCACGATTAATCTCAATAAAATCAGCTTTATCCAATCAATACCATGTTTCTATACATTTTCGTGTTCGCATGAATATCCCTAATTTACTGATGTAAAATGAAATACTTGAGCTGCTGTTTCGATGAATTATTCACTTAAAACAAATGGTAAAAAAATACTCATTTTTGAATTTGAAACTTGTTGTCGGAGCGCTCGTAATTAATAGAGAGTATCAGTCTTGAGATCGGGCACCAGCCTACATGGAGACTACCATATTGCCTTAAAGTGGGTCGGACCCTTAGACGCATCCTGATAGGCAAATAAAGTGAAGATGTGCTCCCCCATCTGATATTTCCCCATGTCAGACCGAGCTGCCTCATCTCCTTTTCTACTGAACGGCGCCAGGTCTCTTTTGGACGGCCTCGATTTCTTTTCCCGTCGATGTCACCATACCAGTTATAAAGCATTATACGCGACTTCTTTAAAGGTTCGGTTCTGCTGCTCCCTAGCTTGTCATCCCTAATAAGCACGCTGTACAATCTGGCATGTCTCGCATTTAATGACGATGATATATGATTGTCTTCAGCGCTGATCCTTCAGGATAGGAAGCGTATCGACTTCCTGCTCGATGTGGTGCGTGAGTCAAACGAGGCCAACAAGCAGAAGGTGGACCGTTATGAGGAGAAGAATAACTCTTTGGAGGTAAGGGAACATGCACAGTTATATACGTCCAGCCAGATCTTTACATAGTGCACATTTCTAGGCCCGTAAGGCTGGGTTCACATAGAACTATACTATTCGGGTATTCGGTGCACGTTTTGCCAGGGCACGCGGGTACCTGAAATCGAACAAGGAAATTTCACAATACCGGGTCACATAAGAGGGCACTATTCGAAGAGGTCGTATACCTGCGTATAGTATAGTATAGTGGGAATCGTGCGCGTTCGATTTTCGTGCAGCGTATACCACCCTGTTCAGAAGTGACCAGAGGAATTGGTAAGAACATGCATTTTAATGTTATCTATCACAATTATTAAACGATTTATTGCATACTATAGGATAAGTTAGGAACAATAGTACTCATTTTTACTCATTTTATTGCAATTTCTAAGTACAGGCCTTCATTAGGCTGGGTTCACATAGAACTATACTATTCGGGTATTCGGTGCACGTTTTGCCAGGGCACGCGGGTACCTATAATCGAACAAGGAAATTTCACAATACCGGGTCACATAAGGCTCGGTTCACATAGAACTATACGGTATTCGGTATACGCTATTCGATATACGCTATTCGGTATTCGCTTTACGCTATACGGGCACGGCGAGTCACATAGGGTAGCATGCGTGCGGTATTCGGTCATTTGGCGCCGATCAGATGGACAGTTCAGACGAAGAAGATTTGGCTCTTCTCCTCTTAGCCGAGGATGAAGCTGACCAGGCACAAAGACCAAAGAAAGAAAGGCAGAATGGGTGCGGCAGCACTTTAAGATGAGACCTCTGTTGGGGGAGTACCACAGGACATTTAAAAACTTCATGGATCATCCAGATGTTAATTAAAAGAATCATTTAGTTGATTAGTAATAAAACATGTAATGAAGGCCTGTACTTAGAAATTGCAATAAAATGAGTAAAAATGAGTACTGTTGTTTCTAACTTTTCCTATAGTATGCAATAAATCGTTTAATAATTGTGATAGATAACATTAAAATGCACTGGTCACTTCTGAACAGGGTGGTATACGCTGCACGAAAATCGAACGCGCACGATTCCCACTATACTATACGCAGGTATACGACCTTTTCGAATAGTGCCCTCTTATGTGACCCGGTATTGTGAAATTTCCTTGTTCGATTTCAGGTACCCGCGTGCCCTGGCAAAACGTGCACCGAATACCCGAATAGTATAGTTCTATGTGAACCCAGCCTAATGGGGAAATTTTAGGCCTTCTATTCAAGCCACTATTGCCATTGTGTGATATGAATAATGACTAGCAAATGCTTTTATCTAAAACTCCATGTACATTTACACTACACCTTTCTGTACAAAATTGAAGTAAAAGCATTTGCTAGACTTTATTCATATCAGCCAATGATGCTGCTGGTCAATTAATCAAGAAACTTACTTCCATCGTGGGCTTACCAAAATGAACACCTGCACTGGCTTACTGAAGTGGACGTTAGGCGTACGAAACCCGAGTAGTTGGAGTTCAGTTATACATTGGGAGTAAATTTTTAGAAAATAAATGAAAATAAAATAAAATACAGCATATTATAGTGCCCGGTCCAAGCTCTAGGCTTTGCCCCAAGTCACTGTACAGAGATTAGGAACCTTTAAAATGTACACTGCGAAAATGTAGAAAAAAACGAACATTTAAAATATGTCCTTTTTGAAAGTGTCTAAACAGTTCATAAAAAGTTATCAGTCAAAAGATTTTTTGAAAGGAGAGTTTTTAATGCACGACTAGAGCTAGCACCACTAGGCTTCATCCTCGGGAAGAGGTATGGTCCACTGAATCGAAATGACCGCTCTCCATTCTTTTCTTGTCATTGGAATAATTTATTTTTTCATTCTGAACGCAGTGATCTTGTTGGCTGGTAATGATTGACCAGATCAGATCACTATATGGTGCTATATCATGAAGTGCTCGAAAAACATGTAAAAATTATGTATTTAAGATGATACTTAGCGACACAAAAAAGAGTTACCTATATTAAATTCGAGTGACTCCAAAATATTTCTGTTATCTAATTATTCCAATATTTGTGTGTCAGTTTATTTGATCATTACCTGCTTCAGTTATATACTGCGCAAAAGGAATTTACGTTTTTGACACTTCTGCACCCGAGCAGGTTTAATTTAAGGTCGTCCGTCACCAATCAAACTCGCAGACCGCGGTTAAATCCACTCAGATCTTGAACAGTACAATTCCCTGGCGAACTCTGTATGACCATCGAACTCTGTCAGGAACATCAGCGATCAAGACTGATTGCGTCATTTCATGATGAGGTCTCATTGTGTGCAGACGAAAATCTCAAGAGCATTGATTTGCGATCTTTGTTGCGATGATACCTTTGGTCTATGAGCTAACGCACCAACAGTACGATGATGTTTTAATAGTTCTGAAGGTGGTGTAATATGGACGTTGACTCCTTCTTATCCAGATCAGCAAGTACCTCTTATAATACTCGCTTATATTTTTTTGGTTGTGAGCATACCAGAACCGTATGAATTTTAACCCTCGAAGCTAAAAGTACATTTTTTAGGCCTACCGATAGATATCAAATGTTTCTACTTATTTGCAGACTGCTGTACAGAGATTGACCACACTTGCCAAGTACAACGGAGCGACGGACGTAGAAATAAAACGATGCACAGAAATTGTTGTTATGGTTGATACAGGTAAGGAGGGAAAGCGCATTGCTGGCATTGGCGCTAGCACTGCTCAGAGATCGGGCCATACGTAGATTAGACTGCCGACTTTTACTTGGTCCTATGTATTTCCATTGAAAGAAACCGGGACACACTCCTTCAAGTTCCAATATCTAGTTATCGCGCTCCTCTATATTACATTCCCAAAGGGCTTTTGAGCTTTTGAAAAAAGACAAATACTTGTATGAGGTTTTTCGGAAAAAGGAAAAATCCTTCTCGGGAAAACTTTGCGGGAGTGCATATTTGTATTGGCCAAAAATCCTAGGAGGTTTTTCAAAAGCTAAAAAATCTTTATTTGAGTGTTCTTGTACGTCACCAAACAAGTTGTCAAAAACAGTTGTAATTTTTAAACTGGGTACTCTCCGTATCTTCACGATTTCGGGTATAAATCACTATGAAATATGTCGCGAATTTTGTTTTTTATACTGGTAGGCCAAATTCTCTTTCAAGTATTTTCAAAAACACAAAAAATACCAGGAATTAGACACTCATTCAAAACGTTTATCATATTTGTCAAGTACTAACAGTTGTCTCTCTGACTGGCGCCCTAACTTTGATATGCGAACAACTTCAAACTAAACGGTAATCTTGTCGCCATGCAAAACCTACAAAATTCAAAAGTGCTCGCCATGTTCTACCAACTTTTGGCATACTACAGTCAAGAACCGCTCAGTCTAGAGTATAAAATATATGGAATTGCATGTAATTGACCTGTGATTAGTTCTCTGTCGTACAGTATGCAAATCGTTTAGATCGATCCTGGTGGCCGAGGCGCTCATGTGTCCGCCTCGCGAATAGGTCGAAGGATCGAGGCACGCGGAAAGCTCGGTTGGATGCAGCCAGTTATACCAGTAGTTGGGTGCGACAGTACATGCGTATAACGCAGAACCGAATATTTTGTTTGCGTTCTTGGTGTGTCGTGGAGAGTAAAATAACAAAGCCATATTACAACTACTCTTTTCCCACCCATCCCAAGGACTACGAGGTGTTTAGGCTTGCCTGTCGTGACCCAACTGTTCTTATAGAATAATATATATCTCCGCATTTCCATTGCAGATGAAGAAATAAAAAAAACACAGAAGAAGCCCGTGTATAAATCCATCCAAACTGTCTTCAGCAACGTCCGCAAATGCAGGGGCAGGAAAGGAGGGTTCATTTTAGAGCCACTTCATTCGGTGGATGATAAACCGCAGTCTAACCAACAACCAAGAAGAAAGCGCCTCTCCACCGATCTATCCGTTGAACTGGTACACAGACAGCGCAAGGCTTCGCATGCGAATGTCCACTCGCACGGTCACCAGCAAAGTCTTAATGACATTATGCATTCGCTTCGCCTGTCACGTCGCAGGGAATCGGTCAATGGACTCGATTCTTCAAATCGATCCGCTCCCTATTCCAAAAAAAGGATCCACTTCCTAGACGGTGACCTGGGTCATAAGTCAGTTCCAGACAATCTCCAAACCCCCAATTTCACATTTGTGTCTTCATTTTCGCCTGCCACATCGCCGAGTGTTTCGCGGACCAGTTCCATCTTGAAAAATCCTGATTCACCAAGGTATATAAGGAAAGGGCGCGATTTGCAATCATCGCCTCTTGTTTCTAGGAGCAGTCCTCTGTCACGTGGGAGGAAGGAGGTAGGGTTTGTGAATGATGGGTTCATTGAAGGGGAAGCTGACAACGCCGATGTGGACGCACTTGATAATGGAGTGGTGGTTTCAGGCGACGGAGGCTGTGACAGTGGTGCTAATCTAAAGAAGGTCAGAAGAACTGGGGTACACGTAGAGTTCTCTCCAGACACGACAGATGGTAATGACTTGACGTTTAATTCGGGCACCTTAAACGACTTACGAGATTCTGAAGGCACTGCCATAACTACCAACAATGAAAACTTCCTGCCGAGTGATATCAATACAGATCCTCTGCCTGATGATGGTTACAACTCTCCATATTTGTCGTCTAAGAAACTTTGTGGCATACTCAAACGGAATTCACCACAACCTCCACGTAAGGAGGACACGGCCCACCTCCCGAGCAAAGAAGCCGAGATCAATGACGATGACGAAGTCACAGGATTCTGAGTCGCCAGGTGTGGTGAAATGTACATAAACGTATGGAATGAAGATCTTGCATTTATTATGTAAAATCATTGTCTTCGATATACTATACCTGTATTGTTGGAGAGACAAGCGTGCTTGAAATGCTTATACAGCAGTAATAATACCTATTAGGGGCCACGTCTTTGGATCTATGGAACAATACCATAGCAAAAATTATTACTGTAAAAAAAACGCGTGCTTTTTGTGTACTCCAGAGTCGAAAGACTCTGGCACGAGTAAGTAAGCTAAATCTCACATTAAAAGACAATTAAATGTACACATAAATCATAAAGGAATAAACGGTCTCAAAGAACAAAACTGGCAAATAATGCAAAAGCATCAAACCTCTGCTGCATGAGGAATAGCTTATTTGCATCAGGTGTACACTGACAACATTTTAGCAACATTTTTACAACATTCTTGGTTGCAACAAATGTTGGCAAAATGTTGGCAAAATGTTGTGTACAGATGAAAATGCATGTTACAAAATGTTTACAACATGTTGTAAAAATGTTGCAAATTAAATGCAAAGCTAGTTGCAAAAAGGTTCTAAGTCTTCAGCCAATCAGAAATAGGATTTTGCGTCATGTGATCTATCTGAATTCATGTGACTTGGGAAAAAATAACCTCCCCATGGAGCATGCTGATATAGGGCACTCGATATAGGACCAAAGGCGTATATTATGTATAGCAGAACTGCCCTTGAGGGACACACCGTCAAATGTTCAGTGTACACCCTGCTTTAAGTAGTTAAAGTTTTTGAAACATTTGTTCAACCTTTTTAAATGCTCTATACACACATAGCAAAATTTTTACAACAAGCTGTTGACATTTTTTGATTTTGTGAAAAAAAAAGGTTTTGGGAGGGGAAATGGATGATTCCAAGGAGATAAGCTGTGTCATTGTTGAGAGCGAAAGAAATGTCGTCAAAAGCTGAAGACAGAGGGAACAAGGCCTATGAGGGGGTGCATCATATGGCGCAAATCACTGGACATTTGACGTTGTGTCCCACAAATAAGTTCTCCTATGCATGGTCCTATTGTGTGTCTAATTGTAGAACCCTATATCGACACCCGAAGCTTGCCGAATGGGAATTCACAGGCGCGCTGCTGTCATCAAGAGGGTCGCGAGATTTTCCCACCTATCTAACAGTAAAAAAAGTCGCACATGTCACAAATATCAAACTACTAAGTTTGCCTTCTCAATAAAGTATTCTAAAACAACTGGGTTTAGAATGCACCGCGCATTACAGTGTAAATGAACTATGCGTCAATGAAGCCTCGTTTTGAATTCAGCAGTTATGGTTAGGCAACCATAACCGCTTGGGTTGGTGTAAAATGTGGAAGCATTTAAAAAGCATTTAAAACCACATTTTTCGTTATTTGATATGAGATGTTTTAGAATAGAAATTGACCAAAGATAACAGTGGTTGAGTACCAAGATCTTTCTTTAGGGAAAGCTAGAAGCAGAGTGTTTCTTTCAAACTGTCATCGCTCAGGCACAGTGAAAATGCTTTGTTTTCCCTTCAGTATGTTTCAGAAGTAAACCATTTTTTGAAAGTGCCTGAGGTTTTTTTGTTTCCACTCTTAGAGAGCAGAAAAACGCATCATTCGTTATTTTAAGCACGCACAACTCCTGGCGTGGGAAACGTTTTGCGCCTCAGGAGGTCACCCCAATAGCACGACGCTAACGGCGTTACCAGTGTCGTCGAACTATCGGGGTTATATAGATCGACTTAGTGATATCATGCATGACGTTTATCATCCCTCAGGCCAAAAATCATTTAACAAAAACCGAGCTTCTCAGCTGTTCCACTGTGGTTAAACAAGCCTTATCCAGCCTGTATCCGCGAGCCGTATGTTATGGCGGGCGGTTTCGGTCACAATCAGTATACTTTATTCTTCCATTTACCTCTCCCACTACCGAACCCATAAGTATTATTTCTAAGTCCAATGTTGAGGGAAACGGGGTGGGAGCATGGTCAAAATAGTAATGTCCTGGTTGAATAGATTATAGTCGGTGTCCAAGCACTGAGATGACCATCAAAGCGTCCTAAACTCTATGACGTAACCGGTATGTAACCGGGAAAAAGCTTGACAACCGCTCCCGCATGCTCTCCAGTGATACAGCACAAGAAAAGACACCAATATTTGGGCTTTCACAGTTTGAACAGCGACAATAATACAGGGTTATCCAATCGCATTGTCTGCCCAAATGATAAACTGTTAAGTTGGCCGGTAACTGGGGTAATGGGCAGGATTTGAACAAATGACTAGATCAAATTAATGAACGTTACTAAAAAAGGTTGATTGCTGAATCATTCATCATCATCATTATCTACATCCGATTCAAACATCAACTCATTGTCGTCATCATCCTCTATCAGTTCATCATGTAATGGAGGCGGAATCACTGCACCCTCATTTCCGTCAGGAAGAAGCCCGCTCTGCCACCATCTACTGTCGATCACGCGTTCAGTCAATCTTTCCCAACCGAGACTGATCATTTGGACTACTTCCTGGCGGGAAATCGGATCACAGTGTCCTTCCTCATGCGCATGCCCAATTTCCCATGCTTTCCATAAGGACTTGAGGTGGCTCTTAAAACTGTGGTTAACCGTTAAGTCCAAAGGCTGGAGAAGGGTGGAGGGAGTCATGTCTATTCGCTCGTGGGATTTCTTGTCGGGACTAGGTGATGCCGATGGGCCGGGTATTGATCTACGATGAGGGGGAAGTTGGTTTTCCATCTCTGGCCAAAATACTGAAAAAAGTCAGAAAGACTACGAACCTTTGTTTTTGGTGATTGGGTATTAAATCTCATCAGAATGAGTGGTTCAAGCGAGGCTTACACAGAGTAATACGGCTGAGACGTTTTTTGGGTATCTAATTTCTGCGTTTTTGGTGGAGCCGTATTCAGACACAAAATTTAAAGTTCCTGTGTGTGCTTGCATACGCCTCGTCTCCTGGTATGACGTGATCGCTTCGGCTGTTTAAAGCAAAGTGACGTTTCTAAACAGCTCACAATGATCTTTTACTCCACTTTAGGGCAAACGTTTTCCGTCAATTCCTGACAAAAAATTGAGGTGCTGCCGAATTCTGCGTCGTATTCTCTCATCTTGTGTGCATCGATCACGCCTTTCTGCCACTTCCTCGTATTCCTCTACCAATCTAGAGTCCGTGAGTGGACACGAAAATGGTTCGAAAATGAGCAATATCTTCGTCTGACAAATCCTCAAATGGAAGAAGCTTCCGACAAAAATGAAATAGGTGGTACAAAGTTGTCCTGAAAGCGTTATTTTTTAGTCCCTTTTTTATTAAAAAGGCTTTTCGGTATGTATAAATATTTGTAGACGAAATATCAAGTTTCATAATATACACAACTTTAATGGCTTACTGAGGCTAATCCGGGTAAGGCGCGATAATTCTGTCAGATTTTATTTTTTTTATTTTATATGCACTTTGATTATGGGGACAACGACCGTAGAGTGGAAGATATCTGGGCAGCCGACAGCTTGATTATAATGCTCTGGTAATATAAACTATGTGGTCCTTAAAGGAACACTGGTATAGGTGGTACAGCAAAACACGTTATACCGTATAATGATGCGTGCAGCCATTACCTACGATAATGTGATGAAGTACATGAAGGTGTTTTCAATGATGTGAGCTGGACTTCACAATGTTGTTTATCGGTTTTCTTCTTACTTTTGAATATTTTATTCTGCCACCAGTGTCGATCTAGAGTGTCTTTGATGCAATGAACTATATTTTATAATTTTTATTTCGAAATGATTAAATATCAAATGCTCATCAAAGCTTGTCTTTCTTATTATGTTGATAATTTTTTATGTTCAAAACCATGAAAATAACTTCTGGGTAACTTCTGCAAATTAAGGGCACTTTAATCACGACTGTTGTTTGCAGGGACTTTGTTCTCCAGGTAAAAAAACCGAGAGATTTCAATTGTTTCTTTCACGGTTTAAAAAATCAAGGGTGTTAGTGTCTGGTAGAAGCTCAATATCCCAAGATGGCTAGCCTTTTAAACACCGCAGACATTCACTTGGAGACCAGTGAGCACAAGGACAATCTACACTTTTGCATACAAAGTGTTAGCCCATTCGCGTGAAGACAACGACTGGGGAAAATAACATCTGAAAACACAGCCTATCTTTTTTCATTAGGCTGTAATACAACAGGGACAGGTCGCATCACATCCAGATTTTCAAAGTTTTTGTACCATATTAGGGTTAGACAGCGCAGCATATTATGTTAGCCAACACGCGAAGGCTTCTGTCCTTTCATCTGGCTGGACAACAGGAACAAGTCACATCCAGTAAACAAGTAAATGCATTTATCTAAAACTCCATGTACATTTACACTAGGCCTTTCTGTACAAAATTGAAGTAAAAGCATTTGCTAGTCTTTATTCATATCACCCTGTCCTGGGGCTAGACGGTTACAATGGGTTCAAGTCACATCCTGGCTTGGACGGTAAGGTGTTTGGCCACTCCAAGGGTCTTGTCGACAATTTCACATCCAGGCATGTGCAAACGGGGCTGAACAAGATAGACAGGTCACATCCTGGCTTATAAAGTGTCATATTATTTCTTTGGGTCAGATAATGAAGACATCATAACATCCCGAGATTTAAATACTGTCCTTCCATTAATGCACTCACGACACAGATTCTTCACAGAGACAACAGCGACAAGTCAAAACCTGTCAAACAAGATGGGTGCCCTATTTCTACTGGTTTATCCTTCACTGGCATAAAGGCTAGATGAGCAGTGCAGTCATACCCTGGCTAGGATAACAAAGTATTTGACTTTTCAAAATCAAACATCCAAAAACTGTCCTGTTCCGTAAGCCTGAACAACAGGGACAACGAGGACAAGCACCACCCAGGGGACAAGCAGGTTACAACTGGCCCTACAGAGACCGTCATTAGGCCACATGAATAAAAACTAGCATTTCCTTGAAAGCAAATCCTTCTAGTAGAGGCAGTATTTGCTAAAAGTGGAAGATTATGCTTGTTTTCATATTGATAATGTGGACCTTTCACTGCAGATGCTTTGCTAAAAATCTTCTAGCAAATGCTTGAAGGTCAGTACCGATGTCATATTTCTTATGAATGGTCGGCGTTGGTAATCTATATCATCTTGAGGTTTTGGTATTGTTAGAAGGGGGTAAAGCATCCTGAACTTCAGGGCTTTTCACTTGGCACTTATAAACGACGAGGTCTTTTGAGTTATGTGTGTGGGAAAGGAGCACACGACTGACCAAGGTATTCGAGGATAGGGGGTCAAGAGGTCTCCTGATGACAAGACGTTGGCGAAAGTGCTAAGTGTTCTGTCCTCGTTGACACACTCTCTCGCGACATCATCATCCGGCTCATCTGTCATCTGACTGGGGAAGTCCTGCATCCGTTTAATAATTTGCCTCGTTATACATCATAGAGCCTCTACTGCTAAGGGCGATCCCCTTTGCAATTGTATTTGAATGATTACTTTGATAGAAAAAATTGTCCTCCACCTCCCCCCCCGAAACCTGAGTTCTCGCGGATTATGAAGTAACACTTAACATTTGGTCTTTCGTTCTCAAGCCTCATCTCGAGTGTCCTCCGAATAAATTGTGACTTCCGTTACACGTGGCCTCATAAAATCGATGCTGTGAATGATATGTATCTACGTGACATGGCTTTCAAGGCAAATACAATTTTCGTGACCAAAACGCATAAAATCAGCCATTCGGAATATGACAAACCTCTTACTTCAATTGTCTAGCCTCCTCAGGAGCAACCTTGAAAAATCGAAGCATTTCCTATCTAGTAAAAAGCATATGCTATGCTTTATTCATATGAAGACAAGCAATTCCTCCCTTTCGAAGCAAACTCTAGAGGCTAAAAGCGTTTGCTTTGACTTGTAGCAAAGACTTAAATTTCAGAGCATTTGCTACGGTTTTATTCATACGAGTACAAGCAAATGCTTCAAAATCGGTAGGGAAAGCAAATGCTAGTTTTTATTCATATTTTCCATTGTTTGACATAATTACAGGCACAAATCACATTTCGGTTAAACACCGATGAGGGGACAATCATAATCAAAGCACACAAGATGAGAAAAATAAGGCCTTGAGCGTTTCAATTTGTTGAAAATTGAGGACAAAATGTTGGGGTAGGGAAAATCAAAAATCCCGTAACTCAAGAAGTAAGAATGATAACTAAACAAATGACATCTCATATTGTTGTTACTTAAATGTTCTATTGATTAAAATCAGATTTATGCAAATAAGGTTATTGTCAAGGTCACCAGAGGTCACCAGATATCAATAGGTCATCATTTTTGGCGAGTTCCTAAAATCTGGATACCCATTCAAAAAATCATTGTAAAGCATCAAAACATAGAATTTGGAGGATCAAAATGAATGTTATCATAGGCAAGAGATGTCAAAACCATTTAAAATAAATAAAATTTCGTTCTAGTGATCAACGAAAGTAGAGCGTGGTAAAGTTGGTGACATATTTTCAAAAGACGAAAATATATTTGATTTGAGGTCGTGAAAATGAAAAACGCAATAATTATATTATCATTTAGAATTATGATTTTAAATGACCAGGGGCCTGTTTCATAAAACTTTTTAACAGACTTCCTTCAAGGTACCATAAAGGAAGGATATAACGTCTATTTAAAGCTGCGTATTAAAAGCGTTTCATAACTCGTTTTTACTCTGCCATTACAATAAATTTAACAGGCCTGCCATTAATAAATGATTGTATGGTGTACCTCATTTGTGAAAAAAAAAAAAACTCGAACGCAGAGTGATTTATTGTGTTGAGATTCGTAATACATGATCGGGCCGTGGCAAAATGTGTCAATTTCAATGTATTTGGTTCCTATTCACTATATGAATGCCCTTTCCTGCCCGTTGCTTTAGGAGACCGTTGCAACGTTCTATGATGCATCTGGCTCTTATTTGCATCCGCTGGAATGCCCCTTCCTGTCTGGTTTTGGCATTGGCAAGAGGTGTCAAAAGCCACCTCTTGCAAGGATACCCCGAGTCTCTCAACATCCAACCATTCGGTGGATTTTTTTCAAATGCCTGGCTAAGGGCTGAACTGTGGAGAACGAAGGCGTCATGAGACCCTCCTGGAAAACGTGCCACACAGTTATTTATGATCATATCCCAATCACAAACTAGCATGACATTAATGCTGTGGTATCCTTTCCGATTGATATACACGTTTTCGTTGATGTGAGGCTTGCGTATACGACAATGGGTCCCATCGATCGATCCAATTATTCTTGGAAAACCCGTGTTATCAAAAAATTTGGTTTTGACCTTCTGGAGGTCCCTCTCGAAGTGAACGTGTTGGTCAATGCGTGCTGCAAACGCGGATGACACAGCGCCAATACACCTCGATGTTGTCGCAATGCTCACATGGTGAATATCACCGGTACTAGAGTGTTCATGCCCGGTTGCGAAATATCGTAATGCTATACACACTTGCAATGATACTGGGAGGGCGTCATTTCTCTGAGTAGGATGCTCCAACTCCTCCGACAGCTGACGACAAAAATCGAAACATATGTTCTTCGCGGCTAAAGGAACTCTAGACTACCTTCAGGTTTAAAGGAACCGAATAAAATAAAGACATGATAAAACCACTACCTGAAACACTCTTAATGCTAACATTAACCTAGATATTTTAAAGACACGTTTATGAAACGCGTTCTTCCTTTAAGGAGTGACTTTATCCTAGCATTAGGGCTAAAGGCACTTTATTAGGCTTTATGAAACAGGTCCCAGGTATTTGGTGGTTTATTGTGGGTTATATTTGAAAAAAACACTGTTTATGCAAATTAGGTCATTTTCAAGGTCACCAACGGTCAAAAGGTCATCAGTTTTGCGGGTGCTCAAATCTATATACCCACCCATTCAAGAAGTCACCATAAAAACGTCAAAACATGGAATTTCATTGACTAAAATGGGACTTATTTTAGTTTGAGGAGTTCCAAACCAATTTATTCATGTATAGGATGAGAGAACTGTTGTCTGCAATGTACACGCATCCACCAGCCAATGGCGGCCATCTTGGATGTGGCGTCCCAAGTTGCTGGATGCAACACCTCCCTTAACTTATATCGAAATGTCATGAAATTTTCAGGAAATGTGTCAAATGGTCTACTTATTTTGTTAACTTGATGACTTTCAAATTGTATTTTTATGACTTTAAACTTGACGGACGCTGTTTAGGATGACCATAATTTCTAAAGAAAACTGTCTCTAATTTTTTTATTAAAAGTATGAAAAATGCAATATTTCTCAATGAATAGTTATATCATTTTTAATGTCTCTTGTGCTTATAAACCTTTCATCAAGGTTTTTATCAACATGTATAGTGTTGGGATTACCATGCCATTGAGCCTTTTTCACTCTCTGTAAAACGATAGATCATGAAATTGACCAGAGGGAAACCGTTCTATTCCCCGGCTGGGACACTTTACCGAACGGAGTATAATAGGCCAATCAGGCCAGCATATTTACAACACTTGACTCAAAATAATGCCTTTGTCAGCAGATTTACTTCCTGAATCACATCCAGTAAAATCATAAAGTCCAAGAGGTTTGTCACATACATGTATCATCCCCAAGTATGTTTGCAACTTTCCGAATGACCGAGTACTGGATGTGACTTTTTGTGCCTATTTTGAAAAAGATTGGACGGATGCATTATTTGGAAGAGGATACTACTGTACACATACAACGCACATATCTATGTCCTTTGATATGACACCCAGACCAGATGAATTTCCAGGCCAAAGGTTTTCACATGAATATGGAAATACGGTAAAACAAGAAATATGTGTGGCCATTCTTTCAAAACTTTACAAAGTGAATATCAGTGAAAGTCAGTCGGGTTTTTTCCAGAGAAATGAATCTCATCCTTGAAATTTGCGTTCACCTCATTTTGAAGGAGTTCTAATCGCTTTGGGATTTTAAGTTCGAGCAAAAAAATGGTGGTACGTATGGTCAACCCTTTACACTAAAAAAACGAGAAAAAACGACACTCTAACCTTAACAGGTTTACAGTGTAATCAGCTGTTTTGTTCCCTGCGAGATTGAAAGGATTTGAAAGGTAACACAGGAATAAGTCGGCAGAAAATGGTGAAGGCATGAAACAACCTCCGACAGTTTTTGACGTTGTACTTCTTTTGCGTATTGCGTAAAGTGAACCAGTTTTGCTAGTAGTCAATGAGTGAAAATAGAAAAGTAATAAATTGTAACAAATCGATGGAATGAAATACAAAGGAAACTCCTTCTTCATGTATCATCAGCCACCGTGCATCTCCTTTACCAAGATACAAGACATCCAGTACCTAGACGGTTATCTAGTTTCAAGTACATGTTGTACATTAAGATTGGAGCGTGGTACATGTATGTCACAAACAAAACATGACATTTTAATTGTTGGAGAGACATCAAGAGTGACATAAAGACCATGGGTCACTCTTGGCGGGAACTGGAGAGGATTACCAGGGACCGAAGACGATGGAGGAAAGTTGTTGGAGGTCGAATCATTTCTGTAGGAGTGCACATCTCAAGCCAAGCTTCTATTTTTCAGACATTTCTCCGAGATCATTGGATGGCCACCATCAAGACTGGTGAGGTACGAATAGAGCAGAATAATTGTTAGAAATAAGTTATATTTGTTGTACAATTTTAGCAAGAAATAGTTGATCAATTACTAACTTACAGTTTCCGAATTGAGAGGGAGCACGAACGCATATGGGTAATCCCATTTCGTCGTAAAAGGTATCCAATATAACCAAAGCACTTAATTAATAGCAAACCCCCAAATCTCAATTGACGACAATCCGCCCAGAAACCCTGAAAAACTACCCAATAAAAATTGAAGGTCATCGCTACGGATGGCTTCATGATTTCACAAGACCCCCTCGGCTCAGCCTCGCTGTCGTCCTAATCGGAAAATGTCGGGTCCCGGTGTGACAGCGGATATAGTCCCCCTGGAGTCATAGTCTGGTAGCATTGTATTTGACCAATTAAGCAGCATGGTCTATTGTACCGCTAACCCTAACCAAAACATTTAGCAATGCGGGCTATTGTTACACGGACTATCAGCCCTAGGACTACCATCCCTTGCACACCGGTCATACATGTTTTCGAAATATCGAACTGCCCATCTGCCGTCTGGGAGAGGTTTACAGAAACCAATGTGTTAATTGGTGTCTTAATGCCATGGAAACGATGGCCAACACTCATATCAGTAAATTTATGTCAGCATTGGTTTCTCGTCTCTTCAGAAGACCAGAAAGGAGTTCCAGTCAAAACATTATTTGAACAACTACGTATAACATAATTCCATTGATTTTAAAGCCTAAACATACATGTAAGTCATAAGGCAACAATAGGTGACATCGCACCATGCGTAGCAATAGCATGCATGGTTGCAGTTGACCCTGGGCCCAAACACACTGGCAGGGTTGAGTTGGAAAAAAGCGTTTGACCACCAGCGCTTCGACTGGTAACAGCCATTGCAATAGCGCGACAGACGCGGTAATATCACTGGGTGCGCTCTGGTCACACTTCCCTCTTGTAAGTGCTTCATCGGAATATATGAGACCGCGTTTCAAGGCAAGGTAGTGGCTCCATGCATCATACCAGTCTTAATAGTGATTTCAATTTCATCAGAGAATAACTGACCTGGTCGTTGGAGTGGTAAAATCATGAAAGGTCCTTTGACCACTTTGGCGGGTGCTAACACCATAAGGAGGCATCAGACCACCATTCAAATTGTAAAGGTGGCATCTAACGACCTGGTGAATTTATAACACTGTAACTGAACATCTTATCGCCTGGCGATACTGGTAACATCATCACAACGAGGTGTCTCACCCCCTTTTAGAGCAGGACCAGCAACATCATCACAACGAGATATCTCACTACCTGATAAGGTGGTACCGGATACACCATCACAACGAGGTGTCTGACCGCCTGATAAGGTGGTACCGGATACACCATCACAACGAGGTGTCTCACCGTCTGATAAGGTGGTACCGGATACACCATCACAACGAGGTGTCTCTCCGTCTGATAAGGTAAACCGGATACACCATCACAACGAGGTGTCTCACCGCCTGATAAGGTGGTACCGGATACACCATCACAACGAGGTGTCTGACCGCCTGATAAGGTGGTACTGGTAACACCATCATAATGAGGTGTCTCACCGCCTAATAGGGTGGTACCGGTAACGCCATCACAACGAGGTGTCTCACTGCCTGATAAGGTGGTACCGGCTACACCATCACAGCGAGGTGTATCACCACCTGATACGGCAGTACCGGTAACATCGTCATGATGTAACGAGATTTCTCACTACCTGATAGGGCGGTACCGGTTCGCTAAAAGAAGCAAATCCCACAGCAGCTGTCACCAGAATGGTAGCGGGAAAGTGCCTACCCAAGATTCCAGTCTTTGACCCAATCAATAATAACAAAGAGTCGTATTCTTTTCGCACACTATCTGCCTTTTATTCAAGAAATACTAACAATAGGCTGCATACGTCTCCAGTTTCCAGAAAATATATCCTTTCTGATCTCCTGGTGATTCACAAAGGTTCAATCCACAGAAATAGACTAACCGGTCTGCCTTTTCACAAAGTTCCAACATCATGTCTCTCTCTCTCAACTAAAGCGGAGACTTTACACACAAGAGTATAGCCAAAAAGGATACTCCTACACCTGACCAATTCACCAAATAAGGGCATTAAGCCAACCCTGCATCAATCGACTGAGTATGTGTCCAAAACTAACCGGGGCAAGCGGCGCAGTCCAAGTGACTCATAACTTTTTAAATCACGAGCCAACACACTAAATCAGGGTTAAAGTCGGTTTACAAACAAATTGCCAATGTTGTCCTAATACAACCTCTAGGTTAAACAAATCAGTCAAATCAAAGTTTATGTACACAAAATACAGAATATAAAATATGAACACATTTGTAGTGGAAGTTCCATCCCTCGGTGGCATCTAAATAAAGGGTGCAAGTAGTACATAATGACTTAGCAACTGACTGACAATCACTAGTAGGAGGCTTTTTGATATGTGCACAAAAAGAAAATATCGAATTTGTTACCCACGTTCCTAATTATTTGCACCTTATGCACCTGGTGCCTGTGCAGATAATAGTGTATCAATGTTAATCTTTCGTAAGTTAAGTCAAAGTTGTCATAAGACGACTGTTCTTCACTATCAAAGTTAAATCGAAGTTGGAGTCGTTAATGATGCGCAGCCTCTGTAACCCCCTTACCTACCTTTACTGTCAAACGACTTCAGCATTAGACAGGCCGCTGCCATATGACTAAATAAGGATCACGTTGTCCCTGCATCAAAAGCTCGGAAATTTTATTCCAGAGGTATTAGATACTACCATTAACTTTTTTAACCGAGCAGTGTTGAAGTGACCCTCATACGTGTTAAAGCGATCCCGAATTGACCCTACCCTGTAACCCCCCCCCCCCCCCCCCCCATTTAAACACTAACATCTTCCTCCAAGAGAGTAAATTGTGCGTGCAACCCTACAAAGAGTTGTAGGGTATTGGTAAACCGTTCAGTTTCTCAAAAGCGCTTTGGCGCAATATTATCACCACTAGCATTGTACCCTTGGCGCAGGCAGGTTCAAATGGGCTATACCTTGAATAGATTGAATTGCAATGAAAATCTAATGCAATATCAAAGGAGCAATATCGAAGAGACAAATTAAACCAACCATTTGTCCACAGACTCGGACCTAGCTGTGGCGTGCTGTATGCGAGCATATAAAAGTATGTCAGTTGGTCCGATAGAGATGATGAGGCAATGCCTCGTTCCTTAGTCAGCAATATGCGCCTTTTTATACGGAGAAGAAGGAGTACCCAGATAGGCCTTCGCATGTCGGCCTCAAAAATGGCTCGATCCAATTGCACTATCACTACTATAACTTTAAAATGCGTGCTCCTCCTACATGTAGCCAGGTCTCGGGCAAGGCACTTACTCGACAGGCAAGCTAGACGTTCAGCACCGTGAGCAGCTCCTCGATTTGAAAATCCCCTCTGGCTAACACAGCACACATAAACAATAGACCACCAATTTGACCCCAGCTCCTTACTGCGGGAAAACCCAAGTCCAGCAACCGAAAGTACCAAAAATACATTTTTGTTTACATTTGAACTGCACACATACGTTTGTTTACAATTTCTTTCCCCGCGAAATCTCGAACATCAGGTGACCTGCAATCGTGGATTGAAAATAACATTAACTTTAGTTCAGCAGGTCAACAGGTACAGGCTGTTCCAATCATCCCCCTACAGCCAGCTGTTCAACAGGTAATGTTAGCCACCCCACAGGGAGTGGAGGTAATTGATTAAGCCCCTGCATAACTAAACAGCTATGACTTGGCTTCTGTGAGTCGTAAGGAGAATTGACAGTGTCCGATTAAAAATCCCTCATTACTGCTCCGCTGAAGTAAATTTCCGAAAATAAACACAACGTTGCATCAGGATAACATATCACCTGCAAACGTGCAAAATTTCGAGACGAAACACTACCCCCAAATGGCACTTTATCGAGCCGCCTTATAGTAGTATGATATAGATACCCTACAGTAGATATATGCCTGTACAAAACTTGTTCAGGGTCAACTTCCTGGATGGTATCCTGCCCGGGCTGCATGTACAAGTATGCAGCGTTCAGAAAGAGCATGTATATTTCGCCATCATTCACTCCTGGGTAGGGAGAAGCAAGTAGGGTCAAGTGCCTCGCTTAAGGACACAAAGACGAAACAGTGGTGATCCTGGCGAGAGAGGAATCGGGATTCCAACCGAAGAGCTGTCCCTGTACGCCCCACCGCTGAGTGTTAAATCTAGCTTTTGAAGTGTTAAATTTAACACGCTTTTTCTTAGCGCGCAGGAATATGGATGATTACATAAATGTGCATGTGCCCAAGGATAAAAGCTGCATGTCTGCAACGAAAGCGCCATCTGAAGTTAGTAATAACCCCACTCACTAGAATGGATTCAGGGATAAGGTTCAAGAATGTCGATCATGGCTGATGAAGTTGAACCTCGGGTCCCAATTCCGTGGAGTCAGGTGGTTGAGGGGCGGGGTAGAATTACGTCTCGTGGTTCATTTCTGGAAGAGGCTCTGTGTTATCTCGGCTACATATCATGTTTGCTGTATCTGCCTTTAATCTAATCGGGTCGAGTATCTTTAAGGACAAGCCGCAAACGCTTCCAAAATTGTTGTCTCTCGCGTTGCACACTGGTTCGCTTCGTCTCAGGCCATTCTAAGCAAGGGCAGTGCATCCTGAGTAATTCTTTGGGAAGGTCTTTTTTCTTCATCCCCATCAACACAAGGACGAACTTCGAAAGGTTTTCAACACCGCTATTTGCGGACATCTCCGGCCAATGATTCTTTAGGAGATCTTCTGTCACGATGACGACGAAGTGAATGACACCAAAGCCGTATTCCTTGACCTGTTTCCACAAAGGTATGTAATCGGGACCTGCTGCCCACTGTAGCGTCACCCTCAAGGGGTGACCGTACAGTTTCTCCTCGATATACTGGTCCACCCATCTCTTTACATCCTGCTCATTCATATTGTAAAGGATATATGCTTCTGTCCTCCCTCTTGGAAGTGAGCTTATCCCGCACAGGCCGGATGGAACAAGACGACTGCGCTCAGTGGCGGCTGCTTCTGCCTCTTCATCTGCTCGAGGCGTAAGGCGTCTCTCCAACAACCAGTGTTGAATGTTCACTCGATTACAATAAAGGATCATTGCAACTGAACAGACCAGAACCACCAAACCAATGATAGCTACCAGAGCTATCAGAGGGACGTATGGGCTGCACTGCCACCAGTAAGGATTATAATCTCTCACCCGTTTCCCGTACATGGAAACTGGTCCACTACATGTGAGAGTATCCAGTTCGTTCATGCCATTTTCCCGTATCCATCTGGAAAAACCCAGCAGCTGACATTCACAGGAAAAAGAATTTCCTCTAAGAATGACTTCCGTATTACCACGGCTAAACCGTGATAAGGCTCCTGTCTCGATGTACATTATTCTGTTAGATGACAAGTCCAGGGTTCCACTTCCAAGTTTTGGTAACGATTCTTTAAGAACGTAACCAAGGCTATTATCCCGCAGGAGAAGATAATTCAGACTTTTAAGGTTCTTTAAAATGGGTAAATAGTTATTGGTCAGTTGTGACGATTGCATCTCCAAGGTTGTCAAAGATTGCACTTGGTTTCCAAAGAATACCGATAAATTCTCTTTATCTATTCCTGTCCAATCGATTCGGGGGAACTCGAAGTACAATTTTTGTAAACGTTTAAGACCAGCAAACAAATATGGCGATGGTTTAAAGCTTTGTGATCTTTGACCCTTCAGAGACAATGCTAGTAAGTTTTTCAGATCACTTAAAGTCCCATCCTCAACACAATATAACGAATTTGACGACAGACCAAGCCAATGCAGGTTCCCAAGGCCCCTAAACATGCCGTTAGTTAAATGTCCAATCTTATTGTAATTCATTCCTAGTTTTGACAGATTATCAAGCCCTTCAAATGATCCGGGAGTAATCCACGTAATTTGGTTGTAAGACAAGTAAAGGTTCCTAAGCTTCTTCAATCCATTGAAGATCCTTCCAGTTATCACACCTATCTTATTTTCCATTAAATTTAATTTCAATAATTTCTTAAGATCGCCGAAAGAATTATCCGCAACTGAATGGATTTTATTTCGAATCAACTCAAGGTCGGCGAGGTTCCTGAGTCCTTTGAATGTGCCGTTAGTTACCGAAAGTAGTTTGTTGTTGTCTAACATCAATATAGACAAGCTCTCAAGATCTTTGAAAGATCCGTCCGGAATCGAGCTGATTTGGTTGAAACGGAGATCAAGCTTCAATAATTTCCTCAACCCTTTAAAAGTTTCATTGGTTAGCACACGGATTTGGTTACCAAACAATGACAATTCAGTTAGGTTTTCAGGCGTCTGAAAAGTATATGGCGCTATCCTGACTAGCCCACACTCAGATATCCACAAGTTCTTTAAGTTGGCGTTGTTGGGAAAGCAGGATTGGTTCAGTTCAACCGCCTCCTGGGGCTGACAGGACTGGACAGTAATTTTCACTAGGTCCTTCCCGAGGTCGGAGATTGCTGCAAGGATTTCGTGGAACGGAGCACGTCGGCAGGTGAGTGTCTTCCCGTCCGTTTCCGAGGTTACTACCTGGCACCCATCAGGAATGTTGGTTTCACCTACAGCCCCTGTCCGAGAACGGAGTGGAAGAATTGCAATCAACCAGACAAACGCACACCACACCTGAAATACAATCACGTTTGCTTTAAAGATTACGACACACAACGTCACATACGTATGATATACACAAAGTGAAAGGGTTAAGAACTAAGCGGTCGGCAGCCAAGTCACCTTCGGTGAAGTTTGAATGTTTGATCTCTGTGACCTTGAAACGTCGGTCAAATCAAAAACTCTGTTACGGGTATTATGTCCGAGAATCAACAGTACAAATTTCAGTCAAATTTTAAAGATGACCAGAAAGTAAGTCAAATTTCGATCTCGATGGCGAGCGATGGGGCAGGCGTTCGCTTTGGCATTTCGGGGGATTTGCGAAAACTCACTGTTGATCTACTCTTCAAGGCCACGGAGGTCAAATGACGTAAATTGGCATAGGCCTATGGTACGTTTCTTACCCGCAATGACTATTGACCGTATGCTTGGTACACATGTACCCTAAGTCAGGAGATCTCAAGGACCGATATTCGGCCACTCCGCTGATTCATTACTTGACCACTAGAGGGCCAAATTGGAAACCAGAAAAAATCATGTCCGTATCATCTCCATTTTTTCTTAAAGATGCGTGTACATGTAATAAGGAAACACTAACTGTAGTATTATCAAGTATAAATCAGATTCAACTGAACACTCAAAACTGCTTTGTAGGCCACTAAAACCAGTATTTTTGTAAAGTCTGTTGTTGTCCCACTTGATAATGAATGAGTGGCACTTTTTTTCGAGGTCGTTGCCATGGTAGCGGCCATAACTGCTATAAAATTAAAGTAATTCCCGAAATCAGTCACTTTTTTATGAGGCAATTATAAATCTAGGTTAGATATCTGTCAGGCATGTGACGACGTTATAAAGTTTGACGGTCATGCACCTGTATAGAGATCAATACGTGGTTGCACCATACCAGTTGAATGGTATTTTCCATTTAAGATATAATTTTTCTAAAATTGAGAATAAGGTGTGTTTAAATTGAAGAAAATGATGAAGTTTCAGTCCAATTAGCTTACTTATGCAGTTTTCAGTCTCCATTCACCCCGTAGTGGTGAAAAAGCTGACTAGCGGGTTAAAAGCCGTCAAAAATCACCCCCCTAACTTCAGATCCCCAAACCCTGAAATTATCATGCATAATGTTAACCGGGCAATACACACATCTGGAACAGCAAGGAAGGATTTTACTAATAAACCACAACTTCGGCAAATCCAAAGTTTATTTTACAGAACAAATGGCGAAAGCCATACACTACATTACAGTGTATACATACATACCAATAATCAATAACTACTAGAGCAGTACAGCAAAGTCTCAAGTTCCCTACCACAGAGGACAACTTCACAATGACGTCTCCTGACTGACTTTACAGTACTTTAAGCACAACAACAAAGTAGCTACTCATAGTGGCTCCTAACCTGCTTTACAGTAGCAGTCACACTCACGGGGACCTGCCTCAAGGAACAATTTAATGCAGCTGACAGTGGAACGGACCCTGCCAGCCACAGAGTACCTCTAAGACATACTCCTCCCTAGATTGGTGGAGTGAGGATTGGCTGCAAAGGGTCTTGGCCTTTAAAACCCACAGCAGTCAATCCCCTGGTCCCAGACATGAGGAAACCAGTAAACTAATGTACTCTCTCCATGCTGGCATATACAGAAAGATCAACAGCAACACTTCAATGAACTCCGACCAGAATCCATTACCACACAGGAGGTTATGCCAAACTTTATATGATTTTTGTAGAACAAGAAATAAAGCATCTTCACACCGTCTGATGGCGCCATAGCGCGGACAAAGGACGAACTAAACTGAAGTCAGTCTGACATGAACCACGCCTAGAATTAACCACTTTATCTCTGCCAGCACACCAGAATAAATGCCTGAAGGCTACTAGAGTTCTTCTAGCTCATGTACATGACCTCAGAATTAACCATTTCAGCCAAAATCACCCGTGGCCAGAGAATGCAACTCGGCCCACACACAAGGTTTCAGCTCGGATTCTGTCAATTTCACACGGCGACCAACACGGTCACAAACTCATCTTTTCTGGTCCAACTGGCAATAGTCAACCATCGCACTGACAATATATATGGTCTTTATACACTTATCTTACGAAATATTGTGACACATAAGTCTTACCTGTAACAACAAGGAAGGATTTTACTAATAAACCACAACTTCGACAAATCCAAAGTTTATTCTACAGAAAAATGGCGAAAGCAACTTTGCGTGATTCCCAGCGCGGAAAATGTGTGAACCACGTGATCTCAGCCCGTGCTTTAAAAAGTGAGCCCCCCCCCCCATTTTTCCATGCGGTTTATTCCTACTACTCCACAATAACGTACAACGAAAATTTCATGATTTGACAGGCTAGGATAGGTCTATTTGACTTTGAAAGCGTTCCTCCCGGATAACGTCTCGGAAAAAGTTATGATTATGTAGAAAGTACCGTTTTAAAAGGAAAACGGCTTAAAACTTTATTACAGGTACGTGGCCTGACAGATGACGTGGTCATATTTTATCATAACCTGGTGATGTTTACATTCCTCGACTTTTTTTATGATGCAGCCAGATACAAGTGTATTGTTTCAAGTGTGAAGGGTTGGGCACTGTGGTAATGTTTTCTTGGGCCTATGGGCCAAGTGTGAAAAAAGATGAAGTTCCTGTTGACAAATTAGCAGGCAATGGTGCTAATTTCAGAAACAAATCTTTCCCGTGTGTGAAGTTGTACATTACCTCAAAAATGGGACCCTTAAAAGGACCCCCGAGTAGTAAAGGGTTAAAAAGTTGATGTCAATAAAGTTTGATTTCAGATATTTTACCAATTTATTACTTGATCTCCCCACGCCAAAATACCATGGCAAAAGGAAGTACATGTATAACCAACAAAAACGGCCAAAATTTAGGGAAATGGCCATCACAATATAACGTGTCAAAAATGTAGAGGATTTTATGTAATAAAGCACTGACCCAAAGGTGGATTCAATATTGCACATTAGAGAGCCATTTGAAAATACGATTTTGCTATTTTTCTCAAAACCCGGGAAATATCACTTACTTCCTGCTGTCATTGCAAGGCAGAATAAATCATGTCGACTTGGGTATCAAAACGAAGGTCTATAAGAGTACTTTTAAAACATGGCATAGCTTTGGCTCCATTGTAAAACCCTGGGAACCTTCCCTCAAGGGATGGTAAAAAAGGGCAACAGTGCCTTTGACACTTGGAAAGAAACTGTTTCAATCAACAGTACTCGCATAGACCTTGACTTAACATAAGAAAATTGCAAAGTCCAAGTGTATTTATCATTTGATATAATTAATCAAACAGCAACGTTTGATGTTTAATTGTACAACACTTTTCCTCTTGATGAGTAACTAATGTGCAGACAAAATGGAGATATGAGGGTTAAAAACTGTAGTGGGAATTAAGTGCAAAAGAACACTGATTAAAAGTCCAAAAGAAAATAAATTCTCTTTCGACATAGTCATGTATACCACCAAAAACAGATTAGTTAAAAAAAACATTAACTTAAAAACAAGAAATATAGCCTTTCCATCGGCAGCTGTAGATCAGGCACCAGGCTACCGATTCAGACAATTATTGTACCACTGAGCTGTATTTACTCTCTACTACACAATGGCATTTACATCTTGGTCTTTCAGTTAAGCAAATTATCACCACGTTGCATTGTATGTACAGCTGTTTTTACAACTCAGCCAATTTTGAGGCAATGGTCCTGTTGTGTTCTTTTATCCCCCTATGTGCCGCTAGTGTACACACACATGAAGAAGTAATGAGTGTCGCCATGGTAGAGCTTAGGCCAATCCAGTGGGTGGGTTGTAATGTGGAAATTAGCAATAATAGCTCACAGTGTATATTTTTCCTTCCGGATTTAATTGTTTTCCACTGCAATGTGGATTACTTTGATTTGTATCTCTGGTAAAATCTTAAACTGCACTGAAAATGACATCTGCCAATTTCTACTGAAGTGACATGATCAGACATTATGCTTACGTCCTATTGACAAGACGTATTACAAAACGTTATTTATTATTATGACATACCCTGACCTGGGATTTTAGAATTTTAGAACTGTTCTCTTCAGGGACAACTCTACTGAGGATGATTGAACCAACAAAGCAATTTTCAATGACTAAAAAAACAAGGCTATTTACTCTGTTTCATTTGTAAAGAACATGTGACTATGTTATAATCAATTTCAGCAACAAGCACCTACTGTGATTACTGGAGTACCTGTCAAAGATGGGCTTTAAGAGGCAGAGATACTGGGTGCATTTTTCTGAAAATTTTACAAGTCCGAAACCTGAAACATGAAATAAAATAAATAATGCTCCTTGCTAACTTATATCAAAAATATATCTGGGTTCAGTAACAAATATTGACTTTATAAAACAGTCTTTCAGGTTGACAAATCTTCCTAATAATGAGAAACAAAGGAATATTTTGGTGAAATGGATAAGCAAACCTGTTGACTTTTCTCTGCCCAAAACCATATCAATGCGTGAATAAGGGTTATTGCTAGGGCAAGCTGGTATTTTGCAGAAGAAATCGCCTACATGTAGATAGTTTATGAGTAAAATGGTGATTTTATTTGCAGCTCTTTCAATTTTTCTGATGGGCTTGATCATGAGGTTTTGAAAGGAACCAGTTTTGGATCCACCTTGCACTGAAGGACAATGTACAGACATGGGCATCGGCCTACACATTTATACTAGTATATTAAAGTATATGGCAAATCTGTGGCCTTTCCAGGAATTTTATTAGATAATCCTGAAGTATGGTGACTTAACGGTTTATGCCTGTTTCGCCTATTCCTGTTTCGCCTATTCCAGTTCCGCCTATTCCTGTTTCGCCTATTCCTGTTTCGCCTATTTCCTACAATACCCTACAATAAATCGACTCTCCCAGGGGGAACCTTAGGGATCATGTCCATTTTATGGGGAAATGTGAGGGGACAATTGGATGATGTTAACGATGTGATGACAATTTGACTAATCAAATGCCATCAATTTTGTTAACAAACCATGCCATGACCGTTTTTAAAGAGTCATCTTGAAAGCGGTGACAGTCCGGGACTTATTTGACCATATGACCATACTGACACACAGTAAAAACTAGAGTAAAGTAGTCGCTTATTTTATAAAAACAGGAATTCATGAGTTTTTGATAAAAATACATAATTTAATAAAAAATAACAAATTTGAGCAGAGCCCTGCTTGGCTGCTAGGTCCCGATCAGATTTTAAATGTAGAACAAGCTGAGATCCTTGGAGTCAACTTTACTGCTGGTCTTACGGGGGGCTCTCATGTCGAGAGAAGGGTCTCGGCCGCACGCTGTAGAGTTTACAGCTTACTCCAGAACGGGATGTGTTATCCAGGTTTATCTAGTGAGGTAAAAACGTTTTTATGGAACAGTACTGTCCGACCCATTCTTACATATGGTTGTCACTTTTTATATTTGCGTAGTTTGGAGAGGCAAATTCTCGAAAGATTCCAGAGCAACCAAGTTAAACGCCTCTTGGGTCTTCCTAAGAGAAGCCATCATTCCAAGCTACTGGAAGCCCTTGGAATTGAAAGTATTAGCAACAGCATCAATGATTCAAAGTGTTCTCTCTTCAAACGAATCTTCCGGCATGATTCCCCCGCCAGAGCCCTGAACTGTGTTCTTTTGGCAAAGTGGGCCTCTGGTGCCGGGTGCATAAAGGGCACCCTTCTGGATTCTGTGATCGATCTCGGTGTGGCGCCCGCCTCCCTAGCGTTCTCTCCTCGGTGTCGCTCGGCTGACCGTTCGGTTGTCCCTGCTGCGGAGGATGGGATTGTGGACTCATTACACGGTCTCCTCCTCAGCAGCGGGTACGACACGAGGGGTTCGGCTGAGCACACCATGGTGAGATTGCTCACACGGGCTTTTTAATTCAATCTGTTAGGTTATACCATGGTGGCATTATAATTTTATATTTTATTACTTATATTTATAATGCCTCCATGGTTATACCCGGTACATTTAGTTTTAAATTTGTAAAGTATTGACTGAACTTGTTAGGTTGTACATTGTAGTTTTAAACCTGTAAAATATTTGATTCTCCTTTACTGGAGGTTTTAATAATAAATAAATAAAATAAATAAAAATACTGTACATTCTCATAATTATTTAATCAAAATCAGCTGTAAAACCCATGTCATAGTAAAGAACAATGTATCTATAGGTATTCTTTCTGTTACGAAGCTAGTTACTGACTAAGACAAAAAAAGAGAATCCACAATATAAAATGCAGGCCTAATAAACCTTAATCAAATCTAATGAAAGGGTAAAACTGTCTTACTATTTTATTTCTTGCCTTTTAAAATAAGCTTAAACATAAGCCGATGTAAGCTATGTATAATTTTCCAAAGTTATTCCGAATAATACTGAAATAATTGACATGTCGCTGAATCCATTATTTCAGACTTTATTCTAAATGACAGCCTTTAACACTATAGTAAGGGACGGTTCATATTCCTACGTCTGTGGGGAGGTTAGCAATACATTTGAATAGGCGAAACAGGAATAGGCGAAACAGGAATTAGGCGAAACAGGAATAGGCGAAACAGGAAGTAGGCGAAACAGGAAGTAGGCCAATCAGGAATAGGCGAATAAGGAATTAGGCGAAACAGGAATAGGCGGAACAGGAATAGGCGGAACAGGAATAGTCGAAACAGGAATACACCGACTTAACAGCCAGCATGGCCAAGAACAGCTATGTAAGAGCTTGGTGAAATGAAATTCATATTACATGACTTGTCCATTCATCGATGGTTTGCAAAGCTTTATGCCACTTGTATAGCTTATTAGGCCCACCAGCAATTTTGGTGGTGTGACCTCACAGCAAGTTGGTGGGAGGAGTTATGTATGTTGGTTTAATGGTATATACGCAAATCAATCTTGGTTTAGTGGTATATACGCAAATCAATCTGAGCACGCTCTATTGGAATATTTTGGCACTTTGTACTCCTCATGACCATCACACTCACTCACGACAGGCAGTTTGGGCCAAAAACAGATATGCATGATGTCTCCTAGGGCAGAGTTTCTTAACTATTGTTTAAATTTCCCTGTTCGGCT
Organism: Lineus longissimus; assembly: GCF_910592395.1. Taxonomy (NCBI): domain Eukaryota; kingdom Metazoa; phylum Nemertea; class Pilidiophora; order Heteronemertea; family Lineidae; genus Lineus; species Lineus longissimus. Next base: position 11,187,471 of record NC_088315.1, read on the forward strand.
ATAAGGGGAGAGCATTAGCGTCATTTTGAGACTCTAACAATTACAATCCTCCAAAAACTGCGACCGCCAGGTAGGGATTGAAAAGTGGCAATTTCATTCAAAAATTGAGGAAATCCAAGTTAGAGGGTTTTTTTAACTAACCTGTTTTTGATACCACCTATATGGGAGAACGGTTTCGACACTATGCGTTAAAAAGTTTGGAGATTAAATGAAATTATCGGTTGTTTTGGACATAAAAATGATGAAAATTTGGACATTAAGTACATGTATGTGTCGGTGAAAAAGTTTCGACATTATGCGTCGGTTTCGACATCATCGGTTGTAACAGGCCGCGTTTCGATGCCTGCGGAATTTGATTACATCCATGGCTACTTTTAAACTACACATAAATCTAAACGATGTACAATTTGTATTTGTATTCCTATTTTTTTTGAAGATGCATTTCCTCTAATTCAGGGAAGACGAGTTGTCAGGAATGCGCGCATGGCGTATACATGTAACAGCCAAGGCCTAATCCTGAAATCCTTTGTTTCTAATACCGGGAAACTAAGGTATGGACCCCCCCCCCCGTTTCATAACAAGGAGGACATTAAAACAGAAACAACTAAAAGTTTAATACCCGTCAGGTTGCTGCCACTGTGACTAGTGTATTGATGGGTTTTGCTCCAATGCCGACTGGTCCTTTCCATCGTACATCACACATGCCAAGCCCACTTAGATCCCGCCTCTTGCAAACAGGGCTTAAAACATGACTCCTCTTAAAGCCTGCAGCGCACTAGCCACCAACCATCGGCGTTCACAGGCGTTTTTTGCCGCAAGAGTCCTGAATGCCTGAAAAATCCCTAGTCCGCTACGAACGACGTCGGCGAACGCGACTTGACGCCACTTGCCGCAACTAAACGCCAAATATCTAACAAGTTTGATTTTTGACGCGTGTCGCCGCGCTTGAACGCAAGAAGATGTCTCACTAGCCGGTGAGGAGGCCAGGCCTACCTACCTCCAAAAATGACGCGACGTCATTTCATGCATACCCCTGTTCCAGCGGCTGTAGACTTGGTAGTATCAAATACATCTGGCTAAGTTTCAACGTTGTCTAGACATACAGTCATGCATAGACTGATGCAGCACAATGCATGAGACACCCTGTATGTTAAGGCAAATTTGTAAAATTTCACCTTTATGCCTTATAATTTCAAGATTAACAAGGATGGTGAAAAAAAAATTTCATACACATCTACTCATCACCTTGAGAAAGCCAACTGACGACTATTTCAATCTTTTATATAAAAATAGGCTGTCGTTGCGGCTTTTGTTTGAGTTTTTTGCCCTCGAAAGTTTACCTTGAGAACATGTGCAATCTCACAGGAACCAGTCGATGTCAACATCCTGTTGACTTATAAATTTCATGCGGGGCCTGCTCACCGCGTAAGTGCACAGAAGAAACTGGTATTTTTCTCAAATAATCGTCAGAGCTTCCCCTTCACAAAAAACATCGGACATTTACATTTGAATACGTAGCAATAGAGATAGAGTAGGCCCATCTGTATTCATGGTAATCACTCGAGATTGAAAAACTAGTTTTTTGGCCGACCTGATCACCACTGGCTAGTGAGACCAGAAGCCAGGTGTGCTACGGATGGCCGCCTGACTTGGCGTCGGCGGCGAGGCTATGGTCAATCAGCTTGCGTCTTAATGTCACATGATTTCAAAATGGCAGCCTAAATTGGGGGAAAAGACGCTACTGGACGCCAATTCTGGGCAAGTGTGCTCTGACCGGGATCCACTGGCCGCCAACTTTGGCGCCGAGAGGCGTCAGCCGAACGCTTCTTGTCGCCAAAGTTGGCGGCTAGTGTGCTGCAGACTTTACGGAGTAAGTATGTATCGAGTGAAAAGGTCTGATATTGTCAGGATAACTTAGATCCGTTCTAAATTACCTGACGCGAATACATGACGTTGCCTCCTTCGAGTACAACTGTGGCTTCAGATGAACAGTCCATAACAATTGCACGAGGCTTCCAACTGAAGCCAATTGGTAATAACTGATCGACAGGACTATTATTTAGACTACGAAATTGCTGTAGCTCAGACATGTTTTGTCATGTCACCACATGTATCATGTATGAAGGCTAACCGTGGCATCCCCAAGACATGTCTCGTTTTTGTCCATCCATTATTTCAAGTCGCTCAGATACATTGGTAACAACAGACCTGGTCTCTGAAAGTTCGAAGGTCATAGTCAGCTGAATCTATTTGAACACACACGTGAGCACATGATTCATGGACCATTTCATCCTGCCAGTGGCAGTTTTGCTAGATAAAGAACTGTGAGAAAAAATCTTAGATTTACAACAACCCTATCACAGGTGATCATTGGAATCTCATTATTTAAGCACATTTGGAATTTTGCAAGGTCCTATTACTGGTAAGAAACATGCTATAAAAATTTGTTGGCTTTGGGCCCAGGATGCTACTTTTTGGTACTTTGGCAGTTTTCTAACACAACAAGTAAGTTCTTTGAGAAAATGTTAGTGGTTCCTTAAGATATGCAGTATCTCAAATCAGATGTTTCTTATGTGCAATGTGCACTGCCTTGGAGTGTATACCAGTAAATATAGATCCATACTTTTAATTGGGAACAAGATTTACATAAATTTTGCCACTCTATTTTATTGCTTTTCTCATGGTCTCATCGAAAAGTAAAGCATACCATTGGAAAGAAAAAGTCTTCCAAAAGTTAGCAGAAGAATCTTCCGAAAATGTATTTTCCAATGAGATGAATTGGCATGTTAACTTTTTTGTAAATGATCGATGTTCCCAATCAAGTGTATAGATCTATAGTATGGCTCTGACTTTGGCTCTACGGAAAGAACAGTTAACTCCCTTTGACTGTGAGATTTCATGCAGATTGAGTTGATTTCAAAAAGGTAGAGGACCTGTAAAAACATGTAAAATGTTCATTGTTTGATTTATGGCAGTGATGTCTTAATGTTGGTACAATCGGGTAGTACTTTATTCCCATTGTCAATGATGTTGTTTTTTGGCTCATAATATTGTCTATCGGTCTGTCAACAATGGTGGCTATTTACTTACTCTTGAATCTAGAAAGTTGAAACTTTGTGTGTGGATGTCTTATGACCACTTAATTTGACATACCAAAAATTATCGCACTTTGACTTACCTTCTGGGATACGGGCAACCATCTTTAATAACCGTATTTTGTCAATATCATATGAAAACTGATGGCAGTGTATTCCTAATACTAGTATCTAATTTGTGCCAAAATCTGTCAAAATAATCTTAATCACCATGAAAATTTGAAATGCCAATCTCGATCTCCACTGTGTTCATATCCACTTTTAATATTTGTTGCCAAATCACAGGGGGGCTAAAATTGTGAAGTTTTATTCGACTCTAGTCATATTGTGTTTGGAGAGAATGTTAGTACTGGTTTCAGTGTAATATCTTTAATCAAGTGATATTGCCCAACTTTGTGATCATATTGCAATGGTACTTTTCATCCATTTTGTCCAATATAGAAAAAATAATATCGCTTGTGGGTGTATACATAAATTCAAAATGTACATGTATAAAAAATGGTAAGCATGTATTTTATCAAGAAGTCTTGATACACTGATTTATATGATATAGGACACATTCTTTTTTTAAGATATATGGAGAAAAAAAAACTATATTCTGGGGGGGGGGGGGGTCTAGGCGAGGAAAGGACAAAATTACCCGTGTAATGAAGAGATTAATATTGCACATATTATCACTGTTATTGATATTCATTCATATACATGTACATTACCTTGTTATAATTTATATCCATAGGTGGACATTAAATTGTATGTTGTTTAGTACAAGGTGTTTTGTGATATAAATCTTTTTTTGTTATTTGAATTGTTATGCTGTCAAGCAAATACTTGAAACTGACATGGGCCAATGAATTTCTATTCAGAGAGGGAGCGCAATTTGTGTATTTATACTTATGTATACATTCCATTGCTTTTATTACAGTGATATGGGGGGGGGGGGGGGGGGGGGGGTGGAAGCATTGGTACTTACTGTTGTAATACACTATGATTCAAACTATGTGATATGTGGTAGTACACTGCAGTTGATGTTTCTTATTGAATAAATTTTAAATTGTTGTTAAAATTAAAATACTCTTTTCTTCCTGTTGTGGACAGACTATAGATTCAGCTGGATGTCTTGTGGCGTCTCCATCTAGGTGAGGGCAGGATGGAAGTGACTAAAGTAACTAGACTGGCGTCCAATGGCATGCTTGTTTTGACTGTTGGATACAAAAATGCAGCAGAATCATGTTTTCCTGCCCCAAAATACGGCCCACGGATATTACCACCAAGGAATAGTAATGGCAACAACAACTCTCAGAAATAGTAAAAATTTAACTATTTATGTGGTTCTACAGCAGTAGAGGAGTGTTCAACCAAAACCACCAGGAATAGTTAACTATCAAAAATAACTATCAAAAACAGTAAAATAATTACTATTTAATTGTAGAAAAAGTTACCATTTATTTGGTTAAACATCTTAACTACTTTGAAGTAGTAAAAATTACTACTTCTATGTGGGTGCAATATTAATCCATTAAATAGTAACAATTTTACTATTAATGATAAAATAGTTCTTAGAGTGCATATATTATGTTGCAGCAAGAAGCTCCAGTGATGCACTGTAAAAGAAGTACAGAAAACCGGTATTCTGCTACATTGTACTGTATTGAAATACCTTAACTTATTCAGATCGTGGAAGTAAGCTTACACACGCATGACAAGTGAATTATGTGTCGAAATTGAATTTACAACCGACTGTGTTCATATCATGCTGAAGTGCTCGCAAACGTTTTTTTTCCTCATCTATCGCAGTTTCGGGCGATAAAAGAGTATTAAGTGCAGGTCGTAGCCATGACCAATTATTATCACAGGCAAATGCGGTGACCACAAAACCGAATAGATGATCATCGCATATTGATGCAACAAAAAACCTATAATTGTTAATCGCTTTACTTCATGGCTAGCAGTGTCACCTGTCACCTTTTGAAAATATTTCTGTTGCAACATAGTTTGCTATGACTCTGAAGGTTAGGGTGTATTCTCTGCGATGAGATCAGGAGACGTAGTCCCTCTCATGTCATTCGTCTTTCTGTCATTCTGTCTTTTCTCGCATGGAATGAGACGTGCCAAAAATATAGATAATTCCTTGTAGATGACATGAATTCTTCCTGGAACAATTTTTGTTGATTAGTTTGGTTATTTCTAGTTAATTACATAGTTTGAAAAGTACCAAAACAATCTGAATTGATTACAATGAGCTAATTATTATAGTTAACGCCCGATCACGCGCGTGGAGAAAAATTAGCGCAAATTGACTACATTCAAAGAGAAAATTAATGAAGATGATCAGGTTGATTATGTATAAAGAACCGCAAACGCAGTGCGAATCAGCTTTTTATTTGATTACTGTTAGAGTTGATTAAAGGCCATATATCTAGGTTTGAAACATGCTTGATACTCATGAAATATGTTGAGGGTTAAAAAAAAGATCCCAGACATTAAAACAATTCTAATAATAAAGTCATTATTTAGTTATTTCAATTTTCAATTTTAAACTATTTGAATTTCCCACCATACACAACTTTAGATTAGTTCCACGTGTGGCCGCTAGGGATTTGTTGATGACGTAGATCAGGCTATTCAGAACAAAGCAAGATGGCTTCCGCATACAGTTCAGAGAGTGAGAGCTGTCACTGACATGGCTGTCACTGACACTGACCTGTGTCGCTGTCACCTTGCTATGGCTGGAACACAAGAAGACACTATGCGGTATCACAGGCCCCAATAGGGCCTACACATTATGTATAACAACCGACCTCAGCAGCCTCGGGCATTAAATGCAATTGACATGGTTGTGTAGCCACTGTACAGTGGATGACATGTGCCATTTGGGTAGTATGAGTGTTGTGTGCATCAGCAGTGTATAAATCATGAAATAATGTTCAACTCACTTCTTGATGTTTATGTTTTCTGGCTAACGAACGTTCCTTTGGAGGCTGTCGCATGTAAGTGGGGTTGGTCAAATCGAATACAGATGGAACAGCTGTTTTTGACAAGTGGCATTTAATATTTAGTTGGATGCAGATATCCGGCTTCATGTGATAATCCGTATCGAGAAAGTGACCACTGCAAAGTTTGGCCGAAGGCCCAGGCTTCCAACACTCCAAACGTTTGCATTTCCAAATCCACAGCTTCCTCCTCTCTCGTTCAACTGGCTTTGGAAATTCATGAAAATGGGTCCCATCCGTCATTCGATTGTTCTTTGTGCTATCCTTGACACAATTCGGAGCCACACAATACACCATAGTGAATGAAACACATTACTTCGAGGTGTGCATAATTAATTAAGGCCACGACTCCTCCTTTTATGATTGCATGACATGTACAGATAGCCTGATCTACATCACAACTTTTGCTGAACCCGCCGCCTGGCTCTAACAAGCCAGTTGCTAGCCTGATTAGGTAATCAAGTTGTCAAACACATAAATGGCTATATCTTCAAAATGGATGGAGCTAATTGCATTGGGTTTTCTGTATTGTATAAAGTGTTAGGTACACTTTTGAAATCGTCTTACAGCAGAAAATGGCAAAATACCTGGAGTTATGGCCTTTAAACTACAAGTAAAATGTCTTTTTGGTTACAAGATAAGCAATATTCTTGAAAATGTAAGAAAATGGCGTATAGCGAGAAATCTTAATCCAAAACAAAATCGGACATAATTAACCAATCATGCACATTATGGCTTAGTTGTACAACTAAGTAGTATAGATTTATACAATGAAATTACATATGTATGTGTATACGACGTTGTGGTATATCTGTTGCCAGTTTTGCGGCGATGCAGACGAAAACCAAACATGGCTTAACATCAACTTTCCCCAAAATATAATGGTCATTCTTCGTAGATACCCAAAAGGAGTTCAATGTCAGGTGAATAATGTCATTATACCGGCTATTTATCGAAGAGTATTGGCGTCATAACAATAAAACACGATATTTGAATTTCAGACGAGAAATCTCGCCTGGGTCTCACGACTCAGCCAATTCTCGAGATGAGTGACGTTATAGCCAATAATCCAGTGCAATACATCCGTGATTTCAAATTGTTTCAGGTCCTGCCCGAAGAATCGGACCAACACGCTACTGGCAGCAATGGCAAGCCAAAAAACATGTTAACATGATATGTCTTAAACTAAGTACCATCCCATCAGGCACGCTGCATCTTGACCCACCATACCAAGTGTTAAACATCGCAAGAATTATACTCCACAAACATAGAAAATGATACAATTAACAGGGAGATGCCTAAATACTCAGATGTACCTAAGAGCACTTACCCTTATACATGTTATACCTGTATTGTGACTATTAACTAGATAGACCTTCATGACGTCTAAACACTTTGAATATCCCGTTTCATCAGACAGAGAAACTCTTCCCCAACCGTTCAAGTACCAGTAGCCTATATAAATGTATATCTTTTGACATCAATTCCGTAGCTGTTCTGCTCCAGACAAGCTTGATCATAAATAGTATGAATTGGCGAGTCGACCTAGATGCAGTTATATATGGGCAGAGACCTGTATTCATCGACGAGCGGAAGTGTGGCACAGAGCTTATCAAAATGTATTTCAAGTTGTGGTAAATACATGGCTGGGATGGACCAAAGTGGAATTAATTCTCAATCTGTGGTTGATTCTTAATGTACAGAGTCAGGCCATCACAGAAATATGCTTTTTGATAATATATTTAAGAAAAATGTGGTCTCACTGGTCAGTTTAGAACTTGTACTTTGACAGGGCCATATCAATGCGCCAGTGACGTTTTGATGGATATGGTGTACGGAAATCTTTTTTTCTCAGGCAATCGGTATTGGAATTTTTTAAAACTTTATTATGCTATTGGCAAAGGGTTCTTCTTGACACATATAAAATTGTGTGCAGATTGATTGGTCCAATGAGTACTTTTTTTACCAAAACCTATGCACAACAATGTACACGTAATGTACACATGTTTTAATAGAGGACTCTGGCCATATTTGTACCACTTGAGAGAAGGTATTGCCAAGTGGTCTAAGAACTTCCTCATTGGTTTACCGGACATTATAGATGGAATGGGCATGGAAGAACTTGGCGTAATAAAGGGGATATTATTGTGATGCATTAGATTTTCTTTGCAATTCAATGTTTTCAAGGTATAGCCGATTTGAACCTGCCTTCGCCACGGGTGTAATGCTAGTTATTGTAATAATGCCGAACTAACAATATCAAATAGACACGGGGAACTCACTACGCCTGCAGTAGAAATCTCCAACCAGCATCATGCTGCGTCCCCAGTGCTCTGCCATCCCTCGATCGCTCCGGATTCATTAGCACGGTGGATAACCGTATCGGTTTGGCGACCAATATGTTCGGTTCAACGAACTTTCGTTTATTTTCCAGGTAGCACATATCTACATCTATCTACATCTATCTTGTACTGGTTTGGGCTAAAGCATTGTAACCAGGGTCCCAGTGTGTGGCGGGTTCGGTTCCTCATCGAACTTAAACTTGTAAACTTGAAACTTGTAACCTTGTAAACTTGAAACTTGCAATTTGTAAACTTGAAACTTGTAAACTTGGAACATTTGTACAGTGATTTAAAAGTCTAGTAGACTGCCTGGGGTAGCTGTGATCGTGTTGAGCTACCCAGGCGCGGCCGGTTGTAATGCCCTCTCGGTGGTACGATGACTAGATGTCCTGTCTTGAATTCTTGAATAAGGTGTGTCTTGAAGAGGTTGGGGTTTGGTAGCTGTAGAAGTGTAACTGGTAGGATGTTCCATATTCTGATAGTGCGAGGGAAGAAGCTGTATTTGTAAAGATCTGTTTTTGCTGTTGGAATGGTAAAGGAGAATTGGTGCTTTAGATTGCACTTTCTCGAGCTGATCTATTTGCTTCTGTTTGTGGGGATCCCATGCGCTGCTTGCGTATTCGAGGTGTGGCCGGACCATTGATGTGTATGCTTTATCTTTAGTTGTTCTGGGGCATTTCCCTATGTTTCTCCGGAGGAAGTTGATAGATCTTGTTGCCTTTTGCGTAACTTGGGCGATGTGGGGGCCCCAGCTGAGGTTACTATCAAGCTGTACACCCAGGTATTTCCCCCTGTCAATTAGCTCTAGTGTGTGGCCTAGCATGGTGTAGCTGTTCTTCGTTACTTTCTTTTTCCTAGATATTCTTAAGATGTTACATTTTGTTGGAATAAAGCTTTACAATTAAGTTATTTACAAATAAGTTCCTGTGATTTAATCCTGTTCTACTTATTATGCATGCATCATCGGTCGTTGTAGGTTACATCAGTATGCCTATGTGGATGTAACTTAGAGAAGCGGAGCTAATATTCAGGTTGAAATCCTTGGGTTGAAATCAAAGGAGGTTCCACGGTGACGTCACAGCATTTTTTCAAAATGGCGGCTCCACTGTAAACAAAGACACGTGTTTCACTCGACGTTTTTATCGATATAAAATCACATGAACTACCTAAATGAACAATCACGAATTAATACCCCAAAGTGTAATCCACTAGTAGATAATTGAATTTAATAAATTTTCATAACAGTAATGTTAAATTCATAAGTCTGTGATTAGTTTTCCGACTTTTATCACGCAGTTCGCAGCTTATCGAAATGGTGACATTGAGTGACCTTCACATTATACGGTTGTTCTTATTGATAGAAGCAGAAAAGGGAATTTCCCAACCCTTACTCCCAAAAATACGAACTATTGAGACAGAAACCACCTTAGATCCCCTCGTTTTCTTAACTTTTGAGCCCTGTGAAGATGACCAATATTTTGCCTACATAGGGATGGGTTATGTACATGGTGTAGTGTAAGTTGCATTAGGCGATCCCATTTTACGGCTGCTTGGGAAATTGACAGAACTGCAGGTCAATATTAATTTTTACAAAACTGATACCGTCTCATAATGTTTTGCGACAACTTTTTAGTGAATCTGATTGCTTAACGCTTACAGACCTCAAACAATAAACAACCAACAACTTAAATTTTAATCGCTTCGATGTGGACACTACGGCCGTCACCATCTTTCTGATGGTGGAACGGCACATGCACAGCTATAATATTGTTCACGGTCACGTGATGTGACGTCACCGTGGAACCTCCTTTGGGTTGAAATGTGAAAATGTAATGATCTTGAAAGACATCATTTAATGGCGAAGCCTCTAAAATTGACGCTATTCTCGCAGGGCTATCTCGTACTAAACTGCCAACAGTAAATACTGACGAAGTATAGCAAGTAATACGCATTTCGCATTGCAGAGATACAGCGCAAAATATCCTGACTTCATGAAAATATACGGTGTTTAGCGATACTGCTTTACACTGGTTTAGTAATGTAACGCACTGTAAGTATCTAAACCAACAGTTGATCGTAGATGCTTTCGGGGTGCGGGAATTGCCTTCAATTAGCCAACAAGTTTGCTCTATTTATTTCAGGAGTAATGTTTCTTTGCAACTTTTGTGATAAAACCTCGACGGAAATGCACAGTCTCGTCGAGCACTATCTCATACAACATCCCGGATAGTGCACTTTATGCTTATGTCTTGTCGCACACCGCACACTTGTAAAGGTTCTCGGCTGAGCTATCTGGTGTTGGTCCAATACCTTGTCGTGGTGCTGCAGCTTGTGTGCTTCGGTGACCCTGAAGCTATACTGGAAGTTCCTAACATGCCAGAGAGGTCCCACGTGAGAAGCCACCGCAAATTGGACCGTTGACCGGAGACGGAGGACATCAGCCTCACCTTGCTTGAGGCGCCCAATCGGAAGTCCACGCAATCTTATGATTTGTATGGTAATACAACTGACTCTAGACCGATGTGGCATGACCCCTAAATGGAAAGCCAGGTAGGGCGCATGCCAGGCCCCGAGCCTCGACTGGGTTCATCTCTTACGACTGGCTACTCGGAAGTGACTGGAGATCCCAGGGTCACCAATTGTAAAGCAACTCGATCACAGCACCTCAATGTTGCCCAATGGAATGCAGAAGGCATTAGCAAGAAGAAAATAGACCTGCATAACCTCCTACCTCAACACTGTATTGATGTCTGCTGTTTGCAGGAGACTCCCTTGACCGACAACATTCGATTCAGAGTCAGGGGTTATGAAACCTATCGTCAAGATAGAGTTAACCGAAAGAAAGGAAGGATTTTAACCCTAGTCACAAATAGCATCCCATCTGCAGTTATCCATGAGTGTGGTACCCAGGACAGAGAATACCTTGGCGTGAAGCTCATTCTTAGCAACCAGGAAACCTGTACAGTCTACAATACCTACTCTCCTCCATACAAGCGTGTACTTCTCAACAGTATAGAACCAACCGACAACTACTGGATGGATAATAGTCGGTGACCTCAACAGCCATTCACCTAGCTGGGGCTATGACGACCTTAACAACAAAGGTGAGGAAGTGGAAATCTGGATCATCACCAACAGGTTAATCCTCATCAACCAACCGGACGACCCCCTGACATTCTACTCTAGGGCTTGGAGAACCACCTCTACCCCAGACCTTGCCATTGCCTCAGACGACACTGAGAGCATTAGTACAAGGGAAGTGTGTAAAAAACTCGGTGGAAGTGACCGCAGACCTGTGATCCGCATCAACAAGGTGATGAGAGACAACCCTAAAGTCCAGCCAAGTTGGAATTACAAACGAGCAAACTGGGACCTATTCACTCACATTGTGGAAGAGTAGTGCATAAAACTCAACCTGTCAGAAAAGAGCGTCGTGAAGAATGCCAGGCTGTTCAACAAAGTCATCCTTGAAGCTGCTCAAAAGACCATCCCCACATGCAGCAGAAGGAATTACAAGTTCTACTGGAGCAAGGACCTGGAAGCACTGCAAGACAGCGATGGAAGGGATGTGATGGAAGTAGACACCACGGGCCAAAACGTCATATCCCACAACCGCTTGAATGCAGTGTTCATCAGAACCAAGATCAGCAGCATCAGGAAGTCCTGGCAGAAAAAGAGAGAGACGCTGAACCTGGAAAAAGGCACCAACAAACTATGGAACCTCACCAAACGCTTGCATGAGGAACAAGCAACAGGAACCAAAATAGAACTCAAGTCAGAAGGTATCTTCTGTGCAGGTAGAGAAGCAGCAAATGTTCTTGCCAAGGTCTACGAACAACGCAGCACAATACAGCTACCTAAACTAAGGGTTCAAAGTACAATTAGGACACTCAAGACGAAGAAAGCGACAGGCCCTGATGGTATTAGCAATGACAGTGGAAACATATCGGAATCGGGGCAAAGCAGACACCTCTTCTCATCTTCAATCAAAGCTGGAAGACTGGTACCGTGCCAAATCTATGGTAGATGGCACATATCATCCCCATTCTGAAGAAAGGAAAGGACAAACTGCTCCCTAAGAGTTACCGGCCAATAAGCCTCCTGAGTTGCGTGGGAAAACTCTTGGAACGAGTGATCAATAAACGTCTACTCTAGTACCTTGAATCACACCACCTGCTAAGTTCAACCCAGACAGGCTACCGAAAACACAGAAATACCGCGGACCAACTGTCACTTTACTGGCCCAGGAAGTTGAAAATGGCTTCCAAGACAATAAAAAGACCTTGGCCGTCTCCTTTGACCTGACACAGGCCTTTGACCGCGTTTGGAATGAATGTCTACTCTACAAGCTGCAGAAGAAAAGCATCAGTGGCCGACTACTACCTTGGATAAAGAACCTACTCATCCACAGGTCTGCAAGAGTAATGGTAAATGGCAAACCAAGCCACAGAGTTCACCTCCGAGAAGAAGTTCCGCAAGGAGGAGTTATACCCCCTGTTCTGTTCCTTGTCATCATTGATGACATCAAAACCTGTGCACCAATGCATGCTTCAAACACCTTTATACTGATGACTTTGCTGCTTGGAGTACGGTTACCCACACCTAACCAGCAGTTAAAAGGATCCAAGGCACTGTAAAAATGTTGACAAATGGACCAAAAACTGGGGCCAGGAGGCCAGCAAGACCAAAACATGCATTACACGCTTCTCTCTATCACAAAAACCCGAAGACATCAACACGAAGCTCGGAAATGAGGTAATCCCACAAGTGGACAACAAACATTCATTGAGGTTAAACATGATACTAGGCTCACATGGAGACAACACATAGACACCATCACATCAAGAGCCAAAAATAAACTTGCTCTGATGTGAAAGCTGTCCGGAACCTACTGGGGGGCCAGTCCCAGGAATCTCAGACAAGTCTACGTTGGATCGATAAGACCTGCTATGGAGTATGCATCCGCTAGCTTGGCAAACTCAGCAAAAACAAATAAAGCAAAGTTAGACAAAGTCCAAAACATGGGACTATGCATGGTACTTGGACCAATCAAGACAATGCCAATAGAGGTGATGGAGAAGACTTCAGACTTAGAACTACTGGAGGACCGGAGAAATCTGAAGATCCTCACGCAGTGTGAGAAAATCAGACGACTCCCAAATCATCCCCTGCTTGGCACGCTCCCTGAAGGCACGAAATACCGACTCATGCCACAAAGGCAACTCCAGATCCCCAGATAACTGCAGAAACCCTTACCAACATCATACCGAATTATGATGGCCAACACGCTTCTGAGACCTTGGAACCAGAGTAATGGTCAAAAGAGGATTTGAACCTTGACATCAGGCTAACCATCCCAGGACTTGCGAGGAAAGGGGATCAATTACCAGCTGTCCAACAAGCCCTTGCAATGGAGCTGATTGACAGAGAATACCCACGTGACCACTGGATCCATGCATAAACCGACGGTTCAGCTGTCAATGCCATTGGAGACGAGGGAAGTTGAGTATACATCCAATCTCCAGATGCAACATCCACATCTATTTCAACACCAGATGGCAAGCTCTGCACTTACTTCAAGGCAGAGGTGTCTGCTATCACCACAGCAGCCCAACACCTGTCCGAGTCCATAGCTGAGTGTGACACTGCTATCATTCTAACGGATTCCATGTCCACTGCACAAGCCCTGGAATCTAAGAACTCGGACAACATCATCGACACGTTCAAGGCCAGTCAGCCTCTCAAACCTCTCAAACCTCTCAAAGAACAGCAGAGTTGTGATACAATGGATCTCTGCACACTGTAGCATCCCAGGAAGTGATCTCCTTGCCAAAGATGGAAGCCAACAACATCAGGAAGAATCCTGTACCTCCTATAGGGAAACAAAGACACTCCTGAAACAGGCCAACAAGAACACCTGGGCCCGGTTGTTCAAAAGCACAAAAGTCACGTTATCCCTAACGGTTACGTTAAGTATCCTTAAGGACGTTATCTCTTTCGGTTAAACCCATTAAAATTTTCACGTTAAGACTTAACGTTTCCGTTAAAGCTAACGTTGTTTTGAACAACTCAGCCCTGGCAAGAGAGAAGAGGGGACCACAGATGCAACACTCTCCTAGACATGGACAAAAAAGAGGCGAGAACACCATCTTTCGTCTAAGGACCGGCCATTGCAGACTAAAAGTCCACCTCAAGAGAATGAATATGGCTGAGTCCGGAAGGTGCCAGTGCTACACATCTGATCATATACACCAGAGGATGTACTCCAGAATTGCCGACTCTGGGATACTTAGAGATTGGCCAAATGGCCATACGGTGCATCATGGGAGACCAAGCCATTGGGATCAAGGGAGGAACAAGAGATGACAGCCAGGTTTATGAAAGACATAGGCCTGGTTGTGTAGTAAAGCCATAAATAGTAAATCGCACACTTAGAAGAAGAAGAAGGCAGTGCCGCTATGTTTGAGCGCCTTGTCCTGATTGAGCGTTCATTTTGACACTCACGTCTCTCCGCACTGATCGCACACCAGTGCTTCGAGCTTATTACGATCCGTTGCTCGGGGAACAACTTGTCCGGTGAAAGTTTAAGTAAAATTCTTCATCATTCGAATTGTTGTTTGCTTACCTTTTTGTTCTGTTCTATATAGAACCTTATTGACGATTCTGGATAGATTGTCCATGTAGACGAAAAGAACTGGGATCAGAACGTTGCAGAATACGTCGGAAATTGAATTTCCACGAACATATTGCCTTTGTTAAACCGTACTCGGCCAGTTTGTCGCAGCTTTTGTCAGTGAAAACCACGTTGAAGAGGACCTCAGGTACGCACGCAGCATGTTCACGAATTTTTCAAGTGGGACATTCTTTACTTCTAGACCGGGAATTGACCCTTTCACAACCGGCGGAGGAAACCACTCACGCTGGCCCAAACAAACCTAAATATGGAGACAATAGACAAAAGAACATGTGGTGTGCGACCATACGGTCTTTTGCTTGCTGCTTGTTTGTTGTGACCAGCAGTGGCTTCCTCCGCCTTGTGTAAGGGCCTCTGCCTATGGCTCAACCGCACTGGTCAGTGAGACCTGAGGAAACCAAACTAATCACCTCGAATTGAAGGCGAGGGTGATGAAAGCAGGCAGTGCAATCCAATGATGCAAAACCCAGCGTCCAGCGTCCACAATCTGCGTCCAGGTTTTACCAACTACCCATCAGCTACCGGGAAACATACTTGGTAGGTACGCACAATTTCTGGGTTTTACCCACTTGTCGAAAATCCAGAAAGATTCAATTTCGTGATCATGAACATGTACATTCGTTTCAAGATTTAAAAAAGAAGATTTAGCAAAGAATCGTACAAAAAACGTTTAAGTATGTACTCGAGTACAAGAGTTTTATCAGGATATTCGACCTGGGTCAGTACTAGGCCTACCTCTTCCGTTGTAAGCGATCATACGCTAGAGCCCAGACAACCACCTACGTACGTACGCAAGAACATCGTCAATTGATACTGGTCAATGGCGCAGTAATGTCAACATGCTGCACTTAATTACAATGGGGGATTTGATTTATTTCATATGCCTTTTCAAAAATTCAAATGAGCCCATGAACTGTGCTTTATAACCATCACTTTTTTGCACTTGCCATTCCATAAAGTGTGTTGGATAGTCACGACAAATGCACATTTTTTCTAAGGATTTTATGTTATTTTCTAAATCTCTTCAATAACCTTTGATAAAGACCCCCCAATTCTTTATGTATGAGCTGAGTTGGCCATAAAGACCCTGACTAACTGCATTGCTGACCATGAGGGGTGTTCTCAAAGGTCACCAGCTGTCTGAAAAAAACAATCACCTGCAGCGAGCTAAACTAATCTTCAAAATGAAAGAATTTAGCAGAAATTTTCTAGTAATTAAAGCAAAAATACCTTTGTTGCATCATAGTTCACCCATACATTGCGAAAAAAAGAACGAAAATATAATAAAATAGAAAAGATACTTTTTCGATTTTTTTTTTAATTGCCTGTTAGATAATTAAGAGACAGGATTAGCTGGGTCCAAATACAACAGATACATGACCAACTAGATATACCATTCTCTGCTGAAAACAGCATTCAATTATCTTATTCTATCTCTATAATATTTTTAAAAAACCCTGTGGACATTTACTTTCTGGTAGAACTGTACCTTCGCCTCGGTTTTGGTCAAAATATTAGCTCCACCCTCGTGGTTATGGTGAGGCAACCAATACCGACAGTGAGGTATCAATTCCTTAAACAAAGTCGGTACATTGGCCCCAAGAAGAGGAAAATGAAGTTGTCGTATTGACCTTATCCCTCGCCCCCCCCCCCCCCCCCCGAGAAGAGGGAAATTAATTGATATTGGCCTTGCCCCCTCAAAGAGGAAAATGAATAGGATGACGGAGGCCGGCTGAATCGGTAAGAGTAGTACCAGGAAGTTAAGTACCATGATTATATAATCAGGGCCCGTTTGTTCAAAAGCACAAAAGTCACGTTATCCCTAATGGTTACGTTAATGGGTTTGTGATGTTCAATAGGGAGGTTTCGCAACCGCCCGGTTAGGCCCTTCGACGACGTTTATCTATTGTTCAGGTAAACTCACACAATAGATAAACGTCGTCGTAGGGCCTAAACGGGTGGTTGCGAAACCTCACTAATAATGCCCCTTTAGACGACAGATACAGAAACTAAAGGTGATTACAAACACAATGGTGTGTCACATCATGGGTTAATGTGAAAAGGCTTGGTTCTGGTGGCCATTCGAGAATTGGAGGCAAATACACCACGGTGAACTTTTCACCAACCTTCCCACATGGCGATTTCAAGCCAAAATGCAGATTCGAGCATAGTGCCTTCATGTTGCCCTGGTGACATGCCAATATTCGCAAATGGTGTTAAAATGGGTACCAGAGAGTTGCTAGTGGCCTTCCAATGGCTTATGATCATTTTAAAGGTGATTCAGAATATGACCTATGGCCCATTAAGGTGGCACTACACAGTGCGGAGGACGGTGTCAAGGGCAGCGTCAAATAGTCCCCGGGCAACCGACACGAGGTAGTATTTCAGTTCCTGCTAAGGCCTAATCATACATCACAGGCACCATAATCCATACATTTCTGGGTTCGTATGAATCCAGAGAAGAAGTCTACAGCATTTTCATTGCATTTAATTCATAAGTGCACCGATAGGTGGCACCACCTTTGACACCACGTGGATCATAATTGACACTCGAAAACTACGCCCAACCTCGCGTGGCAGATGGAAGGTATGTTACATATTGAGGCCAAACTGGGGATTGAGACCTGCTTTTTAAAATGGCACAGATGCTAGGCTCATAAAATCGCCAAAGATCCCTCTGCACATGGAAACTAAGACCAGGGCGTCAAAGTAAAAAAAACACACACACACCTAAGGTGGCACTACACAGTGCGGAGGACGGTGTCAAGGGCAGCGTCAAAATAGGCCCCGGGCAACCGACACGAGGTAGTCTTTCAGTTCCTGCTGAGGCCTAATCATACATCACAGGCACCATAATCCATACATTTCTGGTTTCGTATGAATCCAGAGAAGAAGTCTACAACATTTTCATTGCATTCAATTCATAAGTGCACCGATAAGTGGCGCCACCTTTGACACCACGTGGATCATAAGTGACACTCGCACAACTACGCCCAGCCTCGCGTGTATGTTACATATTGAGGCCAAAGTGGGGATTGAGACCTGCTTTTAAAATGGCACAGATGCCAGGCTCATAAAATCGCCAAAGATCCCTCTGCACATGGAAACTAAGACCAGGGCGTCAAAGTAAATAGTATTTGGAACAGGATGGAGCCATTCATGAACATGGAATCGGCCTGCGTCTTAAGAACTACATTTCTCGGGGGGGGGGGGGGGGACAAAACGGACCCGTCCCCAATGTTTAGTGCCACCTAAGTATCCATAAGAACGTTATCTCTTTCAGTTAAGCCCATTAACATTTCCACGTTAAGACTTAACGTCTCCGTTAAAGCTAACGTTGTAATTGAACAACTCGGCCCAGGTATCAACTTAGAAACATACATTGCTCGCATTCTACTTTTTGAAGACTTGTCCGTGTGTTTCTGCTTATACTCTTAAGGTTTCTCATCCCGAAGCTCAGGCCAACACTCGGCATTAGAGAGGTTGCGGACCGTCCCCACTCCCACTCCCACTCCGAGGGGATTCTGTTTTGGCGTATTACGTCATCACTTCACGAGGGATTTCCCCGTCTAATACTCCATGAACTCGGACGATTTTACGAGTTGGAGGCCGCGAACTCGTAAGTGTTCTCCCACTTGCATTATCTAAGCTTTTAGACATTTAAATCAAGTGACAATGAAGAAGCAATATCCCTTACACACTGTTCTAGCACGTCACGTAAGTTGTAACAAGATTTTTTGTGAAAAAGACGGAGAAAAACTTGTTGTTTTTGAAGTGTTCAAAATTGTGTAGAACGGCCGTGTACGGACTGTGCGTGACAGGAAGACTCGCACGTCGTAGGCCTGTCGCCCCAAAATATAGTTTCATGAATGAAACTCTGTTCCCCTCTGTACTTTTTGGATCTAGTTATCTTAGGACTGAAGTAATTCGTAGTTTTACAATAGAAATACGCACATGTTACAGAGGAAACGGCTTTTTACTAGCTGTAAATCACCAAAATTGTAGAATCTTGTCTGCTTTATTTACTTTTTTTCTGGTACGTCGTTAATTTGGCCGATTTCCAGTTTGGCCGTGTGACTCGCAGGCTGGCCGAATGACGCCTCCCAACTCGGTTCCCGTTGGTGCGCGCAACCTACTTTTCGACGTCACGAGTTCCGAGAACGACTCGAGTTGAACTCGGAGTGGGAGTGGGAGTGGGGACGGTTCGCAACCTCTCTACTATCGACCGAGCAACGTGTGCGGAGGGGGGGGGGCGGGGAGGATACGACTGACCTGGATTTTCGAGGATGAAGGTTTCTGCGATCAATAAAAAACAAAATCTTGGGCATCCCAAATTACCAAATCCCGGCATTGTTGCAATGATACGTGGCCACATCCAAACTGATGTCACAATGCCTTGCACGTTAGCGCATCGAAGTACGATGCGTCCTGTAACCCGTTAGGATCCACTGTCAGCTTACATGTATATACATGGCGTCACCATGTGATCAATGTGTAGTCCATCCTGGTATAACCAGTGGTTTTCAATATGCTCCGCCTGGCGTAGGATCTCAGGATGTGTGTAGTCAGACAACGTGTTCGAAAACCGTCATGTTACTCACGGCGTGTCGACTGCCAGATTACCGTTTGGATGGTCAACACAACGCTACTGACAGATTACGATTTCGAAAACTCGCCCCAGTGCCGAAATTTAAAAAAAACAGACACTGGAATTGATCAATTGCCGCCATCTCGGATGTCGGCATCCTGATATTCAGGGTTTTGTTAATCCTACGTCATCCACTGTGTCACCAGTTCGGACTGTAAATCTTATTCAGACCGAATTAGTGCCACTTTCTCACATAAAACGTTCCATTTTATTAATAACTAAGAAAATATGATCTTTATAAATAAAATCTGACACTTGCTGGTGGGTTTTAAGATGATCGTATGGAGAACTATAAACGAAGCGTAGTGCAGCAATAATTTTCGCGGGCTTAATGGTGATGCGTATAGTCTCATTAATATGTAAAGAGCAATCTCTAGTGAACTCGCACAACTGTTTGACATGGGGGAGCCCCCCAAACCCCCGTCCTTCTGACATATTTAGCCAGTACATTGGGGGATGAGTCCCCCAAACCCCCTCCCCCGTTCTCTGAAAGTGACAGGTTTTAGTCAGTACATTGGGGGGAAGGCCCCCCCCCCAAACCCCCCCTCCATTGGCCTCTAAAAATAGAATTCCTTGGAGACGCTGAACAATAAGGCCCCATAAAGAAGTAGTCCCCGCCCCGGTAGCTGTCTCATATCTGCCGACAGTGACTGGTGACAGAAGCAGCTCTTTGTGGTGAAATAACAATTGAATTTTCCACCTGCTAGCCTAGATATGTGTGTATGTTTCTTCACCAGTTAGTTAATAACGAATTTTTGTAGCTGATATATTCTTAATTGTTTTAACGCGTTTTCTTTGGATTCGTTTGGCGCCAAAATTAAGAATGGCAAATTTACGATCTTGACACTAGAGGCGCTGATGTCGTTCCGGAACGGTAGATGCTAAATCGGATAGCCAGGCGGTACGGGAACTCCTGCGCTCTGACCACGTGACCTACATCATTACTTCACAGTTCCGGCACTGGGTCGAGTTTGGCAGTTACTAGAAATCACGTGACTGGATCTGGATTTAGCAGTGTTAAAACTGACTTTTTTGAAGTAAAGTACGTAAATCGAGAAGAGGACGTTTACTTCGTCTGCAATGAAATGTCACAACTGTCTCCGCCGACGTTGTTGTCCTGTATGTTCTAGCAGACGATTTTTAGATACATGATGTCCCACACCCGCACTTCAGGACAGTGGCGCCGGTGTGAATAAATCTACTTGCGTGAATGGTCAATGGCTCATGACGTCATGAAATAATTGCGTCACGAGGAAGGAAACAATGGGAATCATGGGAACTGTGGTTGCGGTGCGTCGTGAAAGCAGGATCGGCAAGCGCGGCGCGTATGGAATGCGACAAACTGTACCGGAACCAGAATTGTCATGGGTCTGCACAAATTTTTTCAGATTCGATGGACATGATGGATATATGAAATTTGTTTACACTTTATACACACGTAACCATTACGCTCACTACGTTGTGTGAGTTAATATGTAAAGAGCAATCTCTAGTGAACTCACACAACTGTCCTTCTGACATATAAAGCCAGTACATTGGGGGATCAGTCCCCCAAACCCCCTCCCCCGTTCTCTGAAAGTGACAGGTTTTAGTAAGTACATTGGGGGGAAGCCCCCCCCCCCATTGGACTCTAAAAATAGAATTCCTTGGAGACGCTGAACAATAAGGCCCCATAAAGAAATAGTCCCCGCCCCGGTAGCTGTCTCATATCTGCTGGAAGAAGCAGCTCTTTGTGGTGAAATAATAATTGAATGCATGTCATGACACCCAGGAGCTTTTTCTCATTTCTGAAACAGTTGCATGGTTGGAATGAATTTCCAAATCAGTCCGTCAAATCTCTATGCAATGAAATTGAAATGTCACAACTGTCTCCACCGACGTTGTCCTGTATGTCCTAGTAGACGATTTTTAAATAAATGATGTGATTGATATACATGTACTTGTAGATTGGAATGAATTATTTCTTCAATGATATGAAAATTGAAAACCCTCTGACATGCCTGAGTACAAAAATGCAGAGGCAAGACACACCATGCATGTCATGACACCCAGGAGCTTTTTCTCATTTCTGAAACAGTTGCATGGTTGGAATGAATTTCCAAATCAGTCCGTCAAATCTCTATCCAAATGGAACATTATGACCACTCTATATTTGTGCAGTAGTGTTAAAACTGACTTTTGTGAAGTAAAGTACGTAAATCGAGAAGAAGAGGACGTTTACTTCGTCTGCAATGAAATGTCACAACTGTCTCCGCCGACGTTGTTGTCCTGTATGTTCTAGCAGACGATTTTTAGATACATGATGTCCCACACCCGCACTTCAGGACAGTGGCGCCGGTGTGAATAAATCTACTTGCGTGATTGGTCAATGGCTCATGAAGTCATGAAATAATTGCGTCAACAACGGGAATCATGGTAACTGTGGTTGCGGTGCGTCGTGAAAGCAGGATCGGCAAGCGCGGCCCGTATGCGAAATTTTTTTCTGCAGGATACTTCTGTCACAGTGTACATCTGACAGCCAATCACAATTGGCGCGATTATGGGCGGTTATTACCGCAAATAAAGACAAACCAAAGCAAAGACACTTGTGTAGCATATCAATGACACGTAGATTGATACTCCTATGTGTGCCACATCAAAGACATCTGGAATGCATGTTTTGTTTTTGTTTGATACAGCATACAGATAAAACTAGACCGCAACCTCCCTGGGATAGACAGTTGTTTTCATGAGCCATACACAGCACAGATAAGACATGACCGCAATACCTCTCTGGACCATACACCACGTCAAAGATAACGATGCGAAGTCAACAGGCGGCGCCACCGTCTTGGGAAAAGTAAAAACGATTTCGACAACTATAGGTTTTTGTTGATATAAGCGACTAGCGGGAAAATGCACATGTGTTGTTATGTCACTATTGCATCTATTCGTAGTAGACTGTCGTATTTTGAGATCCCCTTTCTTTTCAACATCATCAATCATACTAGTATATCATAACCATGGATAGAGATAAGTTAGAAAACTGTGTCAACCTCCTTCAACAAGTTGTTGGAATAATGGGGAGAGAGGTGGCGAATAACAACAACGTCAACAGGCATACGGCCGCCAGCAATCTACAGTGGCGCCGCCTGTTGACTTCGCATCGTTATCTTTGACGTGGTGTATGGTCCAGATGTCTTTGATGTGGCACACATAGGAGTATCAATCTACGTGTCCTTGATATGCTACACAAGTGTCTTTGCTTTGGTTTGTCTTTATTTGCGGTAATAACCGCCCAGGAGTATCAATCTACGTGTCCTTGATATGCTACACAAGTGTCTTTGCTTTGGTTTGTCTTTATTTGCGGTAATAACCGCCCATACGCGATCTTTGACGTCACACTGTTTATTTATGCATGATAATGCAAATACAATGGACGATACCGAGTCGCATGCCGAGTGCCACTTCACTGTGAATGTGACAATAGTTCATTGTCTGACCCCAATTATGCTCTACTCAAGGTTTGTGTCGTAGTGTTTAGGAATGAATTGCACAGATTCATTGTAAAATTGATGATATTATGCGTACAAAAGAGGCATCAGCTGATCTGATCGCTACATTGCAGTGCATGCATTGATTTGTGAAATTTTAAGGGGCAGTGACACTGACAGTGTTGCCAATGTTGATAATTATTAAAGGGACAGTGTATCCGATGTCTGCTGTTGATTTTGGTAGTTTGAACATTGTTGAAGGGCCATTGTATAAAACACATTTTGACAAGCAAACAAAATAAATTGAATGGTGGCGTCACCTATGCATATACAGCAGAACTAGTTACACGGTTGACAGATAAACATTCAACCTCGGCTATTTTGCCGAGCACAGTGCGCCTTTAACAGACAAGTCCAATAAATACAGTCCACTCGACAATGAAAATACATGTTAAGATACTGCAAATAAATATATTTTAGCTAATATACTCCTCTAACCATTTGCTAACTTGTTCTTTCCAAGATTATCAGAACACGTGGCATTGTTGACATTATTGCGCCATGTGGCAAGATGATGTCAACAAAGACACGTGCTTGCCTTGAATTCTGATTGGCGCTCAGATGTACACTATGCCAGAAGTATCCTGCAGAAAAAAATTTCGCGGCCCGTATGGAATGCAACAAACTGTACCGGAACCGGAACTGTCATGGGTCTGCACAAATTTTTTCAGATTCGATGGACATGATGGATATATGAATTTTGTTTACACTTTATACACATACGTAACCATTACACTCACTACGTTGTGTGAGTTATAATGAGAGATTATTTCCTTTTCTACATCCGCGGTACTGCTTTTCAATATGGCGGCAAGTTACCAGTTTGGAGGCCTTTTAAGGAACGAAATCAGCGCCTATAGTGTCAAGATTGACGATTTAGATGAGGAAATAATATGTATATACCTGTATTACTTACTTTTTTCATCAAATTCCCGCCCTGAAATGCTCAATAATGTGATTTCGCGCGCAGATCGAAGTGACGCCTCATCATGTCATATCAGTTATCATCGATTATTCAATAGCATCCCTCGGCAAGGGCCGGTGTTGGCGTTATCATGACTTACCGTTACCTCCTTAGTTAAGCTCTTGGCACTTACACCAACGTTTGCGACAAAACTTATTTTGAATCACTGGGCCCAGCCTGAGTTGACCATCCCCTTTCATCTAAAATAGATCCCTCACGCGGTAACAAATAATGAGTGGTTCGGCTTCAATCTATATATATGCAATGGTCGACAGGATAAAGATAACTGTCTTCGGGCACTTCATTGTAGGCCTTCTTGCAAACATGTTTATATCTTTAGAATCCGCACTGGTCGACAGCCCGACGACCTCTGTTGGCAGGGTCTTTCTTCATTACCGGTATCAGTATCTCGCCGGATCAATAAATATTTGTTTATACATTTCTTGAATTGCTTCGTTGTATAACCATCGACCTATCAACCTGTCAATTAGTAACACTATCCCGCACCTGTCGACCTAACCTGTCAATCAGTCACACGTAGGCCTACTATCCATCAGTCGACCTGTCAACTTGTCCACCAGCATCAACCCCTTCAGAACATCTGATTTATTTTTTCACACCAGGCGACGCCACTTTGTTTCCCATATTTGGCACACGCGTCATAATTTATTCATACGAATGAGGTTATGGGAATCCCCATTTCGGCTCGCATGTCTCAGTTAGTGCAAGCTGAGAGGCAACAGGCGAACGAGGTTGACAGAGATAATCAACACTAGGTACCTTGTCTCAAGGTACTTTAGCCAACACTAGGTACCTTGTCTCAAGGTACTTTAGCCAACACTAGGTACCTTGTCTCAAGGTACTTTAGCCAGAGTTCACACTGGATGACCTACCTGAAGCGGTTCTTTTGTTTTAGCGCGCGATTTTTACTTGACTCAGCCGTTTGTCAGTTTCTTGTTTTTAGCCACTGGAAGGCATCGATTGCTAATTTTTCCATGAATTTTTCGAAAATGGATCCTGTTCCTGGTAGGGTTTTAGTCTTGGCATCGTCTTGGGACATGACTGCACGTGGTCAAGGGCGTGGCCCGGGCAGGGGGGGGGCGTGGTCAAGCGTATCTCAGTGAGGATGTCAATTTCCAGAAAAACAACGGGTAACATTAATTTGGTCCAACAGTAACGTTCTGCGAAGAATACTAGTACGTGTTTTTCTTTAGTTTGTGGACACCCAGTGGCCACTGTTTGGCAAAAAAATATGAAAGTTAAACAAACTTTGGGAATTGCTGAAAAATCGCTGAAAAATCGTCCTTGGGCACAAAATGGCTTTTGTTTTGCTTACCGGTAGAAGCGCGAAGCGCTTAGCACACGCACGCACACTCCATAAAGTTTTCAAAAATAAGCCCTAAGATATAAACAGAAAGGAAACAATTACCATTACCATGGTTAAAGACCTATATAGTGTTGACTATTTTCGTAAGATGCAGAGTAAATCAAGTGGATTTTGTGATTGGGAGGCCTGCTTTCGAAAGTTCATGCGACGAGGTGCAAACGCCCCGTAAAATACCTGGGAACCAGATGCTTAATGAAGATAAGGAAAGTAACCTTATCCACCCGCTGCATCAAGCACAGGTATGTTGATCTACGTACATTCTACATGCAATGACGCTGCGGCATAAATTATGCCAAATATGGGAAACAAAATGGCGTCACCTGGTGTGAAAAAATAAATCGCTCAAAACATGCGCACACGCTACCTTATTACTCAGCACGTTGCCAGTGTTGTGAGCATGTGCACTTGTAACCAGGATAGTGAAAGTAGTCCTTTGAAAGTGAAAGGCAGAGTAAACTCGCTGTGGGCCCTGCACTCGCTGCAGGGAATCAGGATTTGCAAGGAAACTGGTCATTATCAAGTTCTATGAAGTAGTCTTTCTAAGTGAATGTATAATACAATCTTGGCGAAGATTAAAGAGATCCAGTCATGGCATAAGTCTTTATCGTGGTAAAAATAACTGGCTTACTGGACTTTGCGCAAAGAAAGCAACGCAACGCAACGAGTGCAACAGTCCCTAGACACAATGGTCCCGGAACCGCCGACAGGCGGCACCACCTCACGACGAAGGCTTTTGCAAACCGCTTCAAATGGTTTCATAAGTCATATTCCTGGTTGTGGATTTCGACCTCCAGTTATCTATGATAGAACCCGCTCCAATCGGTTTAACCGCATGGAATAGTTAGCACAATAATTTTCAAGGTAGTTTACGGTGAAAAGGAGCTCGGACGAAATTTGACTAGAAGAAAAAAAGGATTTTATCGGTGAATATCAAAACTGATGACGCGTCCGAAATTGTGAACTGATAATTTTTAGCAAGATCCGATGACGACGCAGACATTGCACAATTTTGTGACGTTGCACCACACACGATTTTATGACGTTGTACACCTCGTGTATGCACGTGTATGCTCATGTCATCGTGCGGTAAAATATGACAGCCACGGCTGCCGGTACTTTCGGTGTTTGCGCCTTGTAACTGGAAAGTTTGTGGAAAGAGCCATGTTTCAAGTGACATAAGCCATTAGGAATGCGTGTGTATTCTTTGGGCGGCTCGTAGTAATTAATGACACCGAGCTTGAAGTCAAGTAAGTAGTACCAGTGTGGGCCTAGGCCCGACCGGCATCCACTCTGCTCATTTCATGATTTGGTCAACGATTTGAAGCAGCCGTATCATACCCAAAAACATTCACAAGTGCAATGTTTCATGCCAGAAAGTTCCACAACATGACATGCACCAAACTTCTTGCAATTATGACGTCAGTGCATACAGCCCATTCCAGTGCCCAAATGCAGCAGGGACAAAATCACATCAATGCATCCTTCTTCTCGTCAACCACAACTGTCCGATATTCCACGACATTTCTATCTGAATGTGAGTACAAACAGAACCAATCAACTTGTATCCGCTTCATCCATTTAACATCTGCAGCACAATGTGAGAGGACGCATTGCCTTCATAAGCAATGCATCCTCTCACCTCTCACCTCCAAACCTCAAACTGTCCAAATAAAACTTTCCCTTTTTACAAACTCTACAACAAAACTGAATGTCAGTATGAAACAGCTCCTAATCAACTCATATAACCTTAAATCACTTTACATGTGCAGTATCGTGCGAGAGCTTCCACATCATTAAAGCCCTATGATCACCACAGGAGAAAAACCATCCACCATTGCCACCCCAAACCCACAAATACAACCCTACAAGTCGAGAACACCCTCCATATGGCCAAACCCACTGCTCCTTACTAAATAAGAGAAAAGACCACTAATGAATATTCATAGGTTGGAGGGTCGAGGCCTATCAATTAGACGAGTGCATGTTTTTCACTCTCAAGTACATATTTGGAGAGGTATTGAAAAAATATTTGTTGTGGCAAGTCTACAGATATAAAGAAATTATTTGATGAAAAAATTAATTTCGAATTTTGCTAATTGGGTAATAGGGGGCGTGTTTTGAGTTTTTTCTGCCAGTTGGCTGAAAAGAGTGGAAATATTAAAGTCTGTCTAATTTGTCGATTATAAAAAAATTTCCGTGGTCAATCACCATTTTATTTTTCACCATTTACTTGCCCGACTGTCCGGAATAACATAATCTAAATTTCAGATTCACAACACCACGCGTTCTTTGATGCGTCGCGGTCAAACATTGACAATTTAACTGCTAAAAGGCTTAAAAAATAAATTGTGGTCTTGTCTCCATTTACACTACATTTTGGGTCAATATAGTGAAAAATTTGAATGTGCTCAAATCACTCTAATTCATTTAGAATATTGTATTGCTGATGATTTAAGGTCAAAACAAGCTAAAATAATGAGAAAAAAACTTAATTTGACCCAAATAAGAGTCAACCTAACCACGGTCTAAGTTCGGTTTCATTTTTACAAGTCTTGTTGTGTTGCCATTCATTTTGTAATTTCTTTGAAACTACTTAGGCCTTGATTCTGAAAGTTTTGCCCTAAGCAGCAAAGATATTCCTAAATCACATCCTAAATTTTCAGCTCCATAGCTTGCTTATTCTGGCCAGGGCAGGTCTTTGAATTTGGTGCTGTTGGCTGCAAAATCATGACTTTTTGTCGATTTTGTCCTCTTTCGTCGCTTTGGCACAGTTTTTACCACTCTTTGAAATGTCTCTCATTTCTCCAAAAATGTCCAGATATGACTTTCCTTTGTTGGAGAGTTGTGGGATGTCATCTACATTAGTTTGAAAAAAATCTCAAAATGTTAACCCCTGAAATGTACCTTCATTGAGACAAGACCACTAATGAATATTCATAGGTTGGAGGGTCGAGGCCTATCAATTAGACGAGTGCATGTTTTTAACTCTCAAGTACATATTTGGAGAGGTATTGAAAAAATATTTGTTGTGGCAAGTCTACAGATATAAAGAAATTATTTGATGAAAAAATTAATTTCGAATTTTGCTAATTGGGTAATAGGGGGCGTGTTTTGAGTTTTTTCTGCCAGTTGGCTGAAAAGAGTGGAAATATTAAAGTCTGTCTAATTTGTCGATTATAAAAAAATTTCCGTGGTCAATCACCATTTTATTTTTCACCATTTACTTGCCCGACTGTCCGGAATAACATAATCTAAATTTCAGATTCACAACACCACGCGTTCTTTGATGCGTCGCGGTCAAACATTGACAATTTAACTGCTAAAAGGCTTAAAAAATAAATTGTGGTCTTGTCTCATAAGCTCAAATAACCAAACCCAGCTTGTTCCGAAAACTCTGGGTGTATTTTCCTGTATACAATACACAGCCTGGTCATCCTAAGATCGTGGTTACATGGGGAGTTATCATTGCAAAAGTAGGCGAAACGCAAGCTGGAGGCGATCAAGCTAGCACACATAACTCTAGCAGTAGCACATGCAAGCCATGACATAGAATTCCAACAGTAAGGTTACACATACCCTTGGCGGTCGAGGCGATGGAATACTATTTTTAGTCACAGGTGATTCACGGGTAGTCACAGGGACAATTATCTTGTTCTATTATGTTAGTTTGGAGTTTGAGTTTGGCTATGGTAATTGACAGGTTGCGCCAGCATCTTACTGTCCATACATTGCTGCTATGGTCAAATAGAGGGGCTACACTACAAGTGCAAATCACTGGGACTAGTATATTGTGACATGGGGATGGATAGGTGCCACAGCGCGACAAACGGAAGGTATATTACATATTGAGGTAAACAGGGGGCTGAGACCCGCACCACACCAAAGAGTAAATCTCAAAATTGAACCCATGACCGAAGCACTACACCACCCCATTGAAGAGAATATCTCAAGAATCGAACCCATGACCGAAGCACTACAGCACCCCATTTAGGAGTAACTATCAAGAACTGTACCTATGACCAACACACTACACCATCACTTTGAGGAGTAAATATCCAGATTCAAACCCATGGCTTACGAACTTGAGGAGTTAATCCCCAGAATCGAACCCATGACCAAGCATTACACCATCCACAATATGCAGGTACGGCTATTCTATGGCAGTATTCGCCCCAAGTTTATTTTAGGAAGACAAAATGGCCAAAAATAATGGTCGCTCCACCATTGCGCTCGTTGCTTTCTTTGCGCAAAGTCCAGTAAGCCAAAACAACTAGAACTAAATTGGTGATTACTTCTGATGCAGCTCATTGGCTACATAATCAACAACCTGAAGGGAACTCGAAACTGCCAATATTTATCAATGGAAGCTTACTACCCGCCTTAGGTTTTAACCGGGCCGTTCAAAACTCCCCATTTTGATAAGCGTTTCGCTATAGGTTTCCTTTTAAACAATTGATCATGATGTTTGTAAGGGATTTCCGTGCAACATTGCGGGATTAAATCACCATTTTTTTGGTTGGTAGTGAAAGCTGTTCTTTTCCAATTGGTTTAAATCATCGATGAAATTTGTTGGAACACTAAAAGATGATTTCATGGTGCAAAGGATAGTAATAATATGCACATTTAGCGTGGTCCTCCTTTAATAAGGATATAATAATAATAATAATATGAATTGCACCCCCATAATTGGGGAAAAGAAATATACAAGTACATTCAAAGACAGTACATAGTATTTTAAATCATCAATATACATCAAACAGCAATACTGTGTTGACATGAATTTTATTACTGTAATATAGGAGTAATCATATACACAAATTGTTCTATTTTGGCACAAACATTTTTGTTTTTAACAAAAATAGCACTATTTAAAAGGCAGGAACACCCAATATAAACACAAAATCATACATTTTTATGGATTGCCATTTCAGCATGATGTTAGTGAAACAAGGAATAATGTGACAGCGGACTACAGTGCACATGCTGCTACCAGCCATACAGGACAGTGCACATATGCTGCTACCAGACATACAGGACAGCACACATACATATAAGGTAAGGGACTATGTATAATTGTACTCTGGCTATAATTATACCACTTTATCCAACTACAAGTACAACCAAAAATATGATGAGCATGGGAACGCTTAATAGTTTAAAATACAAGTCCTAATTAATACATGGAGCTAACACTACCTCATTACAATATCTAAAGGAAACAGCCAAAGGTACGCATGTTTCATTTTGAACATGTGTAATAAATGTACATTCTATGGTTTACAATAAAATATCCTCACATTTCAATGGAACAAGCCATTCTGTAATAATTGTACATTCAATGCTTTACAATGTGTGAGCCATCACAGCAAAACCAGGCGCATGTCGCCCAGAAGATGAGCCTAAATGACACCAGGAGATAATGGAAGAAATTGATGTGCTCATATTTCACAATAGGCAGACAATAGAGAAATGAACAAACAGCCCGTCTCAACCTGCCAAGCTCAGAGCGACATGCGCCTGCTTTTGCTGTGACGGGTCACATATGTCATTTTTTTCAATTGCATGGAACTGAACATTTTCGGAGACATGATTGGCTATTTCTTTTAATTTTGTCATTACATTCAGAAAGCACATAAGGTTTTCTGGTTATCTCGAAAATACCTTGATGTACCATATACCGATGAAAAAAATATCTTGGTCATGAGCGAAGATGAGGGTGTTTTTAAACCCATACATTCATATACATACTTTCGTATAATAATAAACATACGCAAACTATAGGCAGCATATCACTTGCATGTAGAGTGCAAGAGAAATATTTTACGACCAAAGTGAAAGTTATACCAAACACATTATCCATGTTATAACATTATGATACAATAAGTAGCACCTCACCGAACTAGAGCTGGAAACCACTTTCATACAGTGATGTAAAAATGTATTAGGACACGTGGCATGGTCAGTTTTTCTGTTACAACATGTATAATTCAAGATAAGTGTACCGCATGAGGCTGACACGTCAATGTTATTCACCAATATCTCAATGACATTTCCTCAATGGTTGGTTAACAAAGTATCGATTGACATCAGGATATTGGGAAATTATCCCAATTCAAAATTTCACAAGGCTTTATGCTATAAAGCTATCTGACAAAAAAATATAATGAAAAATTCACAAATTATATTTTTTTCCATACTTTTCATAATCTCATCTACAGGAAACCGGCAAATGATTTTGGAATTATTTTCCACAAAAACCCATATAACTAATCACGGATTATTGATGAAAGTCATTTCAAGAAAAATATCTGTCGGCTGAACTGTTGTACTGTTTCGTGATATTTTGTGATAGTTTCTCAATATTCTTATAAGGCCATACTTTGATTACCAAATTTTGTGCAATTGGAAATGTTGGTGGGTTATTTGCGAATAACATCCTCTACACCACTGTTCATCTATTTAAGTTAAAATCAAAAAGCATTTATATAGAACTAAACTACTATAACATATCAATATCTAAATGGTAAGAAATACCCAGTAGGCCTACTACTAGTTCTACTTTTCACTCATAAAAAAATCCATAAGTAATAAGAGTGTGAAAGCCTACATTATACTGTGTAGTTACATTACAACGAACAAAAACCCTAGATGACTTTTTTGATGGTTTTGAGTACAATAATGTAAATAGAATATAGCACATTCCAGTCATTGTTAAATTTTCTAACAAACTGCTACACCTGAAGTTTACCTCTTCTACATGATTCCAGCTCATTCCAGACATGTATTATTGCATATACAGTGGAACCTCCCTTAGCGGACACCTCTCTATTAGGGACACCCTCTCCATTAAGGATTAGTTTTGGTCCCAAATTGGTTTTTTTCATTCAATTTGACCTCTCTAATCAGGACAGCACTGATTTGTCAGTCCCGTGGGTAGAGAGGTTCTACTGTACATCTACATAACATTACAGAAAACAACAGAAAACTACAAAATTAAATAGGTAGGTGATTTATCTGCAGAGAAATTGTTAAGTTTTT
Source organism: Lineus longissimus (assembly GCF_910592395.1). Classification (NCBI taxonomy): domain Eukaryota; kingdom Metazoa; phylum Nemertea; class Pilidiophora; order Heteronemertea; family Lineidae; genus Lineus; species Lineus longissimus. Next base: position 11,220,162 of record NC_088315.1, read on the forward strand.
AGCGGATCTGGAACATATTTCATATTCGTAGCCTATCTGCAGAACTCCCGAAACAAAACCTGACACCAAAATATTACAACTCGGGTAAAACTCTTTTTGGTACTTCCAGTACATTGAGCCTAATACATATTTGCCAATCACATGGTTGACACCAGGAGAGAAATGATACACTGCCAGCTAGTTATCCGCTATTATCAATTTTTCAAAAAACATTGTGCACAACGGCCATTTTCATGCAGGTTTTTGAATCAAGATCCTTTTGTTTTTTAGACTTAGGCAAGTTAGGTAATAAGTACCAGTAATATACACACATAAAACATACAAGAAATATCAAGGAAGTATTTCCTTCAATATAAGAAGGAACAAGCTGAAACAAGACATGTATTACATTTACATCTGCATGTATACAGAACATTACAGAAAACGTCAAAATTACATATATTTATAGCATGGCAAACTGATATTGCCCAAGCGAATGTAGATATATTCTCTATAAAGCTAAATAGGTCAGGTCTAAATAGATATATGTAGATATATTCTCTAAAAAGCTTTAAAAAACCCTCATGTAAGACAAATAACGTATCAATTAGCACACAATTGTAATTAAATTTACCAATTCAGTGACTCCGAACAAACGCATTGTCCTTAAAAACTTTTTTCGCAATGACCTTCTCATGTCATTTATCGGCAAAACTTGCAGGAATTTCTGCATTTACTGGAACAAATTTTCTTTATTCACAGCCTCTAGGCCATTCGTAAATGATATATATCCGCATTGTTTAGGGCTCTGGAGGGTGAACTACTGGTCAGATTTATTTGAAGTTTGGTTTTTATTGATCCTTGCCTCAAGAAATCCGACCAGTAATTTGCCCTCCAGAGCCCCAAACAATGTGGACACAACATTTACGAATTGACTATAAAAGGCTTATCTGTTAAATGCAAAAATATTGCAATTTCGGTAAGATTACTTCTTGCCTTTTACGTCGAAATGAAACATGTCAAAGGATACTACCACCTGCAAGGCCTGTATAATAAAAAAGAAACTAATATGACCCATTGGGCGATATGAATAAAGACAAGTAAATGCTTTTACTATAATTTTGTACAGCAAGGCCTAGTGTAAATGTACATGGAGTTTTAGATAAAAGCATTTGCTGGTCTTTATTCATTTCACCCATGATGTTCACTGGCCTATTACCAGTATAAGTCTCAGCATAAAACTTTGACTGATGTGATTGGGAGCAGTAAATATGACATCATCAGAAAATCAGGCAGTATAAGTGTTGCTTATAGCTGAGCTATCAGAAATTCTTTATATCTCTATGGCATAAACCTGTCCTTATTATTGTAGGAAACTGTACCAGCTGTTACGTGATTAAGGTCATATTCTATGTTCTCTCACCTCTATGCCCAGAAAAATGCAAAGCGTCTATTTTGATGTTTATAACACAATTAGTCAATCAACTGCTAACATTGCAATTGTTTACATTATACAGAGTCAAAATCCAGTATGAGGAATTATACCACTTTTGAAGATGTTTTTTAACATATTATTGGAATTTATACAATATATTTTTCCCATGTTACCCGGCCAGTACACCTGTACGTCATTCCAATGGGAGGATATCACAACACTGATGAAGGCATACATGTACGTTAAAAGAAATATAGATTGTGTTCAAACTAACGCTTCTGGCGATAAGCCCATGCTGCCAAAGTCATATAATAGGTCCCTTAAAGGCCATGTATATGTATGGCATGCCTGAAAAACCCTCGTAATGTCCTCATTAATGCCTCCTGTTTGTTTCTTCCTTGTTTTGAATGGTGACGGCCTCTGTCCAGACAGAAACAGCGTGCTTCACAAGAATTTCCCTGGGAAACATTCCGTTACTCAGCGAAGGAATTTCTGTGCCATCCTTGGAGTTGATGTATTCTGTTATTACATCAGCGAGGCTGAAAAATTTAGAAGAAACCTTGTTGATGCACATGTTGGGATTGCAGGTTATGCCTGACCCGCTCAGGCTATAGTAGACACTTTGGGGCAAAGACATGTATCCAGTTATTGGCATGGGTTGATTGCGCACAATATGTTTTATTTTCAGAAAATATCTTTAAAAACAAGATCATCAAAGTTACTTAAAGTGTCAGTATATAGCATTTAAAATCGTTCGAATCACAGTTTACTTGGGAGACAACAAGTGAGATAAATCAAAACTGACCAAATTTCTGTGCATAAATATTGCCACATGAAAAACGTTGGGCTTTTTTAATCGGCCATTCAAGGGACAAATATCTTGGCGCCAAAAACATACGTCAGCCATGTTGGCGAAAATGACGTCATACCATGTAAAATTTAAGAAGGATGTCGGGGAGTCGCTGATAAAAATGACACACCTCGCTTCAACAGTGGTTGTTATGATGCAATATACAATCTTGTGACGTCACACCATGTAAATGGCAGCCCTCATGGACCAGTGCGGTTTTTTTGCAAGAATTGCCAGCGATTTAAACTTGTAATTAAAGGTAATTGAATGTGCATTAATTTAAGATAATTAGGTCAATTTTGGCAAAAATGCAGATACAACTAGTTAACCCTGAGCCGGCGAACTGTGACTTACCCGAAGTTAGCATTATCGACTGCATCCTCATCGTTTCTACTTTGCTGGGCATTAATGTTCAAAAGAATGCACTCGTGGAGTTCTGACACGAAGGTGTCAATGTTAAGATGCTGCAGAGCATTGTGAAGTGAATGAATAACATCATCGTCCAATGGTTGATGGTAGTCGTTGGACACAGTATCAAATGGGTCCTGTAAGGAGAGTTTGCTCAACATTAATATAATGCACAATACAATGCATCAATGATCACCCACCAAAATACTTCTCAAGACGAAAGCCCGCAGCACACTGGCCGCCAACTTTGGCGACAAGAAGCGTTCAGCTGACGCCTCTCGACGCCGAAGTTGGCGGCCAGTGGATCCCGGTCAGAGCACACCTGCCCAGAATCGGCGTCCAGTAGCGTCTTTTCCGCCACTTTAGGCTGCCATTTTGAAATCATGTGACATCAAGACGCATACTGATTGGCCATAGGCTTGCCGCCGACGCCAATTCAGGCAGCAATCCGTAGGACACCTGGCTTCTTCTTGCGACACGCGTCAAAAATCAAACATGTTAGATATTTTGCGTTTAGTTGCGGCAAGTGGCGGCAAGTCGCGTTCGCCGACACCATTCGTAGCAGACTAGGGATTTTTCAGGTGTTCAGGACTCTTGCGGCAAAAAACGCCTGTGAACGCCGAAGTTGACGGCTAGTGTGCTACGGGCTTTAAATGGGCATCACAAGAAATCAAAGGTTTTGATTAAAACCCTTTTAATGTCACAGAGACCACATTATGTGTCAGCATATAAAATGTTACATAACGTTACATATTCAACCAAAATTACGGACAACGCTCCAGGGACTGGCTTTTATAAGACAACGCAAACCCCACTGCTCTTTATAACTTTGCAGACTTTATTTTGAGAGAAATGTGCAAAAGATGCATGAAACATTTAGCGCATGACCTGAGAGTGCAATACAAATGTTCAATAAAAATGTTTAATTGCACGAGAATGCTCGAGATCATTTCTCATGCAATCCAGACTCTGATTGTTGAAAGACCGTTGACTTTTACGTCATTTTCATTGTCGTCCTTTTTCCACATTATTGCGTTGGAATTCAGCCAGGTCGCGAAGTCTTGACGATGTCATGAGATCGTGACGTCGTCAACTCAAGCATTACATCTTCTTCGACGTTTTCACGTCATGAGGGATTCGGGTCAACAATGACAAAACTTGCCTTTTTACCTTCATTTTTGTACTATTATGGCGATATTTGTGGTATATGATAAATAAAAACTGCACTCGTGTCTGATCCTCATCATCCAGATCACACTCAATGATTTTCTACCGCCTGTAAGCTCCTGACCTGCCACCTCGAGTTTTCAGGCCGTCAAAAATCATCTTGTCCAATCTGGATATGAGGATCAGCCACTCGTGCAGTTTTCTTAATTGAATGTTTAATGATGGATTAAGAACATTTCGCTAAGGGGGGAAACACACTATGGACTATATTATACCAACGTTTCGCTTTTATTCAAGCTTCTTCAGGGTAAACTATTTTCACAAAATACGGACAGATTAAGGTACTGCATGCTTCTTGAGAGACTTAGACCTCATGACCATTAATATCTAAGAGTAAAAGCACATAATAGAATCATTTGTTGTCGGGACACTGTCCTTGATACTTGAAACTGGCCCAGCAATATTTCTTGCAACTGCTTTCCCTTAGGTTTTGAAAAATGTCCAAGAGAAGATGAAATGAAGATGAGAACTGATGTACATGTATAACACACACATTGTTAAATAAAATGATGACGGTGTACATGTAGTTACCGATTGGTAGTGGAACATTTGTCTTGACATCTCCAAGGACAGAGTCAACCATAGAGACTGGATGTGCATCAGTAGGCAATGTTGACGGATCTGAAATTTAAATTTCAAAACAAATTACTTTGGAAATAGATCAATGAGGTGCTCAAGGTGTTCAATGAGTGGATTTAGGACTTAAAGAGAGAGAAATGGTCAGATTAAAAATATTGTGAACTTTCATAAATTCGCCCGAAGAGGCACATACCTGCGTCGTGAAAATCTTCTCAGACATCTTAAGGGGGTCACACATGAATGTGATCAGTTTTGCCTTCGGATCTCCACCAACCGAGAGGAGGAAGTGGATAGCCACATCAAGATGGGCCAAAGAGTCAGGTAGGCTGTGATAGTGGAGACGGCAGTCTTGCACTATCTGCATCTGCATGGCATGGCTCAAAGGCACCTGTAGAATGAATAAACAAACAAAGGGTATCAGGACAATTCCCTCCTGGACAATCCCCCCTCCCCCCGTCAATTGCCCCATTCAAATTGCCTCCCAGTAATATTACCCTTCGAAAAATTTCCTGAGATCTTCCTTTTATTTATTATGAAAGATCCGTTTTTTCCACAATGATTCAATGAGTTCTTGAGTTTCACAGGATCCGCCATACAATGTTTCAAGATCCTTGTAGTCATAGCCATAGACAATTTCGAAAAATGAAGTTAACTACAATTGGTCGACAGCTTCTCTTAAATGGGTTTGCACAATGTTAAGCAGAAGGACTTGGCTGGAGGGAGAGAGACTTGGGAGTGCAAACAGAGGAGAAAACACCTTTGTAAAGCAAAAGTTCAGCTCCAAAGGGGCAATTTAACAGGGGCCCAAAGGGGGCAATTTAATGGAAGGGGGGGGGGGGGTAATTTGACTGGGAATTGTCCTAGAACCCAAACTAAGGATGTCTTTTTGTCAGAATTTAGCTCAGACATATTTAGAAAAACAAATGTTATAAATTTGATGCCAAAGTAAGCCTCCACTAAATTTCAATTCAAGTGAATAAAACACTTCAGTTGCCTACCTGAGAAATCTTGGACCTCAATGCATGGAATTCAACAGCGTTACTGTAATCCCCTCGAAAAACAATGGATGATACCTAGATAAACAGAAGAGATGATGAATACTCATATGAAGTAATTATTAGAAAGAGACACTGCCAGTGAATCCCTAGGGCCCTCATTTTATGTTAACATGTTTTTAGGCAATGAAACCAAAGCGCACCATTTTTTGGATATGTTTGAAAAATACCCACTTGCGAACATTATGCACGTCATTCATGATGGCAAATCTGCACAAGAAAAACTTTCTGAAAAGAGAAATCGTGTCCGATGCCCTTCCTGCTGAGATTTGTTTATAATCCTGATAACCTTGATAGTTAGAGGATATATGTTGTAGTAATTTCATACCTAATCTACCTTTGGTCTGGGAGTGGGAGACCTTGCCACCTGCTATACCTGCACTGCCAAGATGATAAAATATCTACCTGAATCATTAGACCACATGCTGTCAATTTGAACAATAGGGCAGTCCAAAAACAACGCATAAGACTGCATTCGGATCCGATCGGATCGAACTCCATTCCAGACCGGATGTGGTCTCATTCAAATGTACCCGTTTAGACGTTCAACAGAATGAGGACTGATGTGGACCAATTTTTTTGGGTTCCACGAACAATCCGCAGAATGTCGCGGTGACAGCACTGATTTAGCTCTAATACGCATGCGTGTAGGTAAAAAATTACTCCACATCATGACATGAGATCGCATAAGCCCCGATTGCGTTTAGACGACCGAATTTGATCCGGATGCATCCGGACTTGCCTCGACGGAACCAGCAAAAGAGGTGGACCACTTGGAGTCCTGATGGGACCACATGAGTCCCAATTGGATTGCGTTTACACCCGGGAAATTCAGACTGCATTCAGATTCGATCGGATCTCAGCGGGTCTATTTTCAGTCGTCTAAACGGCCCTATTGAGCCGAGAATTATTTCCTTACAAAATAAGTGGAAATGTGTAAGATCTCATTTGATGATAATTTTCAGCGTTCTGGCGTATGTTGGAATTACAGGAAAGGTAGACATATGCGGTATTAAAGTGATCTAACATTTAACACTCTGACATAGGGCCTACCTCGAACCGCAACTTTGGTTTTCCTCTAAGAAGTCTTTCCTCAAGTTGTCTTTCTATTCCACTGAAGTCATAACTGATGACAGTGCCCTTCCCAATCTCCAGGGAGTAGTTGCAATGGGCAAGGACCATGGGTAGAAGGTCCTTCTCAGGGTCATAGGAGATCAGATGTGCGGGTGTGGCTTCTTTAGTGCTGAACTCGGGCAGTTCACTTGATCTGAATATACAGCAGTTACATCAGTAAGTTTTCTACCGGTCATTAATCACACTCATCCTACTTTTAAGATGTCCAATTTATAAAGGCATATGTCAACTTCAGCCGACTAACAAAACAGAACACCTTTAGCCTTTGAATGTTGAAGGGTTACTCCATTTTATTGTGATTGAGGAAAATTTGATGGAGTTTCACAGTAATGTTGAAATATATTCTGTATGTCTATCAACGCAATTGAAAATTTCCAAATTCAATTGCAAATTTCAAATCTCTAAGGGATACCTTTAATGCATTTCCCTAAAAAGACACTTAATAGGTGTGTCAATTCACCACATGTCAATATAAGGCCAAATAATCTGATTTGGAGACAAGATAATTTCATTGTAAACCTTTGACAATTCTAAAACAAACAGGCACACTAATTTTGTCCTGTATGTGGTATCGGTTGGTTGGGTCTGCAATGACCATGCTGTTTGTTGTTTAGTTTAGCCTGCTACATTGTAGTGTGCACATGCATATAATTAACAGAGCGCGAAAATATCATGGCTGAATTGTGAGTCGTTGTCGTTCAATGTCAGCTGTCCAACAAAGTGAAGTTGGGCCTTAGTAAACGCCCGTCCTACGAACCCAAGGACGTAGCAGATTTCATATTTATAGGTCTCAAAGAACCAGCTATGCCACTGTACAGACCAATTTAGCTGAACTCACGCTTTCTCCTTGTATCTACAATATGACATGATGAATTCGTTGTGTTTCCTCGTGAGGAACTCAAGCAGCATGACAGAACAGAGGCCTAGTCCCTGCGAACATGGAATTAGCATGGCAATAGGCGTTTCACCATCCACAGCCAGCTCGCAGTTGTCCCGGGGGAGTGTGTACCCACTCGCGGCTGGAAAAACAAACGCAACAATTATACTGCTGTTTGCTTCATATATAATGAAACCGAAAAATGCTTTTTAACCATTAAAGAAATTCGGCTAGCCACCATTGCATTGGACAATCTAAGGGTCTTGGGCTTATGAATTTTAGTATGGTGTTTTCTAATGAGTAGGCTACATAAACAGCATTGAATAGCTTACTGTATGTTCGAAGTGCATCTCGGACACACTTCCAGGCTTCAGCAAACTCGTCCACCAATTTCTTGATCTCGTCCCTTTGTGCTACTGTAATAAGAATGAACAATTGAAGGATTTAAGTGAACACACAGATTTACACCGTACGCCTTCATGACCTAATCATGCACAATAAAACTTGACACTAGCTGACAACATAATCTCAAATCTGCACTAGATACAAATTTCCACTTCCTTAGTTCTTGGCTCATTCTACCAGTTTACAGGAGGTGTTCTACTGATTCAGATAGATAACACAATATTGGCAGTGCCAGCACAGCCGGTAGCAAAGTCTCACACTCCCAGACCAATGGTAGATTACATAAGATTACTACCACTTTCTTCCTTAAGAGCTATCAAGGAAATAAGGATAAGAAACAAGACTCGGCAGAAGGGTCATCACAGATCCTAGACAGATTTCAACTTATATTCTGTGAGGAAATACATGCGATTTTCGGCTCACTCTACAAGTTGACAGCATGTGGTCTATTGATTATCTTGACAGTACCAGCACAGCAGGTATAGCAAAGTCTCTCACTCCCAGGCCATTAGTAGATTACCGGATATATCTACAATTCACAGTGACTGCCTTTTGAGGCGCGCGATCGCGCCCGCGCACCATCGCGCGCCTCAATTTTTTTTAGGTGAATGAAACATCGCGCGCCTGCCCTTTAAAATGCATTAAAAAATCGCGCGCCTAAAAAATGATTGCGACGCAGTGGAAAGTGATGCTAATTACACAGGGGTCAGTAAGTCAGACATTTCAATTATCGAACTATTTTTGTGCTAAAGACTAGGCCATGATAGACAGAAATTATAGAAACCGGACGCGACTGCCGCAGGTGCACGAGCCGAGATGCAATATTCCCGCCGAAATTATATACTCAAGAGAAGACATACTATACCGGTACTCCGACGTAAATCTCGCTGTTCTGGAAATATCTTTGCGGTAGTCTCGCGCGTACCGGATATAACCCATCAAGCTTTTCTCCTTCAGAGAAATACTGCGTTGCGCTCAAGTGCCTTATAAGGCTGTGAACAAAATTAACGTTCGACCAATGAGAAAGCCACATTACCCTGCATACGAGGTTGGACGCGTGATCACTTAGTGACAAGTAAAAATAGAATCAGACCACATGTTTCTATATGTCAGAATGCTGCCGTTTGCGCTGTAGTACACGTGTGTTGTCCAAATTTTCGATTTCAAGCAAGTTTAAGGCCAACCTCGTGTCCACCAGACTAACGTTGTCGATGGATACCAGAAGAAAAGTTGGTTGGTGGTAAAAAAAACAGTGCACCTAGGATTTTATGGTGCACTGAAAACCATGCACCTGGCTTTTTCAAAAGGCAGTCACTGAATTCATGCTTCCCCTCAGCTATCAAGGTAATTATTGTTGGTGTAGTAGCACCGCCAAGAGCCAGGAACCTCATTTCTTCCCTAAACAATTCTGATAGCAAAAAATTGTGTCACGCAACCTCCAGGGAAATGTCAGACTTACCTTCGTATTCCTGCAGGAATTTGCTGACCTTAATGCGCTGTGCATCCGCCTGATTGATTCTATGCTGGTATTTCTGAAGCAACAATTGCTGCAGTCTGCTGATGGCTGGGAGATGACACATGGCCCGCAGATGATGTTCCTAAAGGAAAGCAATTCCCAAGACACAAATGAAAGATTAATGTGAGACACAGGGCAAGGGTTTGCCATAATATTTATTTATGTACTTGTACAGTCTAGCTCATATTAATATCAACACCTATGATTTGTGATATCTCTCAAAACTTCACACTGATTTCAATATAAATTGCCCAGAATTGTCACAAATCCTGTTGTCCATACAAGCATCTTAAGTACTCCAAAAGGTAGACCTTAACTAGATGGATAAACCATGAAAAACAACTTTCTACAAATCCATTGAGAAGCTTTTGCTTTAAGTTGGACAAAATATCGTCGTCTGAAATTGGAAAAATACATGTGAAGTATGCCCTATAACGATAGTTTACTTCTTTTAACATGGTTGATCTGTACACCCGAAAGGCTGTGCATCCGTATTTTTGTCTGTGTTGATCAACATATGTCTTGATGTGATGTGTTAATTGGTGATTACATATTAATGAAGACAATAATACACTTCATTGTAATCATAATGATGATACAGACAACAACATTTGCGACAACCTTGTGCAAACCAAATTGAAAACGGTTGAATAGTTTAGGAGATATCATAAGTTGTAGATGTTGATAATAATATGAGATAGACTGTATTGGACACCACAAACGGTGCATTAGAACTCGATCTTGAACACTGACGTAGTGCATAGTTTTCTTTTTCACTTTTGGCTCTGTACTGCTCATTTCTAGATAGATTTTGATGAAATCTACAGCTTATTAACTTTTCATGTATCTCTTCAAATGTGCCAAGTTCCATTTGAAAATGTCCATAAAAAAATAGGATCATGCCCAGTGTCTTCAAAATCATTCATCAAATACATTTTTCAGACTTTATTTTCAAACATTAGTCAAAAATTGTGCGAGGGCCCAAAATTAGATGCTTATTATCAGAAAAAAAGGACCAGTTTGAAGAAATCGGTCAGGTCATCTTCTTCTAAAAAAGCATTTGTGATCATTTCCTTCCTTGGAAAAATGACATCAGCGACAGTTGGGTGGCCTACCATGTTGCCAATAAACATGCTATATTAATTGTTTAACTGTTATGGTCGTCGGGTAGGAAGTAGCATACATTTTTGAAACATATTAAACTGGTCAAGATTAAAGGAAAAGCTTGTCTAAGACACGTCATCTCTAGCCTTACCTCTTGAAGGAAGTGACGTAAGATCCTTGTCTCCTCACGATCATGGCCATTATCATTCATGAGCTGTGTCAGGTGGTCCACCGTCACCCGGTATCGATACTGCCACATCATGTGACTGTCGTGGATCTTGTTGACATCGACATCATCACCAAGTGTGACCACTTCGTGTATAATCTTGATCAGGGGATTGTTTGCTACAAAAAATGATCTTTCACACTTGAATGACTCACAGCCAAACATGATTTTAATTGTTAAAATACAAAAAATAATTGGGAATTATTCTGGCACTAAAACAATAGCAACACTCCAAAATCAGCCAATTTGGAAATGCTCCACAAAGGTAGCACACTGACTCAAATTACAACTCAAATTACCTGGATTAAGAAGATTTCAATCAACCAGTCTCTGACTTTGGGAAACAAGGTCATTGCAAAACCTTTATAAGAATACAACTCTGTCAATATGTGCAATGCAATACGATTTGCTTCATTAGCGTCTCTCTGCATTTGGAAATTCAAATTCATATAATGCAAGGCTTATGTAAATTTATGTGAGGATAAAACATGCATTGCATTCGAATGAATAAGATACTCACACAAACGCTCGTCACTAAGCAATCGTTCATTGATTCGGTTCACTTTGACATCAAAGTCCTGAAAACAAACCCATGAGTTCATTTCTAGAAATTGGAAAGATGAATATTAATGATTTTCATGTTCAGCTTTTGTTTAGGACTCATACTCGATTCACATTCAACTCAATTCGTAAGCGCATTGCTATATCATTACCCCAGCTTTTTGGCGTCTACATTCCTCTTCCAGCTCATCTCCCTTGGAAGTATACAGAGGCCAACTGCCTCTCAGCACTAGCACTCAACACTTGTGGCTATCTCTGCCAGCAAGGTACCCTTCAGTCCTGGGTGGAGAGAGCAAGTTAGGTAGAACGCTTGCTCAATGATACAAAATAAAATAGCCGTGATCCCTCAGAATGTCGAACATACAATCCGGTGCCCTACAGTTGGAACTGGACTAATGTATATTACCAAATTTACCAGCTAATCAATGTGACTTTGTACATGCCTTTTATATTAAAGGGTCTAAACTTACTATGAAACATTGTCCATGTACCTGTAGCGGATGGCAATTATGATACATGACAGTAATAATGATAAAGCAACCTCACATTCTAACAGGTTTTTTTAAGGATATTTTAATACTTAAAAGTACTTTAAAAAAAATCAGATATAGAGGGCGAATTAGGCTAAAGATCCACACCAACTTTTAGTGATGCTGCATAGAATACAAAAATGACTCTTCCTAACCAGGCACCCCTCCTTCATAAAATAAACAACTACCATTGATTCATACCACCGAATGAAACTCACATGCAGTAGAGGCGTCACATGTGCTTGCGAGAAGGCAATCTCCCATTGCACACGGGCATCTTTGGAATTCAGGTCCAAGTTAAAGCAGGCATCACCTACAAGGAGACGATTACTGAACATCTGATATCTGTTACAAAGGTATTATTATGAATGCAAACCAAAACATTAGAATCTTAATTTAAAAGTGCATGATTTGCAAAGCCCGAGTCAAAACCAATCCACATGACATTTTCACATTGTCAATAGTCGCCGAATAGAATGTTGTTCAGGAGGATCGTGGCCTAGCTTGCAAGTTGTATGCCACTGCAGAATATTATAAAGTCTGCCACCAGTTTCAACCTAGCACTGACAAGTCAATTCCACTCAAGCAGCAAGAAAAAATACCAGGCCAAAACCTCAATTTGTCTGTGATGAGGAGTCTTTGAAATATACAAAATCCATTGGTTCGTACTTCTCTGTTCTTCCATGAATCCACCACCGACAAGTAGAGTCATAACTGACAAGCAATCATCAGGCGACTTCCCAAGAGCCCTTGCAAGCTGTTGGATATCGTGGCGAATATGATCTAATAGGAATGTACAGACTTCATCGGGACCGATGTTTGGTCTGATCATGTCAGCTACAGCCTAGAAGAAATAGATACTGGTAAGGTACTGAGTGTGGTAATGGATGAATCTGAGGTCATTTGTTTGACAGTACCAGCGTAAGAACCACAGTAGACCGTGTCTAATATCGGTAGCTGTAAGAACTGGTAATTTTTTTTCCTGAGGGGTGAAATGTTTTTCAAGGTCAACTGTCAATTTCATCTGCTACCTAAGGTTGCGGTCAGTAACCGGTTTATTCAATTTCATGAAGCATTGACTCTTTAGAAGTAGAAAGTAAGTGTTCCGAATCCATCAAGACCATGCCTACTGCAACCAATTTGCTATAACACTCAATTAAATACCTGGGTGGATATGCATGCAGCTGAAAAGCAGGCAACTGAGCTGCAAACTGTTGATCTTTAACCGTCTGTGACCTTCTTGATAAGCAGCTGTATCAAATTAGGTTATTGAAGAAAATACTTGTCCAGTGTTTTCCAATGAAAATGCATCCCCTCTTGTTTAGAGCACAACCATGTACCACAATAATAACTGGTTACAGCACAACAGATCCGACGGCATCCTGAGATCAGACTTTTTTTACTCTTACCTCATATACAAAACCCTAACAAAAAAGCAGTACAATCCGCTGGTAAGAGTGGCTGTTCTGAATAACTTTACACACCTCGTATAGTTTATGTTAAAATTTGTGGTACAATACAATAAAGACAGGCCGTAATAAAATCTAAGAAGTTCCTAACGTTTCGATTCTTTGAGCTACATCGATCTTACGCTGTTAAACATTCTGTTGAAATGTTGTTGTGTCTTTATTACGAAATGACATAAACTTGCAGCGGGGATGTGTAATTCAGCAAACAGCCTTCGAAAGTTCAAGCGTAAAAGTGGATTTCACATGACTAGCGATTCAGTCGACTATTTACTTTTTCCTGGGCAGTAAAAATGTACCTTCTTACTTCTTGTTCAAAGGTCCGTCGCCGATCAGTTACTATACGGATGAATATGTTGATTATAGGGCCCACAATAGGCTTCCACTCAGAACCTCACGTATGACTCGATATTGCATCAATTGCTTTGATAATACTCTCTTTCACACATTAAGAGGTCAATCCCAAGAGTGTACAGAAAACATGATTGACAGGTTACACAGCCCAATTCTATGTTCCATTGGCTACTAGAATTGTTCTAATGGTGGTCATTACAAACAGGTGAATTTCTGACCAATTGGGCTTAATATAGGGCCCATATTAGTATATTTGACCTGCCAATATCAATAGTGGCTGGTACTACCAAGTTTACAAGGACAGACCTCTTAATGCGTAAAAGAGAGTAATTTTGCCGCGGGAAGGGTATTGTGTTGCTGGGGCGAAATACACTTTTAATACAGGGCGACGTTCTGATTGGGCGTGCTGAAGTGCCAAATCCAGGTTCCATGTCAAGAAAACAGTGCTCCCTGCTAAAAATGCGATCAAGGTATGAATCAACTTATGCATTCGGATCTGAGGATCTTGGGGAACAAGTTCAAAACTAATCAATTCTATTTTAATCAGCCGAAGTTAACATCTCTTATATTGAATGGGAAGAACGTTAGAACTAAAACATATACTAAAATAAATAGGTGACCGTTGTGACCAATATGTATAGATCATTTGTTGTAAGTTGCATGACCGGACCCCAGCCTTAAAGACACACCTTTCATTCCTTTTGCTGCTAATAATTCAACCAGTCACAGAGGATCCCGGCAAGTCTATTGTGGTCTGTAACCGGTCTATAAATTTGGATAACCACCCTGATAAAACAAGGCAACTCACATGACTGTCGGCGTAATTATATAATTTTTAAAACAAACCTGGGCATCATGGTTGGTGCCAATATGCATAGATAGGTGGAGTAGCAGTCGCAGGATGATCGTAACAGCCGGAGTCAGATCACGCTCTGGGACGGGAGTTAGATCACGCATGTCTGCTCGTCCTAATATGTGGCCGGTCTGTGTGTTGTCCCTTTGAAACGGGTAGATTAGGAGATCACATAATGCACAGAGTTTTAATACTTTTTAAATTTTATTTCAAAAGGACCACTTGGGTGTGTCTGGGAGGATAATGTGCCTACTCAAAAATGTGCCGACACATTCAGCATCAAAGTAATACCGATCTCCAATAATAGTTTTCACTATTGATACAAGGCAGTTTTAGACCTGGTTTGCAAATTTCTGATAGTTCAGTTTACTGATTTTTTACTGATTCTATCTGAGCTCATATCCCTGCTGGGATAAAAAACAAACATATTGCATGTACTTTTAAAGTTTAAGTGAGGGGCATAATTCATCCAAATGCCACTTGTATGACAAATCATCTATTATTGTGACTAACAAGTCAGTGGATTCAAGCTACCACAGTATTGACAGAACGGTCTGACATGAACTACCTACCTGGTATCCAGTCTAACGTTCCCATCCGCAGATACATTTTCTCTCCCACCAATTGTAACCCCACATTTTTGGCACTTCCCTGTATAATATGGTCCACCACACTGCAGTAAGAAAACAGAAACATTCTCCTGGGTCTCGAGTGCCTTTTTACTCATTTGATAAAAACGAGATTCTCGCTGACAGAGTGTGTTTTCTCCTGTCCCAAGTTACCTTCTACAATTACACAAGTCAACTGATTTGTGGTAATCGTCAGGAGTGTTACATTGTCGTAGAATAGCACAATGACAGTGATATAACTAATTGCTTAACCCTTAAAGCTGCACCCCCTGAAAAATCACGAAGCAAGATGTAACGGAATGAAGCAAATTAGAAACTTCAAATCAAATTGCTAGTCAGAAAGACATAAGCCATAAAAGAATGTTGATATTAGCTTTCCTGGTGTGGATCATACTGTTTTGTGAATCAAGTCATAGTTTGTTATCAATTATTTTAAAAGTTTAATTTTTCAACTTACATCTCCAATAATGTACGGATGGCCGTTGCTGCACGCTGGAAAAGTAATGTAAGTAACAGTAAGCTCAAGTCAAAAATAAACATTCACAAAATCATAGAGCATCTTGAGCAAATTTCTGGTCCTTGTAAATTATGAGAATAACAGTTAATTTGGCACAGTTTATGATATAGCATGACACAAATTGAAAATTGAACTCGAATTTGAAAATTTCTAATCGTGCCAATACACACTGAATACAGATTTCAACAATGCCGTTGCGTAGACAGATATAAACAAATGCTATAAATACCAAGTTTCAGAACATTTGCATGCATAATAACCGTACTATGGCATTATGTATTTCCATTTTCCTGAGCTACAATGTACCATTAAATACAATGAATACCAACAGCATACCCCTTTACCTGCCTACATCGATCACTTTCATTGTATTTTCTTGTGGCTCAGGTAAATGGAAAGATTGCCACACTCCAGAATGCACTTTGCTGAAACCTGGTATATATAGTATTTGTATATCAATCTATAAATTTATATTCAATACGTATTTAACACCACTGGAGACTTTCAAAACAAATTTCTATATGAAATCAAATTTTTAACAGCAGTTTGTTCTAAAATCAAATGCAACAAGGTAGAATTTGTATGTCTGACGAGTGAAAAGAACGGAATATGAATGACCGAGGTGGCACAGGTTGCCTATCAGATGAGTAAAAGGAGGGAACATGTATGGAGAAGGAGATGGCAAGATCAGATGTCAGGTAATGAAATGGTCAAGGGACCATGTGCTCACCTGGGGTAATGTAATGAATGTCATTTGCAGTGGATGTGAGGAGAACAGTTTCTGGGTAGTTTCACCAGTTTTGATTCCATTGAATAATATTATTCTTCTCGGTTCAATGGCACAAAAGAAAATTACCGGTACCATCTAAGTATAGCATTTTGGTTATAAAGTTGATTGAATTTCAGGGTTATTGAAGAGTGTACATGTCAAATGGAAATTGGTCGAGATTTGTTCAACAGTTTAGGAGTAATATGACTTGGTTGGATTTTCAAGATGGCGGCCATATTTGTCATGGGATTTGACTGAAAATTAGGGAAATTGATGAGTACATAGATATAAATCACATGAAATTTGGTTGCAATCCAACTTTATTTAATTTTCAAGATTGCCGCCTGGCGACCATATTTGAAGTCCGAGTGGGACAAATTTTTGGGGTAGAATAGGGGGTCCCCTAGCTATATGTCCTCACAAGTTTAGAACCTTCTAGCTCAAATAGAAACAAAACGTGCCACCTATCTGTTATTTAGTGAATTTTGACCTCTGTGACCTTGAAAAGTAGATCAAATCAAAAACCCGGGTGATATGTCATTTGACCATCTTAGATACACCCACCATAAAAATTTCGTCACTCTACTACGTACAACCATTAGCTTCAAAAAGGCCAAAAAACAATTTCCAAGATGGCCGCCTGTGAAGGCCAGAAAGTAGGTCACATTGCGAAAAATAAAAAATAAATCTGGGCATATTGCCCAAAGCTACCATCACACCAAGTTCTAGCTATCTAGCCCTAGCGGTGACGAAACATGCTCCGCTAACGGACGACGAAGGATGCCAGAGTTCCCTTTAAGCTCCCCAGAGGTGAGCTAAAAAGTAGAGAATGTTTGTGGAGCAGGGGCTGGCACATAAGACAAGAGAAATGTAATGACCAACTGCTCAACCGCTTAGCAGTTTGCTCCTGCGGATGTCCCCTTTGCTAGCAGCCTACTTCCTTTCCAAGAGAGACCTTTTGCAAGCGCAGTCAGCTATCTGGAAATTCCACTACTCGATCTTCTTGTGTAGCCAGTCGAGGTTTTTGTGTCATGCAGTTAAGTCCTCGATAATCCCAATTTGATGACTTATCAAAGGTTATGTTTTTTTCCATTTTGAAGCAACTGACCAAAAATGGCAAATTATGCAAAAAATGGCAGTTGAGCAGAAAGCCAGAAGATGGAATAGAATAAAATGGCAGGGGGCGGATTGCTCCACTCTGGAACTTTAGCTAAGCGATGTGCAATGAAAATGCTCCATAGACTATGTGCTCAACTAGCATTATCTTGCCAAAGAGTGGACAGCTAAAAATGAATGATAATTTGAGTACACTGTTCCCTGTTTTAGGTGACGGTACCGGGTACCTGAAAAACACACCAAATCACAGCAAAGTCTTGAACTTTGATCTGTACGACCCTGAAAATTGGGTCAAGGATACAGACGACTGACACTGCAGTATTATACAGTATAGACTGAACGTAGGCCTATAAAACGATGTAATATCTCCGGGGTTAAATGTAACCAACTCACCGTAAAATACTGGATTTTCGTAGGCAGTCTTAGCAGCAAGAAGAGCAGTTCTCAGCTCTTCAAGATGATCCTGGGGCATGGTCGGTAGATAAGAGGCCTGTAATGATTCGGAAAATCCCTTCAACCAAAAGTAGTTTTACATCAATCTCTCCAAAATATGCACAACTGATATTCTACCAGGTTGTCCACTACTTGTTTTTAAACCAATCCACCAAATATTGTAAAAACCAAGCATCGCATATGCAAAAATACCACATGGAATTTCAGAGAACTCTGGTGTAGTGCATGCAAAAAGTAGCCGATGAAAAAGTTAAACCTGTTGTCAGCACAGGATATGTATTTGCTGGTGGTCATCCCAACGGCAGTTTAGAATACTTCTAGAGAAGCTCACGTCCAAGCTGCTCCAATCCAGTGATGTTATTGGAAGAGGATGCTTTGTCTATTGTTCACTGTGTGACAATGAGGAATACACCCATGCAAAGGAGTGTTCCAACTGCTGCTATTTCTGATAACATTTGATGTCTACAGCTTGGGGAAGCTATGTTAAAAGCAACTAGGCTGTCAAATGCTTGATAAACAAGGAGAAATATTGTGCTTTTTTCTCCTTTTCTCTCAGCCCAACTTGTCCATTATCAACAAAATTTTTTGTAACTGCCTTGCATGAAGCGGACGGCTTGTCACGTACCTAATTACCCACCTTCCAAAAAACCATTGTCTGCTGTCCACATTATCACAATTTAATTTTGTATCTTCCTCGCTGCGTTCTTAAGGACATTAATATTGATAAACAGCAATTATTACCATTCTGCATAGTTTACTCATCATAGGCGTGAAAGAAATCAAAATTGATAAAGAAACTAGCCAAGTCACACTAACCACCATTTTGCGCGGTGCACTCATCATAGTTCTGAGAGGCTTCAACAGAGCTGGTGTCTTGTTTGATGACTGTATCACAAGGTTGAATAACCGCAGCAGATTTTTGATGGCCTTGGTCGTTTCGTCAGCCCTGACAGGTTCAGGACCTAATTGTTTGGACTTGGACCTTTCTAGAATATCATGGGCAGCTTGCTGTAATGCAAAATTTGTTGCTTAATCTCACATCACATCAAAAACAATGCAATGCACAATATAAATGTAAAATTATGAAAAGATAGGAAAGAACTTGCACTATGAGAACAGGACTGTTGAAATCAGAAAGATAGTTATTGATTGCATAAGAGTGGGTGCGTAGGTTTACCCATCGTCACTTCAATAAGAGCTTGTATTTCTACTAACATTGAGCTACTTCATGTGATTTCATTGTTGATACTTATTAGATTACTCTCAGGCCCACTAACTAATCAAAAGTTCACATGGCAGTATAGTCTGCATATCCTTTTACTATGTTTTAGTACCGTGAATGAGTCTGGTTACACTAAGGTATGAGGAAGTACAATTTTGAAGGAATACGACATTTACTTCAAAAAGCTTCTGATAACCTAGAGCTTACTTAATATATAACCTGTCAATGACAATTCACAATTTACACTTCTTCAGATAAGAACATAATCATGCCCGTTTATGTTGAGAATCTTACCTTGTTCTTCATGAAAGTCTGGTTAATACAGACACTCAGCAGGTTGTCAATGATCTTGTAAAGAAAATAAGACCAAATCACCAAAAGACAATTTTATAAAAGACATCAGCCTAAACTTTTGTGATTTGTGAAGGAAAATGGCAAATAATGACATTTAATTAGAAGCGGATTAAATCTTTTCTATTTGGTCAAAATTAACATTCTTTTATGAAAATTACACGATAAAGGTTGGAACTAAAACATTAATTGACGTAAAAAATAGATGACGTCTTGTTATCAATATGTTACTGATCTTCTTTTGTTGTAAGAGCGCACTGGATATTGCATGGCCAGACCCCCGCCTTAACCCTTTCGGACCTGAGCAACCGTGACACGGTTGATCTTGACCCCACCGCAATTACCCGAGCAACCGTGGGGCGGTTGATGCAGAAGATCGTTGATAACTAGCAAATTACGGTGCTGCCATCTTCGAACTGCCTATGAAAACAATGTCTACAATCAATGAAACCAGTCTCGCTGGTTTCGGGGATTCCCCGACGATATATACGGCCGTAGTAGACATTTGTACTACATGCATTGTAGAGCAGCAGCGCGGCGATATGGCGGCAAAACGGAAAGCACATTTGTCTACCGAAGATGTTCTTGCGGCGCTCGATGATGATAGCGAGTCCGATTTAGATCTGGGGGGTGAAGATATGGAGCTGTCAGATGGGGAAAAGTTCGACCACTCGGACCATGAATCATACAATCTTACATGTCGCAGTTGCGGGTGTGAAAAATTCAAAAACAGGGTGATCTTGTATTTTTCACCTAAATATCAGGTAAAAACAATTTGTTTATCACAGATTCAAAGTTCTAATAGTTATAATAAAAATATAATAACAAAAAAAGTGATTTCTACCTTTTATTTTGGCTGAAATATGAAATTATGTCGTTTTCGTCAGATTTTGACGTTTTCGCCCAAAAATGAGGAAAATGTCCCCAAAATCATAATTTCGGAGATAATTGAAAAAAAAATGTGTGAAAATGAAGATGCCCCACCCCCCTACCTATTCCATGCAGTTTTTGTTCGTGGTTCTTGAAACTAAGAGAGCCAAGAATTTTCAAAGTAAAAAAATCACTTGCGGACAGTTTTGAGAATATGCTAATGAGGTCACATGACCTCATTAGCATTAAAAAAAATTTTTTTTCCCCACCAAAATATTCTCCATTTAGTTGTCTATCCAACCCAAGCAGTCATTTTCCTCTATCTCTCTTATTTTCAACACACCAGGCCAGCAGAAAAAAGCTATAAAAATCCCCATTTTGGGCCTGGGTAGATGGGTGGGTTAGGTGTTGGGTCCGAAAGGGTTAAGGTGAATATTGCAGTGACCCGATGTTATTGCTTTCGTAGCTTTGTTCTTTAGACTTTACCACTAAGCAACGTCCTGGGTCCCTGAAACTAGCATACTGTAATGAACCTATACTGGCCAACAAGAAAATGAAAAATATGACGTTTCTTGCAAAGAAGGATTGCTGGCATCTTTTTGGTCACCTAGTGCCATAAGATATTACAGACTGCTGCAAGGCAGTAAGAAAATGGTTCGATATCTGAAATCAATTTGGCTTTTAGAACTTCATCAGCGGTAAACGCTTTATTTATAACGAAAGGTTACCATGCACTTATCCAACAACATGCACATGTGCAATGAAATGCCAAATCTGATCGGGTTAAACCTACCTCGTCACTTATCCTGTGCTTGACATTCTCCTCAAACATGTTCTGAGCGAACACCGCCTGATGCAAGGCCAAAAGGCAGGCCACTTCTTTTACCCGGTTATTTCCCTTCAACCCCTTTAATAATAACAAAGAGTTACATTTGTAAGCACATGCAATAAAACAAAACAAATGCGTCTTAACAGTAAGTAGAAAGTATTTAAAATCGTTCGAAATACAGTTTACCAGTGAGACATTAACTTGATATATCATAAGTGACAAATTTTCTGTGCCGAAATATTGCTACATGACCAATATCAGAGATTTAAATCGGCTGTTCAAGGGGCAAATATCTTGGCGCAAAAAACAGACGTCGGCAATGTTTTTGAAAATGACGTCATACCATGTAAAATCCGAGGATATCCTCGTGTCGCCGACAGGGCGGGTACTTGTGAAATTTACGCACCTCGGCGCAATAGAGGTCGATATGACGTAACATACAATGTAAATGGCGGCCTCCATGGACCAGTGCGTTTTTTTTGCAGGAATGGCCAGCAAAACGTTGATGGGCCCATAGAAGTTCTATAAAACCATCAGATATCCGCTCAAAAGTTTCTGGGTCGTTTTAAATGCTCGCTGTGACTGTAGTAATGAAAAGCAGTGTGGCTCTAATCTACTTACTCTTTAAGTTAGCTAGTAGAGAGGTTATTTTTATGAATGCCTTAAACAATGTTAAATGACGTCAAAACAGTGATTATCAATTTGGATCCTGAATATTCTTTCAACATACCTCACAAGTTGAAGCAAAATCCTGCAATGGTTTTCCTAAGGTGACATTCACCACTGAATCTCGTAACCTGGTATAATGATCACCAAACAAGACAAGGCGATCAATTCCATCATTCTGAAACATAAAAACATTTTGTTAGAAACAGGTCCACACGTCATAGTACAGAATGATATATTTCTTTTCACTACTAAAAAGTATCTAAGGCTCAGTCCTGCTTTGCTCCAAGACAAATTTATGTGTAGAAGTTGGTGCTGTGCATATTCCCTAATTTAGTGCTTTAGCAAAACGCCTCCTGGCTAAACTGTATAGTGAAATGGGATATTGCACTTCCTTGACGTTTATCAGCACAGCCTCAAAGTGAGGAGGTCGGGCTGTGGTTTTTTATGCCCTTGTTCGCCAACGTGATAGCAAATATATTGCAATATTGAAATCCCCCATAACTACGTTATTCACATGTCTTCAAAATGCATATCCTCACCTGGTTATTCCTGGCCTCCTCTGGTAGAATCCACCCGAGGTACTGGACTTGGGAGACTTGGTGCAGACAGTCCATGCCATATGTCCGGCAGAGTTGTTTAACTAAGTACAACCTGGAAAAGAACAAAGATCTGCAATTCACAAACATTTTATCATATCAGCAAGGTGACTTAATTGAATGATATACTATTAAACCAGAATTTCACAGATTTTAACCGTCTATTCAAACTATCCTGCTTTTTCCTGGTGAGAAAAACAAAGAAAGGAATTAGAAAAATTTAATTTTGGGACTAGGTGAATTTTTTACATTTTTTAAATTTCTAGCCAGTACCAATATTTCCTAATAGTTCGACCTTGGTGGCCAAGCGTCTGGCAATTTATCACCCGCCGTATATTTTGACAGTATGGAAGGAAGGGTTAATTAAAGGCGAACGGAGCTGCATAACATTCAACCCAGATATTAACATGAGCCTGATGGATTTTCACTTCAGATGAAACTAAGGAAAAGTTTGTAGGTGCAAAATGATTTCATTGTTTGATGAGGCATCCATACGCAGTAATAGAAAGTAACATCTGGAAATAAAGGAGCAGACTGTGAATTTGAATAAAACACACCTCGGCCAGTCTGATTTGCTGTTATCATGAACTGCCCAAGCTGCTTGCCATAATTTCTCAACAGCATCTCTATCATGCCCATCCTCCTCAGCTACGTGGACCCTGTACATCATCTCAGCTGCAACGCCGAGACCAAACCTAGTTTTAGCAATAGCCTCCACCTTGTTGATGTCAAGTTCTTCTCTTTCCAAATTGTTGCAAGCAGACCCAAGGTGTTCTGTTGCCATCCTTATTCTCATCTCCAGGACATCACCCCTTGAGTCACTGCTGCAGTGACTGTGGTAGGAATCCTATATGTGTACAAAAGGTATTATAAGAATAAAGTAAAGTATGAATCGCTCAACACAACTTGCACTTGAAAAGATGTTTCGTTTTCAGATATTTCTATCATAGCAGAAATTGGTCAAATGATAAATCAGCCAGAAACTATAAGCTATACTGGACAAAACCCCTCCCGTTATCATCTCCAACAATTACTAGATATGCTTCCAAATGCTGTTAGTTCCTTTAATAACCTGCAAGCTTTATTAGTGGTAACATGGGTGATGCTATTCTTTTGTAGTATGTGCATGTATGTTGATTTGCAGGTTCATACATGTAAGGTCAGGGCCTTTAAATTTGGAGGGATATTAATGATGTCTCAATAGGCAATTAGGTTCTGCCTGTACAGATCCATGATATAATTCACTTCTTCATGTTCTCATAAACATTTTTGATAAGGTTTTAAATGTCAAACCAAGAAGTATAACCATTAAATGTAGTCATGAAAACCTGCAGTAATAACATTATTTTGTTTACCTCATAGCATCGTGTGCACAACAGGGACAACTCGATAACATGGTTTTTATTTTCCAAAAAGCCCTGAGATTTCTCAAAATACAGCTGCAAGTGTTCTCGTACATCATCAATGCTGAAAAAAAAGAACAAATAAAATAAAATGCTTTTCCGGCAAACAAATGTTGAATGCCTTGCTGAAACCCTGCAGTTGCTACCATTATTTAACTTTTGCAAAAAATACTTCTACAGTTTTATTGGGTTTTTTTTCACAGCAGTTGTAGCAATCACGCGAAGCGACATTTGTTTTAACCGACAGCAATCTTAAAGTTGTTATCTAGAGGTTCAAATCTCTCTGTAGAACTGGTGCAACAAAATGACGACATGGCACACCAAATTGAGAAACGTATTTTAGGCTGTGGATGTTGCCAATGTTCGTTGGAAAAAAATGTTGTTGCAGTCCAAATCGCAATTGTCATCCCTACATTCGCGTCATCCCTACATTCGCGTCATCCCTACATTCGCGTCATTGACACGCGCGACCCAGTGCATAACTTGTGCATAAAATACACGAAACGTAGAGATAAGCGTGTCACTGGTGCGTCATTGACGCGCAACTCGCGCGTACATTGCGCGTAAATGATGCGAATGGACAATTACAAAAATAGAAACTCTGTCAGGGCTATTGCTTACAAGCATTTAGCAGCCCTGGACGAAAGTAAAATTACAAATTTTCATTGGCTTAAAGGGAAACATTAACTAACTCAAAGTGGTATCCAATGTCATTCTGTGGTATCCTATGTTTATTCCAGTACAGCAGTGAACAATGCTCTTGACTTACTCATATCTCAGTAGTAGCTGCAACAGCAGAGACCTCAGGACAGGAGTTGGGTCAATACACTCATCATACACAGTAAACTGTTTCGTGCGGGAACGCAATCTGCTTTCCTGGCCTTGCGGCTCATGGATTACATATGACATGAGAATGTTCACGACATCCTGCTGTGGAGGCGAGTCCTCGGCAAAGCAAAGCTGAGAGATGATGTCCATGAAGAACTGGTTACTAGCGTTGATGTACTTGTTGTAGGCAATGTCAGCATCTCTGAAAAAAAGAGGAATATTAGTGTAAAGGATACCCATGATATTGTACTATGGTTTCAACCTAAGCATGCACAACAACGGTAGATCGACATGAACCTATAAGCAGATACTTTAAGAAATCCGAGGAAGGATGCTTATGTATGTCGTAACTATGTTTGGTTCCAGCAAAAAGATCATGAACTGCTTGCTATTAATAGTTGCTTGGGCTTGAATCAGTGGAATTTTCTATCATCATGGCTTATTATGTGTGTGCAGAATATCAACCAACAGGGTGAGACACACCTAACTTTTCAGCGTGTTTATATAATGGTTATTATCAAAGATGGGAATTGGACTTGTTGGGGTAAGACGTTTCCTACCTATTGCTAACTCTATCAGGGATTTGAAAAGCCTCGGGGATTTCTGCTTTGCATTTCAGGCAAATGCGGTCATCTGCTTCAATCTGGTCATTGAGACATTTGCGGCAGATGGAATGTTTACAAGGAAGTTGAACGGGATCGCTTTTTTCTTCCTGACATCCTGGACACTTCAAGTGATTTCTGTGGATAAAAAAATTCGGAGAAATATCAATTAAGTATATTAGATCATGGTAGGATGTGCTTTTCTCTGTTAGAACGACATTCTGGGGGCAAACAGAAATTTTATTATAATGACAGATAGGGTATATACCTATATAATACAGACGCCTATATTTTCAAAACTTACTTGTACAGTTTCTTCACATATCTGTTCTTGCATGTTTTTAAGTACTTAGCGACCTTCTCAACAGTTGATGCTTTCTTGAAATCAACATCCTTACTCAAATACTGAAATGGCACAGAGAAAAACATGAGATAAGGTCATGGCATTTATTAAATTTTTCATTTTCTGACCTGCATTTTAAAACTTTTTGAAAGAGGACTCCACGACCAGCTTTAAATGTGATTAACCTGTAGGGCTACCAGTCAGGAAAGGATTCCTGATGTGCGAGCTGTCGCCAACTCAGAGAGCTCTGCCTTTCACACCAGCATAATCAGCTGTGACCCTGATGACTAAGCCGTATCTGCCATAGCTAGATTTACGAGTTGCCCCGAGATTAAGCTGCATCTTTCCTAAAAATAGGTTAGCGCAAGAAAGCATGCATCAGCGCATTGGTTCACGACCACTTGACAATTAATAAGATTAAGTGAAATTCTACACATTTTTTACACGTGTAAAAATACTGTAGATCCAACCACAAGTCAGCAGAGCTAGATTCATTTCCTTGAAACTCCCAAAACAAGCTAGACTATGGTATCTCTAGGCATATACTTTAGTATTCAAGTCGGGGAGTTTTGACTACAGTTAACATGCGAAAATCAGGCAGCGCATAAAAGAGTCACTGTGCAATTAAAGTTTTGTCAGTAGATAACAGTTTAAAATGACCCTGGCCTGATTCCGTTGGTTGATATTACACACAAATGATTTCTGACAAAGATTTCAGAGACTTAAAGGCCATATATCAAGGTTTGAAAACATGCTTGATACTCATGAAATATGTTTAAAAAAACAAGATCCCAGACATTAAAAAAATTCTAATAATAAAGTCATTATTTAGTTATTTCAATTTTCAATTTTAAACTATTTGAATTTCCCACCACACACAACTTTAGATTAGTTCCACATGTGGCCGCTAGGGATTTTTTGATGACGTAGATCAGGTCAGTCAGAACAAAGCAAGATGGCTTCCGCATACAGTTCAGAGAGTGAGAGGAGTGAATTTCAGGATGTTTTGGTCGATACAGAAGGATATTTAAATGTTGAGCCGTACATGTTCGAGCCATTAATATCACTAGATCATAATGAGAGTGATCATTCGGACGAAAGTGATTAGAATTTGTGGTTAATCAATTTGCATGGCAGACCTGCCGATATAGCAAAGAAGACATTGATAGACGGTTGCAGATGCATAACATGTATGCTTTTTGATCAGACTAATGTTGCACAATATTGTTTCGCCTCGTCTGTGTTGTATCGCCAGTTATGTCATGACGCTGAACTACTATTGAAAAGTGACGGTATTATGCACAATCATCTTGACGTGACGATATAATGCCGTGCAACGTTAGATAGGCCTAGATGTCAGATGACAATAATCTGTCATTGACAGTGGCTGTCACTGACACTGACCTGTGTCGCTGTCACCTTGCTATGGCTGGAACACAAGAAGACACTATGCGGTATCACAGGCCCCAATAGGGCCTACACATTATGTATAACAACCGACCTCAGCAGCCTCGGGCATTAAATGCAATTGACATGGTTGGAACAGCTGTTTTTAACAAGTGGCATTTAATATTCAGTTGGATGCAGATATCCGGCTTCATGTGATAATCCGTATCGATAAAGTGATCACTGCAAAGTTTGGCCGAAGGCCCAGGCTTCCAACACTCCAAACGTTTGCACTTCCGAATCCACAGCTTCCTCCTCTCTCGTTCAACTGGCTTTGGAAATTCATGAAAATGGGTCCCATCCGTCATTCGATTGTTCTTTGTGCTATCCTTGACACAATTCGGAGCCACACAATACACCATAGTGAATGAAACACATTACTTCCAGGTGTGCATAATTAATTAAGGCCCTCCTGCTTTTATGATTGCATGACATGTACAGATAACCTGATCTACATCACAACTTTTGCTGAACCCGCCGCCTGGCTCTAACAAGCCAGTTGCTAGCCAGATTAGGTAATCAAGTTGTCAAACACATAATTGGCTATATCTTCAAAATGGATGGAGCTAATTGCATTTGGTTTTCTGTATTGTATAAAGTGTTAGGTACACTTTTGAAATCGACTTACAGCAGAAAATGCCCATTTCCTTACAAGAAATGGCCATTTTGTTAGTTCATACTTACCTATGGAACACTTTTGCATGTTACTCCATTTGGGCTCAAACCCAAGAGTATCCCTTTAATTTTCTAAAGGGAGAACTGAGTTAACAGCTCGGCCGCCAGGCGGCGCCCTGACCGATCCCGCGAGATCGCGCCGATCTCATGCCGCCATATTTAGTCTTTACTCTTGAGCGTTAATAAAGAGTATGTCCCGTTTGTGGGGACGGCGGGAGGGCCGTGTTCCATAGGTAAGTATGAACTAACAAAATGGCCATTTCTTGTAAGGAAATGGGCATTTTGTGTCATTCAAACTTACCTATGGAACACTTTTGCATCGAATCCCAGCAACCTATTGGAGGTGGGAAACGAGGACTTACCTAAGGCTGAGCTGTTGTTCCATTCAGGAGGCACCACCGGCATATTAGCAAAGGAGGACCGCCAGGGGAAAGAAATGGGGAGAACCGGAGGACCGGTATTTTGATCTCGGTATTACAATCATATTATAGAGAGTAATAGACCCATTCTCCGGAAAGCGCTAGAATTGCGTAATAAAACCATCTTCTTTCCGGCAACAGAGCTTAGAGCAAGTAAGGCATGTTCAAGGGTGTAGAATGAGTTATTGCTAAACAACAATAAGAAATTGCGTCCTTTCTAGTCTACTAGGGGTTGCCTGGATTGTTGAAGATAGGGCATATCAAAAATGGCGCAAGATGCGCGTTTGACTCTTCAATCGGGCTTCCCCCCCTTTTTTGATCTAGCCAGGATCAAACAACATGCCCCGCAGACACAATCGGGCCGATTGTGTGCATGCCATCTACGAGGGAAGAAACGTCTCGTAGGTAGAAATGAAATGGCCAGGGCCATTGTGCTCACCTCATGTGGAGGAAAGATGGATAAAGAGCATGGTATTGTGTCATGTAGTGTTAGGTTTGATGTAGGTCCAAGCAATTACAATTTC
Organism: Lineus longissimus; assembly: GCF_910592395.1. Classification (NCBI taxonomy): domain Eukaryota; kingdom Metazoa; phylum Nemertea; class Pilidiophora; order Heteronemertea; family Lineidae; genus Lineus; species Lineus longissimus. Next base: position 11,248,982 of record NC_088315.1, read on the forward strand.
CCCAAAATGGCCAATTTACATAACATTCCACCTCTGTGACCTTGAAAAGTAGGTCAAATCAAAGAAGACCCGGGTGACACATTGAATGGTTGTTAGAATTAGATGTACCTATGATATAAAATTGGTGCCAATCGGGCAAGTCATTACTAGGAATAATGGCATTTTGAAGAATTTAGGATTTGGCCCCCTCCCTGGAGGCCAAACGGCAAATCAGATCGCACCAAACTTCGGTACCTGAGATCACCTGACCAAGGGGTACATGTGTACTTAATTTTTGATCAATAGTCATTGCAGTTAAGAAATGTGCCATAGTTACGGCCTGACGGCGAATTTACGCCATTTGACCTTTGTGACCTTGACAAGAAGGTCAAATTAAAAACCTGTGTGACATATACTGTATGGTGGTTAGATGTACCCATGATATCAAATTGGTGGCAATCGGGCAAGAAGTTAAGGAATAATCACATTTTTAAGGTTTTTGGATTTTGCCCCCTGGTGGTCAAGTGGTGAATCATATTGGACCAAACTTCGGTCCCTGAGATCACCTGACTAAGGGGTAAATGTGTACCAAATTTGGTATCAATAGTCATTGCAGTTTAGAAACGTGCCATCGTTACATCCTAACGGCCAATTTATACCATTTGACCTCTGTGACCTTGAAAAGGAGGTCAAATCAAAAACCCGGAGGATATATGATGCACCTTTGCTAGAAGTACCTACCATATTTTTTTCAAAATTTCCCGCCTACTATTAAGGGAGATATTGCATATTTTCACTTTTAACGTTTGGCCCCCTGGTGGCCAAACCATGAAACGAATCGGACCGAAACTTGGTCTCCCAGGTGTCATTACATATGGGTACATGTGTACCAAGTTTCAACTCAATAGCTCTAACAGTTACGAAACGTGCCCTGCTAACGGACGACGGACGACGACGACGACGACGACGACGACGGACGACGGACGCCACGGTATGGGATAAGCTCACCTCTGCTAAGAGGTGAGCTAACAAGAGAATGTGGAGTGATTACTCCAACATGCAGCGGAAACGACTTCTTGAAGAGCAACTCCTCGATAGTTAGCCCAGGAGGTGGCTAGTGCTCTAACTTCGTGCGCTGAGATGTTAGCTAGCGCACGAAGATCAGAGGAAGTCTTCAAGGTGTTGTAGGAAAGACGAATGGTCTCCACAATCCACCTTGAAATAGTGGCGGCCGCTATCTCTCGTTTATTTCCCTCCTTATAGGACAAAAACAAATGCTCTCTCCCCTGGCGGATACCGGGAGGTTTTGTCCTATTTATGTAGAACTTTAGGGCCCTGACGGGACATAAAGTTCTGTCAGGAAGATCATAAGAGATCGTTCCTGACAGAGAGGGAATAGTAACCGGGGGCTGAGAGGCGGCCGGTCCCTGGTTCTTCGCCAGAAATCCTGGTATGAAAGCCAGGATAACCTCCCCTCCCTCTCTAAAAGCCAGCTTCTTAAAAGAAAGTGCATGGAGCTCTGATCTCCGTTGGGCGGTAGCCAAGGCTACTAGAAAGACCGTTTTGAGTGTCAGATATTTCATGGATGAAATAGACATGGGTTCAAAAGGATGCCTCATGAGCACCTTAAGGACAACAGAAAGGTCCCATTTAGGGGTGTTGTGAACCGGTCTAGGACGCTCTAATAACATTCCTCTGAAAAGAGGGGTTATTTGGTCCTCCCAACGAAGATCCCAGGTGCTTAAAACACGGAGGGTAGAAGCGATGGCGGACTTGTACCCTTTTATAGCCGTGACAGATAGTTGTCTTTCCGTGAATAATTCAATAAGGAAATCAACTAATCTGTATATAGAGGGAGAGATCGGATTAACTCCGTTCTCCCTGCACCAGGAAGTGAAGGTAGACCACTTTCCTTGATACACATCAAGGGTAGACCCCCTTTGAGGTCCGGACATGCGCTTGACAGCGATGTCCGAAAAGCCTCTCTGGTGGAGATGCAACTGGATAAGTTCCAGGCGTGAAACTTGAAAAATCCAGGGTTCTGGTAGTAGCATCTCCCCAGGGGGTGCCACAGGAGGTGCTTCCAAGTAGGAAGACTCCTGGGGTGGTCTATCAGGAGCTCCAGCAAGGCTGGGAACCAGGCCTGATTTGGCCAGCAAGGTGCGATGAGAGTTATTCTCACCGGGTGGCTGGTCAAGATCTTGTTCAGGACTGGTTGGATGAGAGGGAGGGGTGGAAACGCATATGCGTTCAGCCCGACCCAAGAGGCTGTAAGGCTGTCGACTTCCAGGGCCTCTTCGTCCGGAAGTGGAGAGTAATAGATGGGAGGGCGATTGTTCAGCCTGGTGGCGAACAGATCTACCTTCGGAGATTGCCAAAGGCGACAAAGGTCGTCTACAATCTCCTGATGGAGTGTCCACTCTGTTTGAACTAGCTTGTTCTGACGGGACAGGGCGTCGGCAAGGATGTTGCGATTGCCCGGTATGTGTCTGGCACATATCGATACTCCAAGGTCGGCACAAAGATGGTAAAGCTCCCAAGTTAGCTGGCAAAGAATGCCGGACTTTGTGCCTCCCTGTCTCCTGACATATGCTACTACTGTAGAATTGTCGGAGAACAGGGTTACTCTCCGATTCTTCAGGCGAAGGGAAAGAGCCCTCACGGCAAGAAGGACAGCCTTCATTTCCAATATATTTATTGGAAGAATGGTCTCCTCCCTTGTCCATAGACCCCTTATGGACATGTCCCCGTTGTTCAGATGTGCTCCCCACCCTAGTAGGGAAGCATCTGTGAATAGGGACACTTCTGGGGGCGGTGGAGCAAGATCTATACCGCTTTGGAGACGAGTCTCCGACTCCCAGAAGTTCCAGACGTTCTTGAGTAGGTATTGAGGTAGTAATACCAACTTGTCTAATGGGTCCCTGTGGGGTTTCCATAGAGACATTAGAAACATCTGGATGGGACGCATATATAGACGGTCAAGGGGGATTTGGTCTGCTGCCGAATTCAGAAGTCCCAAAAGGCTCAAGCATCGCCTTGCTGGAGCTTGAGTCCTTCCTCTGAATTCTGCGATGAGATGAAGAATTTTCTTTATCCTGTCTAGGGGGGGGCAGCATTTTCCCTATGGCCGTAAGGAACCGAACTCCAACGTAAACGAAGTCTTGGGATGGTATGAATTCTGACTTTGTTTCGTTGATAATCCAACCTGCGGAAACTACTTTTTGCTTTAGAACCTGAAGTTGTTGCAGTAGTAGTTCCCGCGATTTGCAACGGAGTAGCCAATCGTCTAGGTAGTGATGGAGCTTGAACCCCATAACGTGAAAGGGAGCGACGAAGGCTGTGACTATCATCGTAAAAATTAGGGGTGCCGATGCCAGACCGAACGACAGGGCCCTGAATTGATACGTCTTTCCTTCGTAATGGAATCGAAGGAAGTGTTGATAGTCTGGATGGATCGGTACATGTAAGTACGCATCCGTTAAATCCATCGATACCGCCCAATCGTTGGGCTGTATCGCCGTTGCTATAGACCTGGTGGTTTCCATCTTGAAATGAGGAACATTCAAGAAGGTGTTTAACCTGGAAAGGTCTATGATCAGCCTCCATGTCCCTGCTTTCTTGGGAACCAAGAAAACGTGGCTGTAAAAGCCGGGGGAGCATGAATCTTGAAGGACCTGGATAGCTTGCTTCTCCAGTAATGTCGTGACCTCTGCTTGGAGGGCAGAGGCCTTGACTGGGTCCTTCGGTGGCTGAACTGGGGTTGGATATATGGTAGTCGGGGGGGTACGGTTGAAATCTAGTTTCACTTCGTACCTCAACATGTTTGGGACTGGGGACCCCTTTGGGCACCAATCGTCCCAAATGTCTGCAAATTTTTGCAGACGGCCCCCGACTACCGGAGTCGGCTCCTTTTTGCGTCCGGGAGGAGAAAGGAGGGGGGAGTCACCTCTTCCGGCCAGCACCCCTTGGGCGAAAGGAGTGCTTAGTCGGACCGGATCCACCCTGGTTAGAGGAAGTATTTTTCCTCTTTCCAGTCCGGCGACCCTCCGCTTCCCGTCGGAAGGATCCAGCAGGAGCAGGCTGACTAGGCGGGGTAGGCCTAGGCAGGACCTGCCTGGCGTACGGGATTGAACCCGATGCCTGCTGGGGCCTCTCTATCTTTCTAGCGTTAGGTAGAGAGGTCTTGGCCCTCTGTGTCGCAGTGGGGGCATATAATTTGTCCCAATCTTTCTGTGCTTGAGCCGCCTCTTGTACAGAATCTGCGAACAGGAAAGAACCGTCCATAGGAGCGGTTCTTAAGGCCCCTTCCAGCTGGAGGGATCTGATGACATTGAGAGAGCCCAGTGCGGCGTCTCTACGGAGTAGGACGCTATTTGCTGCGGTCTTGGCGGACAGAGCAATAGCGTGCCTAATCGAATGTGACAAGGATGTCACAAGCGATTTTGTGTCATCAGATAGTGACTCATTATCTTTTAGGGATCTGGCTAGGGCCAGGTTAGTGTGCTCTGCGTAGGAGAGCACCGCTAACGTGTTTTTGGCCAGACCCTTTTGTGCTCTAAGGTCTCGGTAAGCCGAGGAGGAGGTCACCCTAGGCACGAGTTGGTCCAGCCGTACATCGTCCTTTAATATGGAAGTCGATGCTGCAGCTGGACAGCCGGCCGAGCTGACTCGATAATAGTCAGCGCGGTACTGCCTAACGGGAGGAAGTTGTGCCGTGAACAACTTCCCCGGTTAACACCAAGCTTCCGGTCCGACTGCCGGAAGGACAGGGATGGAAGTACATTGGTGGGCGCCTTGTGAGTCTCTGATTGTTCGCTCCAAAAGTTCAGAGACTGCTACCACCGACGGGGAGGGAGGAAGGAATTCAAGTGCCCGAGTGGAGCCTTGAGAAACCTGTGGATTGGGATCCACTTCCTGTCCCCAGAGTGAAAAGGTCGGTGTTGACAAGGCTGGCAGTTCCGGCGGGGTAGGGCACAGATCCTGCGGGAGGTACGCTCTGATCAAGGATCTGAGTGTCCTCATATCCGACAAGATACTGGCCTCCTCTGGTGACAGCTCCTCCTGATTGGGGGAGCGGTAGCCTGGCTGAGAACTCTTGTTCTCAGAAAATTCCTCTAAAATAGAGGAGTCAGATGGTGGGTATCCGATGGGACCAGGCACACCAGAGGAACCGGAACCCTGCTCCAGATGGCTGAGTCTATCAGTAAGACCTGCTACCATCTGGATGAGCTGGGACAGTTGCTGTCCCGACTCGGGTTCCGGACTCGACGTGCGGCTTCTCTCAACGACGGGCGGTTGAGGCGAGGGTGAGCGCATAAGCGAACCCTGGAAGCCGTATGTACGGGCGAATGGGTCTTCCGGAAGCGGAAGATGCCCATATTCTGAACCAGAGTTCAGATGTCCTCTCTGCGTAGCTCGTTCCATGGGAACGACGCCTCTGCTACGAGGAGGGGGTGGCACTTCCGGTTGGTTCCACCCAAGAGGTTGGCCAACGTAGGAAGGTGCCTGCATTTCCGGTAGGACGAAGTCCGAAACCGGAAATGCCCGTAACTCCTTCGCCGGTATGGAGCTACCGGATGCCCTTTTAGAAGGAGGTACGGAGGGCGGAAACGCTGTTACCGAAGACGCATGGCGTTTCGGAGGTGGCGTTATAAAGTCCGGCCCTACTCTACTGTGTCCGTGAGGACTGGGGTTATTTCGCAGTAAAGACTGAGAAAAACCCCCAGTAGAGTCTTCGGTTACTGAAAAACGGGAACCCACGTCAGTAACCGGAACTGCAATCGGCGGACCGGAAGCAGGGTGCTCCCACGGGTACAAAGGGCTTGTACTCGGGGGAGCGGACGACAGAGGAACCGGAAGGTTCCCTGAGGTCCGGGGTATATTAAACCATTGGAGACTTATTGGATGTAAGTCTCCCTTGGGACCACAGACATTAATAATGTCAGATCCCGCATCCTTCGCAGCCGCGGCCGGAACCGGAACTCGGCTGACGGAAGGGGTGGTGGCGGGAGGTTTGCTAGACCTCCGGGTTATATGCCCGGAAACGGAACCGGAAGAGGGTTTAGGCGTCTTCGCGGCCCGTTTCCCGCCACCAGACGCATTCCTTTGTGGTGAGACAAAGGATGCCGTCGGAGGGGTACGCCATATAAAAAATGGTACCAATGACAATAAAAACACTGGGAACCCCAAGTAGGCCAGAAAGGACGCAATAATTAATGGAAAGGAAAACATGCCTACTCGAATTAAACACTATTGCAATGGATCTGAGTCTTGTTCATTACAATAGAGCGGAGAATAGCCTACTTAACTCTACCCTACCAAGATCAAAATAATGGAGCCGAGTCGACTAAGCTAGCTAAGAAAATGTCTATAATTAAATAGACTGGACAATACTAATGCCAAGATTAGTTTGGCGGTCTACTCCGTAGGTGAATGAACCCAAAAATCGTCTAGACTTGGCTGGTTGAATTTGGTTTTAAATCGAATTCACGGCAGCTTTGAAAAAACGATGTGCTTCGTAGAAGCACAAGAGTAAAGACTCTTGGCGGCATCTCGCGGGATCGGTCAGGGCGCCGCCTGGCGGCCGAGCTGTTAACTCAGTTCTCCCTTTAGAAAATTAAAGGGATACTCTTGTGTTTGAGCCCAAATGGAGTAACATGCAAAAGTGTTCCATAGGTAAGTTTGAATGACACAAAATGGCAAAAAACCTTGATATATGGCCTTAAACAATTAAGATGTAAACACAACAAATAGACTGCTGAGTATTTTTGTTGAATATTCACCATCCAAACTGGACCCACTGAATCAACACGATCTGCTTCAGTCTTGACATGGGGTGGGCACACATGATCCATGAAGAGTTGGACAACACAGATCCTAGTCCATAGAGGCCTGGAAAAGAATAAGATTAAAACATTTGCAAAAACATCGGATGGCAAATGAAAAATATGCATTGTACTTTTAAGCACGTCTTGTCTCAATGACCAATTCATGCAAATGTCCTGCAATTTTCCCAGCATCAACAATAGGATTTGCTGTGGTTGCGGTACACATTTAAAATTCATAGTCAAAAGGGCTAATCTGCCCTGAGAAACTGAGGTCTGGCTGATTCTAGTGCCACATTCAAGGGCTACTTCCAGGAGACACATAATGTATGAATGCTCAAAAATGTAGACTAATATCATCCCGGATGAGTAGGAGTAGGCGAAATGGGAAGTAGGCGAAATGGGAAGTAGGCAAAATGGGAATTAGGCAAAATGGGAGTAGCGAAATGGGTGTAGGCAAAATAGGAGTAGGCGAAATGGCTGTAGGCGAAATGGCTGTAGGCAAAGTGGGTGTAGGCGAAGTGGGTGTAGGCGAAATGGGATGATACCATCACACTGGTATCTAGTTTCATACCAATAAAAAACAAAAGTTATCAAAAAATGTTTGATTAATCCGTTTTGATGGAGTAATTATGATGTCATCTAAACTAAGAAAAAGTATTGTTGCCTTGCTGACCGTTTTTGAGCCACCAAATGTATGCCGTATGCCGTATGTATTTAAAGGTGGCTTAGGTAGAAAAAAACGCAGTAAGAACGTACAAAATGCCATAATGCAGTTATCATGCATGCAAATTTGCTGAAACTTGGTGTCTATAGTATCTGTATATCTGTCTACACAATGGCAATGTTGAAATTTATATGATGAATATTCTAGCTATGTAGCTGTAAATTTTCAGATTCATAATTTTTAACGAACGGCGTAAGCCTTTAATGTATTCACTGATATAGAGGAATTGAGATTTACAGGATAACATGGTAAATGTCATCATTACAAATACATTTTGCACTGTCCCGATTCCTAAAATTCTTACCTGTACTCCTCCACATATTTCTGGCACAATGCTCCTAGAGGTAGGCCCTGACCATGAGCAGCAGTCTGCTGCATGATTCTCTCAGCCAAAGGCTTGAATAATTTGACTCGGTCAATCCACAACCTCCGCCCTTGTATCTTTTTCTTTAATGGATGTTCTTGTTTTTCATGCTCATCGTGAACATTATTGATGTGGTCAATAATCCGGATGAGGACAATCACATCAAGGGTCTGTAAAAAGAGACAACGAGAACATAGTTCTCTTCAGTACTATTAAGAAGATACTACTAAGATAGTCCATATATCAGCCCTCAACCGTAACCCGGTGACAGCTTGCAATTGGCTTCTTTAGTTACTGGGTTGGTCTATCAAATTACCAAGCTCACCACAGGGAAGATTTGTTGGCCGTAATAGGGCCAACAGATCCTCCCTATTGTTTCACGCAGTTAAATACGCATTTTGAACACGATGTTCAGTAGATGAATTGAAAGTGAGCATTAAAAGATCCGCTTTACATGCCGGGCATTACCAGTGGCATGATCATATTGTCCTGAGAAGTAAAACAAGTCGACTATCATTGATAACTCACCATCTCTGTGAGTGTGTTGCTGAGCTCTTTATGTTTGCTTTCTTTGAGCAATTCTAAGCACTCAGGCCAGATACTGCAGGCATAGATGAAATGATCCAAGCGCTCACGACACTTCGCATGCGTCAAGTGAAGTTTCTGTATCGTCAATCTTGTGCCATCCTCCCCATCTAGTTTTAATGTCTGACACACTTCCCTGAAGGCAATCTTGAGAGTCTTTATCAAAATCTGAAAGATTGAAGTCAATTCATTATTATAGGAAGATGCAATATGTTTTGTTTTAGTGATTTTTATTCCATTAATAAAAGCATAAAGAACATACATAAATTTCCTAGGGCTGCCGCCCCTGTATCTAAAATAATATAATCATCATATCAACCATTATATCAATACCGGCGTCGTAACCCTATTGGATTTTTGCCGGAATAATGGAGTCCGCTACAGGCTACTCTCCACCTTTATTGGATCTTTTACTTGCCCTAGCACAGACACTCAGGTACCAGGGACCACGACTTTTAATCTCATCCGACAGACCCTCGAGTATTTCAAACGTTGAACGTATTGTGAAGAGCCAGGAATTGTTGGTTTAGTTCCTTGAAAGCCACGCCGGTTCATACAAAAATACAATCCTGGGTTCTCCCCGTGCCCTATTGCGTGGTTGCCAGCAGTGTTAACCACTAGGCTATGAGGCTCCTTAACATAATCTGATAAAAGTTTCCTGACTTAACATGATCACTTAACATGAGTTAACATGAAAACAAGGCAGGAAAGTGGCAACAAAGAATTAACGCTGAATTTTGTGGCACAATCTTAAAAGCTGTGTTCTACATATAGTCTGTACACGATTCGCCAACATTTTCTAAAGAATATTTGACGCATTGTCGGTAATTCAATAACCCCTTTGTTGCAATGTATCAACTCCAGATCTCGTATAACATTGTTTTTCATGAAAAATACAATGCACATTTTTGGTGCTGCAACCATAACAGCTTGGATCGGTACAAATTATAGAAGCAGTCAAAGCACAGTCAAAACCACTGTTCAATGATGATTGTTTCGAGGTGTTTTAGAATAGAAAATGATACCTCACTGCCAGTATGGATGTCTCACAAAACACTGCTTGGGCAGACCTTCAACGCCCGTTTCAGCCATCATTTAAGCACCGCGCTCATTGTGCTTGTTAAAACGACATATACCTCTAATTTGGTACCAATTCCTCCAATCACAAATAATGTGGAAGTTCCTACCTGTTCCAGGTCTTCCTCAACGGCCTTGAAGCACAAATGAACGAAGTCTTTCAAGTACTGTTCCATCAATTCATCCTGTACAGTCTCTGGCTGGTCTTGCATGAATCTCGTCAATGATTTTCCCACAGGGCTCTCCTGGAACAGCCTCTGGCAAGTCAGTTCCATCTCCTCTCCTGGTGCTCTTTGTGCAGTCTGTATAATCAACTCCATTTGTGAGTGTATCTCCCAGGAGAAAGGAAACTGAGGTTTGAACAGATGGTGACCGTTGCCTGTCTGTGGGGCAATCATTTCTGTCACATCAACATGGATTGTGGGCGACTGGAACTGCGTGTAGGATAGTGGAGTCACCAGATTATCAGCAAACATTTGAAGCCAGAGTTGTCGGATGACGTCGTCAAGCCTTGTCTCGTTTTTCTTGAGGATATCAAGATTACAGTTTGTATCCATGTAGGCCACTAAACCTGCAAGGATTGGTGTCAATTTGTTTTCCATCACCATCTGGACTGCCTTCCTAAATAGAAAAACATAAAAAATACAAATTATAGTGTAGGACAGTTTCCAAAATGTTGATTCTTGACATGACTACCAGCTATTCCAGAAAGGCCATCAGGAAGATAAAATGAATGAAACAACATACCTTTTAAATGACTATGAATCAGAGCTAAGATTGGCAGAATTTGGAAGAAATGTTCAGATCTGTATTTGTTTATGCATATAAGCATGCAAGCATGAGTACCTTAGCAGGGACTGCATACGGATGCATAACCCAATACAAAATCTGGAAGTTTTGTTACAAGTACATGTATTGCCGATCATGGCGCTGATTAACATCATGAAATGAAACCATTTACATAAACCTTTTTTATGTAGCCTTCCATTTAAGGTGATCGAAGCAGGCTTCAGCTGTAGTCAACCCTCTACTGTCCTCCACCTGCAATTTGTCTCGGGATGTTTCAGGTATTGATATCAATGAGAAAATTTAAAATGTGCCTACCTGAAGGTTCCAACCCGATTGATGGTTTCCGTGGCAGCAGCTTCCTTGCTCAGCCAATCACTAGCCATCGAATGTACTGATGTCCTGCCTTCTTTTTCTTGGAAGAGCTGGAGCACTCGAACCTTCATGGCAGACATCAGGGAGTTCACATCTGAAAGCAGACCTAATATTAATATTTGTCTCTTAATGTCCACCAGACTGCCATACAATATACATGTATATGATAAAATAGGCATCCATCTGTGTGATTCTTACAGTTTTACTAACCTTTGTAAGGATGTGAAAGGCCAGCTATATAAATTCTTTATAGCTGAGGCCGATAGTCAACTCAGTTTGCTTTAGAAAAACCGATTAGACTATACACTACTGGTTGTTTAATGCCAATGCGTGAGCCTACCTTCTTTCTGAGAAACCTTTTCCAAAATGATGTGCAAACGTTCTGTGGCTCTCTCAGAAGGCACAAATTCTGGATCTTTGACGATAGAAGCAGCACTCTGGATACATGATTGAATAAGGGCATCTACATCAAGGAATTGCTCAACCGATCTATCAATAGGGCGACATCCACCATGCTCTTGAGCCCTCTGTGTTGTCATCTGCACAATCTCATTCAGTCGTTCAGGTGAAGGTTGAATTTGCCATGTTTCATGGTTTTCAAGAACATCGTCATGAACATCGTCAATGAATGAAAGGGCATGCTTTTGCTGGAGGCACTGTCCAATTCCTTTCCCAACACTTCCTTTCCTCACAGATTCCCCTATCAGATCACCTATGGATTGTTCAGACAACTTCATGATGGCAGGCTGGTGACTAACACGAAGGTCGTCGATATATACAGAGGACCACCTTCCACCCTAAAACGGTACCAAATGATTAATTGGGATCACTAGGGCCTTCGGTATAAAGTAAATGACCACATCGAAAGAACTGAAATAAAGGGCCTGACAAAGTCGGTTCTCATATACCTTGGTAATGGTTTTGATTCTATTCCAACACATACACGTACATACACAGATAAAACAGTGACAACAGGTACCCTAAGCCAAGTAAATTCTATCGCAAATTGACAAGTCTGCAAAATTAGATGTTCTGCACGATGCATGAAAATATTATTTGGGTGTAATATTCAATGCTAGCTTGCCTCACTTTTGAAACTAGCCATCATCACATCATCTTACTTACTTGGAATCCAATGAAGCTTCCTGCCATCACTCTAGGCATCTGGACAATAAACACGAAATGCGCCTTTCCTCTCATTGTATTTTTCGACTTGGTGAACTCTTCCATGATCTGGTAGCGTGCACATGCTATCAAGTTACTGTTCCTGTCACCAGAGTCACACTGGAGAAGCATAAGTCGTTCATCATTGTCCTGCTGGTCAAAGAACTTCCTGAAGAAAAAAAACATCAACTGCTGTCACACCAGTACCGGCCTACATGAAACAGAAAAATATCTTACAAATAAAAAGTCTCATGAAGAAGTAACCACTAAGCTTACCTTAACTCCCTGGAAAACTGTTGCTTTGTGTCCATTGCCTGCAAGGCCAGCAGGGTGAAGTTTTTTCCAATCCCCAACCTCCGGGACAAAATCCGAGCATCGTTCTTGGCAAAAAGATGCGACTTTGTGGTCACCTGTAAACAATGCAAAGAAGTAATCCTCAGCAAATTAGTTTAAATTCAACATTATTATCAGTGGTATCTTAAATATGATTTTCAAATCATCATAATCTTCCACAATATACTTTCCTATTGGTCATAATATATCCCATCATTTCAAGCTTAGCATGCTACAGTTCAGCTTACATTCTCAGAGTGAAACAAAAAAACATTCTAAGCTCCACCTCTCACATTCACAAGTTCTCAAATCCAGGTACCTCATAGAAGATATTCCTTTTTTCCTCCAACAGACTTGTTACAAAACAGGTTTTGCGTTTAGACAATACAGCAGTTCGTAAGGCGCGTCAACACATATATTTCTTACCTCCAGGAAGATACCTTCTCCCACTGTCCTATCCTTCAGGAGCTGACTAACAACTTGACTGAGGCTGTCATGAGTTTGCTCGATGAAGTATTTCTCAGAAAGGGCTTTCCATTCAGCAGCTAACCGTGTATCTTTCAGCCTGACAACTGATTCAGGTGTGGCACACATCAGGAGAACATCTTTGCACCGATTGTAAAACTGTTGTAAAACAATCACAGAAATATCATAATCTATGTTATCAATAATACATATATTTGATTTTGGCACATAATTGAAATTCTGGACTCAAAATGTGAAAAGGGCAATTTTTTATCTTATTTTCAAAAAGGTGGTCCTTTATTTCACAACTCACCTTTTCAGCCCATCCAGTACTGGTCTCATCTGCATCCAGTTCCTTGCTAATCTGTAGAACAACAGACGCTGCAGTGTCATCATGGTAACCACAGAATACATCACCAGGGACAATTTCTTTCCTGCAATTAAAGTTACAATTCAGTACAATGTATAGTACAAGAGACACGCAGAGCATTCTACAAAGTTTTTGTGTCATTTGGAAGTTCTATGCCACATGAAATGAAAAGGCCAGGGGCCATTGTGCTCATCGTATGGGTGTTTTGGTGTATGGTAGGAATTCATACTGGTTAAGAAATATCTGCATGTATAGTATATACATGTAGTTCAAATCAAAACCGGTATGACAAGTGATGTATCCTCACTTGGAGTACCTGGCGGCCTCAATAACTACGCTGGCGAATGAATAGCAAGGAATGAGATGAATGACAAGAGAATGGAACAAGTAGTACATGCATGTACCAGAAAGTGAATTTATGGCAGAAAAGGAGATCTGGACAGACTAGATGGAATCAAGCTTAGACAAATGGGGCCAAATTCATAAAGGGCGTTTAACTGAAAACAACATTTAACTACTGAATAGACAGATTCAGGTCCTTCATGTAAATCTTCACAGAATATGAATAGGCCCTGAAACTAATTAGGGAGAAGTTACACACGTCTAACCCATAAACGCCCTTTCTATATTTGGCGCCTAGGGTGGACGGCAGTTGTGAAAGTTTTATTTGAACTGCAGCGAATGAAGTAGTTGAGGGGTTCTTTTGTCTCATCCACTCTTCAATACCTTTAATTTGATGACAAACTCAACCGCCTTTGAGTCAGTCAGTGCAAAACTACTCAATACCTTTAGTTTGATACTATTAACGGGACTGCCATCCTCTAACAGTGTTTAAGTTGTTTAGTAGGTAATAAAAGTAGATCAGGGCAAACCTACTCTTCAACACTTTTAGTTTGATATCAAACACGGACAACACCTTTAGCTTTAACCGTCACCAAGTAGGTCAGTTGAAAAGTAGGTCAAATAAAAAAAAACCAGTATAATATGTAATGTATCCTTGCTGGGAGTACCAACCATAACAACTTTATCGAATACGAATCACTAATGAGCGAGATATCACACTTTCTAGCGAGATATCACACTTTCTAGATTTTCGAGAAACAGATCAGACCAAAATTCAGTGTCAGAGGTAACCTGACCTAGGGGGTCATGTGTACAAAGTTTCAAGCCCATAGCCCTAGCACTTAGCAATTACGAAATGTGCCTCAAACGGTCAATTTACACCATTTGACCTCTGTGACCTTGAAAAGTAGGTCAATCAAAAACACATATGATATGTGATATATCCTTGCTAGGAGTACCTACCATAAAATGTTCATGAAAAACAAATCACTAATAAGTGAGATATCACACAATTTATATTTTAAGTTTTGGCCCCCTGGTGGCCAAGTGAAGAATCAGACTGGACCGAAATTCAGTGTCAAAGGTCATCTGACCTAGTGGGTCATTCATGCAAAGTTTTGAGTTCATAGCCCTAGCGGTTAAGAAACGTGCCACTGTTTTTGAAATAGGATATGACGGGCGACGACGACGGACACTGCGCTGTCGTATAGACTCACCGTACCGGTGAGCCAAAAAACGAAAAGCATTGTGGCTGGTGTATCAAATGAACCAGGTTCCCAGGTTGAGCTCAATCCTACCACAAAAAATTCAAAAGAAGTCCTATTTGAACTCACCGTCTTGACTGAGGTACTGGGGTATTGAATTTCGGTGTGACGTAATCTTTTGCCCACTTCTCAATCCTCTTAGTGACCTTTATCTGCTTCTCACTTAACATGGTCGTCATGGCCAGCACATGTTTTTCCAGGCGGTTGATTAGCGGAATCGGGAACTCCTTGTACACGACCTCCTTCTCGGCAACCACTATCAACCTGAAAATTGTCAATGTTATAAAAAGACAACATCATGATATAATCTGGTCAGCATATCACTTCTATTTTTACTTTTCCCCTCTCGTGTTTTAAAATGATTTTTTTACTTTTAGTCAACCAGCTTTAAAACAGCATGCTACAGGCCTTTTCAAAGAAGACGAATCAGCACCAAAACAAATCAAATGCACACACTCAGAACATGTCAGAAGGCCTAAGCCGACTTCAGACAATGCCAAGTGACACGGTGATCCTTTGTTGAAAGTGAAACGCATGACTGGTCAGCACCAAAACAAACTTCTTCGAATTCGTCTATTCAGTAAGATACAGTATACTACTTTCATTTTGCATCAACTGAGTCATGCCTGGCTCAACTGACTAAGTGCTCCCTCCAAACACCTTCGATCCACTTACCTAAACCTAGCGTCAACCCTACACTTGACACGATGGGTGCCAAGTCCAAGATCCACGTATCTCTCGCCCCCCATGTAAACATAGTACTGATTGAGAGCATCATACAAGGACTCGTACAACGACTCCAGGTTCAGAAGTACCACGGTCTTCCCGGTCTCCATGCACTTCTTAATGCGGTTGATGTTACGGCAGACCTACAAAGAAAGATACGTCAGAGCACGCTTTTCACAATTTCAAGATAGGGATCAAATCGAAATATCGCAGAAATAAACAACAAATCAACGGACATGATCCAAATAAACACTTTTTACTGGTAAGTGGGTCTAATCATGACTATAGGCCTTCTAGTTTCAAACTATAGACCATCTTATTTTAAACTGCACTAAGTAATATGCCTTCCTACGTGGTAAAAATCAATGATTTGACTTTGCTTAAAGATTGCCAGCATACTCCTGGTCATGTTCTTCAATCTGAAACCTGTTGCAGTTTAATAGCATAAAACAAACGACAGACAAATACGAGTCATGTTGCTCATTAGCTTCTTGCAAAGAAACAATTTGGATGGTCCTTTAGAAGCTGCACACAACATTTTAAAGGCCACGACTCCTGCTTTTATGATTGCATGACATGTACAGATCCTCAAAGAGTAGACTTAAAGCTCCGCATTAAATCAAGTTTGATCAAAATTGAAGCACCCAGTCCAGAGATAAAGCAAGATTAACTGTTTTGTTTACATGTTATGTAACAGCCTTGGTTAGGTTTCGAAGTGAAGTCAGGCGGCAAGTTTACTGACATAGATCAGACTGATGTTTGATTTCTTACTATAATGGTATAAATTTGTCTGTATTACCTTACCTTATTATAGGGTATATCGAATGTCAATGAAAAACAGACTTCATATATCAATTTTAAGAGCATTCATTGATATTTGTCCTCCCAAGTAGGGCAATAGCCTGATCTACATCACAACTTTTGCTGAACCCGCCACCTGGCTCTAAGAAGCCAGTTGCTAGCCTGATTAGGTAATCAAGTTGTCAAACACATAATTCATAAATGGCTATATCTTCAAAATGGATGGAGCTAATTGCATTGGGTTTTCTGTATTGTATAAAGTGTTAGGCACACTTTTGAAATCGTCTTACAGCAGAAAATGGCAAAATACCTGGAGTTATGGCCTTAAAGAGTCAGACGAAAGCATTAATTTTTTTTCAAAATACGGTTTACCAGTTAGACACCAGCAAAATAAACAAAAAATAAACAAGTTTCTGTGCAGAATGATGATTGCAACACGAATTGCAATTGGCATTTAAGTTGGCCCTTAAGGACGAATCGTCAGCTCAGGGTTAACTAGTTAAATCTGACATTTTGATTGTTCCGAGAAAACCCCAATCGAAGATTCAAAACTCAATGGAAATGCAGTTGTTTTGAGGAGTGTTTTTGTGCATTACACATCAACCGGTACAGCTACTACAAGTACGATTTAAACTTGTAATTAAAGGTCATTTAAGATAATAAAATCAATTTTGTGCCAAAAACCTACATTGGCCATGCTGGGGAAAAATGATGCAAAAGGAAAGAAAGATATCAAGGTGGCGCAATGTAAACTTTTCTCCAACCTCAAGGAATAAAGGCAACAGGTCTACAACTTGCTACAATGGTCAGATGTGTTTCATAATACTGTATGGCCAACAAACCTGAGTATATTCCTGGTCACTGCGGAAGCTGCTCCCAAAAATGGCAATGAAGTCTTCCATGTTGAGGAGATCCTTCTTCAGGATGCCTAGGGCTGCATAATTCTCTGTCAGGATGAGTAGGTATCGGCTCTCAATGCTCACACCATCTCCTGATAGACATGCTTTGATCAAGCCCTCTGTATCACATTTGGGATCATCCGGCTGAATTCACAATGTAGAAAATGCAGTTAAAGTTTAGACACACAATAGTCCTGTCATTGAACAGAGAAGTCCATATTAAGATCGTTTTTAGATAGAAGCACACAATCAGGCTCTTTCTTGTAAGTGGTCATGCTAAATTCTTTTTGCCCCCAGAATGGACTGCTAATGCCGGGGTGGCTAAGAGGACGAGCTCACTTTGACCATTAAATACTCCAAAAGGCACAGCGCACCACATGGCCTCTGGCAGTCAAGCTCCAAACCTAGCCTTCCCGTGGCCGGGGTGTTTCAGCCAATAGCGGTGGTGCGAAAGGCAAGCCACTGGCGCCTCAAAACAGATTGCTCTGGGCAGATGGAGCTGATCAGCTGTTAAGGCAATTCATCTAGAAGATGGAAAACTCTGATCAAAAACCCGGGCTGATGCTGTCCGATCACCCTCTTATTGGGGCTAAATAGTGTTGGATGTCAGCAGCCAATGGCAGACGAAAGTGCATGATCACTTCAACGGCATAGGGCATAAGAGGAGACATTGCTCCCACTGACCAGCTGACACTTATACAGGGCATGAGCTGCCCACTTTGGTTCGAAGCGAGAAATAGCGGCCAGCCAGTGATCCAGTGATAACCTGGACCATATCGCCATAAGGGACAAAGTAGGCTGGTGACAGTGGGAGGGTAAATGTACCTAATGGAGAGTAGTGCCTGCCTGATCCTGGTAGCCCCAGGACAATAGGCTCCTCCCCGGCTCCTCCCTGCTTTCAACTAAGCTATTGGGAGCATTTGGGGTGCACATTATGGCTTACACTAACTGAAATGCGCAACAACACGAATGCAGTGACAGTACTCAGCAATAACTTAAGAAGACGCATGACTATACCTAACCAGAAGAGGAAAAGTCAAACCCGGCGTCACAAAAGAAGAAGGCGGAGAGGGGGAAGAGGCCGCCGCCTTTTTTAATGCCTGCGCACTTGCGCGCCAGGAATCTTGGGGTCTTGTTGATTTCTCGCCTTTTGTGCCGTGGGGCATTGCCAAGCCTTGCATTCATTTCGTTTTTTTGCCAAGAACCCAAAGAGGTTAATATGTCTAAAGGCATCTAATGTTAAGATAAACTACCCATATCACACATAGCATATTTTTTATAGCCTGAGATCTCTTAAAATGCTGTAATTTGGCATTTTATATCGAGTGTGTCTTCCGAGAACTTAGTCGTCAAATCTACTCCCGCCATGACTGCTTTGGTGTGTAGTATGTCTACTTTCAGGACATGTAGTATTGTTGTAACACATATTTTATCATGATGTAATAAGCCCATAATGGTCCACAACCTCGAGCTACCTCTGTATACCAGTTTGCTGGCAGGTAATTTTTGATGTAACGCTGGACAAAGGTCCTGAAGTGCCGATTGTTGGCACAAGTATTAGTTCCGCCGAATATCGTCAGATGGAGCAATGTCTCATACATGTAAGGTACAAACATTGTATACTTTCAGATTACACAGTTCAGCGTATAGATTCCTCGAATTCACCCAAATAAACAACAAAACAGAATCGAACATGTCGATTCCATAAAGTTAATTTCATAGCAAAGGTAATTCCCACCCACGGCACTTACAGCCGGAGAGGGCAACAGTGCACCGCAGCAGATATTTGATGACAGTTGCGAACCTTTGCGCACAGACAAAGAAAAGGGGCAGCCTTCATGGACAGGTACAAGTCTCATCTCCAGCAGGACTCCAAAAGAAAAGCAATCAAAGCCATGAGGAAGATCAACCCCATCATAGTGGATGGGAACCAGGCAGGTATTCAGCCCTTTGTCGACATGAATGAAATCCAGAGAATGCTGAGAAGGATAAGGAAGGACACAGCGCTGATGGGGTGAAGTACTCTCACTTGAAATTACTATCAACAGAAGAGCTTGAGGAACTCGCAGATACGGTGAGCAGCTCGATGATGGATGGGGAGGTACCCAGCGATTGGCTCCAGTGCAACATGGCCATTTTGCCCAAGCCTGGCAAAGATCACTACCACCTGCAGTCGGTGGAGCCAGGCCAGGAAAGGTCAACCACCTCAAACATTGAGGCTACTGTGCACCGAGTTTAGCAAACATTGCAGCAGCAGAATCACAAGGCACTTGGATTCTTCGACTTCGAAGACGCCTTCAACAGGGTTGACATGGGCATACTAGCCTCCAAAATGAGATTTGGAACATGTAATCCGAGCCATTTCCCGTAACCTCAGGTCTACCACAGGGTTCGCCCACAAGCTCTGTACTCTTTAACATCTACACTGCTAACATTATCTCTTGTCTCAGTACAGTCACAACAACGGGATCTACCTAAGTTGATGACATGATAGCAGCAAGAGTAGGGGATATGCAGCAGGAAGCAGGAGAGGGTCTCCAGGCTGCAAGAAATGCACTCAGGAGATGGACTACCACTAACAACATGTACGTCAAGGGAAACAAAAGCATGTGGGTGTTAGCCTTGGACACCAGAGACAGCCATTCCGCATTACATACGGGGATACAGAAGTACCCTTGGTAAAGCAAGCAACAGGCCTCGGAGTAGTGCTGGATTCAAGAATGAACATGAGTGCCCATATTATCCACCTGAGAGACGAGGCCCTCAAGGAAATCTCTACACTCAAGATTGCTGTTGCCCAGGAGGTTGTACAAGCAAGTCTACTGAAATTGATGAAGGCCACCATGCGCAGCAGGGCCAATTACGGGCTACACATAGCTAGATGTGCATCCAACCGGGCCATGGAACAACAGCAGCATGTGGAGAACCAGGCCTTGAGAATCGTTGCAGGTAGCACAAGCAGGAATGCAAATGACGCTCTTCATGACTGGCTACGGATTCCAACAGTCAGAAAGGGGCAGATCATATTGGGAGCGAAAGCCCTTCTGAATGCAATCAAGACAGGAAGTCATCCCATGCAAGCAGAACTCATTGACAGAGAGGATGCGCTATGATTCGAGGAAATCTGTCCAATCGACAACATCAGATGGGATGGCTGGGTTGAGTGTTAAAAGCACTCCATTGACAACACCATCATCGGCTCTCGTCAATGGAGGGACAGGATTGAAGACCTCAACAATGCCATGGTAAGCGAGTACATCTATGAGAGGGCACCAACTATTGTGATTGCGGTTGATGGATCGATCAGAGACAGTCACTGCCTGGGCCGGAACAGTATGGAAAGACGGCAAAAACATATTCGAATCGCCAACGGGCAGACATGGAAGGTCGACCTCATACCGGGCTGAAGGAGAGGGACTACAGGATGCCCTGGCATGGTTGCCTCAGAACACCATTGAACAAGACCATGCACTGATCCTCACTGATTTACTGAGCTTGGTTAGCAGGTTACAGAATAGGATGGTAATGAGCACATGGATCTCCATCATCCATCTGAAGGCAGGTAAAATTCATCCTCGGTAAAATTTCCTCTAATGGCATACATCCTACACACTGTGGATAGAAGCAACAACGTAGGTATTTGATAACTGAGATATTCCATTCACTTCTTCAACTCACCTTACGTTGTGTACTCATATTGGGGAATTTGTTCTTGAACACCTTTACTGGATTCACATTTTCTATTCCACCGAAGTTTCTGCGGACAGCATGCTCTAACTGATGCCAGGTTAGAGCAGCTCCTGATTTCTCCGCAAAGGCATATACCATTTTGACCAGACTGAAACAATCAATGGTCATAGCTTAAAGGCCATATATCAAGGTTTGAAAACATGCTTGATACTCATGAAATATGTTGAGGGTTAAAAAAACAAGATCCCAGACATTAAAAAAATTCTAATAATAAAGTCATTATTTAGTTATTTCAATTTTCAATTTTAAACTATTTGAATTTCCCACCACACACAACTTTAGATTAGTTCCACATGTGGCCGCTAGGGATTTTTTGATGACGTAGATCAGGTCAGTCAGAACAAAGCAAGATGGCTTCCGCATACAGTTCAGAGAGTGAGAGCAGTGAATTTGAGGATGTTTTGGTCGATACAGAAGGATATTTAAACGTTGAGCCGTACATGTTCGAGCCATTAATATCACTAGATCATAATGAGAGTGATCATTCGGACGAAAGTGATTAGAATTTGTGGTTAATCAATTTGCATGGCAGACCTGCCGATATAGCAAAAAAGACATTGATAGACGGTTGCAGATGCATAACATGTATGATTCTTGAACAGACTAATGTTGCACAATATTGTTTCGCCTCGTCAGTGTTGTATCGCCAGTTATGTCATGACGCTGAACTACTATTGAAAAGTGACGGTATTATGCACAATCATCTTGACGTGACGATATAATGCCGTGCAACGTTAGATAGGCCTAGATGTCAGATGACAATAATCTGTCATTGACAGTGGCTGTCACTGACACTGACCTGTGTCGCTGTCACCTTGCTATGGCTGGAACACAAGAAGACACTATGCGGTATCACAGGCCCCAATAGGGCCTACACATTATGTATAACAACCGACCCCAGCAGCCTCGGGCATTAAATGCAATTGACATGGTTGGAACAGCTGTTTTTAACAAGTGGCATTTAATATTCAGTTGGATGCAGATATCCGGCTTCATGTGATAATCCGTATCGATAAAGTGATCACTGCAAAGTTTGGCCGAAGGCCCAGGCTTCCAACACTCCAAACGTTTGCACTTCCGAATCCACAGCTTCCTCCTCTCTCGTTCAACTGGCTTTGGAAATTCATGAAAATGGGTCCCATCCGTCATTCGATTGTTCTTTGTGCTATCCTTGACACAATTCGGAGCCACACAATACACCATAGTGTATGAAACACATTACTTCCAGGTGTGCATAATTAATTAAGGCCCTCCTGCTTTTATGATTGCATGACATGATCTACATCACAACTTTTGCTGAACCCGCCGCCTGGCTCTAACAAGCCAGTTGCTAGCCTGATTAGGTAATCAAGTTGTCAAACACATAATTGGCTATATCTTCAAAATGGATGGAGCTAATTGCATTTGGTTTTCTGTATTGTATAAAGTGTTAGGTACACTTTTGAAATCGTCTTACAGCAGAAAATGGCAAAAAACCTTGATATATGGCCTTTAATCACATGTATTATTTTGGTAAGATAAATTGACCTCACTCGATCGTGATGCCAATAAAAATATGACATGAAATCTCAGCCAAAATCAATCATAACCAATCCTGAAATAATTCTTTGAAAAAACTGAGATCCACTACTCTTTTGAGGTGCAATGTGGAAATTCAATTATTTGCCTTAACCCTTAAACCGCCAGAGGCGACGATCGTCGACATAAGGGGGAAAGCGCCAGAGGCGACGATCGTCGACAGCAGACGTTTAGTTCCACCTGTCTGCTAAGAGATGGCAGTGAGTGTGCATGTACGCTCTTTGGTACTTCGACAGTGATGCTTAGCACAAAATGGCATCGAACAAATTTCAAGTTTCTATACAAGCTTTTGAGTATTTTATCAAAAACTTGAAGCCCCATTTTCGCGGGAATGACGTCATCAGGAGTAATTAGCGCTGCTACGACTAATTAGACGGATGCTTCGACCAGGAATCGGATGGAAACGATGTATTTAGACCCAGACTTCATATTAAAATACCAAGGGAGGTATAAAAAGCTGATGGAGGTATGTTCTGGCCATATTTTTGTTGATTATGGGTATTTGCACTAATTAACCCCTAATTAGTAAATTTTGGCGGGAAATGTCACAAAAATCGACGGGAATTACCATTTGTATAAAATCATCAGTACATTCCATAGTGTTTGTAACAAAAATAACGTTGTTATTAATCATTTTCAAAAATGCTCGGTTAATTCGGCGCTCAGGGGTAATATGATTTTGTTAATTCGGCGCTTTAAGGGTTAAACATTATCTGAAATAACCTCATTGTTTCAAAGAAAAACAAACATATGTGACTAATTTCATTCAATGAATTACATTTTGAAACAATAATTTTCCTATTCAAACCATTCCAAACCATGCAGGAAATCATACAAAAATAATTTCAGTACCACAGAATTTGGGAAAATCCATGGTTTCAAAACCACACAAAGTTTGGGTTTTCATTCTTTCAAATCATATTGAGGTGCATTGTTATTATTTCAAACTACATAACTACTCGTTTTGAACTCATGGTTCAGCAATTTATGCAAACATCAGTGTTTGAACAGTTACAGTTCCATGGAATGAAACCTTGGAACTGCTAACGAATGTCTTGGCATAGTGTTCACGTAGAGACCATGATAGACAGTGATAGCCCACTGTGCATGTGCAGTGACTATACGTTAGACCATCATATGATACAATAAGTTTGTAAGCAAGGCGCAATTTTCCATGGGGTGGAAACAATGATATTCGCAACTGTTCATGTGATGAAAACGATTAGTTTCAGCAAAGTCTATGGTTTGAAATAATTACGTTGCAACTCATGGTTTGAAAGAATGAATGTGTCAATATTGTGTGGTTTTGAAGCCATGAATTCGCACAACTTCCATGGTATTGAAATACTTTGGTACATGTTTTCCCGGTTTGGAAATAAACCGATGGTTTGATAAATAAAACAATGAGATTATTTCAAATAAAATTGGTATATCTTCAAAATCCCACATAGTGCCTCTTAGTATTGGGTGTAACCAAATATGAATAAAGTCATTAAACATGCTTAGTGTAACCAACACTGAAATAATCCTTTGAAAAAATTGAGACCCACTGCTGTATTGGGTGGAATCTGCAAATTACCCCAAAAATTATTAATTTCAGTGAGGCTCACAATAGTACAATACATTAACTTGTTTTACAGCACAATACCTGTAGAAATCCCTCAGACCAAAAAACTCTCGGATTTCGTGAAATGACATCCGGTAGAGTTCCAAATAAGCATTTGCCATTCTTGGAATAAGTGGCCTTATATCTTCTAACACCTGTTTCTTGGTCGAGCATATTCCCCTAAAATTGTAAAAATAGTCAAGACATAACGAGACCTTTTATAAGCCTCACTGAGGCAAAAAGACAAAATTTAGGAAATTCAAAACAAGTGACCCAATTTCATTATAATCACAACTGAGTGCGAAAAATCAAAAGGGCAATAATAAGGAACTTACTCCGCACTCCGAATGAGTTCATTCTCATCAGGTACATCACGCTGGACAAGAATGCCACGATTCATTTTGGCAGGATCAAGAGCCCAGTTGGAGATTCCAATGAATGCCACCTTCTTGTAGTCAGTAGAAACAACATTATCATCATCATCATTACCATCATCGTCAGTGCGATCATCATCAGGTTGCTCATCGTCTCCACATGTACCATCTTCAAGAAGGGGATGGAGTGTCTAAAAGATGGAATAACTTACTTGTTATCTAATCGATCAAAAAGTCAATCCAATTAAAATATGGCGAAGTCGATATATTTCAAAGTCGATGTATTAATCTTAAGAATACAATCATTAATCTTGCATCTCCCCCACCCATCCCCCATTCCCAACAATCGGGGAAAAAATGTAGCAGACGTTAAACATGCGGACTCACCTTCAACGGCATTCGTGGTGAATCTTCAGCTAATCCGACTTCATCCAATACGACAACTGACACAAACTGTTCCAAGTTCTTTTTCTTCTGGAACATTGCGCACTGTTTGAATGTTCCTTTGATACCATCAGGTGTGGCCAATGGAGAACATTGGAATGATACCATGTGAACCTGTACAATCAATAAGACATTTGAATTGAGATGCCATTCTCATGCTAAATGCATTTGCAGTTTTGTACATCTGATATGAGATTAAGAGAAAATAGTTAATCAAATATCAAGATGGATGATGTAAGAGGGCCATAGCCACTTCAAACACAAAATCAGGGGCAGGTCTTCAATTTGCGATCCTTGATAGCATCACATGTTGCTTTACTGATTATTCAAAAATCGAGCCCTTAGGCCTACCTGCTTTAAGGACTTGAAGAGAGGGGTCTTAGCAGTCTCTCCCTGCATAGCGTCTGTCACAATGAGTTTCGCCAGAGATTTTGAACTTCCAGGCTTTCCAACCAGGAACAGAGGTATCCTCAGCTCAATACACACAACCATCATAAACAGGTTCTCCTTTAAAGCCTGATTGTGAGCAATGTTGGGCTCTGTGATTTGCGCTTGGTCAAGGAAGAGATCTTGGCATCTGAAACAAAATATTCATGTCATATCAGTATATACTTTAGAGGGGTACGCCGTTTGTTATTACTGGTGGTAGAGGAATATTGAAATGCAGTTATACACAATGCCGTCCACTCAGTTATTATGCATACGTCTTTGCTGAAACTTGGTAGTTATAATATTTGTATATCTAGTTACACAACGGCAATGCTGCAATTTATATTTAGTACATTTTAACGTAATTGAAAATTTCAAAATTCAAGATGAATTAAAAATTTTTACGAATGACAATGGTCTTTAAAGGCCTACGCCGTTTGTTGAAAATTTTCAATCTGAAAATTTCCAATTGCGTGAATGCATACTGAATATAAAGCATTGCCGTCGTGTAGACAGATATACAAATACTATGAATACCAAGTTTCAGCAAATTCATATTCATAATAACTGCACTATGGCATTGTTTATTAGTGGATTTTTTTTAAACTTGACCACCAGTAATTAGGAGCGGTGTACCCCTTTAAGATGTTTTTGGTCATCTGACACAGGCAGCACTTTGAGCAAGCTGTGATCAATGAAACTAACTAATCTGTTGAGCACAAATCACGGGGCCAGTCAGTGACATGCACATTCATTCCCTGTGCACAGATATAGCTATTTAAAAAACTTACTGCTACACAGCTTCAGCCTACATGGTCGGTCAGTACGCAAATGACTTGCTCCTCTATGACAAAGCTGAATATGGTTCCATTAGCGCTGATGGCATCGTTTAATGATGGTCACTTTATGAGCAGGCGCCTGTATCATAAGCCTAGTTCCATTTGCACTAATGGTATCTTGATGACAGTCACTTTACGAGCAGAGTTTATCAAGAAGGTAACTTTAAGATATCACTACTATAATGGACGTAGAGGTGTAAAAGTTTGTAATCTAACTCCTCCGTCAGTTCCTGAGAGTCGAGATTGATACAGAGTATGTCTTGGCAGGCTTTAAATTTGGAATTCTGGAGCGATTATGGAGAAATTGCATTTTTATTTGCTTCCATATAAGGGCATGGTCATCATCATAAGGTAGGTTGTCAAAAGTCAGGAGTTCTTATTAGCATAAAGTGGCATTTCATGAGTCAACAGTACAGAAATATACCGAAAAGAAACCAAATTGCAAAACAAATATCGGTGTAAATTGTTCAGGTACCTACGAATGCTATTTATTCTCCCATTTCATGTTAATTTCAGTTACTGTATTAACTTTTAACTGAGAGAAACAACCCCTCTGACCAGTATGGCTTTGCAGGTGACCATGTGATTCACCATCTTCACCATAAGTAAATATTTCTAAACACTCACCAATATGCATCTTTACTTACCAAACCTGCCACCATCAGCCAATTTAAGCTTCTTTACCTCTGTGACCTTGAAAAATAGGTCAAATCAAAAACTCCTGTGACATGTCATGTGTCGTCATTACATGTACCTATGATAAAAATTTAGTGATGATCGAGCCCTCAGTTATAAGGGAAATAGCACTTTTTGTGTTTTCGGTTTTAGCCACCTGGTGGCAATATCAGGACCGAATTTTGGTATCCTGGGTGTCATTATATAGGGGAACATATGTACCACCAGACGAAAACGACGATGGATGACAGATGCCGCACCAAAAGATAAGCCCACTTAAAAGGGATTTGCATGCAGCAGGCCGCTATGTAAGAATACTACTTGAAATGGATATGTCGCATCCTTGAGACCGCAGACCTCAAATTGAAAGCTTAGTAACTCTATTCTGATTGGTGAAAATTATTTTTTTATGCAGAATGGGAAGATATAGGTTGAAACTTAAACATATGTAGTATCAAGAATTGATAAAGACTCATATGGAAATTAATAGATTACCTTTTGTCATCAGTATATGTTTTGCTGTAAATGCACATTGGATGTTGCATGACCGGAGCCTTAAAGGCCTACACCATTTGTTATAAATTTGAAGGATTTAATAGAATTTGACAATCTTCAATTGCATAAATACGTATTGGATATAAATTTCAACCCTGCCAAGTAGACAGATATACAAATACATATATACCAAGTTTCAGCTAAGTTGCATGCATGATAAGTGATCCTTGGCCCCATGATTAAATACGAATGACATACCCTTTTCATGTCGACCATAACGACATAGAAAGGATTCAATACATCTAAACTGGATCTACAATGTACATACTCAAACGGGGTTACGCACTATCATTCTTCACATTTCTTATAACGTCGACAACCTCCTGGTAAGCGCTCTAACCTGGTACCACCTAAAAATCAAGATCAAATACCATGGAAGACAGCGGAACAGGGGGAAAGTAAACTGCAGTGCCATGAAAAGAAACTACAAATGATTCATACCTGTTTATTTCGTCAAGAATACAACGGGGGTCTGGAAGTGCACAAGGTTCTTCGAAATGCTCTGCAATAATGTCTCGATATGCACCTCTGGTTTGTTCTTGCAGACACGCATGGTAGCACACACCGAGTGCAAGGATCAGAGAGCGTGTTACATCTCCAACAGTTTCTTCATCCTGGAAAGAATTCATTCCATGCTTGACTTGAGATGGAAACCACTGCAAGTTATTACATATGATACAGTATTGATCCTGTTCTTTGCAAGATCAATTCCTGTCGAGATGTCCCTTGCACATTTGGCCATTTGCCAAAGCAAAAATCTGCAGAGAGAGCTGAAAATTATCACCGATAGAGATCCTACACATTCACACTAATACTTGGCAATAATTCTTGGATCATTCTTCAAGTTGACAGCATGTTGTCTAATGATTCAGGTAGATATTTTATCCTCCTGGGAGTGCCAGCACACTAGGGCTGAAAGGATGAATGTCGTCCTGGGTGCCGACAAATGGTACCCAGGTTCGAGATCAACTGGACAATAAGCACCCTGGGTGCCATTACACTAGACAAATAGCACCCAGCTTCTTTTCGCCTGGCTTACGGATCTTAGGGACGAGGACGGTTCTTGCAATCTCGTTTTATCTCGCGCCGTGGTACTTGTGGCATTAGCAGTGCGCGAAATAAAAAGAACAGATAAACAGAAAAAAAAACGCGTTTAGGCCTAAAGGTCTTTGAAAGCACATTTCGGCTAGGCCTAAACGCGTTTTTTTTCTGTTTATCTGTTCTTTTTAACATGACATAACATGAAAATATCCTAATAGAAATTACCTCATCATCCAAATCATCCATCAGTTCTTTGAGAAGTTCAATCCGTTCATAGAACCACGCCATCACATTCATTGTCCTCTCAACATCCCGAAGACTGACAAAGCTACATTCATTCTGAAAGAAACCAAGAACGGCAGACACATTTCAATATTTCCTTTCAAGATTCGCTATCTTTTTTAAAATAGCCAAAATATGCAGTGATGTGAAAAAGAGATGGCCTCATGGATCGCTTTCGTATATATCAATCAGGCAATTCTTTTCATGTTTTCAGGAAAAACCCAGCACTAGAGTTTTAAATAAAACTTTATGTAATATTCCGGCTCCCTGGGGGCCAAGTCGAGAATCATATTGGACCAAAATTCGGTGGAAGAGATTATCAGACCTAGAGGGTCAAGTGTACCAAGTTTCAAGTTGTAAGCTTTAATGGTTCGGAAACGTGCCATTGTTTATGCCAATTGACCTCAGTGACCTTGAAAAGAAGGTCAAATCAAAAATCCGTATGATATGCCATGTATCCTTGCCAATCAATACTAAGCTTTTTAAAACTTTTTTAGTTTTGGCCCCCTGGTGGCCAAGTCAAGAATAAGATTGGACTGAAATATGGTGTTGGAGGTTATGAGGTAGAGAGTCATGTGTACCAAATTTCAAGTTCATAGCTTTAGGGGTTAAGAAATGTGCCATAGTTACACTCAAATGGACAATTTATGCCATTTGACCTCTGTGACCTTGAAAAGTAGGCCAAATCAAAAACCTGTATGAAATGTGATGTATCCTTGCTAGGAGAACCTACCATAAATATTTTATGGAAAATCAGAGTCACTTATAAGAGAGATATCACACTTTTTAGATTTCCACTTTTGACCCACTGGTGGCCAAGACAAGAATCAAATCGGACCGAAATTCAGTGTCAAAGGCCACCTGACCTGGGATAGAGACGACAGACAACGATGACGACGGAGGAAGGACACAGAGGTAATGTATAGACTCCCCTATAGTGAGCCAAAAAGGTTAGCCAGAACATGACTTTATGCTCTTTGGAAAATTTAGTATCGTCAACCAATTGCCTATCCAAGTTGAACATGTTAAATGGCATTGAACAACCAACTGTATAATATCTACCTTGGTTTGAATATTCAGAACTTGGTCTTCGCTCAGTAAAAATACATGTAGAGTAAATAATAAATATAACGATGGCCCAGTTACTTAAATGAAAATGCCAGGGGCCATTTTGCTCACCGGTATTTAGGTGACGACTTAATTGACAATGAATGTTTTTTGAGATAGGACCGAGGAAGACTCTGAGGTACTACTAGTATCTGTATCCTAATCATAGGGCACTTCATATGTCATTGCAGTTAAGAAACGTGCCATAGTTAGGCCGCTGTGACCTTGAAAAGTAGGTCAAATCAAAAACACATATGATATGTGATATATCCTTGATAGGAGTACCTACCATAAAAATTTCATCAAAAACAAATCACTAATGAGTGAGATATCACACTATTTATGTTTTCAGTTTTGGCCCCCTGGTGGCCAATTCAAGAATCAGACCGGACCGAAATTCAGTGTCAAAGGTCATCTGACCTAGGGGGACATGCATACAAAGTTTTGAGTCCATAGCCCTAGCGGTTAAGAAATGTGCCACTGTTTTTGAAATAGGATATGACAGATGACGACGGCCCACGACGGCAACGGACGACGGACACTGCACTGTTGTATAGACTCACCGTACCGGTGAGCCAAAAATACAATTTTGTCAATGTCATCGAATAAAGATGTTATGTCCCCGGACTTGTTTATGGAATAAACAGACACATTTTGGAATTGAAATCTTCAGAAATACAGTTGTGTAAAAAGTTTGATGTCAGGAAAGTCATTTTTACAAACCTGTTGTGTTCTCATGAATCTCTGAGAGGCAGCAAGGATGTTTGTGATGACACGATTCAGTTCAGGTCCGTTCGGTATTTGCCCGTTCTGAAACATAGAAGTCATGTAATGCTGGTTTGATAACGAATAAATATGGCCTCTACGACTCCAAAATAAAAATATACCCGAGCAATTATTTTGTTTCAATTCACGCAAAATTAACCCATAGTGTGAGCCACATGTCCTTAACCAATTACAGAAAAAATCTAGATCCAGCTAGGCTCTTTAAATCTAAGCATCCTGGGATTTTTCATCGAGACATGCGAAAAGACATGCATTGCCAACCATAGGATGCACACGACACGAAACGTTCTCATTTCCACGTGCCAAAACCAACGCATTTGATTGCACAAAATTGGCTTGAAGAATCATTAAAATCATTACTAGAAATTACCCTTGCTCTGCAGGGAATCTTAAGCAAAATAGAGTTTGGATGGCCGTAGAGTAAAAGATTATGTTGTGCTGCACGTAGTGTTCCTTGAATCTACTTTTAATACTTGTGGCTGCCAGACGTGCGGGATATTAAGGCTCAACCGAGATTTTAATAACAAACAGAGCTAGAGAAGCAGTGTATTTCAATGATTATAATTTGGCCGGTTAATTTCACAATTTACCGCATCTTCAAAAGAACAATATATTCTGATTATTATTGACTAATGTGATTAGATATATTTAACTAAACCATCTTCTGCCTGAAATCTGTGAAACTCTCAACCAGTGCGAAAGTGATCTCCATAACATGGTCTGATTTCAATATGAAACTGTGAGCCGTTGAATTTGGTCTGGAAGACATGACGGTTGGATATGCAGTAGCTGATATTGTAAATCTTACATGAACTTGGAAAATGATAAAGAGATTTCATTACAATTTACATGGTAGGGGTAATTTTCTAGGGGTAAGGTACATGTAATATGGGTCCTTAGATTGCGTGTTAAGTCATACGCGGGAGATTTGAATAAGAAGCACAGAAAAGCGTGATCCATAAGCTTTGTACAGTTATCAATTGTGGAACATCTTGAAAGCATACATTTGTACATTCATCAAATTTTGAGTGTACGCATATTTTTTTAGTCAAATTTAAAAACACATGACATCCTATATCTATTCTCTTATAAGTTCAAATAATAATTTGGGGCTGCAGGCTATTAGATCCATTTCGGGCAACAGAATCAACTACATCTACAACATATGCAGTAGAAATAAAATGGGAATTAGATTACCATACTACATAACAGAATGTACAGACATTGTACAAATGGGATCTGAATAGCAATTATATGATAATGATAACACTCACGGTCATGTATCTTTGTACCATTTGTTTGATGTACATCCTCTCCACCTCATCGCTGAGTTGTCCAAAGTCCCAGACTAGAGGCAACATGCTCTGTGGGAGTGGTTGAACACGGTACACCAGGTGTCTCATTGGCACACGCCCTGAAATCAAAAACATTGATAAGTTGGTTTATACTTTGCACTGACTTTGCACTGACATCAACATCTTTAAATCAAATATAAAGACTCTGCTCTTTAAAAGAGCCTTCTGTAAAGCGCCTTGAGCGGGACTAGTGCCTGGATACGTGCGCTATAACAAGTTGCATTATTATTATATCAATTTTCTAGGGGTAAGGTATATGTAATCGGTAGATGTCGTCCTGGGTACCCCTAAAAGGTACCCAGGACGATCCTGGGTACCTTTTAGGACACTAAAAGTTACCCAGTTTGAAATTCGCGCACTTTTGAAACCTGCCAACGAGGTTCTTGAAAACGGTACTGTCAAAACCCACATAGTCAAAATGCGAGTTTCTGCCGATGATTTACACAGGTCTCAAGCAGGTCAGGATGGCATGGCTCTTCATCATCACCATCACCATCATCATCACCATCATCATCATCATCATCATCATCATCATCATCATCATCATCATCATCATCATCATATTGCCGTATTAAATCCATTTCACTCCGTTTATGTGCAAAAAATACGATTTCAACAGATCAATAGATCATCCTTCTTGATGAACTGAGCTGATTTCGTGCACTGCAAAACGCTAAAGTACCGTTTTCAAGAACCTCGTCGGCAGGTTTCAAAAGTGCGCGAATTTCAAACTGGGTAACTTTTAGTGTCCTAAAAGGTACCCAGGATCGTCCTGAGTAACTTTTAGGGGTACCCAGGTTTGGTCCTGGGTACCCAGGACGTCATCTACCGATTCGGCCTAAGATTGCGTGTCAAGTCATTTTATTGCTAATGTTAGTTGTGATATTATAGTTTATGTCAAATTACAGTACCTATTTATGTCAATCTGCCAAGTTGGTCTCAAACTGTTTTCCTCGGACTCCATATTCATCCAATATTTTTTTGTTTATGAAGTTGATTCACAACAACTGCATGTCATGATGATACCATAAAGTGTTCAATCATCTTGAACAAATTGTTGAAATTAAATGATTTATTTGAACCTTGAAGTTGATTCAAATAGTTTGGAGATGAAGATCCGCTGAGTTTTCATATATTTATGTAAAACCATTTTTGTAGTCCTTTAATGACAAAGAACATTTTCACGTTGTCTTCCACTTGACCAAACGGTCTAAAGGGTTTAAGTCTGACGCTTGGTTGAATCAATCACATGTGCGTGGTTTCCTCTAAATATATTTTCTAACTTGTTCAGGGAGCATGGAAATGCTATACAAGAGGCAGATTGAAAATGAATGAATATCACTCACCTAGCTTGTCAGCAGTTTTATCTGCTTTGACATTGTATCCAAGTCCAGCCTGTTCAAGGTTCTGTATCATTTCCTTGGTGTGCCTGCAAAAGGGCAATGGTTCAGGTAAACAGGTATGAGAGGTTGCCATTGGTCTGTGCTGGAGAG
This sequence comes from Lineus longissimus, assembly GCF_910592395.1. Classification (NCBI taxonomy): domain Eukaryota; kingdom Metazoa; phylum Nemertea; class Pilidiophora; order Heteronemertea; family Lineidae; genus Lineus; species Lineus longissimus. Next base: position 11,282,378 of record NC_088315.1, read on the forward strand.
CTGAAAAGTCTCACCGACCGAGATGGTACACATTTCCACTTTCTCCCTGAGGAAATCCTTCTCGGCTCATACCAGTTGACAGCATGAGGTCTATTGATACAGGTAGATAATATCATCCTGGCATTGCCAGCAAAGCAGGTCGCAAGGTCTCTCACTTTTAGACCAAAGGAAGATTACGTAACATTGCTATAGCATGCTTCTTTGAGCAATCAATGTAATCAGGACAATGAACAAAACTCAGCAGGGTGAATTTCTCATTGCTAAAAGTTTCTCTAGCATCGATTTGCCATATAGTGTCCCATAATTTGGCATACACATTGAAATTGCCCTGATTGAACTTCAAACCTTTCTGTTAATCTTACTCAATCATCGACATCTGATCAACATTATCATGGTGATACCACCATAATTTGATTTTCAAAACAAGCCAATTGGGTATTATTTTTTGGCGAGGACTTACTTTCTGTAAGGATTACAAGCAGCCACAAATTTCAATCCAGCGTTGGTGCTGATCTGCTCGCCGTTAATACTGTTGTCACACATAATCTCCTTGATGAGACCAATGGCTTCAGTAGTGTTGGCTTCATCGAAGAACAGGATGGTGTACATCTTGGGGTTGTTCTCCCTGTTCTTAACTGCTAGTTTCTCCGCTTCCTGAACTTTCTTGATTATGTCCAAATGAGTTGTTCCACCATGGATCTGAAGTTTGCAAACTGTCTTCTTTAAAAGGATAAACAATCATTGGCTGCACTTGACTACATAGCATTTTTATCCACTTCACTGGCCCCCTATTGCGGGTTTATGTTTAATGGCTAGCCATTCGAAATGGGTTGGCGCCCTCGTTCTCTGCCCAGGATCAAGTAACCAGTGAATGGTCAATGCTAAATGGACCCCTGTTACCTTCGAACAACAATAACTTCAAATCAATATGTCACAACATATCGGAGTTAATCCTAACCAATAACAAGCGTTTTAGAAAAAATGGGCCGAAAGACTACTCTGAACTCTTATATATCGCTTTACCTTCATAAGCACAAGGTTCTTGATATCTTCATTCAGTGGTACCTGCAGATCACACATGAACTTGATGAGCCGCGTCTTTCCACACCCTGTCTCACCCATCACTACAACTGGGATACCACACCTAGGCACATAGAAAATTTTACTTAACATTATTTTATCTTATATTCAGCTCCATAGAACTTTGAAATCAATGATCTAACTTCAGAACACCTCGATCACAATTATGTAAAACAATCCACCCCCAAAGAGAAGAGAAAACAAGGCCAGTTTTCACAATGTTGCTGATAATTGTCTTTTTAAAACCAGCTGGCTACTAGCACTCTTCACTACCAAAAAAAGCATGATGTATGTTATTATGCATACCTAAACCGCATGTAAATTGCCAACATCTTTTTCACGTTGTCAGTTGTAAGTTCGTAGGTTTGGTCAGGATCGTTCCAGTTGGCATCGTTCATATCATCCAAACCCATCACATTACGCAGCCGTTTAATTTTGTCAATTCTGAAAGTAAGTGGTCCACCAATAAATTCCATGATCAAAACCAACCTTGAGATCAGCATTTAAAAAAATAGCATCGCAAAGCGAGCATAACCCCTCAGCTCACACACGCTGGAGGTGACATGATGGTGAAGTTAGCTTAGTGGACTACGCGCATCACTCATGAGATAGGTGAATGTAGTTTGTGTGAAAACAGGACCTTTTTGGCTGTCGAGCAAAACTGCAACTGTACATAATGGCATGATAAGTCCATTAGACCATCATCAAATTCGAGCATCAATAGTTATGGAGGCACGCTATGTTATATAACCTCTGTCAAAAAGATATCAAAGAAAAAAACTTGGGTTTTACATGTATGTGATGAAGTCTCACGAGCAGTGTCCACAGTAAAAATGTCATGGTTTTAGCAGGCAGCATTCATTAGATATAGCAAAAAGTAATTGTTCACATAATGCACCCTCATGGGGCCGAAAATCATCTAAACTGCCAAAAGGCACAATGGCACCGTAAGAACTTTGAACCATCCAAAGATGAAATGCCTAGCATTAAGGTTAAGGAGATCCGGAAACGAGTTTTTCAATGGACAGACGGACAGACCCTCAGATGGACAGACGGTGCCCTCCTAGACAATTATACCACTCTAGCCGTAATGGGCTGAGGGGTAACTAACCTTTATGGGCTGTGGGGTAATGATTCCCCAGTCCAGCAATGCCTTCAATCATTGACCCACAAAGGAAGATAATACGTGAGTTTGAATATCAGTTTCAGGCACGAAAGGTTTTCGGAAACAATATTTGTAGAATCTACAACTGCATAGATGTCTGCAATGTACCACAATAGGGAACTTTCGCAAATCCCTCAAAACAACTATACTCAAACGCTTCTCTCATTGTTTGACCGCCTGATAATGCAGTCGTACAATCGAATAGGCCTCACGTTGACGTTCCGAGGGATTGGCAAAAAATCCCTTATAAAAGATGACTGGGAGCTCCAATCAAAGGTTCAGTGAGTTTAGATTTAAGAAACAAGTGGCCCAAGGGTTTGGCACTCAGCTGAAATACATGGGTACAATGAACACAAAATGGAAAGTACATTGATGGTACTGGTCTCTTTCAACCTCGATTTTGTTAACATATTCATATGCCAAAATATAACGCATGCATACCAAATGAAAAAAGACCCTTGGACAGATTATGACAAAATGTGCCACTTATTAGTGAAATATAAGAGCTTGAGCCCTATGACCTTGAAAAGTACGAATTGATGGATGGAAGGACAAACACCTCTCGAACTTTAATGGAGAATCCATACCACAGAGGTCAACAATATACCAAAGTAAAAGGTGACAGTTGACTTCAACAGTGTAATAAAATCAAGTCAATGCAATGAAAAGTACATAACTGCAGTTGTAGTTGCTGAACCTACCTCCTAAGTGTGTCGAAGTTCTCAGTGAGTTTAACGCCATTTCCTACCAGGGCATCAAAAAGTTGTCGTGACATGATATTTGTATTCAGTATCTGTCTCGTCTGATTATCGATCAGATTACCGGTCCTTCTGTCGATGTTGAAGCCAAGAAATGTGAACGTTTGACCATCAGGGTTAAAGAAGATGTATGGATGTGGGCTGCAAAAATAGAGACTATTAAGATGCTTTTTCTTGATATCAACAAATATATATACTGCACTTCAAAAGTATCTTTCAGAAAGCAATTCTTGTTAATATAAATGAAAATTGATGTCTACTTGTTGTTTAAAAGTGGTTCTGATAAACTTTAACATTCTGTAGCACCAACCTTGACTCCCATCTCCTACGTAGAGCTAGCAGACCATCATCATTCTCAACCTCTCCATCTTTATCTTCATCCTCTCCTACCTACAGTGATAAAGAAATTCTTTCAAGTTAAATTCAAGTTTTTGGGATCACAAGGTCTCTCATTTAACTAAATGAAATGGTCCAGGGACCATGTGCTCACCTGTGTCAAAGGGAAGGCTATGGAATCAGTGATTCTGACATTGGGAAAGCTGTATATATCATTTTATGGTCAGACCAGCAATGGTCAATGATCCTGTATGGTCCACATGATGTGCATTTGTAAATACAAGGTCTAATTTGGTGTGGTAATCAGTTGTTTCTTCAGTGACAGACGACCTTGACCTTGTGACCTTGAAAAGTAGGTTGAAAAAAATGCAGAGGATATATGATGCAACACTGCAAGAAGTACCTACCATATTTTTTTCTTCAAATCTTTCACTTTCAGACCAGTAATAAGAGAGAAACCCCATATTTTCATTTATATACAATACAATAGATCATTTTTAGGGCGCTTCTCAGAACGGAAAAAGCTGTTAAAAGCGCCACCTGGATTTATGATTAAAATTTCCCAAAGAGCCAAGTCTTTAGCTGGCCTCTGAATGACACATAGTCCTCAGCTGATCTCAGAGAGCCGGGCAGGCCATTCCACAGCCTTGCAGCGCAGACAGAGAAACTCCTGTCCCCATAATTGCTTCTGGTGCGTCGCACTGCAAGACTGCATCCTGATGATGTAGCACGCGTAGTGCGGGAATGAACAAATGGACTGACCAGCTCCCTGAGATAGATAGGTGAACTGTTCCCAAAGACGGCCTTATGCGCCATGCAGATGATCTTAAACTGCGATCGCAGGTGCACTGGAAGCCAGTGTAACCGCTTCAATACTGGAGTCACATGGTGGCGTTTCCGTGTCTTTGTTATTAACCTGGCCGCAGAGTTTTGCACTTTTTGCAATGGGGCAATAGTCTTCTTGGGAAGACCGTGGATGAGACCATTATTATAGTCAAGGCGGGAGATCACAAGCGCTTGGACAAGTCGCTGTGTACTGGCGGTGTCGAGGTACTTTCTAATTCGGCCAATATTGTGCAAATTAGAGAATGCGCTTTGACAAATCTTTCTCACATGGACGTTCATGTCCATGTGTTGGTCGAACCAAGCACCCAGGTCTCGCACAGCATCACAGCGGCTTATAACGGTCCCGTCAACATTAAGTTGAGTCACTGACGGACTTCTACGAGAAGAAGTTATTGCCAAAAACTCTGTCTTTGAGCCATTGCAGCATAGATCGTTCACAAGAAGCCACAGCCCCACACTCCGAATGCAACATTCCACTCGTGCAACAGTTAAACTTCCAAGTCCTAGATTACCATATGGAAAAATACCAAGTAGCTGATTTATGACCTTCGGCCCTCTGGTGGCCAAACCTTGAATCATGTGAGACCGCAATTTGGCCTCTGAGTAGCGATCACCCAGGGGTACATGTGTACCAAGTTAGAGTTCAATAGCTTCAGCGGTTACAAAACGTGCCACTGTTGTCTAACAGCAGTGCCCTGGACGACCTTGACCTCATGACCTTGAAAAGTAGGTAAAAAAACCCGCAAAGGATATATGATGTAACACTGCAAGAAGTACCTATCATATTTTTTTTCAGATTTTTCAGACCAGTATCAGGCAAGTAATCGCATATTTTCACTTTTAACATTTTGTCTCCTATTGGCGGAACTGTGAATTGTATTACGCCAAGATTCAATCTCTGAGTAGGGGTCACCCAGGGGTATATTTGTACCAAGTTTAAGATCTCTGGCTAAAGTGGTTACGAAACGTGCCACCACTGACTAACGGCGTTGCTGCCGACTAACTTTGACCTCTGTGACCTTCAAAAGTAGGTCAAATCAAAAACCCGGATGGTATGTGATGTCCCATTGGTAGAAGTACCTACCATATTTTTTTCAAATTTTTCGGACCGGTAATAAGGGAGAAAACACAATTTTTCCATTTTTGACCTCTGGCCGCCTGGTGGCAAAACCGTGTATCATATGAGGCTGCGATTCAGTCTCTGAGTAGTGGTCACCTAGGGGTACATGTGTACCAAGTTAGAGTTCAAAAGCTTGAGTGGTTACAAAATGTGCCACCCATGTCTAACGACGACGACGACGACAGACGACGACGGACACTGCGTGATGGTAAAGGCTCACAGGTGAGCCAAAAATGAGTGACTCCAGGGCCTGATAAGTGGTAATGCAAAGACAAGAAATTTGAGTGCAAACGCACGAGAGTTCCCGCATATCAGCACCGGTTCTTGTCAAGATGAAAACAGGAACGATTACCTTTGTGCTTGAAAGATACCCAACTCCCAGATGGAAAAAGCCTTAGTACAAACTTGAAGGAAACGTGCACATCAAATTGGCTGCAGGAAACTGCAATCATCAATTCCTAGTTGACTGCGCTGGAATACTATACTCACATTTACACCAGTCCTGCAGAAAATGTTATCCTTACCTGCGGTCGAAGTAACTGTGGTGTTTCTTCTGACACCATCAATGATCGTGTGGCAAAGTCCTGAATGATACATAGAAGAAGCGTACACATTCATAGTCGTGAAATCAATTCAATATTATCCTGAGCAAGTAAAAGATTTGTACACGGTTTTTTTTAGATCCACGGAACACAATCATCTTCCTCTGATGTTCAATATTTGACACCGCCTCCATTGCCTGCCAGTTCTAATGCACTGTTTGTGGTGAGCAATCCCATTTTTTATCACTCTAGGGCAAAATCATTTGTCGTGGCAGTGGCAGGAGTTTACTCTAGCTACCTACCTTTGACATCTGAACCATGAACTTCACCACAAAGACTGTGAACCCAGGTAGAAACTCCTGGGCAGAATCTGAGCAGAAAGCAGAGCGCTCTGCATCAGCTAGCTGAGTGTTGAGGAAGGAGGCAAAGTTGTGCAACTCAGACCAGGAAGGATCACCATTCTCCACACCACAGTAACTAGATAAGAAAGGAGATTGGTCAAATATTTCTCTCATTGAACATTCACACCAGTTTATCAATTTAAGGTCCACCTTCTTTGTAGAGTATTGTGCCAATTATGTTTAACTACCACTCGACATTATTGATAAACGGCAAAACATCAAAAAGGCTCTGTCGTGCGTGTTCGTTGTATTTTCTTGTGGTTCAGGATGCAAGATATAAACATTGCTGTAGTATAGTCCTCCTGCGCGCAAATCGCTGAAACATAATGGCTTTGGTGAAATAGATTGATGTGCAGTACGTATTTGAACAAAAGGACATTTTCAAAGTTCACGTTATAACATGTTTCGATTCCCAATATTTTCTAGACATTGTAAAAAGGCCTTTTTGGTGGTAGTCCATGGCAATTATCAAATATTTTTATATGTGACGTACAGAATCAAAAATGTTTGTAAACTTTGCAATTCTTAGAGCCTGGAATTAGTTTCTTCGGATTTACCACCAGGGATTCTACAGAAACACAGAAAGTCCTGGCTCTTTCACAGCATGCATAAAAACAATATAAAATCTAGTCAGGATGTTGTTCAGGATGGGACTAGCACAGCATTGCTTGGAGAATACCTAGGTACTGGTAGTGTCTGTCAGAAAGGGCAAATAATGCGAAGGAGAGCAACTGAAAAATAAATGAATATGTGACTAAATAGCGCTAAATCCAACTGGTCGCTTAAGGTGCGTCACATCAATACCCCCAGCTGTTGCAATTGGCCTATGCTCTCATGAATCAATCTGAATCAACAGTATTACTAACCAATAACAGGTCCGAGCAGCAACTAATCATGAGTACTGCTCGGCAATGTGCAAGGCCTTTGCTATTATATGTAGCAATTGCAATGAAAGTGAAAACTTGTTGTACATCCGCCTGTAGAATCCCACACAAATTACAAGAAGAACAATATACTTACCTCAAGAGCAACTCCAACCATAAATACAAACGACTTGACTGCGTTTCAGCGGAAGTGAGCGTCTTGAGGTGATTGAACGGTCTTCTGAACTCCTGGTGTTTGCATATATCTTCATATATCAGGGGAACGTTGACCAAGAAACCTGAAAGATTCAAGAATGACCTGGAAAACACCTGATATCATGTTGGCCATTTAAAAGGTACGCACTTCATCTCCTTAAAGAAGCAATTGATAATATGAACTGACTTATGTTGCCATAGATAATGAAATCCAACCACCCAATCATTTACTTCATTCAAGGCATCAACAATAAACTGAGCATGAATAATTTATGCCCTTCCTGGAAGGCTATGTTTTCAAATATCTCAAACTGTATTGACCTACAAAGCAATTTGCTTATGGTGAAGAGAATGACTTTCATTGAATTGGTAATGGTCTACATTTTACATGTACTGGAACTGTATATATCACCTTCAGCAACAGCAACAGTGCAACAAAAACTTCAGATTGAAACACTGATATACACAAGAAAATATTAGCAGCATTTGAAGACCATGATCCTGAACCATAATATGTAGTGCATTAATCATAGTGACATGGGCAGGGTTCGCACAGCAAAAAGACTTTAATGTATAACTCTGAATATCTCCCATTGTTATATAATAGTATTACACACCCCAAAGCCTCAAAAAACATAAACTGTCAGTCCCGTCAAGAAACTTGGTTACAATCTCGCAGAGTGTGGCATTCATGTGACAAACCCATCATTTCTGTCCAAGATTAATGTAATGAATACGAACAGCAATTTATCAAAGCCTCCTGGTTGCTCCCTGAAACCCCTGACTGATTTCTGTGGAGACCGGGGTAATAATTTGATATCCCAAAGCACTTTGAGTGAGAACACTAGTGTCACGGAATTGTGCTATAGAGTAGACTCATTATTATTATGATTAATATTATTATTAATTGCTTCCACCTGGACTTTAAAACACTTTGTTTTGGTGATTCAAGTTTGTCTGGTTAAAAAACCTGCATCAAAATAGCTTAAGAGTACGATGCTTGAAGGGTCATTGTGCATGTCACTATGTGTGTGTAAGGAGGTGCGCATGTTTACAAAATTGAATGAAACGGCCAGGGGTCATTGTGCTCACCGTATAGATATTTTGTGGTTAGGAATTCGACCTGGTTAAGAAACATGCTGCATGTATAGTAATTGCAGTTCAAACCAAAGTCGGTATACTTGCTTGGATCACCTACCATTAAAAAATCACCATAAATAATTCACTAATAAGCGAGATATTGCACTTTTTCCCTTTTTAGTTTCGGCCTCCTGGTGGCAAAGTCGAGAATCAGATCGGATCAAAATTCAGTGGCAGAGGTAACATGATATAGGGAGTCATGTGCACCAAAGTTTATAGCTTTAGCGGTTAAGAAACATGCCATAGTTACACTCAAACCGCCAATTTTCACCATTTGACCTCTGCGACCTTGAAAATTAGGTCAAATCAAAAACGCATAGGATATGTGACGTATCCTTGCTAGGAGAACCTACCATAAAAATATCATTGAAAGCAAGTCACTAATAAGCAAGATATTGAACTTTTTACATTTTTTTAGTTTTGGCCCCCTAGTGGCCAAGTCGAGAATCAGATCAGACCAAAATTTAGTGTTAGCTGTTATATGAATAAGGAGTCATGTGTACCAAATTTCAAGTTCATAGCTTTAGCGGTTAAGAAACATGCCACTGTTTTTGAAACAGGATACCGAAGACGACGACGACAACGACGACGACGGACACAGCAGTGTTGTATAGACTCCCCTACGATGAACCAAAAAGGAGTAAACTGGCTAACGTTTGGAAGGTCCTACGGTAGAATGTTCGCTTTTGATCTCGGAGGTTTTGAGAGTCGTGGCTTCTAGAACCCTAAACCATGATATGTCAGTAAATAAGGGCCGGAACTTTTTTGCTAGGGGGAGGTTTTCTACTGATAAAACCAGGTCAAGGTGCCTCAGGTTTGTGTAAATATCAGTCACGTGGCAGACGGAACAGAAGCTTCAATGGAATACCTTCTGGGTTGGTTTCATTCCTCAGCATAGCCAATGTTTCCTTTGGAGGATGACAAGTCACACTGGGCAGAATATTCAGCATCTGGTGGACATACTGGACTTTATCACTCGCCTAAACAAAAGACAATGGAGAGGGGACTATTCAGCTTTCACACCTTTTGAAAAGGGACAACTATAATAATATGCAGTAGAATAATGATTGCAAAATTACGATATTCATAACGCAAAAAGGAACAACACAGTGAGCACAGGTACTATACACTACTGATTAGTGATATGCCGATAGCCACTTAACAATCACGTGCATGTCGAAGATTGGCGGAAAAAAATCGACCGGCACCTCTTTACAACTCTTCATTGAAAATCATCCATTTTAAAACTGCTAATGAGCCTAACTATCAGTATGACACTACTCACAGTTGTCCTTTGCACTTCCTGTTTCAAGAGAGGCAAATTCTCAATCATGTACAAGTCAGATGGATGGCGTCTCCAGCATCTCCCAGTAGCATCTTTCACGCAGCGGAGAACAAGTAGATTGAACAGAACATGGTTGACCCCTTCCACCACCTGGTAAAATTGTTGACATGATCAAGTAAAAACATACTGTCTGCATACCCACGCTGATCGAGGTATTTTCTTTGCATGCTTTGTGTTATTTCTGCTCCAAGCTCTATCTCTGTCAACTCCAGAACAGATGGAAATCAATGTCCAGTATGCACCTCACGAATTCTACGAGGGGTGGATGTCTTGTAATTGGTTCACTTTTGCAGATTTACGAGATGAAAAACATGTTTTTAATCTGTTTTGACATGTTACTCCTCTAACATGTTGTCATTTTGTATTGTCAATGTGTCTTGTATTTTATTCTCTTTTATATCTACTTTATTCTATATACCAATGTATTTTGTTTTACAAGGATGAATAAAGTTTGGTAATTCATTATAACTCGCATGTAGCTTCCTCCCGGGCGCCATCAAAATTGATTACATCTTTAGCAATAATTTGCATAGCTAAATTGATTTCTCTTTCACTTGGTGCCACATGTCTTGTTTAAAACATAACAATTGCAAATACAATATACATGTATCCTATTAGCATTACCAAGACCTTATTCTTGATTTTTAAAAAAAATTTAGATGCCTTCACTCTCGACACCTTTGAACTATTAGCATATCTCCGTCCAGAAGTGCAATTAACTTTGATGGTCACCTTATCACGGCTATTCTAAAAATTAATTCAACAAAGTTTTTGCCATTCAGATTTGGAAAAATATGAAAATAATTGTTTGAAGATTTAAAAATTCCATACAGGAAAATGTCAGCACCTCCACGCGCAATCACCATGTTTCAGTTAAAAAAAGTAGTATACTCAGTAATTGGAAGAATAGATAGTTACCGGGACTGAGATTCATGACAGGAACAATCTGTTTTGTTTACCAACATGTAATTAGCAGTATAATTTACTTGGGCATTGAGGACGATAACCGTGTGTGCATGGGCGTTGAGGGCCATTGGGGCCATAGCTTAGGCCCATTTTGTGAGACACGGGCATGCCATATCTTAGGCCCATTTTGTGCGACTCGGGCATAGGATTGGGGTTGTCTGAACAACTCATTGCCAAAAATATCAAGTAATTACCCGATAAGCAACACAGTTGACAAACATGCATTTCATTTCCACGTTAACAAACAATTTTCATACGATCTACTTTCACATCAGTATACACACACTTGGGAGGGGACCTTTCTGCCAAGAGTGAGAGTACTCATGCGTACGGGACAGGGGTCCAAAAAATGAAAAACGATGCTTAAGATGGCTCCTTTGAACTCAATATTCGAGCTTGGATAAGCATATCACACTCGATCAGCTGACAGAATAGACATGTTTTTCTACAGGTGGATTCAGACTTCATGATATTTATGTTCCGTACAGAAGATTTCATTTGAAGCAAAACGGTTCCAGATTGAAAAATAAACATCAACACTCACATCATGTCCAATGTCAATGTGGAACAGGGTTGGTTTTATCTCTTTCTTCACATTGCCACGTTTTTCGACCAAGTTTGCCACCAGGTTAGCATCTGTCATGTGTCTTTCATGAAGGCGGACAGTTATGGCCTGACACCCAAGTAACTCGCTCCGTTTCTTAATCAGAAGGCTCTTCCCAACCCCAGCTCTTGAGGATTTGACAAGACGGACAGACAATCTACAGGTTTAAGAAAGACATATATAGATAAACGTACTACATGTCAAAAATGACATTGAGGTAGTCTACAATTGCAATATCATTGCTGAACCCTGCTCGAAAAGCGAGTCCTAATTAGGACTCGTTTAACCCTTTCACTGCCGGAGGCGCACTTCTGCGACAATCAATATTATTCCTTTTACTGCCGGAGGCGCACTTCTGCGACAATTATCCATACACTATAAAACCATTGAAATTTCGTTATTGAGCGTGGTGAGCGTAAAGTTTGATAGATGGGGCGGTAGTATAGATGGTTCAGCAAAACATGGTGGATGGTTTTATATTTCGATGTTTGGAAGTTTATCGAGTAATTTGAAGCCAAAATGACCAAGAAGAAACTGACTGTGTCTGAGGTCCTTGATGAGCTGGATAAAGTGAACGATTCAGACTCTGGTGAGGAGTTCGTCGATGATGATGATTTAGATCCTGACTTTGATGTAAATGATGAACAAATTAGCGATAATGAGAGTGTGTATATTGTGTTTTGCCAATTACATAGTTTTTTCAAAAAAATTGTCGTCCTCATTATAAATTCAAGATGGCGGTATGCAAATTAGGGCAAATTATGGTCCCATTTTGAAGATTAGGCAACACTGAACAACTTTTATATACATTGTTTTGCTCTATCTCCAGAGGCTTTCTCTCTACAGGGTGGAGAAATATCCATACTCAAAATCATGTTAAAACAAAGAAACCTACCGGCAGGTGAGGTAGCTAAAAATTAGAAGCTACCGGCAGTGAAAGGGTTAAGACTTTTACAAAAACGTCTAAAAGTCTAAAAACTGTCTAGAAATAAGGCTCATTTAGGCCATATTTAAGACCAGATTTGAAACGATAAGACTCAGAGAAAAAATATTGTAAAAGGATATCCCACACAAACAAGATTTGCAGCACGATCAGTGAGTTCATTTTAGCCTTATTGTTAAAATGATTCAAATGATATGTGAAATATATGTCCGCAACAGTCGCATCAGTTGCATGACTGGCTTTGAAAACTTCTTAATAACCAGTATTCTTCCATGAAAATGGTCAATATTCAGGTATTATTGCCTGATACAAATTTTAATGGTTCCCTTACTTTTCAAATTCAACCTTTGCTGCTGAGTTCCCACCACAAGAATCCAGGTCCTTCTGAAACTGCCGATGGAGGTAGTCCATTACTTGCTCAGTTTTACAGGGAATCAATGACCTTCTGTCTCTATCTAGAGCTGTAACAATGCGCGAGGTATCTTCCCTCTCCGCAGAACAGATGATTGCCAACCTGAAGTCTTGAAATTAAGAGTTCTTTAAATAATAGGCCTACATAGATAAGCAGTACGAACTTCGCTTTTCAACCTGTGAATTGGCCGATTTTTTTCAAAAAGGTTTTAAGTATTTTAACCACATTATGTGATCCATGTTGACTACTTTATCGACTGCTTTGGATTATTGAGCTTTATTTTCAGGGATTACAGTTGACCTACCACACTGAAAAATGTTTCAACATTTTGTAGTTAGCTGGTAAGTTATTTTAAGGAAGCAGAAATCTAGAGAACCAAGTGAGTCTTCAAAAGTTGCGGCCAAGACAATTGTTTGGGTGATGTTGGCCAGCCAACAGCTCTCAGTTTTGATGCAAAAACAATTTTTCTACCAGGTGGCAAACTTAACCACAGTGATTCAATTAAAGGTACCTTCTTTTCCCTTGATGGAACTATCAAGTGACTTCTCAACTTGGTCGCTCACATCATAATCTAAGAGGTCTGCATTTACAAGACAGAATATCTTTCTTTGCTGATCATTCACAGCCCGCTGCCACAGGAGCTCAACCTGCACGAAATAACAGAATTTATTTGAAACACAATTCTTTTCTCAATAATCCATGATATATAATATCATACTTCATACACAGACATAGCCCAGGCTGCAGTTGTTTAACCTCTTGAGTACCGAAGTGCACGCCCTGTACCGGGCCCAATGATTCTATCAGTTTCTTCATCATCATCTTCTTTACCACTACTGTCATACATACAACTGTCATCATCGGTACTAAAACGTGCCCAATTCAACCGGCGACTCATAAACGATGGCGTAAATACAACGAAAACAAACGTGACATCGAAGATATTTCACTAAAATGGTCGATACACGTGTTGGCAACAGTGCCCCTTGACAAAATTCACGGAATGGTCGGTATAGCCATCTATTTGTAAAAAATGGAACTCTAGTGGAAGCAGACGATACACAGTGATCATAATACAGCCATACAAGTGTGCTGGCAGTACTGGAGTATCAATGATAAAACAATATAATATGATATAAAATGACTGCAATTGCGGACACTAAAAGTACAGAGATGTTAGAATAAATGACCGAAATTGCGGTCACTAATGGTATTCAAGAGGTTAAAAGCACAAACTTCTTCGATTTCAATTCAACCCATCTAGATTTTCAAACCGATGTCAAACCGAAATGTACCAGCCTCATAGTAAGGGTAATGACATATCAAGGAGCAGTTGAGCAACTGAACAGTGAGAACAACTTTGGGAAGGTTTTTCGTAGCCTGCAACAAGATGGCTTTTCTTGTATAAGAACAATTACTCTCAATCATTATAACACAATTAATGCCCCAGTAAAAAAGACTACGCAGCATTGCCGCAGCTAATTTGCATTCCATCCAAAACTATTTGCCAAAACAATCTCCAACTAAAGGAAGCATACATGTACCTAATGTCATTAAAAAATTGCTATATATAAAAGAGACAGACTAAAATTGTGAGAACATGTCCATTGTTTTTTAGTTGACTTAATGGAATAAATACCACCTTGTTTGCATAATATATAGACAGTCTCACCTCCTCAGCTGTAGTGTGAACTGTGCACAACAAGACTTCATCATCATTTGGTAGTGGCACATCTTCAGGTTTGTCATCCATATACAAGCTCAGAGCAGTGATATACACATCATCTGCAATGGTAGATCACACAGTTAATACTGTTGCTATAGTCACTCAGTGTTCTCCACAAGGCTATTTGTCAGGGTGGCCCACCCTACCTTGGAAGATACACCCTACCTTGCTCTATAACTTTGTAGAGGGTTCCTACAGGGCCACCCTACCTCAACTGGCTGGCCACCCTACCTTGTGTTGAACACAGCGTCATGAAAATCAAGGGTATCACCCTACCTTGAGAAAACCCTGTGGAGAACACTGGTCACTATAGTCTCAGTAAAAGATACCAAAAAATAGAAAAACAAATTTTACTAAAATGTTACCGTTAAACGTTAAATTGTTGCTCAACATTGCCTCATGGACATGTTTGACATCACTAATTCATTAATATGCATTTGAATCTAAATGGATTTTGATTCGAACGTTTGGATATTTCACTTGTCATTTGCACTTACCTTCTGGACAAACGATGAGGTTAGGTCGTCCTGACTTCAACACTGGAGGGAAGGATCTCTTTATCACAGTGTTTTCTGAAAAAAGGCAACATTGTTTTAATCCATCACCCAAACTAACTGGTCAGGACGGGCAATCATTGTAATAACCTGTGGAGTTGCCTATCTATTCATATGTATAGCAGGATCATAATGAAGAGAGTTTCTCAGGTCACTCCATCTCTAAAAATGATAATTGCAGCTATGTTATAGATTTCTAGGTCGACTGCTTCTGACAACCAAGTCTACCTTACCTCTGTCAGCAAGTGCATCTAATATCATGCCAAGGTGCTTCACACTGAGGTAGTCCTTCACACTTGTCGAGACATTCTCAAGGAATCCATGCCACAGGTCCCTCAACTGATCACACAGTCCCCTAAAGGGTAAGCAAAATGAAAATGTCAAGTAATGTTGTATATTATTTTTCACTTGAAACGACCATAAATGATATGGATTTACCCTTTCATTGCGTCTACCCGGTAGTACTGGGTATAATAAAATGTTAATGTGCATACCCGGTACACCAGGTACTCAATAAATCCCTCACTAAAATTAGTGCCCGTATTGCAAGTTTCATCGAACGTTTTTTCTATAAACTAGAGCATATTTCCATGTGTTCTAAAACAGTGAAAACTAAAATGGCCGGGCGCACAAGGTCCAACGCACCTTTTTTTCCCTGAATAAAGTGTACCATAATAGCTCATCGAGCTACGCCTTTAACTGAAAATGCTAGGGGCCATTGTGCTCTCCATATAGATATTTAGTAGACAAGGGCTATAGTATATATGCTATTTAACATCTGTGACCTAGAAAAGTAGCTAAAATCAAAAACCTATGTGACATGGTGGTGAGATGTACCCATGATATCATATTTGTGGCAATACAGCAAGTAGTTAAGCAATAAGATGGTTTTCAGATTAGGCCCCCTGGTGGAAAACCGTTCATGTGTACCAAATGCGAGATCAACAGTCATTGCAAGAAGCGTGACATAGTCAAAGCCTAACGACCAATTTATGCCATTTGACCTAGTGAGACATTGCATTCATCATCAAACTGATGAAAAACAAATACATTTAACATAAAATGAAATGGCCAAGGGCCATTGTGCTCACCGTATAGATATTTGGTGGTTTAAGGAATTCATCCTGGTTAAGAACCATGCTACAAGTATAGTGTATAGGTCAAACCAAAGTCGGTAGACATGTGATGTATCGTTGCTTGGAGTAACTACCATACAAATATCATCAAAACAAGTCACTAAATAAGCGAGATATTACACTTTTTACCTTTTTTAGTTTTGGCCTCCTGTTTGCCAAGTCGAGAATCAGATCGGATCGAAATTTGCTGTACGAGGTTACATGATGTAGGTAGTCACGTGTACCAAATTTCAAGTTCATAGCTTTTAGGGTTACGAAACGTGCCATAGTTACACTGAAACGGCCAATTTATGCCATTCAACCTAGGTGACCTTGAAAATATGGAGAAGGAGAACCTACCATCAAAATTTTATCGAAAACTAGTCACTCATAAGAGAGATATCACACTTTTCAGGTTTCGACTTCTGGCTCCCTGGTGGCCAAGTCAATAATCAGATCAGACCTCATTCAGTATCAAAGGTGTCATGACATAGGGAGTCATGTGTACCAAATTTCAAGTTCATAGCTATAGCAGTTAAGAAACGTGCCATATCCCAAATGGCCAATTTACACCACCTCTGTGACCTTGAAAATTAGGTCAAATCAAAAACCTGTACGATATATGATATATCCTTGCTAGGAGTACCTACCATAAAAACTTCTTTGAAAACAAGTCGCTAATTAGCAAGATATGGGGTATTGTCGTCACGTGCGCCGTCCGTCCGGGCGGGCGTCTGCTACTTGGTTTCTGTGGATTTCTAGGAGAACGGCTTTGACAATCAATTCAATTTTTGGTATGTACATTTGGGGTGACTAGAGGAAGGTTCCTTTGAAAACGGGCTTGTTCCGATTATCAATATGGCCACCAGGTCGGCGTGTTTGAAATTGGTTTCCGTCAATTTCGAGGAGAACCCTTTGTCCGATCAAATTCATTTTTGGTATGTACGTTGGGGATGACTAGAGGAAGGTTCCTTTCGAAAATCGGCTCGTTCTGATTCTCATTATGGTCACCAGGGCAACGTGCTTGAAATCGGTTTCCGTCAATTTCGAGGAGAACGGTTTGGAGGATGGAATCAATTTTTAGTGGGTGTAGGCCTAATGCAGTTTTGTAAGGGGAAGGTTTCTTTCGAAAATCAGCGCGATTCGAAATTCCACGCTCACATCCTCAAAATAGGTTTCCACATTTTTAATTTCCATATGCAAACTAGCCACTCAACTAAGCCAACTTCACCATTATCTCACCTTCAACCTTAATAGGCTGAGGGGTTATGCTTGCTTTGCGATGCTATTTTTTAGTTTTGGCCCCTGGTGGCCAAGTCAATAATCAGATCGGACTGAAATCCTGAGGGGTTCTGTGTACAAAGTTTCAAGTTCACAACTTTAGCGGTTGAGAAACTGCCACTGAAACACGATACAGACGTCAACGACGACGGACACTGCTGTGTTGTATAGACACCCCTACGGTGGGCCAAAAAGGACACGATTCTTACAATTTTGATTTATACAGCTGGTTAAGTAGTTTAGAGGTCACATCACTCATTGTTGGCTGCATTGCGTTAAGGTCATCTGCTGCATCATCGCTCTCTGAGGACTCACTTTGATCATCATCGTCATCGTCTTTGTCTTCGTTTTCAAAACACCACAGTGTACCTGGTTAAAGTAAATATAGTATTCAAACTGACTTATTAGCAATAAGCACCACCCAATCATCCGCCTTGGCAAAGAGTGAAGCCTAATTTTCCCAGCCGTTCGATTAGTCGCCCTATATAGTAATTTATTTGCTTGGCAATTGTAACTCTAATGGTCACACACTAGCATTTGAATAGAAAAAAATTGAATTTCTAATACATGGTCTCAATTCCTAGGATGGATGCGCTTTACGTTATCAATATATATTTCTTTAATGGTCGATGGGCATTATTAAGGGCAATATTACCCAGCTGTCGGCTTCTCAGTCAACTCCTATTCTACATAAGTCGTTTCAATCAACAAATTGTGCAAAAAATATTTTTCAAAATCTGACTGAATTATCACGCTTTTCCGATGTTGACTCTGATTTAACCCAAGTTAGCTCTACATGCGTCGATCCTTTCCATGTAGAACAATTATTAGCTAGGTTAATGCATCAGAACTTCATTACTGTTGTATAGCCTATGGAATTTGACTCTAATACCCAACTTGAAATGAGGACTATGCAAAAAGTATCAAAAGCACATCATAAAATCTAACATTTCGTCTGTATATAAAGCACAGTATACAATGCACATCATACATGACGTTTACATTTTTAGCTCAGCTGACTAAGTCAGCCGAGCTTGTCAAATAAGTTGTTCAGTGGCGTCCGTCTGTCCATCCATCCATCCATCCATCCATCCGTCCGTTAAACCCATGGTGCACATTTTGTAACCGTTAGACCTAGAGACTTTAATTTTGCATTTCTGGATACTTCTGGTCAAACTCTACTTTCAAAACAAAATTTGTCGCCATTCGACCTACTTCCTGCGAGCGAGAGTGCATGAAGGAAACTGGCCTATATCGGCCTAGGAGCAGCAGAATTAGTCGAAATATGCTCTAATATTAAGATAAAATTCTTGAAAATCTATTTTATTGAGAAAAAGTTCAAAATTTTAACAGGAGAGGGCGCTACCTGCCTTTTAATTATTTCTGCCGATTCAAATTCCCGCCCGATGACGTCAGCCATCAATGAAGTCTCCTATTTGCCAGTTCTCAAAACATGGCAGCTACACAACAAAAGCAGTAGCTCCAGGAATAAATCACTGTTCACTTCAGCTTCGTAATCGATTGTACCCCCACTTTATTGTGTTTTGTGTGGTGTTCCTATTCAATCAACGATGTAAGGCCTTATTATGTTGGTTTTAATTGAGAAGGTGCATTATAAGCGGCGTACGAAATACCGAAGCGGAGACAAAATGGCGGCATGTTGTTTACGCTATGTGCAATAATCTTGGAGCTCAATGACACTCAAGTACCCAATTTTCTGCTTAAAAAGTAGTCTGGTAGGCGATATTATCACTAGTTCGTTTCAGTGGTAGTCATAAGGTCTTTAGGGACTAAATTCAGAAATTAGTTCTTGAATATTTGGTGACATTTCTGTGAAAACGATATCGGAAGTGCATGCTCTGTTCGCGATGACATCGCCGATGTATTTTGAAGTGGAGAATTCCCACAGTATGTGCAGTGAATCGGCATGATTCTGTTCGCCTATTATGTTTTAGTTCTACGATTCTTTCATGAGTAAAAAGTAGACATTCTAAGCAATACAATAATGTCACTCCCATAAAAATTGATTGGAAATTGAGGGAGCTACGGCATTCTCTTCGGCAACTGGCAGCGCTGAAAAAATACATTGCATACTGTACAATACCAAATGGCACATTTTAAAAAGCGCTCATTGGACAACGTAGGGAATCACCAGAAATGACGTCATCGCTGGTCTAAATAGAAAACTACGGTGGCGCAGTAGAGCACAAGAAAATGTTTAGCATTAACTTCGTCATGCAAGCTTCAGCAACAAAATGATTTCTCATGAATGATTTATTTGATCATCATCAGCTTGTTTCCCCTGATAGATAAAAAAATGATTTACAATTTCCATCAAAGTTTTCTATTTTGTGTATAGTCACATGTTATTTAACTGGCAAGGAGCCAAGCAGTTTTGAATATTCGCGGGAAAATACTTCGTACTTGTAAACGAGGCTATGACAATGAGTGTCCTCATTCATGGCATAAACTTCATGTTTCGGTAAATATTTTCATACGATGATTTCACCCGAATTATGGTCAGGATTGAGGAATGAACAGTGGCATAACTATGTCAACCAAAAACATTGGTACCGTAGTGAACGCAAAAGGATATCAAATACCATGGAGCATGCCATTTTCATGCATAATGAACTAAACACCGGGAAGATATTAATGATATTAACTCAGCTGAGCGCCAGGCCCTTGGGCCTCTTGTTTATCTTAAAATGTATATTGAAATCATTTTGCCATGAAATGCATTAGTACTTCAAGATCCATCTTTCACTGGTAAAACTTGTTTGAGAAAAGTTCAAAACCTTAAAAAGAAAAAAATCATGGCGCTGCTTTGATAAACATAGTCGGAAAAGGTCTTTGAGTAAAGAATAATGTACTTACAATCATCCACATTCAAGCCACATTCCTTGACAGCAAGACGGGCTAGCTTTTCCGAGACACCTCCATCAGTTAACTTCTCTAGAACTTCTCGGACATCAGGTACAACCTCAGCATCCTCTCCTGATTCATTGACAGGGGTCTCTTTTTGAATTGGAGCTGTATGCACCCTGAGGAAATTCTCAGCATCGTCAACGGCTGCAATGAGGTCTTCATGTGTACAGTGACATTTGATATTATGAAGCATATCATAGGTCGTCACATCAAGTTGTTCCTTATTCCTGACTTTGGCGAAATCACCACGCAATGTGACAATCTGTGCTGTAGTAAAGTGGTTCAGCTGAGGGAATGTCGAGCGTTGTTCGCTTAGGTGGGCCCGCCATTCATTCAGACAATCCGCCATGAACTTTTCCAAGTGATGAATCTTTCCAATAACATCACCCTCACGACTGTCCGTCAAAATGCCTTCTTCGAGTTGAATGTTCACTTTCAGGTTCACGTTTCTCTTGGGATCACAGACAATTGTTGAGACCCAGTCGTGGAACAGTACGTTGCCGGCAAAGCATATCTTCACATACGTTTTTGCAAGAGTAGTCACGCCCTCAAAGATCTACAACAAAACATATCTGGATCATGTTAATTTTGTTAAATGAAAAAAAAGGTCTTGCATTTTCTGAGGACATGATTTTATCAACCTTGGGCGATATGAATAAAGACTAGCAAATGCTTTTACTTCCATGTTGTACAGAAAGGCCTAGTGTAAATGTACATGGAGTTTTAGATAAAAGCATTTGCTAGTCTTTATTCATATCACCCATTGTCTTTCAGGATTCACTTCTGAAACACCAGAATATAATGTAAATGTAAGTTTATATTACCAACCAACATTCTTTATTTGCCTATTGCCAGAAAATTACCTCTGTGAATCTGTCAACGGCATGTTTGGAGCTGTCATCCTCAGCTCCCCTCTTCGCTGTTGACACCAACATCAATTTGCTCTGAAGGTCAGTCAGTTGTTCAAAGCTATATCTTTTTGACACTTCGCCTTCCTTCTCAGTTGGAACAATCAGCTCTATCATATCCTCCATTTTCTGGAAACAGAAATCCAGATTCGTTCAAAAGAAACATGAGGACTGGTAGACCTAAAAATGTTCCAATGGTCATTTGGTGACTCATCTCGATCACCAGACTTTTTACATCATTTCAATTCAAAAAAATATACTGCCCACTTAAAGGGAGTATAACAAGCATTGTAAGCAGAGGGAAATCATATCAACCCGATACATTTTATTTTGGCTACACCATTTGAATATGACGTCTTTGCATGGATCATAAAAATATATCCAAAATCTAACCTTGTGCCCTTTCTTAAGATTTCCAACTTTGTAAATTCCTCTTGCGTTGATGGCATCAGCTTCACTCAGAGAACTGACCTCTACAGAACCATGGGAGTCTTTCACGAATTTCAACCAGTCCATGAGACCCTGAGTGCTTTTCTGAAGTGGAAAAATGTTTGAAAGTTAACAAAGCAACCAGTTCTAAAACAGAGTAGTCTCTGGTATTCAGATATCCATTTATTCAAAGGAATTGATTGAAGGGAATGGGAGTATTCTCGCTGCAGTCCAACAAAACACAGCTCTTTGTAGCAGTGTGTTCTTACCAATTTCTTGGGCAACTTCGGATCAGATTTCAAAGCTCCCCAGACCATCTCACAATGGCTAAGGAATGTCTCCGCATCTGCATCCTCAGGCAGGTCACAGATGAGAGGCGCATAGCCGGTGATGACTGAATGGAGCACGTGGACACGATCCATGTTGTAATCTCCCTCTCCTGCACTGATGCTTGCCAGGTCAACAAAAACCTTTAGGTCCTTGGTGCCTGAAAATCAGAAATAATACAGATAAATCCAGCAATAACTATGTTTCTCCCAAAACCACCTCTCCTCTGAAAAACCCCAGAGAGACCAAAGTTTGGCATCAATCGCATTTTCTTAGTGGTTAATCATGAACAGACAAACAGCAGAATTCTGACCAGACTCACCCATAATGATAAGCATCGGTGTATTTTCAGATGGTCACTGGAGTGATTCTACTATGCCTTAGTCTATCTTCCATTCCATTTTCATTGAACTGCACCCCCCCCTCCCGTGCCGCCACCATAGATTAACACACAAGTCAGAAATTAAATGCCAATGGTTATCAGGGACAGCAGGTCACCGAAGTGCATATTTATCTTTAATGTGCCTTCCCGGAAAGTTTCCTAAGATCACATATTCCGTTACATGAAAATAAGAATCACCTCCAATCTCCTTTTTGAGCCATTTGATCAGCTCATTGCATTCACCAATCACTTGCAGACATCTTATCTGTTCCGGTGATATATCTTTATATAACTGTCCTGTTTTGAGTATTGTCCTGTCCATGAGGTTAAGGGATTGGTTTTTGCTTCTTTCCTGGAATCGATAGAGGTATTTTAAGTTAAGATTTCAAAAAAAAGAAGTAGTTTGTGCTGAGAAGAAGTAAATGCCACAGTTACTTTCTTAGTCGTCACTATAAACTAGGAGAATTTGAATAATCACCTTCACTTTGTTTTTACAAGAAACTTGTTAACAACCTAACTAATTGCCCTTAATGATATTGTTGGTCTCTTACTCCCTAATTGAAAACATACTGGGAATGATTTGCAGCATACGCTTAGAGTGAGAAAAATTACAGATTCTTTTGGATTCACTTATTCAATTCAATTTGGCACCTCTCATCACAAATGAAAACCTTCAAGTAATATGTTAAGTGGGTGCTTTAGAGACAAAGCTCTCCATGTTTTAGAAATGTATGATGAAAATAGTTCCTTCGTCACTCACCACATTTGCAAGCATTTCAAGAGTCTTGAAGTCTCCTGCCAAGCCAAATATATCCTTCACTTGTAAAATTGCTCTGGCTCCATCAGCATAGTGTTCGAGCTGGTAGTACACCTCTATTTTTCCAAGCACTACACCAACATCCAAATCATTGTCACCGAAGTTTTTCATGGCTCTTAATTCCTCCGCAATGCTGGGAATCCTGGCTTCAAAGACACTGAAGTATTTATCAATGTCTTGTAAAGTGGCATTGCCAACTTTCAGATTCAGAATAACTTGATGCCACTCTTTCCAGGCAGGGGCCCAGATGTCTTCAACGACTGCCTTGAGATCTAAAGTTTCAATGGCTCCCGATTCGACCCGTCTTGTTTGAAGATGTCCCAGTCTATTCCAGATGTTTTTCAAGATGAGGCTCAACTTGACAAATCTGACATCATCCAGAATGCCAATTATTGCTGGATGGATGGCAAACGCTATGATTTCAGGCAAAGGACGTCCTTTCTTATTATAATGTTGATGAGGTATCGGTGTAACCAGCTCTCTGATCTTAGCATTTTGCACATCACGTTGCACTATCTGTCCCAGCGGACCAACATTCACTGAAAAAATTATACAGTATGCTATTGGTATGTATTGATACATTCCAGCAAGAAAAGATTACTATCTATCTACATTGTTCTAACTATCTATATTTGATCCAAGGCATAAGCCCTTCAATAACCACTCTCAACTAATTGATTGTGATCGACAGCATGGAGAGCAACTTAAACATGTTAAAGCTATTGTCTCCTCTGAAAAACTTGAAGCACCCGAATTTTAGATATCATAGAATATGGAGGGGCACAATTCACATATTACAAGCTAACTTTACAAGTGAACATGTAGTATGCCATCAGCTGGAATTTTGTACAAAGATTGTCAAAAACATACAATTACTTACCACAGGGGAAGGAACAGCAAGCATCAATGAGAAGCGGCAGTTTTTGACATGTCTCCCTGTAGTATTCTAGCTCATATTGCCGCATGTCGAGAAAGGCAATCACCTCATCTCTCACAGTTTTCTCATCAAGTGTCTGCTTCCTTCCAATGATTAAGACTGTACTGAGGGCGATGAACGATTCCTTGTTTTTCATTATCAGCTCAAACTCTTCGACACTGATATCATGTGACCATAATCGTTCATGAAGATCTGTAATCACTGATGCAGCTAATGCCATATTTTGCTTGCATTCATCCTCCAAAATTGCATTAGCCCTACCTATAACAAAGGCAGAGTTGATAATTAAAGTTAACTTACTTGCCCTGAGGAATAATTCTAAAGAATCTGAATTGCTTTATTGTGTAACATGTAGTTGCTTTTCAAATTAAAGACTGCTATTTAAGTGCCCTAATGCCAAGAAGTGACGCAAAGCATTGAAAGGCAACCTCCTCCTATCACTCCAAATGAAACACACAAGATTGGCTCAAACACCCACGGCATCTGTCAGCTACTCTCAGGGACGATGCCAGGGCTTCAACATTTTGCTCCCTCCTACTGAGGTCAGGGCATGAAACAGTTAACAGCTGCTAAGAGGGCTAGGGTAGGTCTTTAAAACTTCTCACTTATTTTTATATATAGCACTTAATACTAGTGCATCGGTGTTCATCTGGATGAGATGATAAACATTTTACTATAATGGATGTTGTGGTGAATTAGGTTTCAAAATGGGGCATCGGAAATGCGTTAAATGTTTGCAGCATTTGGCCTAGTACGTGTGGATCATATCCAAGAGTGTCCTTGAGGGTGTCATAAGTTGACTATCTCGATGGTTTTCGGATATTTTAGGAAAACGTCCACTTTCATGAGAGCACGCTGACTGAAGAGCTGTAACCGCTAATCGGGGCGCAAGATGACTCTACCAGTGTCGCCGGGTTTTGGTGACCTCATTCTCCAAGGCAGACAGAATATTCACGCATATTCTCTCTGCCAGTATTAGCTTTCCAGCATGGGTAGTGCATGCACAGACCATGGTAGGGATTAGTAATTAGCATATTCTATTTAATCCAGAATGTATTTGGGGAGAGTAAGTCCTGACCTGGGGCCTGTGATAAGGATCATTCTGGAGAGAAGATAGAAAGAGACAAGCTGATTCAGTTGCATCAAACAGTTGTTATGCCTTGATAAACAGAATAAGTACAGTGTTGTGTTAGCCAAGGTCAGCCGGAGCTTGCCCTTGATTTATTCAATGAAGGTGACCTGGTCTGTCTCTTTGTGCGCCTTTGGTCCAATACCGGGAGTGGGTAGCTGACATGCCTAATGTGTGCAGGCCTTTCTCAAAAAAGGACTTATCACTGGTCTCAAAGCATTGTGCAAAGTAACATACTATGATCAATCTATTGAAGGTTCAGGTGTAACATTTTTTTAATTCCCAGGATAGAGTGTTCAGGGGACAACGGATTTTACCATGCAATCTTTGTCAGAGCTGAATGTCAACAGTCTCTATTGAATCATAGTTTGATTTATCACTAACAACAGGGAAGGCCACTTTCTCCAGGGGATATTTAAGATAGCTACGTCAAATAATGGGGCTCCAATAATGGGCCATGAGTTACACATCCCTTTTACAACCATGCGCTGGACCTCAGGACACCTAGACGCTCGATCTGTGCTGTTGCTTGCATATAAACGTTTAATTGGTCTGATATCAGGCTTAATGGGTAATTTGCTAGTGCTTCCTATGCCAGATTTAGCAAGGTACTAGTATGGAGTAGGCATGACGCCACCATCTCAACCAGCACCACCACCACCAAACAAAATGTATCAAGTATTTTCAAACAATGATAACTATGCCACGGTAACATCAATCAGGCCATGTAATGTATGGGTACTGTAACACTCAGTTTGTAGGTTATCATACACATGTATATCTAATTAAACTATGTACTGGTAGCTTGTATTAGTAAAGATTCATTATCAACTGAGGCAGCACAAAATAGTCATAGCATCAAGGAAATTATGTTGTCATCATGCTGCAACGACGCCATAACATAGCAAAGGACTGAACAAAGACGTTAGTGACATCTTGAGATATTATGGTGAAGATTACAGGTAAGGTTGGTGACAAGCTCTCACGGTAAAGGCTTTAAGCATTGTCAAGTTGATCTGATAGAATTTCATAAATTGAATTACAACCTATTATTCATGGTTCCCCTTTTTAAGTTTCAATCATTCACATTCAAATCTAGATAAGTTTATCCTCACTTACAACAAGGGAATTGTAAATGGAGAGTGTTGTCAGTGTAAGCGCGATTTAGGGTTCTGCATCCTTATTTGATATTTGAGGTGTGTTGTCTGGCCGTTAATAGAAACAAAGCACAATTACTTAAACTTACCATTTTGATAGATCTCAAGATATCCAGGTGATGCTGGCCAGCTTAGCAGATGCAGGAGGATCCTATCTCTGTTGTCCAAATCCCCCACTTCCTTTCTCCAAGCGTCCCTAAATTTGCTTGACACAAGAATTCGGAACTTCGCGGATGAACTGTCATAACCAATGCGAAGGAGGTCCACCTCATTCTGTCAAAAAAGCAAACTCTTTCAATTAAACAATGTACATCATTCAGTGAACAACAGAATGTTTGCCGTTATTTGCAAATCTATAATCTGAACACAACACTTTTCGACCTGTCTGCATTCGTCGTCAGAAATGGTATAATTGCATATGTCATGGCGCTGACAAAATATGGATCTTCAAAATAGACATTTAACAACGAATGATTTATTTCAAACATCCATCATGCCAGCATCACACAAAGAGGTAACTTAAGCTGAACAGATTACTCTACCATGACCTGAAAGAATCATCCTACGTACCAAGATATCGAATACTGCGTCACTGAAACGTGTCTCTATCAGCTTGTGGTACTTGCTGAAATCTATCAGGCCACAACAGAACATTTCCGCACGCTCTCGAGGGCTGACCTGCATCAAATGATAACAATATGTATCAAATAACATGAGAAAAATTGAAGTAGTTATTGATAACATTTTTTCGTCAACTGATGATCTATCTCCTCAGAAATCGTCTGAATGAGGGTTTGCATGGCTACGACAAACTTGACGAGATGGCTACGCTTGATCAGTTGAAACGCTTGAAGGCTCTGAACTTTGCGTATGGATGAAGAGATATTTGCTGATCTCGTTGATAGAGTCACTCCATACGTTTATAGGTCAGACACCAATATGCGCCAGGCAATCACTCCTGCCGAACGTTTAGCGGTGACGTTGCGTTTCTTGGCAACTGGAGAAACATTCCAAAGTCTAGAGTTCTCAACAAGGATTAGCGCCTGCACGATAGGTAGAATTGTTCCAGAGATGTGCGATGCCCTCTACACGGTTTTGAAAGGCGATTTCATAAAGGTAATACGAACACTATGAAAATGACACTGCAATGTTTTCCTTTTAACCATTTTTTATTTCTTGCTGTAGCTGACTTTACAATAACAAAATACTTAAATGCACAATCATTCAGTACTGTAAAATGTTTGCATCATGGCATTACCAAGAATATCAGCGGTGTTCCCCATGCTACATGCATTTGAAGTTGTTACATTTGGAAAATCTTTACGACTAGGCTGACCGTTATACGTCATGATGGAACACTGCTGGTTGTAACCATGTTTTCCAGGAGGAACTGTTGCATTATTAATGTGCTGCGGAGGGACTCTTCTAGTCAACTGAGTATTTCTGCCCAACTCAGACTCTTGCACATCAAGAAGCGCCATGTTTATTTTCCTTTTTGCACTTTGCCTTATGTCAGCATGCTGCAGGCTGCGCATTTCGCAAGCTACAAATTTACCAAAAATATCAAATTGGTCCTCGTTCTGCGTTGGTGTACTAGTGCTTTCATTCATGTTTGAGCTGACAACAGCATCTTTCAATTCAGTCAAATCATCAGCTGCTGTGTGCAACATCGACTCCTCTACAGAACGACTCTTTTTCGCCCTTGGTTTAGGTCTACTCGGTTCCTGGGATGTGCACGGTTTGGCTGAGTATCCTACCGATGGCGTTCCAGGACGTGGTGATTCATCATGCAACTCTTGGTCGGAGTCGTCATTAGCAGAGGAGTCCTGAAAGTGGAGGTTAACATTGCAACTTTTCCTTTTTTCAGATGCCAGCGAACGCACAAGAGTGGCTTCAGGTTTCTAGAGATTTTGAGTACAGATGGAATCTATCCCACTGTCTTGGAGCTATCGACGGCAAACATGTGACTTTTCGCCCACCTCTGAAGTGTGGATCGTACTTTTTCAACTACAAGAATACCCATAGTTTGATTCTATTCGCTTTGGTTGATGCAGACTATAAATTTCTTATGATTGACGCAGGGACAAATGGCCGTGTGGGAGATGGGGGTGTTTTTGCTAAAAGTGACCTAAACAAGGCTATAGTAGACGGAAGTATAGATTTTCCAGATGCTGAACCCCTGAAATATTGTACCGCCCCAATTCCTTATTTTTTGGTAGGAGACGATGCATTCCCTCTGCATACTTACATGATGAAACCGTACCTGTTCCGAAACCTTGATATTGACCACAGAATTTTTAACTACAGGCTGAGCAGGGCGAGACGCGTTGTTGAGAATGCGTTTGGGATTCTGGCAAATCGCTTCAGAGTCCTTCTTGCACCGATGTTATTATCACCCGATAAGGTAGAGAGAGTAATCCTTGCTACATGCGCCCTTCACAACTATCTCCGCACGAGGAGCCCTGCTCGGTACTTCCCTCCTAGTTCCATGGATAGAGAAGACACGAGCAGAGGCCAGGTAACAGATGGTGATTGGAGAGAGGTGAGAAAGTCGGAAGTAGCATATGAACGCATCTCATCTCAAGCTGGCAACAGGTCTACAAATGCGGCTCAGGCTCAGAGAGACTACCTTTGCTCCTATGTCAATAATATTGGTCGAGTATCGTGGCAAGGTAAATTTGCAGCGTAGAATGAGGCAGCCATTCTTGTATAACTGTGTGTGTACAGTCAGTGAATAATTCTGTTGTAGTCAGAGAAATAAAATGATGTTAAGAATTAATTACCTTGTCAAGTGTTTCATTGCAATCTGTGCCTCTCGACATTGAGCAAGAACTGGGCCTCGCCTCTACGTGGTCCTTAAGAAAGAGCAGCTTCTGGAACCACCATACGGTTGGCTTGTGCACATCCTTTGCCGCAGCACCACTTCTTTTGGTCTTGTTTATCTTCTCCATTTCCCTAGCAAAGTTGCTACGTAGCCCGTTCATTTTTTTCTTCATGTCATCAACCGTGCAGTCACTCTTTTCCTTGCAGACATCCTCAAGTACCTCTTGGTAGGCCAGTTCCTTCTTAACGCGATTGTGGTACAGGGCATCTTTGGTGTT
Source organism: Lineus longissimus (assembly GCF_910592395.1). Classification (NCBI taxonomy): domain Eukaryota; kingdom Metazoa; phylum Nemertea; class Pilidiophora; order Heteronemertea; family Lineidae; genus Lineus; species Lineus longissimus. The sequence goes on from NC_088315.1 coordinate 11,311,906, forward strand.
GTATAGGATTGGGTGGGCCCTATACGACTCTATCATGATTTCCACTGCCTCTGCGTCCAGCCCATGTTGTCGTCTATGAGAGGCAAACTGTGGAATCTAGGCCTTGCATTACAAACCCGTCAAATTGCATAACCACCGTCATCATGAAGGAGGAATGGACGATCATTGATTTCGGTGAACCCACGAACAATTCAATTCAATAGGGTTAATTGTTCAATAAATATCCATGCCCGCTGTACACGGTCAAATTTTATCAATTCGTCATTCAAAAATAGGACCGGCTCTATTCCATCAATCTTTGATTGATGGAAAATATTTCATCCAATTTCCCACCATACACGATCAATCTTTTCGGTCAAATTTTTTTCATCCAATTTTGAGGGATCGTGTACAGCGGGCATAAGTTATAGAACTTTTATAAACATGATAAAACAACATTCTAGAAATCACGAGACTGCCAATATCTACAGTCAACTTAAATACACTTAGTCGCTAATCGGCATTTCGACCAACACATCAGTGTGATTCAGAAGTTCATGAAACTATACAGATTTATGTAAAATGTTGTTATCTTAGAGTACTAAAAAAATATTATGATCATAACTTAAAATCTAAAATCATGAGAGCAAATAGAAAATAGAATCTTTCTTTCTATGTCTCCTGGAAGCAGAGCTTCAAGCACTCAGGTTAGAGGATAACAAAGTATATAAACTTAAACTAGAAAGTTTGATCTTCCCCCCACTGAGTGACCATGGCCAGATTATGAATGATGTCATGTTTAAAGGTCGCGATTGACAAACTGGAACAGAGAAATGCCACTTGCCCTGTGATCTATGGGCATAAGGAATATACATAAACCTCTCGCCAATAATTACGTAATTGGGGCATTTTCTGCAGATAATTGTAAAGCAAACAGTCATATCTAATTGGTTCTTCGCTTTTCAAAAGATATTTATTTCCTCATTAGTTCAACTTGCCCCGACAATGTGGTGACACTGACTCATTCAATCAATCAATGTCATTGAAAAGTTTCAAAACCGCGCCTCCAACACGCCTCCTCGTCAAGTGCCGAATAACCTCCAACATTGATTAGCCACCTATGCAAGAACGTATTTCGGTGACTGAGACCCAACACATTTTAACACACATTAACTGATGGGTTAGGACATAAATCCTGTCGTTAATTTTGCATAAAGTGTAGGAAATGAAAGGCATGTTGAGCGAACTTTGTGTCAACTTTTAAGAAAAATCATCAATGACTTCATCGAGGTCACGCTCGAGCAAGCAGGATGACATAATGTTGAGAAAAGTAAAATGGTGAAGGAAAATTCAGAGATGAAGTTGGAGTCAATATTGGGCGCGATCAGATTGGCACTACAGTTCGCTAATGAATGTGAATACGGCCACCTTACCCAGTCTATATTATTTGACAAGATTATCTGAATGAGTTCGGGTCTAAGTTACCTGTTGAAAGCAGAGCCTTATTGAAAGACTGGTGAAAGTGAATGTTACGGATCTCAAAACCGCCCTTACGTAATTTGGAACACACGTTTTGGTTATGGCTGAAGTAATTTTATATGCTATCGTAAATATTGCAAAGCAGCCCGAAAATGAAGGGTGGTGATTCCTTAGTTATTGGCCTTGCAGTCACTCAGTAATAGCATTCCGCGAAGTTACTATTTATAGCTCACAAGGTCATTTGAATAAGATATTGATGACGTCTTAGTCACGTGACAGTCGGACATCGACACTTATTTCTACGCATTTGAGCTTATTTCAAAGTCAATTATCTTTGACCCTGCATTGTTTTTAGCATGAATGATACCATAGAGTCAGAGAGAGAAATATTCAGAACAATTATGTAGTATTTCCAACACTCGGACATGTGCCAGATTGAATCTAACTGCCCTAGTTAGAAAGCCTGAATCCATTACGAAACCGCATGTTTGTCCGACATTGCCTGTAATTCAGCGATGGGAAAATAGAGGGCAGCAGCTGCAGTGACGTCATCTTCGCGGAATGCTATTATGTTGAAATGGGTTAGGCGAGAAATTATGAATAATGCCCGCTGTACACGATCCCTCAAAATTGGATGAAAAAAATTTGACCGAAAAGATTGATCGTGTATGGTGGGAAATTGGATGAAATATTTTCCATCAATCAAAGATTGATGGAATAGAGCCGGTCCTATTTTTGAATGACGAATTGATAAAATTTGACCGTGTACAGCGGGCATGGATATTTATTGAACAATTAACCCTATTGAATTGAATTGTTCGTGGGTTCACCGAAATCAATGATCGTCCATTCCTCCTTCATGATGACGGTGGTTATGCAATTTGACGGGTTTGTAATGCAAGGCCGAGATTCCATAGTTTGCCTCTCATAGACGACAACATGGGCTGGACGCAGAGGGCAGTGGAAATCATGATAGAGTCGTATAGGGCCCACCCAATCCTATACAACACCAAATATGCCCTGTACCACAATCGCGTTAAGAAGGAACTGGCCTACCAAGAGGTACTTGAGGATGTCTGCAAGGAAAAGAGTGACTGCACGGTTGATGACGTGAAGAAAAAAATGAACGGGCTACGTAGCAACTTTGCTAGGGAAATGGAGAAGATAAACAAGACCAAAAGAAGTGGTGCTGCGGCAAAGGATGTGCACAAGCCAACCGTATGGTGGTTCCAGAAGCTGCTCTTTCTTAACGGTCAGCAAATATCTCTTCATCCATACGCATATAGTTTTTGTAAGAAGCGGGGTCTTCCAGCCTGAGCTCCTCGTTTAGCATGGCATATGCCCCTTTGGATGCTCTTCGAAGGATCCATGGCCGTGTCCAATATCGGCGTCGTCGTCGTCGTTTCTTCTTCAATGCGGCCATGGCTATTGCCATAGCAGCAACGGCAGCTGACGCAGCAACGGCCACAAGCAGTCTTGACTGCACGGGAGCCATTTTGTGAATGATTGGATGAAAATGATTGACCGTGTATGGCGGGACCCTCTACATACAAATTTGACCAAAAAGATTGATGAAAAAGTTTGATGAAAATGATTGACCGTGTACAGCGGCCATAAGGTAAAGGCCTGAAAATAGTTTTGGTTACATTGACCATTATCATTGATTTCATTTATCATCATTGGTCTCCAGCAGAATGTTGTCCCCTATATTGGTAATTATTTGGTCAATGGAATTGACGCAGGGATTATATATTCGCAAATAGGCCTTTTTTGATGATCAACTATTTGGTTCATTAAATTTCATTTGAATATCCTCCAGTTCAGTATTCTGAAATTGGACAATTTACATTGTAGAACAAGAATGATGCTATGTCATTAAGCTTTTCCAAGGCGAGTGTGTACATCGCTGAAAATGTATTTTACCATGATTATTTTGCCATGTTGATTAAAATCTACATGTAGCCTTCGACAAGGATTATTGGTTGCACGTACACCTCGAAATATTGGTTGACCAATTGCACGTACACCACCACATTGCCACGACAAATTTGTTCGGCAATCCATTGCCGGTACAAATTGCCGGGCGAATTTGTCCCATCAAGCTTGATGGTCCAAATTCGCCCGGCTTGTTAAAAGCTCGGCTTTGGCGTGGTGTACGGGCTAATTGATCGGCAATTAGCTAGTTAGATGGTTCGGCGACAGGCGGCACTTTCGAAATGGCGCTTTCTGCGCATGCTCAGAAAATGTAAACAAACTAAAGTTGGCAGGAAATCTTGACAGAAATTTTGACATTCAACCGCGTTCGTAAACAATCGAAAATGGGTCCTAAAAGTGCCAACAAAATTGTCAATGAGTGTGCAGTGTTGTAGGAGCCATTGAAATAGCGTAAGTGCACGATATTTGTACTTCCGAAGCAGGAAGCGTGGAGAGCAATTTATTTTTTTGTGCGCCATCTGTTGCCGGATTTTATAACTAGCTGCAGCGGTGGTGTACGCGCTTGGTGGATTTTCGATGATGCGGCATTGGTTCGCGAACCAAGATTGGTGGTCCATTTTCAGGTGGTGTACGCGCGGCTATTGATAAGATGTTCATTCAAGGCAATTGGTGTATTTTCAACATTGCACATGCAATTCGCCTTTTGGCATTCAGAAAATCGTTGACAATACACATACAAAAAACAATCGCACAGTTCTTCTCTGGTGACCTATCATTTCCAAGAAAAAGGACCTCATCAAATTTATTTGTAGCAATCAAAATCATGGATTCCCACACTGCATGAATTTTACCCCGAAATCATGTTCTTTTTGAAATGCAGCACCAATCCATTCTAATCCAATGGCAAAATCAGTAAGGATTCTACTTTGAGTTTTGCGTTCGGACAAAAAAAAAACTAAGTAAAACACAGATGGTTGTTACGTAAGGGGATCTCTGTTCGCATTAATGCTTTTCCCAGATATGCATTTTGTACTTTGCGTAGATAGTAGTTGTGCTACCACCTAGTAAATCTCCGTGTTTTTGGTGCTTCCACCTTTGAATTGCAGTGCTTAAATAGACCCGTGTGTGCAAACCCTGTGTCTGTTAGCCCCATCAAGATCGATGGGGCTAATTTAAACTCGAGTTTGACACGGGGTTTTCTAATAGATGGAAGCGCAAGAAACACGGCAATCTGTAGTTCCTTAGCACGGCGACAGAAGGCGCATTTGATTCCTGTCCCTACGGCGCATGCGTGATACACACTTTCTAACCTCCAACATTTACAAAACACAGGAGAGGTACTAACTGCAGCGGCACCTGTCGCCGGATCGACTAACAATATCTTATGCTGATTTTATAGGTGAAAGTGCTCGTCGGGTTTTTTCTTACAAACGGCGAAGACACGGGTGTCGAAAAACCCGGGGATTTTGATAGGTGGAACTAAGACTAATATTTGGATCATTCTCTGGGTTCAGATTTTTATCGTTACCTGAGTAAATACAAAGAGACTGCATTGATTGTCCCCAGCAATCCTGGCGTTTTCTGCTCTAAAACCTTTTTAAGACCTTTTGTGCATGAAATGGATGTCATTTCCTAACCACGACACAATGACTCAGTGCCTCGACGAGCAATAATAAACAATATTATGTATAACCAACGTATAACGTATCATAGTTTGGCGGGTGATCGAGCGCACTGCAAGTGTCCACATACTGCCCCATGTGCTTGGGCATGTTATCATTATAATTTTAACAACCTTGTTTCAGGTAACAATTGGCAATGTAGTCGAGATAATACTGCCCGCCATCTAGCGCCAATAATAAGAAGTAAAGACGAGGCCAACCTCTACATCCAGGGACTACCTGACTGGCAATACAAAATGGCTGCACCATAGACCCTGTTAACTCAACAGTCTGTCATATGCCACGTCGAGGTCAGAATCTGGAGGTGACGAAGTATGTGTGACCACTGACCCATCTATTTGGCCGTTATATGTCACCAAATGTTTCTACATGACAAGAACATTTTGTTGCCGACCAAATAAGTTTTAAATTGAGAACGCGTCTTACAGTAGACATAAATGAAGATACCTGACACGAACATACAAAAATAAATTCTTTGTCACTAATTTCAATATAATATTTTGCCACCTGCTTAAAATAGTACCACCATATAAACAAATCCAAGTGGCTGTCATTTAATCCTGATGACAAGTCTTTGTTGCAGTCAATTCACAATAATCATGCAGCAAACAAGGCAAATGGTAACTATTAGTCATTAATATTCTAGATAATGTCATATGAAATATTTTAAAGCAATTTGTTGTTTATTTGCCGAATTGGGAAAATAACACAGTAATGATAACCAAAGCTCAAGAGCGAGGAGGCTTGGATTGCTTTTCATATCATTACCAGAAGCAAAATTATAATTTCATGTGTTCATCATCATATGTTACAGATAAAATGACATGTGATATAGCGAGTGACTTCATTGAAATTTATGTAAATTTTCATTAACTGATCTCAGAGCTTTTATTTTTTAGGTGTGTCCAGCGGTTAATACGAGGACCACTGGAAGTGGGGAGCACATTGACTCCAGGGAATAGAGGTTGACAGAGTGCTCGTTCATTTTGATATATACAAATCTTGGTCCCACCCCATCTCTTTAAAGGCTGGAATGGAACGAGGCAAAGGATAATTCTCAACCTACTCCGACTGCATGGTTTGACAGTAAGCTCGACGTGGAGTCAGAAGTTCTATATGATTCAGATAAATTTAAACTCTTTTGAATGAAGGTAAGTTAAAAAGTTGGTGAATCTAAAAATCTGACCACAAAATTTCAAGTCAGTGCACCATCATATTTGTTTCTCTTTCCTGACCGGAACAAAGCTGGCGGCACACTGATTTGCATTTTTGTGGTCGGACTTTTAGTTTTGCCAAATTCTTACTTTCCTTTCATTCAAATCAGTTCGAGAAATGTTAGAATTTGGATACGTATCGGAATTCAGTTACACATATCAGAATTCAGATACCCCATATCAAAATCCGGATACCCCTAAATCTTAGGAAAGGGCTTAACTGAAGGACACGCCCACTACCCACCAAGACCACCTTTGTGAAGACACATTTTAGAGCTTTTCTTGGCTTCAATTTCTGAAACTGACCCCAGATTTTGGACCACATCATTTGCTTCCTTTTAGAAAGTACCGAATTCTTCAGTACAAAATAATAGACACATATGATGCACAGGGAAATGTACATCGGCTGGATGTGATTGCTGCTTACAAGCAAACGCTCAGGAAAATTTTCAAAAGCCGGTTTAACAGTGTTGTGCACATTTTTTACTAAATCATGCAAACATAAACTGCTGTCCTATATTTGTTTCCTCCCCCCAATGGACGGACATATTAGTGAAAATCTGGTCCAAAGTATCAGAATATCCGAATTCTGATACGGTATCTGAATTCGGATACGTGTCCGAATTCTAACTTTTTGAACTGAAATGAGATGAATTTTCAGATATCCTCAAAAACAGAATAAAAAATATGGTTATCTTCTTTCTGGTCATAAAATCTTTTATGTTCTTAGGCAAGAACCTCTAGTGAAGTCAGGTTTAGTACAATTATGAAACATGCATTTCTTTGGTTTCCTTGTTCATTATGAGCGTTTATAGGCACCCTGATTTCTTGCATACCACAAATATATTTCCAAAAAGTTTGAAAGAATCTGATCTGCTGCACTTTCAATGACGTAGTCGAAGTACATCGAAGCAGAAATATTGTCACTTTGCTTCTATAGCCATTACAACTGGCTGTTTTCAGCTTGACCATTATCGTAGAAACTTATGAAATGCTAGGAAGTATAAGATTTTTCAACAATATCGTTCTTTCTCACCTTTAAAATCTTTTGAAATTGAATGGTACATTTTGAGCTTAATCACATCATCACTACTGCTTTATCTATTTCTGGTCACCATCCAGAACAAGTGTAATTAAGTTTGGACATGAAAGTTTAATCTCTGGGCCCAAATGCCAAAGAAAATGATACCATGTAAGTAAAAGGTTCAATATATTATGCATCTTATTAAATATCGAATTCAAAGACTTTCCAAATGTCACATTTCTATTTTAAGGAAAGATGAGGAATTTTTACACACAGCAGACATATCTTTCAGCTCGGTTCATTTTTTTTGCCCATCGACACTACCACAACTCCTGCCGGTATTGCTTGGAGAGGCTTCACATCTTGTACCAATGGTCAGAGATCCAATGGAATGCATAATATCTTGGCAGGGCCGTATCTAACGTTTTGGACCTGGGGGGCATATTGTTTTTGTCCCAAATATGTATAAAAAACACATTTTTCTGAAACTGGGGGACAAATACTTGCGCTAAATTTTACCCTGCTTGTAACTGGCAGACATCTCTGTGATATGGAGGCAGAAGCTAGGGCGCAGCGTGCCTTGGACCATAGATGTTGAAGTGACCGGTGAACTTGATACTTCAAGATACCTTGACCTTGATACATGATTTAGAACCATTTAAGGATTGACCCTACATTGAAAATGATTTAGGCACTTCTTAAAGCTTGGGGGAAGAAACATGGTCATTCTATACTTACTTGTTGGATCCTGTAAGACAATTTGTCAATCAAGCCTTGAATCCAGAACTGATCGAGACCACCAAAACCATATTCAACATAAAGAAGTTTTGAGAAAATCTGAAAAGAAGCACTACAATCAGCAAGATTTGTCAGCAATGAGAATGGTTACTTTGGAAGGTAAATTGGACCTCATCTGCACAAGTGACTTCTGAAAGCAGATACACTAGTACTAGGGAACAGTATTTTAATACTTGTAACTACTGAGATTGATATAAAACTTTTAAAAAACATATATTTTGATTGTTTTGTGAATCACTAAGCTATGATTTTCTGGGTTTAACTGGCAAGTGTTCTAAAGAAAACGAACCAGAAGAATCAACAATATTCTCCAGTGAGCATCACAAGAGGCACAGGAGAATATCATGTCGCTTGGGAATATATGAAGTGTAAGTAAATAACAAGTGCTCTGTCTACAGTATATCACTACCAAAGCAGGATGATGACAGGTTCACACAACACTATTCATGAGTCTCGCACTCTTCTCATGACTAAACACAAATCTATGAATAAAACTTTACCTCTAGTTCCAGACCATCGGCAAGGGAGAAGTGTGTTCTTTCTTTCATCCTTTCAGGCAAGATTTGATGAAGCCAACTCAAGATTCTTTTTTGAGCCCGTCTAAGTTCCTGCTGTAACCACGATAACATAGCTGCATGATTGTGTTCATCCATGAACGTGCTTAAGTAGTTACAATAGCTCATGCTAGCTGCCAGAACTCCCACTGCATCTGTCACTAGGGTCCGTTCTTTATGCCACCTACTTCCTTGAAAGTGAGTTTCACTAATCAACAGGTCCACCAGGCTCATGGACAGGCTAAGAAGGTATTCTGCGTCTCTGGTTCTGTTAAAAAAGGAAACCGAAACTAAAAGACAGTTAATTCAAATATTAAAGTGGATACTACTTTTTTTCTCGAAGAACAACATTGCAAAATAGATACCATATGTAAAAGCGGTACAGAGCTTATGTAATCTGTGTATGGGTACCAAATACAAGTACTTGGTATGATGATTTGTTTACTGAATGTAAGCCATATTCATCCGGTATTTCCTGGGGTAAAAATATTCATTACACTGGATAATCGATTCCCCACATTGCAGAGCAGCTTATCATGCCTTCCTGTTTGCCGAGGTAGCCTGGCCTGGGAAAGGTTAATTTGCATGCCTTGATTTTGTGCGTGCACCACAGAGTTACACGCCAGTTAATTTACCTCAAAATTTAGTGGATATGATGACATATTGTCCATCTTACCATCTGGTAAGATGGACATTTTGGTTGTAGTAAACTACTACAGCCGGTACTATGAGTACGCTGTTATGACTTCTACGATCACTGAGAAAGTAATCGAACGTCTGGACGAAATATCTGGTCGTCATGGTCTACCGGTGACAATAAAATCGGACAGAGGACCACAATTTAAGTCAAAAGAGTTTGCTGACTATTGTGAGGCAAAATGGTATAAAGCATCTCCAAGTTACCGCTAGGTGGGCTCAGGCAAACGGAGAGGTTGAACGACAAAATGACTCTCTTCTTAAACGGATCCGAATCACTCGGGTAGAGAACAAGGATTGGAGAAAGGAACTGCAGAAATATGTTGTAAAGTATCGGGGATTAAAACATCCTACAACAGGCAGGAGTCCTGGCCGTAAAATCCGAGGAAATCTCTGTGTTCAATGAAAACGTGGATGGCTATGCAGACCTTGAAGTGTGCGATAATGATGCTGAAAATAAGGGAAAGGCGAAAATCGACACTGATAATCGTCGAAACGCGGACTATTCTGATGTTGATGTCGGTGATAGAGTGCTTCTCAAACAACCTAAAGTAGACAAGCTGTCTACCAGTTTCAATCCCGTGCCGTACACCCTTGTACAGAAAAGGGGGAATAGTGTAGTTGTAGAATCCCCTGAGGGTGTCAGATATTCGCGCAACACAACACATTTAAGAAGTTTGTAAATAGTGAATCCAATCATGGTGTTGTAGACCAGACCAGTGTAGCTGAAAGGTCTGATATGGGTCAGTGTGGTGAAGGCCCAATTATACTGCCACCGCAGGCAGAGAATTGGTTGGGAAAGCATCAGCTCCCTCAGCCCCATCTCCCGTGTTAATTGATAATACTCCTGTCACTCCACCAGTGCCGCAAGGTGGAACTCCGCGTCCGCAGAGACAGCAAAGGGGTAGTTGTAAAACAAGAAACACAGAAACGAAACAGAAACACAGAAACGAAACAGAAACACAGAAACGAAACAGAAACACAGAAACCCAGGAACGAAACACAGAAACGAAAAATAAATGGGTTTTCATAAAAGTTGGAATTGAGGCACAGGCATAGATGGCACCTCGATTGTAGGTAATATTTAAGGAGCTGTAGAGGCATGTTCCATAAATATGCAATATGACGTCAGTTTATGCATATATTTATGAAGTTGTGACATATATAACACGCATGCGCAGTGATGTGCTGGCGGGAAAGTTGATAATGGCCGAAATGACAGATGTCATTTTTGACAGATCCGATCCATGTAAACACAATACCCCACGTGATATTGTTGATGGAAATGATTACAACCAATCGCGTTGGTCACATTTTCTCATTTAATATGTGTGTTACATACGTCACAACCTCATTAATATGCATGAACTGACGTCATAAGGAACATGCCTCTACAGCTCCTTAAATAATGCCTACCTTCTTGATACTTTCCATGACCAAGTCGTTGTTATCGTCGTTAAAGTAAATTCTGAGGATGACTCCATCAGGGGCACGAAGGGAGTGCAAGTGTAACAAAAGCTGGCAATAACAATATGCATTCGAAAAATGCAAGGCCTTGGAAAAAATGAAAGCAATACCATTAAACCAACTCCATTTCAAAATGTAAACAAACACACGTGGCATTGTTAAAAATAACGCGAGTACGGCAATGTGACCTCATCTGGATGGCGCGCACGTGCACTATGTTTACATTTTGATGTCAACTTACTTGACCAATCAGAAGCCGGTTGACGTGTTCTCCCTAACAGCAAGTTTCCGGATTTTGAGGGAGGTTTATACTCATTTGCATAATGTATGAACTTCAGAACCTAGGAGCACCGCTATCGCTATCTTGAGGCATTGAGGAGGCTAAATGGGATATTGGAAAATGAGCATTTCTTCTTCCATCCGACAGAGTACCAGTTTTTGTTACACCAGCTTTCGCGGCAACAACCATGGCGACAGGATGGTGTCTGAAGACCAGAGTTCGCCACAGGAGTGGCGGTTCCTGCGTTTCTGTGTTTCGTTCCTACGTTTCTGTGTTTCTGTTTCGTTTCTGTGTTTCTGTTTCGTTTCTGTTTCGTTTCTGTGTTTCTTGTTTTACAACTACCCACAGCAAAGTCTCCCATCTAAATTACAAGACTTTGTAATGAGTAAACCCTGACATTCCTTTGTCTTTGACTGAATAAATGTGAACACATTTTAAGGTTGGTTCTGATGGGTGTAATCTTCATTATCATGAAAGTTAGGGGTAATCATGGACACCATAGAATGTTAACAATTTTCATAGCTAAGATTTGGTGATTTAGGATCTCTGGTGTATTTTGCATTTGAGAGTACATTGTATTTGGGTAGGTGATAAAGTATGGAATTAGTGAAACCTTGGAAACACTGATAAACCTTGGAAACACTCCTTAAAATGCATAAAAACATGAAATAATGCCATTCGAACCAAACGTGGTTACGAATCAACATTTGGAGCTTATTCTTACATGCTCAGATCGGAATTTTATGGTAATTTAGAAATCTGTCGCATATCCGATTCAATAGTCTATATTTTAGAACAACCCAGTTTTACCTCGCCTCCAGTGTACAGTACTGATCTCCCAAATATGGGAAGACACGCCCACCACACACCCATAATATGGACCAATAGCGCTCCTCTTATAAATACGCCACCACCACGCGGGGCCTATTTGAACTACGGATCGGTCTGTTCATACAGGGTGATACAGAGAAAATTGGGGGCCTGTCATGCATTATGCATGGATAAGGTTGACGACTATGTCTAGGCCTAATTGTCTATGATTGACTGATATTTTATAACAAACGATGAATAAAAGAAGCCTAGTCATGTATGTTTATTACCGAAGTTTGCGGATGAAAATTTCCTTCGCCGTGAGCGATTTCTTACATCTTCCAGTACGCATCGAGGGATGCAGAGATCTTTGTGACGTCACCAGTTCTAAGCGGTTTTTTTTATTCACGTGTGTGTTTGTCCTGTGATCTCGTGCATCTAGTACCGAGCATAATACTTTATCGTCTATGGAATACAAAATAATCATAAAAACTAATTTTTGCTTCCATTGAAGAGAAATAAAATATTTTAACGACCACAGCGCATTGCCAATTGATGACGTCATCCTCCACATTAAAAATGTTGGCTTCTGAACTAACTGGCAAATTGCTATCAATAAAGTCAGCTGGGACAAGACTCTCAGTTGGGAGGGTATAAATCGTGGAAGGAATGCACCCGATTTCCCGCGCTATTTGCACAGTGATTCCATGGTTTACATTGAATATTACAAGGTTATCAGTGTTTCCAAGGTTTCACTAATTCCATACTTTATCAACTACCTTGTATTTGGCATAACTTGTTCTATCACATGTTTGCGTGTAGTTTTAAAATTGCTGAATTTTAAAGGTTTGTGTTTTGCCACAATTCGGCAGGCTATTTAGGTAAAACTTAAGTGTATTCGCGGTATAATAGTTGTGTTCATAAGTTTGGTGTTACTATAGATCCATGCACTTGATTGGGACCAACATTTACGAAGACGTCGCGTCTCGTCACGTTACAGTAATGTAAAATGCATGGTGACGTGACGACGGCCAACACTACGTCATGTAAACGTTGTTCCCAATCAAGTGCATGAATCTATAGTTAGCATTTTAACTTTATCATATATTTGTAGGTTTAGAGACAGTCTCCTCTGGTATGTTTAAAGGATGAGAACCTTTGCCAATGGCAATATCTTGGACTCTATGGATAGTGACTTTTGTTCTTTAAAAAAAGGAGGGATGTCGTGTTCACATCAGACATGTTGTCTTCGACCCCAACACCGTGCTCCGCTATTGATCGGACGGAGCTGGAACCCGTAGAAGCCCCCTGGTTTACGCCCTCTGGCTGATAAGGGTTCTAGGGACATGACACCCGGACTGTTACAGCCCTGCTCATATGATAACAACTAAGTATATGCAGGCAGAGTCGGTAGTTGATAAAGTATGGAATTAGTGAAACCTTGGAAACACTGATAAACCTTGTAATATTCAATGTAAACCATGGAATCACTGTGCAAATAGTGCGGGAAATCGGGTGCGTTCCTTCCACGATTTATACCCTCCCAACAGACAGTCTCGTCCCAGCTGACTTTATTGATAGCAATTTGCCAGTTAGTTCAGAAGCCAACATTTTTAATGTGGAGGATGACGTCATCAATTGGCAATGCGCTGTGGTCGTTAAAATATTTTATTTCTCTTCAATGGAAGCAAAAATTAGTTTTTATGATTGTTTTGTATTCCATAGACGATAAAGTATTATGCTCGGTACTAGATGCACGAGATCATAGGACAAACACACACGTGAATAAAAAAACCGCTTAGAACTGGTGACGTCACAAAGATCTCTGCATCCCTCGATGCGTACTGGAAGATGTAAGAAATCGCTCACGGCGAAGGAAATTTTCATCCGCAAACTTCGGTAATAAACATACATGACTAGGCTTCTTTTATTCATCGTTTGTTATAAAATATCAGTCAATCATAGACAATTAGGCCTAGACATAGTCGTCAACCTTATCCATGCATAATGCATGACAGGCCCCCAATTTTCTCTGTATCACCCTGTATGAACAGACCGATCTGTAGTTCAAATAGGCCCCGCGTGGTGGTGGCGTATTTATAAGCGGAGCGCTATTGGTCCATATTATGGGTGTGTGGTGGGCGTGTCTTCCCATATTTGGGAGATCATTACTGTACACTGGAGGCGAGGTACAACTGGGTTGTTCTAAAATATAGACTATTGAATCGGATATGCGACAGATTTCTAAATTACCATAAAATTCCGATCTGATCATGTAAGAATAAGCTCCAAATGTTAATTCGCAACCACGTTAGGTTCGAATGGCATTATTTCATGTTTTTATGCATTTTAAGGAGTGTTTCCAAGGTTTATCAGTGTTTCCAAGGTTTCACTAATTCCATACTTTATCACCTACCGGCAGAGTCTGCTAAGTCCACCAAATCCATTCAGCGTCAACAGGAATTTGACTAGAATTGGAATTTGAAGGATTAAGGAAACAATTCCCTATGACTATGGAGTGCTATGTACTAACATGACTAATCTGGTGCAGCAACTCTTACTTACCTAACACACAGAAGTAACCAAAACTAAATTCGGAGTGATACCATGGACATCGCACTTGAGTCCCATTTTCATTCGATGATTATGAAAACTTACCTTACTACATCTGGTGTCGCCTGGAGTGCCTTGATCTTTTCAACCACTGCCCGACAGCACTGTTCAATAACCTGCATAATAAACATGTTCACTACTGTACTATAAATGACCTCTGTAATAACTTTCTCCTGAAACCAAAAAAAAAAACCAAGAAAAAGGCCAAGGGCAATTGTGCTTAGAGATATTTGGTGGTTAAGAATTTTAGCTGGTTAATTAGGAAACAAGGGAATTTTATGCCAGTTAACTTAGCCTGTGACCTCAAAAAGTAGGCCAAGTCAAAAAGCCATGTGATGTATAATATCATATGGTGGTTAGATGTACCCATTACATATACGTATATCTATTGGTAGCAATTGGGCAAGTAGTTAAGCACGATTTGGTCCCCTGGACTGTGGCCAAGCTGTGAATCAGATTGAACCGAACGTTGGTCCCTGCATCACCAGACTATAGGGTACTGTACATAAACCCAATGTGAGATCAATGGTCACCGCAGTTAAGAAACATGCCCCAGTTAAAGCAGACAGATGACACTGGACGTCGGACACTGCGGTATTGTATAAACTCTCCTAAGGTGAGCCAAACTACATTACATTCTATCAATGTCTCCAAAAATTGTTTACTTTAAAGTAACAGGTTTCTCTGATCTTACAATATTGATAATAGTGAGTTTTTTCATATATCGCACAATTCTTTGGCAACTCAGTCTTAGCTCAGAGCCTTCCTATCCCAGCCACTGGCATTCTGAATAATTTGGTTTTCAGCTGTGCTTTAAAAGAGTCTGTTCAGAGAGTCTGGGGGGTCTTAGGTCTTGTAGACACCCACGCTTAACTTCCTTTTATGTGGAGAAGTTGCTCCATGTACAATGGTCCGGAATGCCTAAAATACTTGAATGCCTGCATGAGGATCATGTTTTTAAAATATGTTTACTTCATGATCACACTTTGATTCCATGAGATTGGCTTATCGTTTTTTGCTCTCCGATTATCCCACACCTTGAACTATAGAGATATCTTAGCCCGGGACCCACGGGACCTGTCAGATAAGTCCTGTGGTCTTTATATCACACAACAAAAGAAAAGGTACACTACCTTGTAAAGTAAAGGTACATGACTTTCATGTTCATGTTGGGTGTTGGGTATTGATAACATCTGTCTATTCATGATTTGATCCATGATTTGATCCAATAGGTATGGTCTCACTCCACAGTTCCAAAATCCGGTAAAAGTGTCCATCCCCTAACGTATAGTTTGTATAAAAACGGTGTGTTCCTTTGAATTGGCCATGATATGTGCACCAATTGAGTTAGTTTATTATGCAAAACTGCTTTAGTGAGGTAGAGCAACAGAGATTCACCTCTTATCAACCATAATGCATTGGGCGCAATGATTACAAAATGACACGTGAATTTTGGGGTATTCCTGATTCAATGGTCACTTTGCGCCGTTTTGACCTGGGATTTTTCCCTCAGAGTATATGGGGTGCGAACATGACAGAACTCTAGATATTTTCGGCCCGATTCTTGGCCACCTAGCAGGATTTGGGGTGTATCAAAGATTGCACCACCTACTGGTAATAAAACTAATTAAATGCACTGAAAGTGCCTTAGAAAGCTTTCTAAGGACTCTGCCGTCATAAAAATGTGAAGGTTTGGGTATCTGGTGCCAGCAGTTTGGTCTCTGCATGCATCTGGTTAATGCCTTGTGTGTCGCACCAGGCACTGGTTTGACATCCCGTCTGATGAATTTAATGAAACTGTGGAGTGAGACCTAGGGCATACGATCTGATGTTATGCCTCACAATACAGGGCAGAAAGCACGAGTGTTCTAGGCGTGTTGAGCTCAGGGAGATTTTGACACCCTCTCACTTTAAATCTCTCTAAATGCATTCTAAATAAACACTATATTAGAAAAGTCATACACTTTTAAAAAATTTCGGGCCTTCCTCAGGCATTAACCCGATACAAAGAGACTGAGGCCATGGTACTTTTATTGACTTCGTGTATGTCGTAGCCTCTGTCTTTTTGTATCGTGTTATATCGTGTTAGTGCCTGAGGAAGGCCTCATTCGGGCCAAAAATTTGAAATAGCGTAGGACTTTTCTAATACAGTGCTACAATATACACCATGTATTTTGCAGAATACATCCATGTACACTGGAAACACACAAGTGTTTTTGAGGCTTTTCGTTTTTCGAGGCTTTTGAGTACCTCCACAAGGCACGGGGACAAACATCTTATACACTGTTTTTCTTTGCACGTGGCCAACTGTATGTTGCCTTTTCCCAAGCCAGGATATTCCTAAAATGTTCGTCAAAGTAGACACCAAAAACAACCGAGGCCAACAACAGGGGTAAAAAATAACTCTGAATGCTGTTTTCAAAGAAATACTGTAACTGTAACCACAGGCTGTACAGCCTATATAGCTCTTCACTGCTCCCCGTGGAGCACGGGTACAAGGGAGCACAGTCCATACCAGTGAGGTGAACAACCCACTTCCAGATTGATACCCCGAATTAAACTAGCCCTATCTGACGCCAAACTCCCCTTCACCCTTAACTTCCCAATATTGATTGCTTACTCTATGACAATTAACGAGGCACTGGGACAAACATTTGATAAACTCGGCATTTACCTGCCAGCCCTTGTTATGTTTTTTCTCATGGCCAACTGTACGTTGCCTTTTCCCAAGCCAGGATAGTTTTACATTTTGTCAAATTAGACAGCAACAACACTCAAGGCCAACGACAGGGAAAAAACATAACTTGGAATGCTGTCTTCAAAGAAATACTGTAACTTCCATCTCTATCACATTACCACAGGCCATGGCACACTGACTGGTGGGTGTATGGCCTATAGTTATTCGCAGCTCCGTGCAGAGCACAGGTATTTGCTATGTTAATGACAAGTACATGGATAAATTTTTACTAGAACTAAAATTACCTCCCGATCCTGCAAGTATATATAATCCTTTGTTCGTATGTAGTGATAGCATACAGCTATGCAGCAATCTGGTGGAAAGTCAGGCATGGAAGTTGCCTGAAGGAGATGCCGCCAGCTGACTGTAGTCATTAGGGTCCTTGGTAATAGTGGGTCAAAGTCAAACAGAGGACTCAACTTCTTCACCAAGAAATCAAGTTGCCTTAAATCAAGAAAATAGAAAGTTTGCAACATCAACGTGCACAAATTTACTATGGGCAGTTCATACTGCAAACAGAGACTACAAAGCAAACTGACTACTTGGACCAATATCCCATATAATGTAAAGACGCCACGAAAAATGATGACAGGCAATTTACGCTGGGCTCCTTTCTGTATTGTAAGTGTGAAAAGAAAGTGTGACACCAGCTTCAGGAGGTGCCAGTCCAAGTATCAAGCACAATCTGCTACCAGATGTCTCACCTATACTGATAGAAAGCCTTGGATTCACGATTGTGGACCATGTGGCTGAATGCTGCTTAATTACAGCATTTCAGTACAGTACACCATACTGTGATGTACATAGTTGTGACCAAGGTGACCGAAGGGGTTAAAGCTGACAGGTTAAATAAATTATCCTGAGTAAGGTCGAGGCAAAGCACTTGGGAATTTTTGTGATGTACATTTAGACCTTCTACTGAATATAGCCATTACCCCTAGTGTACAACGGAAAGCACCGTCTTTCTCTGCCTTTGGTTTGATGATTTTGATGCAGTAACTTAATTATTTCAATGAGATTGTTATAATCCAAACTCTATTGACTATTCTACAATTCTATTCTACGGCCTTTGTGTTACGTGAACTTTAATTTGTGTTACGTGTCGGGTAATACATACCACGCGCAGGGAGCATAGGGGCAGACTGATAAATAACACCGAGAAGGCCGCACAAGACTTTGAA
Source organism: Lineus longissimus (assembly GCF_910592395.1). Lineage (NCBI taxonomy): Eukaryota > Metazoa > Nemertea > Pilidiophora > Heteronemertea > Lineidae > Lineus > Lineus longissimus. The sequence goes on from NC_088315.1 coordinate 11,330,355, forward strand.
AGTAGGCAGAATGAAGGCGGAGTCCTGAAGTCCGAATGTTGAGTCCAAGCAAGCTGAAGGCAGGGGTGCCGCGACGTGAGAAAGCCGAACAAAAGCTCCATGAGGAGGCCGAACGGAAGCTGTGCTAACAGGGACGAATCGCTGGGTCAAGAGAAGAGCACGGAGAGAAACGAACGTAAGATACAACCTGTATGAATGATTCGAGGAATCACGAGGCGTCAAGTCTGTGTGCGTGCTGAGGTAATGCAATTCGAACTTAGTGAAACAATTGAAACCATAACGTCTGCTCCCATCGCGAGAACTTATGTCGACACGCACCGCTACTCAGTTAAAGTCATTTACAATACCTGTTTATATGTTATTTTGTGAATTAAACTTGTATATTATATTTCCTTTCAAAACCTCGTTCAATTCCTTTATACACTAAATTGATCTAGTGCACAACGCGACAACCCACGGAACTCGCCTTCGAGTTCGTAACAGAGATTAATACTGAGATTGATATTTTGGCACATGTCAACCATATTGGATGACTCCCTTGGTGATACAGTCAAGAGGCTGGTGATTAAGTTGTGTTCGGTCATTGCCTTCCGGAAATATATCCTGATTTAGGCTTGTATCTCTGAAGTTTTCACAAGTGCACCTTACCGCCCCTGCTGAGAATGGCCTTGCTTGGTTGTGCAGCTGGGTGTAATGGCTAAATTCAGCAGAAGATCCAAGTTGACCTGTCAGTTTTAACTAAAAAGCAAACAACTTACAATCTGCCCTCAGCATCCATGCTTTTTTTGAATTTGTCCTGCACTTGATTGAATAAGCGCACACCCCACCAGCCAGCGGTCTTGTGCATATCCTGATACTCTTGCTGATGGTCTGGAGGCTCGGTCAACGCATGGATAACTGGAGTCATGTAGAGCCACTTCTGAATAATTTCAGAATATGGAGCTTGAGCATGCTGAACCAGTAACATGCTGGCGGAAAGTAGTGGACTCAAAAGCGACTTACTGAAGAGAAAAAAATACTGAAAATCAAGTTACCCCATCACCAGGCAGTCACATTGTTATTCAAGTGGAACACAGTGGCTGCTGTTTTATGACGGGACAAGTTAACATGCTCCCAAAACACAAACCTTCATTCCCCAATGTAGGCATTTCTAGTTTTACATCCTCAGAATCATTGCTGCAAAACCATACAGCATCCTGTTTCCAAACAAAACAACAAATAACAAAATCACCTCAGAGTTCTGGACTTTGTCAGGTCTCGGTACAAGGAAATACAAGTCATATTGATTATAAAGACATATTTTTTTATTTAATGAAAAAATTGCTTCATAAAAGCGGGTCGAATTCACTTTTTGATGAGGGATTGACTCATCAAGGGGGATTATAGGCAAGAGCATGGGGGTCAAATCGGTGGTCTTTAACATGTTTGAGGGACAATATAGGCATTGACAAATTATGCCGTAACATGGCAAGTTAAAGTCATTGAAAGTTAGCTTTTTAAAACGCCAGATGTCACCCCTTGCAGCAACCCATTTTATCCGCGAACCTGGTACACAGGGCCTGTTCTGAAACCTTGTTCAGAATAAAACATCATTGTCGGAGGTTACATCACTGCTAGCGTGTGTATTCAGAGCTATTGCAATACATAGCAGGCCTGTATTAAACCGCGAATTAGCCGGAATTCTGGTCATAAGCTGCGCTTACACCACGAAATATTGGTGGACCAATTGCACTTACACCACCACATTGCCGCGACAAATTGGTTCGGCAATCCATTGCCGATACAAATTGCCGAGCGAATTTGTCCCACCAAGCTTGATGGTCCAAATTCGCCCGGCTTGTTAAAAGCTCGGCTTTGTCGTGGTGTACGCGCAAATGGATCGGCAATTAGCTAGTTAGATGGTTCGGCTCCAGGCGGCGCTTTCGAAATGGCGCTTTCTGCGCATGCAATTTATTGTTTGCGCGCCATCTGTAGCCGGATTTTATAACTAGCTGCAGCGCTGGTGTAAGCGCTTGGTGGATTTTCGATGGTGCGGCATTGGTTCCCGAACCAAGATTGGTGGTCCATTTTCAGGTGGTGTAAGTGCGGCTATAGAAGTGTCGGTTTTGGGATAGCATGCATCCGAGTTGAGGGGGTTGAAATGGTTGGCAAGGACATGAAAAAAAAGTCATGTATATTTTAATGCTTTTGAAGGTCATTTCGGCCGTGAGAAAGTGATATGAATTTGGTGCAGTATAGCTTGACTATTGGGACCTCACAAAAAATGAATTCCCCCACTGCCAGGGACAAATATGCACATTAGGAACTGGGTCAATTTGACTCGGCAATAAATACATTCCTCATACAGGCATGAATACTAGTAGTTTCAGTTTTCAATGCGACAAGAGGGTCCCCTAACTCAACTTTGTGCAACTTACGCTCCTGCCAATAAGACTCCCTTTTACTTGTCAGATAATTAAACAGCATTTTATTTTCTCATTATCAAACTTACTTCAAGTCGTTGAAGTGTTTTGAGACAGTTTCCATGAACAGTTGGATACACCTGTTATTATCCGGTCTGAGCAGAAGACACTCAAGTACTACATCAAGGTCATCCAAATCTGCCGAGAGGTGGCCCTCAATCTTGCATATTAGCTGGATGATGCACAGTGCAGACACTAGACGAATTTCTGCATTCTCCTTGGTCAAGATTTTCTTTTCCTTTAGCTGTGCCTTCATGTGCTCCTTCCATGGCTTCAGATATTGCCACAGGATCTGAAGATGATGGGGAAAGCAGCAGGATAAAAATCACAGCACTCAACATTGATTAAAACCAATCAATGCGATTCAATCCCATTATACTCCCATTACTGTTAACACAACTAATTATATTTTGCAGCATTTCTGTTGGCTATCACCTTCTGATAACCATAGATATATGGACAACAGAATCTGACTGAATTTACTTATCAATCGCCCTGGAAAATTAGTTTTTCAAACTTGCCGAGCTGCATACAGGCCTCCTATGATCTGATGCTGGCCTGCCTTGAGAAAGGAGTAACAAAACGAATTGAAGCGCTGAGTACTAAAACAAAACAAAAAGTCACACTAAATGTGAAATTGAGTCAAAACCATCTTAATATCAAGTCCCTTGTCGGAAAAAATCTCCTCAACCATTGTAAATTATGAACCTACCATATTCTGAACAAGATACCACCATACTGAATTCAGCGTTTATGCCATGGTGATTTCAGAATTTACCATGCTCACCATGGTGAGAGATTTTACTGTCCCAATTCACCATGGTGGACTGTGTTTGATATGGAACATGAACTGTGGATTTACCATGGTGAAAAAGGACCCGCATTTTCCTGTTAGGGTATGCCATGGGCGATCTGTTGAGTAGTAAAACAACACACTCACGTCAGGCAACCCCCAGTATTGCGTGTTGAAGTAGACGGGTGAAATATAGATTTATGAGTAAGGACAAGGCTGAGCACTAGGAAACGTTTGTGATGTGTATTTGGATATTCTGGTAAATATATTCATAACCACCAGTGTGTTTCATTACCCCAACCTCTACATCCGGATGGGGACTACTTAGCAATTCAAAACGGCTGCACAATAAGTGCACCGCGTTCCGGAAGTGGGGGAGCTTACTGACCCCTGGGAATAGAGGTTGCCATTACCGCCAAGGCTCAACTCGAAAACAAGGCATTCTCTGCTAACACCATAGGGTACATTTCAATTAAAAGTGTTGGCAATTACAATATAAGGCTAGTGATTAAATTGTGATCGGACCTTATCGTCCAAAAATTTTATATACTGATCTCTGGATGTGATCTCTCCAACCTCTATTGTCATCGGTCAATGGAAGGGGGGGGGTATGAGACCACACATCCAAGACATGAGCAATGCAGGGCGTGGCATATGCCCCGTGAGCACATTGAGTTGGTGTATTAGGAAAGTAAAGTGTTTTTCAGACAACCCCGGGCAGCTGGTGTCATAGCTGACTGGGTTTAGTTGACATCGTGAAAGAGTCATTGGTCTGTAATGCCCGCTGTACACGTTATCATTTTCGGACGGCCCGACGGACGGACGGACGGGACAAACGGACATCGGTAAAACATAATGCCTCCGTAATGCATTACAATTTGGCGGGGGCATGAAAATGTATTTGATCAGAAAAATGGTTCTCCTCGAAATTGACGGAAACTGATTTCAAGCACACCGCCCTGGTGGCCATATTGATAATCAGAACCAGCCTGTTTTCGAAAGGAACCTTCCTCTAGTCACCCCCAATGTACATACCAAAAATGAATTAGATCTGACAAAAGGTTCTCCTCAAAATTGACGGAAACCGATTTCAAGCATGCCGCCCTGGTGGCCATATTGACAATTGGGACGAGCCTGTTTTCAAAAGGAACCTTCCTCTAGTCAACCCCAACGTACATACCAAAAATAAATTTGATTGGACAAACAGTTCTCCTCGAAATCGACGGAAACCAATTTCAAGCACCCCGCCCTGGAGGCCATAATGAGAATCAGAATAAGCCCGTTTTCGAAAGGAACCTTCCCTCAGTAAAGGTCAAACCACAGAAAAAGTTTCGTGGTTATCGCTAAAAGCGTTCTCCTTAAAATGAGCAGAAACGAAAAAGTTTACAGACGCCTGACACCTCATGTCTGACGGACATCGGTAAAACATAATGCCTCTGCAATGCTTTACGCATTGGCGGGGGCATAAAAATTATTTCATGAATGCATTTTTCCAGTCAAAGCGAGGCATTTTCTGTCGTCTGCTCACGGAAACAAAAGAAGTGAAAGTTTTATTTCCTTCAAACAGCAAAGAGCTCCAGCAATGGGACCATACAACCCGAAATGGGACCGTACATCCAACCAAAAACCAAACATTTCTGAGCACTTGGCTACGGCCTTATTCGGGAAAGTACATTTGACCTGTCGGCTTAAGACACAATTTAGAATAAAATGTCCTAGGCACATTGCGCTCACCTGGGAATCATTTAGTTGCAGATGAAATGACATAAGGAGGTTAAATTGACTTTTAGATATGACAAAATGAGGCACTGTCAATGATACTTTTAGAGTTTGACCTCTCTAAACTTGATAAGCTTGGTCACAATTGACCTGAATTGAGTCAACAGATGCCCAATAGGTTTCTCCATATAAAATTTGAAGAATCTCAGACAAATAGTAGCGAAAAATGTCATTGTTCTAGCTCTCAGTGTTCATGAGATATTGATAAAATAAGGTTTTCAAAATGGCTGCCTGGAGACCAGAAAGTAGGTCAAATGGCAATGATTTTTTGTGTCAAGTCATGTTGTCATAAGATGTACTCACACCAAGTTTCAACTTACTAGACTCAAGAGTGAGCAAACTTGCCCCTATCGTTGACAGATTGGACGGCCGAATGGACGGATGTGCTCTGCGAGGAGAGTGGACGGACAGACCCACCGACCGACGGAAGACGGACAAGACGTGATAAGATAAGCTCACCTATATGAGCTAATGAAATGGCCAGGGCCATTGTGCTCACCTCATGTGGAGGAAAGATGGATAAAGAGCATGGTATTGTGTCATGTAGTGTTAGGTTTGATGTAGGTCCAAGCAATTACAATTTCCCCAAAATGGCCAATTTACAGTACATTCGACCTCTGTGACCTTGAAAAGTAGGTCAAATCAAAGAAGACCCGGGTGACACATTGAATGGTTGTTAGAATTAGATGTACCTATGATATAAAATTGGTGCCAATCGGGCAAGTCATTACTAGGAATAATGGCATTTTGAAGAATTTAGGATTTGGCCCCCTCCCTGGAGGCCAAACGGCAAATCAGATCGCACCAAACTTCGGTACCTGAGATCACCTGACCAAGGGGTACATGTGTACTTAATTTGTGATCAATAGTCATTGCAGTTAAGAAACGTGCCATAGTTACGGCCTGACGGCGAATTTACGCCATTTGACCTCTGTGACCTTGACAAGAAGGTCAAATTAAAAACCTGTGTGACATATACTGTATGGTGGTTAGATGTACCCATGATATCAAATTGGTGGCAATCGGGCAAGAAGTTAAGGAATAATCACATTTTTAAGGTTTTTGGATTTTGCCCCCTGGTGGTCAAGTGGTGAATCATATTGGACCAAACTTTGGTCCCTGAGATCACCTGACTAAGGGGTAAATGTGTACCAAATTTGGTATCAATAGTCATTGCAGTTTAGAAACGTGCCATCGTTACATCCTAACGGCCAATTTACACCATTTGACCTCTGCGACCTTGAAAAGGAGGTCAAATCAAAAACCCGGAGGATATATGATGCACCTTTGCTAGAAGTACCTACCATATTTTTTTCAAAATTTCCCGACTACTATTAAGGGAGATATTGCATATTTTCACTTTTAACGTTTGGCCCCCTGGTGGCCAAACCATGAAACGAATCGGACCGAAACTTGGTCTCCAAGGTGTCATTACATAAGGGTACATGTGTACCAAGTTTCAACTCAATAGCTCTAACAGTTACGAAACGTGCCCTGCTAACGGACGACGGACGACGACGACGACGACGACGACGACGGACGACGGACGCCACGGTATGGGATAAGCTCACCTCTGCTAAGAGGTGAGCTAAAAATGAGCGAAATACGTTTGAGTGCTGAAAACACACTAGCCAAGTGATTATCATTGAAAATGCGGTGCTAAAACAACGCAAGTCCAGGGGTATCACAGAGCTGCCCTTTTTTGTCAGAATCCAGTGTTTTCTTTTTTCTACATATTCTTTATATCATTTAGTGTGAGGTTTGCCACAGTAAGGTCAACAACTCTAAATGCCAGATAAAAACTTTAAAAATCTAACCATTGAGCTCCAAAACTGCACAACTTCAGATTCTGTTACATCCACTTTGTTCTTTGAAGATTTAAAATAATGTAAATATTAAGGGGTTCAAACAATAGCAGGAAAGATCAGGTAACCACTGCATATCATACTGAAGCATTGCATACCCCTCTTTAGAAATTAAAAGGTTTTTTTACAAAAGTGGACTTGTGCAGGTTTTAGTACTCAGTGCTTCAATTTGAAAATGAAATAGAGTTCTGTGCAGATGTCTCTCCTCATTATTATTCACAGACAGGCACAGTGACTCTTGCATCTTTGTCAAAAGTCACCAAAGGAGAGGCAGTGATTCTGTCGACTGTAGAAAAAACAATCCTTCCCAACCCAAAAAAACAAACATTTGCAGTCAAGGCATTTCTAAGTAATGAGCCGCCAACCAAAATTTAAGGAGGTTGCTGTAACAGCCTCATTTTACAAATAACCAGTTTTTCAAAAATAATATTTCTTTAATCACTCCCCAATGGGTCACAGAAAATTGATAGCAATCAAATCTCCCAAAACGTGACTGTACAGTTAAAAGTCAAACAAAATTCAAGACTGTTAACCCAGTGACCATGTTTTAGAAAATGTTTTGAATCTCATTTTACATACCTCCTTCCATGTAGTGCTTATTGTCTGCCGATGTCCGGACTTGAGAGATCTCTCCATATAGGTGTAGACCCCGTCTATACGTCTAATAACTTCATATGCAGGGGATGCCGTCAGGTCCTCACCTGTCCCTGATTTGCAGCAGAAGAAATGCCATCTCGGCAGCATCGCCAGAGTGGCTTCCTTGACATCATCCCGATGTGCTCTACGAGATGCTCCAGACACAGATTTTCCGATATTCTTTAATGTGTGCAAAAAACCTTTACTGTCCTCCGGTGGAAGATTCATCAAGCCATCGAACAGGTCTAGCCGATCCCCTGAAAATAGAATTGGCACATGGCAAAGCATTTTAGAGGACCTTGCACAAATATTTTGATGGAAATGATCGGAAGCCAACCATGGTGGTTTGGAGTTTTAAGTCACCATATAGGATATAGCTATGGTACTTATTTCTTTCTAAGTACAATTCAGAATGCTGTCAATGATATATACTGGTAGTAATGTTATCAAATTACATGTATATGATAAAACTCATATAATTCTAATAAACCTGAGAACTAAACAAATTCCAGTTGGCATGGGAATGTTCCTCACTTTTAAGTGCTGCTCATGAGAATTTGACGGCAATGACGATGGTTTAAGCCCTGTTCTGGTGATCATTTGGCTCATGAAGGTAGCAAGATGCAGTACGTAATGCTTTATAGTATTCAGAGAATATGTTTAGGTTGTTTAGCATAAATTGATTTCACTCGATGGATGAATCACAACTCCAAAATAATGATAATAAGAAGAATTCGTGCGTACTAGGAAGAGAATGAACCACCCTACAGATTATTCAGACGGGATAGCTTACCATTTTGCCGATTCATTTGGAAGTCTCGATTGGCACTATGTTGCTGATCTTTGCCAAAGCCATGAAGCCATTCCAAAACGTGATGTGGCTTTTTCTCTTCAGACTGATGAACAAACACATACTTGTACTGCACTTGACCCTGCACAGTTTCCGGGATCTCGACAACAAGTTCAAACAGAACGTATCCTTCATTCTCCCTGAAACAGGCATTTTTTAAATGATTTTGACCCTGCACAAATTCACTGCCATACAGTACCGTCAATGCCCGACCTGAATTCTGTCACAGCATCACATTGGAATGTTTCTTACATTGTAATTATGTGTATAGACTGTAAAGACAATCAGATCAAATCAAACTTCCATCTACAAGGTAAATCGACAAGCGTAATTACAGGCTTGTGTAAACCAATTGGCATTTGCCAATTGACCTCGACTCATTCTCCAAAGCAGATGTAATAGGCAAGCATATTCTCTATGCCAGTAAAGTGGTGTCTGCTGCACGTGTATTGCATGTATGATGTACACAAATGTATGCAACCAATCAGATTTTTTTAAGTTGGGGGAAATTGTTTTTTATTGGACTTTGGAATATATCATAGAGACATTCAAGATGATTTGATGTCATGATCATCACCAAGTCCCTAATAAACACTAAAAAGGGCAAGATGTATTTTTCCAAGACTGAATGGGGAATTTAAGGGTGACGAATCCTTTTTTCTCTTGCGCACATGATCTTAGGTATTGAACAACGTATTTTAACCACTAGCAGACAACATCCTTTCACAAATGTGGATGGGTTTAAGAAATCATCAGGCGTACTTTTTTAGATGTTTAAAAAATACCACCGTGCTGAGTCGCACATAACACCCCTCGGCCCGAGACTAAGTAGCGGTAGGTGATAAGTTGACGAGTGAGTAATGCTGATAACAATGCATTTGCAGATGCGTATTGAAGAAGATATGCTTTTTGTGTGCAGCATTAAGCCATAAGTGTTGACAGACAGATTGACAGACGACCCAACAGACAGACAGACGCCGAAGAGCACGACAACATCCCTCGGCCATGCCGCTGGCAGAGAAGAAAAAATTATAAATTACGGCTCATGATGCCCACCCAATATATAAAGTTATGGCAATCTTTCAAAGGCAAAGCAATTTCATGGCTATTCAAAGCCTATCTGATACATACTCTATTTCCTTCATCCTATGCTGGTCACTTCGATCAGATGATCCAACAAGATGGCTATGGTTAAATCTTATACAAACGGAATCCTTTGAACGGTTGTAAACGAAATCTTTGTGAAGAACGACATGGAAGTGCACCTGACAATTTCGAGAATTTGCTGTGCCATGAGACTTCGGATGAGGCTGCTTCTCCTGATTTTTCCTTATAAGTAAATGAAAAATAAGAAACATAGTTTTACTACAAACTATATGTATATAGCACTGTGACAAACTTCAATATCAATGGGAAAAGTAAAAGTACAGCCCGGATCACATCCTAGTTATTTTGTACAAAATACAGCTGACCCGTTAGAGACCATGAGGTCAATCACTACAGACCAATATTTGCACAAAAAAATTGCCATGTGAAACAAATCGGTCATATAAAGCAGACGTTTAAGGGCAAACATCAAGGCATCAAGAATAAGAGGTTTTTACACTCTGCGTTTTTGACGGTCTATGACTTATCCATTTTTCATACACGTCCTTAACACAAGAGCGAATCTGTTCGGTGAGTTTTGCCCGTATGTCCACACGTTCGTTCAGCTAGAAGTGATTCATTCAAGGGCAGGCCGCCACGGGAAGTCAAACAACACGTACAAGATGGCCTAACATACTAGACTAAGAACCTATAGCTAGACTCCAGGATATTCATCGTACGTCAAATATGAAGTGGGATATAGCCAAAAATATAATTTGGTGGGTATCTTGTTATATGACTCGCACTACACTCCATTGCACATGACCCAATCACAGCTACTTGATTGGTCCATCCTTAATTAGAACATACGTCTTGTGCATCCAACATCGCAAGGATCAGAAAATGGTGTCGTAAGTACAGACCACACTGTGTGTTTTTGTTTTTTGAATAGGCCTTTAGGCCTGTACTCACTGACCCGTTTTTATGCATTGGCAACCAGAGGCCCAAGGTCCTGGTGCTCAGCCGAAATAAATTGGATCAATTTACACAACATAGAAAGTACCTGGTAGGTCACTATCAACCTTGATTTTGTTTATATATTATTGAGATACCTGTATCATGTAAAAAGACTCTTCGAAAAATAATGACACAACGTACCACTATCAGTGAAATTTAAGAGTTTGAGCCTGGGATCACCTTGAAAAGTAGGTCACCTATCAAAACCTGGGGGATATGTAATAGAGAATTATTAGATACACCAACCATAAAAATATAGTCATTCAAGCAGCAGCCAAAGGCATTGAGATGGCAAAAACGTTATATCCAAGATGGCCGCCTACCAAATTAGTAAAAAAAAGAAAATGTAAGATGCAAAGGTAAAAAGAAAAGTAGGTCAAATCAAAAACCTGTATGGTATATGTGATGTATCCTTGCTAGGAGAACCTACCATAAACATTTTATCAAAAACGAGTCACTTATAAGAGAGATATCACACTTTTTAGGTTTCCACTTTTGGCCCCCTGGTGGCCATGTCAAGAATGAGATTGGACTGCAATTCAGTGTCAGAGATCACCTGGCCTGTGGGGGGGGGGGGGGGGGGGGTCCTGTGTTTTCATGTTTGTTGTTGATTTCATCTGATCAATTCATGATTTGATCCAATAGGTAGGGCTTCTGATCAAATGGTATGCCTGACAATACAGGGAGGAAAGCACAGTTCATCATTAAACTAGCCCCATCCAATGCTAGCCTCCTCTTCACCCTGCTCTTCCCGGCTTGATTGCAGAATCCCTGACAAATGCTTCAAAGAGAGGTTTTTGTAAGGGTTAGCCATAGAACCTTTTGGTAGTGACAACCTTTTTGGGGGAATTTGTCAGGGATTCTTCAATTGAGCCCAGTTCCCAATTCTGATTGCTTGCTCGATGACAATTAAGATGGCACAGGGAAAACATTTGATACACTCGGCATTTACCTGCCAAGCCCCGTTTCACATGGCCAACCGTATACGTTGCCTTTCCCCGTTCCAGGACATTCCATAACATTATAGTCAAAGTAGACAATAACACATAACATTGCCTTCAAAGAAATACTGTTACTTTCATTCTTACCACATCACCACAGGCCAAGACACACTGACTGGTAAGATCTTTCTCCTGCTGGTAAAATAGGCTCTTAGCCACAGCTCTGTGGGGAGCACGGGTATTTGCTAGTGATCTAATAATGCACGTCGTTTCTACGCTTCAGTCGTTATTTTTGCAACATCATTTGGCCCGAACACTTGGCACGCCGTATCAAGAACAGGGTTTTTTTTGTCGCTTCGCGCTAGTAGGAACACATTTATGGTATTCAATGGATACCATTGTTGGCACTAATTGCGTTGTTGATAACACAACATTGAACGTTACGTAAAAACGTGACAGTGAGTTCAGGCCTTTAATCCTCTCTGCCCGTTTAAACGCAACACTTAAAATACAGCTATCCACAACGTCTGTGTAAACAAAGTACAAAACATTGTCCTGATTGAATTCAGGTTCAACCCAGATCATTTTTGCACTCACCAGAGTAGTAGGCTCCGCGTTAATAATTGAGGAAAGAAGTACTCTAAGAAATTAATGTGTGTTCTCAGTGTCAAGTTGGGCTGCCACCTATGCAATCAGAAGGTAGTTCCGATCTGATATTGCCAATTAAAGCACTTTCTGCCGTGATAATGTTTGGCCCAAAATATGGAGTCGAGTTAACCTTTAAGAAGGGGTTCACAAACACAAATTGAATAACAACATATAATTAGCAACATGTTGTGGTAACCAGAGAAATGGTAAACGGGAAAAAGGGTTAAATAAATATCATGTGAGCATTTTTATGAACAAACATTTACCCTTCAGCTTTTCTTCCAGAGGGGGCAATGATGCAAGACAACGTGGCAGATACCAAACATAGCCCGTTCATAGGGACCCGCCACGTCACTTGTACACTGAAGGGATAGAAACATGTTCACAACGAAACCAAATGTATAAATCTGGGGGATTTCTTTCCCTCGAGGAGAACCCCGGAGAACACTGTAGAATCTAGAAAAAGAGCCAAGGAGTGTAAACGTAGAAGGAAGAAATCAAGAGAATCAAGAAGGAAACCATTGGTAGTCAATTCGAGCAGTTTCCCAAAACAATATTACAGAATTACCAAACATTTTGATGGACATTGAGCCTTATAATGTATGTTCACCAGCGTGGATTTTGGGATCCAGTGAACATGCTGAGCCCTGACACGGCGGACGGATAAATTAAGACAATGAAATGGCCAGGGCCATTGTGCTCACCTCATGTGGAGGAAAGATGGATAAAGAGCATGGTATTGTGTCATGTAGTGTTAGGTTTGATGTAGGTCCAAGCAATCACAATTTCCCCAAAATGGCCAATTTACAGTACATTCGACCTCTGTGACCTTGAAAAGTAGGTCAAATCAAAGAAGACCCGGGTGACACATTGAATGGTTGTTAGAATTAGATGTACCTATGTTATAAAATTGGTGCCAATCGGGCAAGTCATTACTAGGAATAATGGCATTTTGAAGAATTTAGGATTTGGCCCCCTCCCTGGAGGCCAAACGGCAAATCAGATCGCACCAAACTTCGGTACCTAAGATCACCTGACCAAGGGGTACATGTGTACTTAATTTTATGATCAATAGTCATTGCAGTTAAGAAACGTGCCATAGTTACGGCCTGACGGCGAATTTACGCCATTTGACCTCTGTGACCTTGACAAGAAGGTCAAATTAAAAACCTGTGTGACATATACTGTATGGTGGTTAGATGTACCCATGATATCAAATTGGTGGCAATCGGGCAAGAAGTTAAGGAATAATCACATTTTTAAGGTTTTTGGATTTTGCCCCCTGGTGGTCAAGTGGTGAATCATATTGGACCAAACTTCGGTCCCTGAGATCACCTGACTAAGGGGTAAATGTGTACCAAATTTGGTATCAATAGTCATTGCAGTTTAGAAACGTGCCATCGTTACATCCTAACGGCCAATTTACACCATTTGACCTCTGTGACCTTGAAAAGGAGGTCAAATCAAAAACCCGGAGGATATATGATGCACCTTTGCTAGAAGTACCTACCATATTTTTTTCAAAATTTCCCGACTACTATTAAGGGAGATATTGCATATTTTCACTTTTAACGTTTAGCCCCCTGGTGGCCAAACCATGAAACGAATCGGACCGAAACTTGGTCTCCAAGGTGTCATTACATAAGGGTACATGTGTACCAAGTTTCAACTCAATAGCTCTAACAGTTACGAAACGTGCCCTGCTAACGGACGACGGACGACGACGACGACGACGACGACGACGACGACGACGACGACGACGACGGACGACGGACGCCACGGTATGGGATAAGCTCACCTCTGCTAAGAGGTGAGCTAAAAACTACCCAAAATATCAATTTGGTAGTTCTGGTCTCCACTTACGCTGGTACCCCATTCCACATTTGAACGTTATTACAACATTGGATAGATGAAGTGTTGATGATGTCACAAATTTAAATGTGCCACGTTTTAGCATGCGGCAGAGGGGCATATCAATCAATAAAAAAAAAAGTTTTTTCGGTGTCGTGTATACACAGATCATTTTTCGAACGTAGATCCGAAGTGGATGTGATTTTGATCCAAAAGCATTGCTAGTCTGTGATTAATCAGCATTTTGGGTAAATAACGTCACAGCATGTAGAATCCCAGGTGAATGTCATCAGGCAGCTGAAGTACCAGCACTCAGAAAGCGAAGAGGTGGAAGGTGACTAAAGACATTACATACCACAAATATGTCCAAGGACATTGTGCTCTGACGGAGCTACGAAAGAGAGCCGTAAAATGTTTGTAGAGAGTGACTGTAGAGCTGTACCCGCTAATCGGGGTGCCAGATGGCTCTACCAGTGTTCTCCACAGAATATTCACGCATATTCTTTGCTTTCCAGCACCATGAGCACGAATGTAGTGCAATAAATATGTGCTTCCAGGTACAGAACACACAATAGTGGTCCTAAATGTACATTGTTTAGTTAGCCAAGGTTAGCCAGAGCTCGCCCTTGATTTATTCAATGAAGGTGACCTAGTCTGTCTTAAAATGGCTCTATCTATCACCGCTGTCAATATTTCAGGTATCTGCAGAGGCACTCAGGACATGGACTTAGAAGTGTCATGCCCAGTTTCCCGTCGCTAAAGGGTGTTTGCGCTGACAAGTGCACTAAGCCTTTTAGCAGTTCAATTGTCAATGCTTGATTGCGACGCATGGGGTTGTAAATCTGAAATTTTGATATGATATTCCGGACAGTCGGGCAAGTAAATGGTGAAAAGTAAACTGGTAGTTGACCACGGAAATTTTTTGATAATCGACAAATTACACAGACATTGATATTTTCACTCTTTTCAGCCAACTGGCAGAAAAATCTCAAAACACCAAATTATTGCCAAATTATCAAAATTCAAAATTGATCTGTAGACTTGCCACAGCAAATTTTTTTTCAATACCTCTCCAAGTATGTACTTGATAGTTAAAAACACACTCGTGTGTAATTGATAGGTCTCGACCCTCCAACCTATGAATATTCATTGGTGGTATTGTCTCAAATGGAGGCAAGACCACCATTAATTTTTTAAGCCTTTTAGCAGTTCAATTGTCAATGTTCGACCGCGACGCATCAAATACTGCGTGGGGTTGTGAATCTGAAATTTTAATATGATATTCCGGTGGCAGCCGTCTTGGACTTTGACACGTTTTTATAGGGTTCTTACTAATGTCTATATAAACACAGATGTGGCATCTTGGATTTTGAGGTGGTGATCTACTCTTCGATTGGGTTCTTACTATAAATGCCTATTTAATGCACCCACACACCAAATTTGGCATTGATACGTGGCTGACTTCTCTTCTCAAAATATTGAGCTCACACGCATCCTCCCAAGATTTCAATATGTAAGGCGGCAACCATCTTGAATTTTGACGTGGTGACCTACTTTTCGATAGGATTATTACTTATGACTATACGTACCAACACACCAAATATCGCTTTGATACATCATTTACTTCTCTAGATCGGTCCACAAATGCACTCGCAAGATTTCAACAGGTAAGGTAGCAGCCGTCTTGCATTTTGACAAAAGGATATTTCATGCCCACCCTTTCGTTCTGCTGAGTGACCGGGGACAAAAAGCTGCTCGAGTACAGTCGTCCATATAAAGCCCTTTGCCCAAGACATTCATCAAAGATTATTCTTTACTGACTGTTGTCAGTTGGGCTTGTGTTCTGGATCTTTATGTGCCTCTGGTCTGATATTGGCATTTTAAGTACTGGGAGTGGGGAGCTAACATGCCTAATATGTGTAGGCTTTTTGGAAACGGGACCTATCACTGGTCTCAGCGCATTGTGAAAAATAGCATACTGCTTGTATAATCAATCTACTGGAGGCTATGGTGTAGCATTTTTAAAAGTCTCCGGATAGAGTGTTCCGGGGACAATGGGGTCTATTTATATTTGTCAGGGTTGATTGTCAGCAGTCGCTATCGAATCATACCTTAATCTAGCACTGACTTTAGGGTTGGCCACTTTCTCCAGGGGATATTTACAACAGCTGCACTGGAATCGTCAGGATTATTGCTCTCATGTAACTAGGTCATATTATGGGGTGCCAATAGGTAATAGGTAATGGGTAATTTCCTAGTCTTAATAATGGGAAAAGTGCCACTCTTAGTGTAATTTTAGAGTTTGACTTCTTCTACCTTGATAAGTAGGTCCCACTAACCTTATTTTCTGTCAACATATAAAGATGCCTAATAGGTGTCTGCAAAATCACTCTGAGAAATTGACAAAACATCATAATCAGTGAAATATTGTCGACATATCAAAGTGGAAGTCTGGGACAAATAATGACTTAACATGCCACTATTGGAGGAATTTAAGAGTTTTACCTCTGCGACCTTGGAAATGAGGTCAAGTTTAAATTATGTTAGCCCAATATTCAGTTCTTCAGATTAATTGTTAGCATTCATTTGAAGATCAGACAGTGACAGTTTGTTAATATATGACCCCCACTCAGGCTTTTATGACATTTGACCCACTCAAACCTAAAAGGTAGGTCACATTGACCTCAATTTTGGTCATCATGTAGAGATGCCTAATGAGTGTCTACAAGCCAATTTGAAGAGTCCATGTCAAATACTATTAAAGAAATGTGTCAGTTTTTGGTGAAATTTTAGAGCTTGATCTCTGTGACCTAGAAGAGTAGGTCAAATCGAAAAACCTGTGTGATGTGTGATGTATCCTTGTTACATGAACCCACAATAGATATTTCGTCCCACTAGCTAAAACCATGAACAAAATGGCAAACAAGAGGCCCAAGGGCCTGGCGCTCAGCTGGATGACCTAATAACATAGGACTGAGGGTGTAAAGTAGTAAATATCGGCTTTATACTACTGTTTGAAGGTCAAGAGAACACGTCATACCACTAAAATTTCCAATGCAGAGCTGCCAGCTGGATGAAATATGATTGAACTAATCAGCCATGGTATGTAAATATTACAGGAGGCAACGGAATATATCCCTAGTTCAGTATGTTGTATCGGTAGCTTTACAGAAAAGAAGTGTCAGAGAGGATGAGACTTCTCCATGGACAACTGTGGTATGTCCAGGCTGGGTTGTACAGCACAAGGATACAAAATGCTGTCTGTAATTGAGAGGTATCCTGATTTAACAGAGGTCAAAATAAATAGAAATGACCAGTTTGGGACTAACACCACTGTCTTTTTTTTAATAAGGTAAAGATTACAGGAGTCAACAAAATTAATTTTATTGAGAGAAATTGACCTGTCCTGCAGGTGGTTGGAATTTACAATACAAAAGGTCATGACATTGTGCTCTACTGCGTATCCCTAGTGAGTCGATCTATCCTTGGCGCAGACAGGTTCAAATTGGCTACATCTTGAACAGATTGAATTGCGATGAAAATCTAATGCAATAAAGGAGCAATATCGAAGAGACAAATTAATCAAACCAATTGTCCACAGACTCGGACCCTGAAATGGCGTGATGTATGCGTGCATATAAAAGTATATCAATTGGTCCGATAGAGATGATGAGGCAATGTCAATATGCCTTGTTCCTTAGTCAGCAATATGCCCCTTTTTATACGGAGAAGAAGGAGAACCCAGATAGGCCTTCACATGTCGGCTTCCAAATGGCTCGAACCAACTGTACTATCACTACTATAAATTTAAAATGCGTGCTCCTCCTACATGTAGCAATGTCTCGGCCAAAAAGGCACTTAGTCGACAGGCAAGCTAGAAGTTCAGTACCGTGAGGAGCTCCTTGGTAAGGCCATGTCAGGTTCCGCACGCCTCTTCATATACATCAAGTATTGAAAGCTGTGGTGAGCACATAAAAAGACCATGGTCACCTTAATTTGAAAATCCCTTCATAATCAAGGGCTACCTCTGACTAAAACGGTAGATGCGAAATGCAATCACCTACAGTACCCGCCTCGTTTTGAAAATAGATTCTTGGGATTTCCTCCAGATGAAACATGGCGGCCAATTCAGAAGTGGCGGGCCTGTTTGATGAGTTTGTTTCGAGCCATTTCCGCATCGCAAACTCATGCGAGAGAGCGAAAGAGATACTGTGCTCTTTTGAAACGTTGACATTCCTAAGTATTGACAATCATGTCATATTTAGGTCGAAAGAAGAGGTTGCGGCTGTATCCGAATCAGTATCACCGATACCGTCTGTTTCTCCTCAACCATCTGATTCTTCTTCCGTGACAAACGAAAACAGTGATTGTGAAGTTGAAGTGTTGCCTCAAATTCCATTAAAGACTTACCCGAAGAGGACGACTGTCTCAAAATGTGTGGAGTACCTTTCAACACTGAAGAATATGGTGTATGACGTTACTGATGAGGAGGACTTGAACAATTTCCAGGCAGTGCTCCAAGAATAACTCGATCGCCTGAAGGCTGGTTGTGATATTGATTCTGGCTTGACTGTGCTAAATTCTTCAAAACAGACCACCAAAAAAAACCCATCCAAAAGCTGGCAACCACCAAACTACCAAACATCCCATCAGCTTTGAAAAAAAATAAATTTTCAGGGCGCGTAGGTAAAAGGGCAAATCTGATGAAGACGAACTTTCAAGTCAATGTGCCAGTGGACTTAAAAATACCTCGAAAAAGAAAATGAAATGGCCAGGGCCATTGTGCTCACCTCATGTGGAGGAAAGATGGATAAAGAGCATGGTATTGTGTCATGTAGTGTTAGGTTTGATGTAGGTCCAAGCAATTACAATTTCCCCAAAATGGCCAATTTACAGTACATTCGACCTCTGTGACCTTGAAAAGTAGGTCAAATCAAAGAAGACCCGGGTGACACATTGAATGGTTGTTAGAATTAGATGTACCTATGATATAAAATTGGTGCCAATCGGGCAAGTCATTACTAGGAATAATGGCATTTTGAAGAATTTAGGATTTGGCCCCCTCCCTGGAGGCCAAATGGCAAATCAGATCGCACCAAACTTCGGTACCTGAGATCACCTGACCAAGGGGTACATGTGTACTTAATTTGTGATCAATAGTCATTGCAGTTAAGAAACGTGCCATAGTTACGGCCTGACGGCGAATTTACGCCATTTGACCTCTGTGACCTTGACAAGAAGGTCAAATTAAAAACCTGTGTGACATATACTGTATGGTGGTTAGATGTACCCATGATATCAAATTGGTGGCAATCAGGCAAGAAGTTAAGGAATAATCACATTTTTAAGGTTTTTGGATTTTGCCCCCTGGTGGTCAAGTGGTGAATCATATTGGACCAAACTTCGGTCCCTGAGATCACCTGACTAAGGGGTAAATGTGTACCAAATTTGGTATCAATAGTCATTGCAGTTTAGAAACGTGCCATCGTTACATCCTAACGGCCAATTTACACCATTTGACCTCTGTGACCTTGAAAAGGAGGTCAAATCAAAAACCCGGAGGATATATGATGCACCTTTGCTAGAAGTACCTACCATATTTTTTTCAAAATTTCCCGACTACTATTAAGGGAGATATTGCATATTTTCACTTTTAACGTTTGGCCCCCTGGTGGCCAAACCATGAAACGAATCGGACCGAAACTTGGTCTCCAAGGTGTCATTACATAAGGGTACATGTCTACTAAGTTTCAACTCAATAGCTCTAACAGTTACGAAACGTGCCCTGCTAACGGACGACGGACGACGACGACGACGACGACGACGACGACGACGACGACGACGACGACGACGACGACGACGGACGACGGACGCCACGGTATGGGATAAGCTCACCTCTGCTAAGAGGTGAGCTAAAAAACGGACAATGCATCGTCAAAACGCGTGTGTGATTGCGCAGGAAGTCACGAGATGCCGCTCACACCAGCTATGCCCTCCATGTCATCTGTGTCATTAGAGACACCCGTATCCTCCAAGCCATCCGTGTCGCCCAACGAATTCGTCTCGTCTGAGCCATCCATGTTCTCCAAGTTATCTGTCCCCTTCAAATCCAAGCCATCCGAACCCTCAAAGCAATCTGAGTCACAAGTGTTTGCCAAGCCAACTGTGTTCTCCAAGCCAAACGTGTCCGCAAAGCCATCAGTGCCAGCCGTGCACTCTTTGAACAAAACTGTTGTGAAAATTGCTCCTCACAGTATCACTTCACTTCAGCTACACTCGCTTTGTTCTGAACTCCCAAAAGGGAAACTTCTGGCACTGAAAGCAATGGACCCAGTCTTCAGGGAAGGTTGGCTATATGACGAAATACTCAATGCCTATTTCAATTGCTTGTGTCGTGAAAACCAGAACTTACTATATATCTCCTCTTGTTCAATGCTCGTCATTGAAAAAGGTTCCAGTATTGGTTCATTGTTCACGGAAGAGAAAGAAAACTTGGCGGGAAAAACTCTCATCATTGCGCCGTGGAATTCTAGTGGTGGTCACTGGGTGATGGTGTGTCTTGACATTGTGAATAGGGTGGTCATTTATATGGATCCATCCCAAAAAATTGTTGATGGAACAACAGGTGTTAATAGTGTGAAAGCCATCATTGCCCTAAGAATGATGGCCAGGGTGGCCAAAGAGAAGTTTGGCATACAGAGTGTGGCACTGTCATGTCCTCCGCACTCCACGCAGAGTGACGGTTCTAGTTGTGGTGTGTATGTGTGCTGGTTTGCCCACCAATTAGGCTTGCAATGGTCTGTTACACAGCATCTAGACCAGCGTCAGTTCAGAGGACTAATTCTTGAGAAGATCAGGAAATATAATGTATTGTAAAGTTATTGCGCAGTTCCAATATTGGTTTTCGTTGTTCATGACACCTTGGATTCATTGCATTTTTATCAGTGATTGTTGTAATCAGTTCTTCCAGGATAATACTAGAGAGTTCTTTTGATTCTGTACTCTGTCAACGAATATTAGTAACTAGTTTTGTATAAAACTATGTTGTCCTTATGAATATATGTATTGAATTTTGCATTCTCGAAGGTGTAAGAACTGCATTACATGTAATCAATATTGTGCCTCAGTTGTGTCTTTCTCATTGGACACTGTTCTTGCCTGGAGCTTGAAATAAAAAGGTATCTCACAATATTATTCATGTTATTGTCAGTTCAACTTCTTTCCAGGGCAAGAAAATATTGTCCCTGCCCTGTCATCTTGAGGTGCCAATCTAATCTCCCTTGCAACACAGAAACTTGGGACTGTTTATAACGGTGTTGGAACTAGTGTTACGTGGAACAACCAACCCAGTATTCTAGTATAATTGAAAGATTTTGGCACCTAAAGATAAACTAGAAAAAAATGTTTTTGCCCTGCAGCATCCTGAGGAAATCAGTAGGCCTACGGGCTGTTACTCCCCCCTAGTCCAAGGAGGAGGACAAGAAGAACACCTGAACTCGGCGACCCAGGATTGCCCTAGCTGGAGCTAAAAGAGCTACATTAACTGAACTTCACTCATTAATCCTCAATTGATCTGGTACCATGATCTTGCACCTTGGATGATGCTTGAATTACTGGACAGTGCTGGACGCAGACGTCGTACCCACCCCCACCCCCACCCCCTGCCAGGTCCCTACCAACCTGGACCAACCTACATGTCCTAGTAACCTCTGAAGGTAAAAGGGGCGTGGCACATTAGAAATATCTATCTGCTAATAGCTGATTTGAGCCATGGGATTTATGTTCAGGGTTCCCTCCAGGTGCTCTGGTTTCCCCCTACACTACCCGAGGTCCCTCTGCACTAGATTGGGGATTAAAAAATTATCAGAAAAAAATTGACAACAAATGGCAGAGAGTAACTCTCATTTATGTGGAGAAATGACAAACTAATGTTATTACTCTCTATAAATACAGATCAAGCAAACACGTGTCAAAAGTTAAAAATAAATTATCCCATCGGAAAACCCTCAGCCCAAGAATAGATTAGTGACGTCATTGAGTTAATTTCAAAACGAGGCGGGTCCTGTAGGTGATTGCATTTAGCATCGTCCGACTAAAACAGCACCCATAAACAATTGACCACCAATTTGACCCCAGCTCCTAACTGCGGGAAAACCCAAGTCCAGCAACCAAAAGTACCAAAATACATTTTTGTTTACATTTGAACTGCACACATGCGTTTGTTTACAATTTCATTTCCCGCGAAATCTCGAAAATCAGGTGACCTGCAATCGTGGATTGAAAATAACATTAACCTGGGTTCAGCAGGTCAGCAGGTATACCGGCTGTTCCAATCATCCCCCAACAGCCAGCTGTTCAAAAGGTGATGTTATTCACCCCACAGGGAGTGCAGGTAATTGATTAAGCCCCTGCATAACTTAACACTATAACAGCAATGGCTTGGCTTCTGTGGTAAGGAGAATTGACAGTTTTTTACGGGAGTAACATTATTGTGTTGCTTAAAACGTCTACTTTTTACTCATGTAAGAATCGTAGTACTAATAATAACTTCAACTTATTTTCCGGTTATGATAACACAACACGCATCTTTATGATCATGATCTTTCTCAAACTAACTGAATGACCTAATCGCCTTGGACGCACAACCACATATCAATCCGCCCCGACGATCAACAACAAAGTTTTCGTGCTTTTAGCTGTCAACATCAATGGCTATTATATACTCCTGCAGAATAGTAGAATTAATAGAACTAATTTCCGAAGTTTCCAATAGTTTGAACACAAATCAGAACATCACCCATCAGCTGGACTCAGATCTGCATAAATTACGATAAATAATGAGGTCGTCGCTTCAATTTCGCAAAGAAAGTGGACTCCATTCGAAGGTTGTTTTGACTAAATTCCGTTGAACTCATCGTTATGAGGGCATTTGAACACATTCTCGTTGATCTTTTCTATAAACGTGTGAAGTTTCGTACCAAAATACATTACCGTAAAGGCTTCAATAAGAAAATTTGTCACTTACAAATCATCGCTCCGGTAGAAATAAAAAGGTCGCCGCCATTTTCTTGATGATAGTTCGCCAGGTACCCTCGGCGGGAAATTTAAAGCGGGGTCATCCGGGGTCAAACAACAGTTTTGCTCACTACCGCCAAATGGTGATATAAATCCACACTAATCTATTTTATATCAAAACTTCTGTATCATGAAGACCTTTTCAACTTTATTTCAAGTTTTTATCTGCTGGAATAGAGCGTCAAAAAATTCTTTTTTCATTTCCGCATTTTGCCCCCTGGGGAGCTGAATTTGAGTCGAATCGCCCAAATTTTTTTCCGTAAGCAACCTTTTCTGCGGTGTTTATAAGCAAGACTAGATTGGAAGTGCCTCGGTTGCATAATTACAAAATGCCCAACTTTGTCTACAGATGGCTGGATGGAAGGATGGAAGGACGGACACCAATCGAATAGCTATTTGACTAGCTCCGCTGACTTTGTCAGCTGAGCTAAAAACGGATTTTCAAGATGGCCGCCTGGAGACCAGAAAGTAGGTCGAATTGCGAAAAACAAAATTTATCCAGGCACATTGCCCAAAGCTACCATCGCCCCAGTGGTTACGAAATGTGCTCCACACAACGGATGACGATGTACGCCGATAGACGACAACAGACGACAAAGGACACCATGTATAAACTCCCCGCAGGTCAGCTAAAAAGTTTATGCCAAATAGTAAGGAAATGTGCCACCTTTCAGTGAAATTTAAGAGATTGAGGTCTGTGACCTTAAAAATTAGGTCAAATCAAAAACCTGTGTGATGTGATGTTTCCTTATTACATGAAATTACCACAAATGTGTTTTGTTGCTCTAGTGATAACACAGTGACTGCCTTTTGAGGCGCGCGATCGCGCCCGCGCACCATCGCGCCCGCGCACCATCGCGCGCCTCAATTTTTTTTAGGTGAATGAAACATCGCGCGCCTGCCCTTTAAAATGCATTAAAAAATCGTGCGCCTAAAAAATGATTGCGACGCAGTGGAAAGTGATGCTAATTACACAGGGGTCAGTAAGTCAGACATTTCAATTATCGAACTATTTTTGTGCTAAAGACTAGGCCATGATAGACAGAAATTATAGAAACCGGACGCGACTGCCGCAGGTGCACGAGCCGAAATTATATACTCAAGAGAAGACATACTATACCGGTACTCCGACGTAAATCTCGCAGTTCTGGAAATATCTTTGCGGTAGTCTCGCGCGTACCGGATATAACCCATCAAGCTTTTCTCCTTCAGAGAAATACTGCGTTGCGCTCAAGTGCCTTATAAGGCTGTGAACAAAATTAACGTTCGACCAATGAGAAAGCCACATTACCCTGCATACGAGGTTGGACGCGTGATCACTTAGTGACAAGTAAAAATAGAATCAGACCACATGTTTCTATATGTCAGAATGCTGCCGTTTGCGCTGTAGTACACGTGTGTTGTCCAAATTTTCGATTTCAAGCAAGTTTAAGGCCAACCTCGTGTCCACCAGACTAACGTTGTCGATGGATACCAGAAGAAAAGTTGGTTGGTGGTAAAAAAAACAGTGCACCTAGGATTTTATGGTGCACTGAAAACCATGCACCTGGCTTTTTCAAAAGGCAGTCACTGATAACAGTTAGCTTCAAAATGTTGAAAAACGTTTTTTCAAGATAGCCGCCTGGAGACCAGAAAGTAGGTCAAATTGTAAAAACGAAAATAGCACTACCATCAGGCTATTAAGTCAGCAGCGGCGGGTTACCAGATGTGCTCGGCTTATGGACAACGATGGAGGCCGACAGACGCTGACGGAAGAGGACAGACACCACTGTATTTATAAGCTCACTTACCAAGCTAATTGACAATCGACCATAGATACACTTAAGAGCAGAATGTATGTCATCCAAAGGATCTGTATGTTTGGCAAGTCTCATTCCAAGCGAAAAAGACAGATGCAAATACACATGGTTGCAAATATGCATGCACCAATAATGTCCCAGTAATTGCCCTCCGCTTGGTCTGCCTCAGAAATGGTAGGTAAAACCTGGACACCGATTTTGATTGCTGGACTTTGTATCATTGGATCGCACTGCCTGGATTCTAAGAACCTCGCATTCAGTTCAAGATGAATAGCTGTTATAGGTAGAGCAACAAAACGACAGCAGTTCATAGTTGATTTGATTCGGTAACCTCATCACATAACCAAACTTCCACTGACACAGAATCAACCAATGTTTATAGCGTTGACCTCAGTAACTCGCACAGTAACATGACCATCCCTTGATCAAAAAAGATGCCTTTGAAATAAAACTGAAGTGTAATTCGCTGACATCAAAGGCCAACAGGTAGCCCGACGGGGCTTCATCAAATTCACGGAACAGACTGGACTGAATGGCTGGGACGTCAAACTTTCAGGGCAGTTGATGATGTGACAGTACTTATCCGAACGCGACTTACTGATAACAGATTTGCACATGTCTATTTACGATGTTATACACATTCTTTGTGGTGATGTAGTGCTTTGTTGTGGTTATTGGTTAGATTCTGTAAGATTGTTTAAATCCTGCCCAAGTGGGGTGACCAACGCGTTCATCAAGGTGACCCATTCAGTACAACCGCGATTAGAAATGGTCCAGCCTCTTCACCTACCATGCTCATAAGACCAGGTTGAACATTCCCGCAGCCCAGCTGGTCATTGATTCCGGCCTGTATGCTGTTGTTTTTTATTGCTCTAAAAGTCCCAAACCATTGTACCACTCAGTCCGTTCCATCAATTTGATAAAGCCCACTTGAGGCGAGATTTATTGAATGCAGGTGATGCAATCCAATGATGCAAGACTTAGCGTCCAGCGTCCAAGATCTGCGTCCAGGTTTTTCCAACTACCCTCGAAAACAATAGCTGGAAGTCAAGTCGCTAATGTAGTGCTACATCTTTGCACAAAGTTTCTCGAGATAGAACCTACAAATAAGTTTCTAGCCCCTGAAAAGTATTTTTATGATAATTGAAACAGACACAGATTTTTTTATATATACTGTATATATGGAGTAAATATACTCTATTATTGTACGAAAATGATAGTATACTTGAAGATATTCATTGGACCTTCATTTTCTCCCGTTAAATCTCTCACATGACATGCTTCTTACCCGCCTTTCTTCTTTTGATTTTTGCCTTTTTTTGCTTCCACTAGGTCCTGTGGAAGATTATCTCCTTTCTGATAACCAGTGTTCCCATTTGCCTTAAAATTTAAAAAGGAAATAACCAGTAACAGACAAGGGCAACGAAATAGGAACATTTCTTATTCTAAAACTATAAAATGGGCAACTGAAGCAGATACTGGTAAGACTGAATATTAAGTGCCTGTTTGGTGGCTTTGTCGAAAGGTTTCCACAGTCCTCTATACCGATATAAACCTGATATACAGAGTTTGACTTCAATAGATATGTACCTATCAAAGTGATTGTAAAGGTATGAAATTTGTGTTTGTTAGGTGTAATTATGATACTTGCTAATGGCACAAGGTATATGTTTACTGAGCTGAGCTGGACATATAGGGCCTAGCTGGATGCTATTCTTCTGCGGAAAGATAGCAACAAACACATTGAGTTCATGCTGAAAAGCAAGAGATATTCAGGGCAGTATATTTTGGTTACCATTACCTACTTGCGAAATTCACGAAAATATCCTGCATGCAATGTTTTTCAGTTCTACAGAACATAATAAAAAAGTTAAATAACATACCATGTTTGTAGCACCACTGTGTTTGTTTTGCTCTTCTTTCTTTGCCACATCTTCATCTTTCAGTGGATCAGAAGCTGTTTTAGCATTGGTCTCAACGCTGTCTGTGTCCGGCTCAGGTTGCTGTCCACCATCACTCTCATCAATCCCTCCAGCATCTTTCTCCTGATCTTGTGAGTCTCTCGATTGGTTTTTTTTTTCATCCTCTTTCTCCTGATCGGGAGGTATTGGTATTGATTCAACTTCATCTTTCATTGTATCTGCTTTAGCATTGGTCTCAAAGCCGCCTGTGTCCTTCTTATTATGTGACTGTCCTCCATCATTTCCATCATTCTTTGGAGCTCGGAATTCTCTCTCTTTTTGATGCTCTTTCTTGGGCGGTGCTGGTGTGGATTCATCTCCATCAGCTGCTTCTTTGTTTGCCCCGGGAATCTCTCCCTCCACCTGGCTGCTCGATGCTGCATTCTGATTGGCTGCATCATCCTTTGCTCCCGCCTTAAAATTTAAAAAGGAAATAACCAGTAACAGACAAGGGCAACGAAATAGGAACATTTCTTATTCTAAAACTATAAAATGGGCAACTGAAGCAGATACTGGTAAGACTGAATATTAAGTGCCTGTTTGGTGGCTTTGTCGAAAGGTTTCCACAGTCCTCTATACCGATATAAACCTGATATACAGAGTTTGACTTCAATAGATATGTACCTATCAAAGTGATTGTAAAGGTATGAAATTTGTGTTTGTTAGGTGTAATTATGATACTTGCTAATGGCACAAGGTATATGTTTACTGAGCTGAGCTGGACATATAGGGCCTAGCTGGATGCTATTCTTCTGCGGAAAGATAGCAACAAACACATTGAGTTCATGCTGAAAAGCAAGAGATATTCAGGGCAGTATATTTTGGTTACCATTACCTACTTGCGAAATTCACGAAAATATCCTGCATGCAATGTTTTTCAGTTCTACAGAACATAATAAAAAAGTTAAATAACATACCATGTTTGTAGCACCACTGTGTTTGTTTTGCTCTTCTTTCTTTGCCACATCTTCATCTTTCAGTGGATCAGAAGCTGTTTTAGCATTGGTCTCAACGCTGTCTGTGTCCGGCTCAGGTTGCTGTCCACCATCACTCTCATCAATCCCTCCAGCATCTTTCTCCTGATCTTGTGAGTCTCTCGATTGGTTTTTTTTTTCATCCTCTTTCTCCTGATTGGTAGGTATTGGTATTGATTCAACTTCATCTTTCAGTGTATCTGCTTTAGCATTGGTCTCAAAGCCGCCTGTGTCCTTCTTATTATGTGACTGTCCTCCATCATTTCCATCAATCCATTCAGCATCATCCTCTAATGACTTATTTGTGTCATCCACACCAGTCTGATTCTTTGGAGCTCGGAATTCTCTCTCTTTTTGATGCTCTTTCTTGGGCGGTGCTGGTGTGGATTCATCTCCATCAGCTGCTTCTTTGTTTGCCCCGGGAATCTCTCCCTCCACCTGGCTGCTCGATGCTGCATTCTGATTGGCTGCATCATCCTTTGCTCCATGTTCATGTTTCTTTTCCGACTCATTAACCTCCGTCTTTTCTCCCTTAGTTCCTACACATTTTTCTCCTGCTGCTTTCCTGTCGACTCTAGATGCTTGTCCCAAACCTGCAGCAGACTCTGCTCCATGCTCATCCAACGTTTTTGGCTCATGAACCTCTCCCTCATTCCGGTTGGTTGATACACCTTTTGCATCACTTACAGATGGCACATCAATCTCATCAGCTGTACCCTTGTTTACCTCATCTTCTTCAATAGAAATTGTTGTTACTGATGCAGACGTTTTCATGACTTCTGCTGCTCCTGCTTCTGAAATTATAAAAGACCACCCAGTGAGTTATACATCTATTGAACTCTATGTACCAGTTCAATGTTTATTCTAAATACAGTAGAACCTCTCTCAGCGGACACCTCTGCCAGGCGGACACCTCTACATTACGGACACGTCCGGCCAGTCCCGATTTTTTCTAAGTCATTTCAAATTACAAAAACCTCTGTACGGCGGACACCTCTCTATTCCGAATTGCGGACAGGGCGATAGCCAATTTTTGGTCCAATTCCCTCCCAATTACGGACAGTAGGCAAAAAACAATGGTTTCCCGCGTGCGCTTGGAGAGTCAAGTAGGCCCGACAGGTGTGATATTTGCGTAATTAATCAACGTAATTACCCCATGGCATTGTGTTTTTGTATCCTAATTAAGCCGCGGCATTTGTTTACTCATCTTTTCAACTAATCACATAGGCTTATTGCATGTATTGTGTCAACGGACACTCATAAATCCACGCGGTTTTGTCAGTGTTGCGGCGAATATGCGTTAGTAGAGAAATTAGAAAAAATTAATTATTAATCAAAGGTGGCTGATGGACAGAAATTATGGGTTTTTTTTCACACATTATGACATGTCGAGAAGATTTCGCAATACAAGGGGCACCTTTTACTAGAGAGATTATTCACGCTCTGAGTTCCAAAGTAGCCCACGTCATTCAACGCAACATCACAAGCAAATACCGATCAGCCAACAGGTTTAAAGTTTCTACGCTAGATGTCGACACAGAGAAAACCAAGACCTGCAAGGCGGGAAGCGAAATTTTTTTCTGCAGGATACTTCTGGCATAGTGTACATCTGACAGCCAATCAGAATTCAAGGCAAGCACGTGTCTTTGTTGACATCATCTTTCCACATGGCGCAATAATGTCAACAATGCCACGTGTTCTGATAATCCTGGAAAGAACAAGTTAGCAAATGGTTAGAGGAGTATATTAGCTAAAATATATTTATTTGCAGTATCTTAACATGTATTTTCATTGTCGAGTGGACTGTATTTATTGGACTTGTCTGTTAAAGGCGCACTGTGCTCGGCAAAATAGCCGAGGTTGAATGTTTATCTGTCAACCGTGTAACTAGTTCTGCTGCATGTATATGCATAGGTGACGCCACCATTCAATTTATTTTGTTTGCTTGTCAAAATGTGTTTTATACAATGGCCCTTCAACAATGTTCAAACTACCAAAATCAACAGCAGACATCGGATACACTGTCCCTTTAATAATTATCAACATTGGCAACACTGTCAGTGTCACTGCCCCTTAAAATTTCACAAATCGCGAGACATCGGATACACTGTCCCTTTAATAATTATCAACATTGGCAACACTGTCAGTGTCACTGTCCCTTAAAATTTCACAAATCAATGCATGCACTGCAATGTAGCGATCAGATCAGCTGATGCCTCTTTTGTACGCATAATATCATCAATTTTACAATGAATCTGTGCAATTCATTCCTAAACACGACGACACAAACCTTGAGTTGTGCATAATTGGGGTCAGACAATGAACTATTGTCACATTCACAGTTGAAGTGGCACTCGGCATGCGACTCGGTATCGTCCATTGTATTTGCATTATCATGCATAAATAAACAGTGTGACGTCAAAGATCGCGCCAATTGTGATTGGCTGTCAGATGTACACTGTGGCAGAAGTATCCTGCAGAAAAAAATTTCGCAGGCGGGAACTTCAAATCCACCTATCGGACGATTTGGCATAACCTCTCTAGTGCGGACACCTCTCTATTGCGGACACCTTGGCCCAGTCCCATGGGTGTCCGCAATAGAGAGGTTGTACTGTACTTTGGTTGCAGCATAGCACTGTAATCCTCACAGTGTAATATTATCAGTGCAGTGCCCTAGTAAGCGCGCAGCGCCTTTAGGTTGGGGGGAAACCCCCCAAACCCCCTGGTTGGGACCCTGCTATAGTTCCTTCCGCCAATTTTTGGTTTTGATAGACAGTTTTCTCCGTGTATCGCATTAGCAGTAACTCAACTCCATCGTCATAATAGCCGGCAAAGAAATGGAAAATGTCCCCCCCCCGAAAGGTGTCCAGACTATGGTAGTCTGGGACTCTGGCAGATTCTAATGTAAAGTGCAAGCTCTATTGAACTCGCGCAACTGTCGCCATGGAGAGCCCCTCCCCCCCCCAACCCCCGTCCTTCTGACATGTTTTAGCCAGTGCATTGGGGGGGGGAAGGCCCCTCAAACCCCTATTGGCCTCTCAATAAGTCCTTCCGAGCTGCTTACCCTGGGGCGCTTGAGTGGATGGAACCTCCAAACCTTCATGATGGTGCAGTCCTTTGACCCGTTTAACCCAGAGCGAGGAAGAGGTACTCCTTCGATGGTACCCTAACTGCAACCCTCAACCATCATTACCCTTCCTTTTCACTGGCATGATATTGGCAAGACTACCAAGAGGTCGTACTGGTGGCTTCCTTGAGACAATTGCTTGTGGTCGTACCTGGGCAACCAATTCAAGGGGTCAGGGATCAGGTTTTCCCCCACCAACATGTTGCCGAATGGTTAATGCATAAAAAATTGGTTGGAAAGGGTTTTTGCAGGCCAAGAGACTTGAAGACACTTGACTCTTGAGGAACACCAGACTGATGAACAAAGAACCTGGGAGCGTAAAAAGCCTGCAAGCGAATATTGATTATTCTTTAGAAAAAACCTGAAGATCTGCAAAACCAATGGTACCCCATAAAAACATACATTCCTCCTTCAGGTGTCTTCGGATCCCACCACGGCCCATGTGGAATTCGTTCAAAAGGTTAATTGAAATCTCAAAATAAAATTTTTTTCTCGAAACGCCTGCCGTCTTTTGCTTCATTATTTCAGGATTAAATCCATTTTTAGCATCTTTTGGATATTATCACTAAAGTATCAAAAATCAAAACACATATGTCGGGGGGTAACCCCCCAGAAATTGAAGTTTGATTAAAAAACAGTGAGAATAATCGTGTGGTTCTCTCTCGGAGCTCAGAATTGTCGAGTTACTACTTTCGCGCGTTTATCTCTTCTGGCGGCCATTTTAAGTCAAATTTAAGCCATTTGAAACGAATCCATGGACTTGAGAAACATTGTTTACATTGGATGACGTCGTATGCACGTTAACCATAGTAGCGCTTCGCAGAAAAGCCTTCGACTTTTCTGCTGCGCGCTTATAAAGCACTGAGCTTTGATTTTGCGGCAGCAGTTATGGTTCGAGACCACTAACTGGTTGGGTTGATGCGGAATATGAAAGATGTCAATTCAATGTTTGAATAGCTAGACACCCTAGGTGTTTAGAATAGAAACTGATATCTTATTATCAGTTTGGTTGTAACATCAAACATTGCTAGGTGGAGCTACACTAATTTATAAACCTCAGCGAGGCACCTTGATTTTGCCCAACGTCTGAGCGCAACCCCTTGTGGTATTTGGTGAGACAACCAATATCTCCAATTATTGAATTAACAAACGATATGTAGACTCTCTGGGCAAACCATTGCGTCATCCTAATTGGGTCTCTTTATGGACTGCCACAAATAGCGGGAATTCGTGCAGCTTGACGATTAGCCAATGGGCATTGCTGTAACAAAGCTGTAAGGACATTTTCTTTCACTTAATCAGAATGCTCAGCGTATAATGCTTTGGCATACATAATAATGATAATACATGTACTGTAACTGATATTCATACGCTTCATTCCTACACTTCATTTCTCCATTGGTATAAATTATACTAGTTGACCTACATGTGAACAAATAACAAACAAAACAATTAAATGCAAACATCATTGGAAGATCAAATGTCAGGTTACATAAGGTAACTTGAAATATGACTACTTTAAACTTTATTTGTGCTAATTAGGGAAAATCATTACAAATGTTATTCCGACTACAGCACTTCTTGCCGCCAGTTGATAAACTATCGCCACACATTATGGTTGGCAAACAGCCAAGTCGTCGGTACAAAACCTCCAGAAAGCTCACCACTTGTTACCTTATGTAACCTGACATTTTATCGTACAAAGATTTTGTCCGGAGTGTAACAATATGCAGCTAGAAAGAAGCTCAGTCAATGGAGGTAAAGCCGTGAGTGTGCAGCTCATTGTACGACAAAAAATGCGCTGATTTAAATGTGCTGTGGGTTAAAATAATTTATCATCAACAGATAACTATATCGCCAACAGTGGAACTGCAGTTCTCCAGTGACTTCGACCAGTTAGATGGTGCAGATGTTTCAATCAATACCGGCGCCCTCTAAACAGCCTCCTACCATCTCATGTGGTGTCTTCCTCCCCTTTCAACTAACAAGCTCTTGCTTCCACCTGAGGATTGCTCTGGGTAGTCATGTTGGTTCTATGTGACATGCAGACATGTCCGGACCGTTTCAGGTGCCATTTCTTCGGCAAGAGTGAGGCTGGTGTCCATTTTCTCCTCCCTTAACCATTGTTTCCCACATCGGATTGAACCAGCGTACTAGTATCCCCAAGTTTCTTCAGAGTGGGCTGTCAAAGACGTACAATTTGCAACCAAGAATGCGCTGATCAATGTGTTAAAATGATTAAGAAAGCATGAATCATCAAATTGAAATTAAAATGCTAATCTCAACAATGCAGATCATGGGGCTATACTGCCAAAGCTATCCAGACATAATCATTAACAGGATCTGTTCTGAAATTCATCTGACTGTTCATTAATGTCCAAATCATTTATAGTGCCAATTTGTCGAGGGGTCCCTAAATTATCTTATTTAATTATCAATGTGCAGCAGATAATGAGGCAACTGGCAAGTGTTCATGCGGAACCCTCAAGGCCAGGGTCCGGTTGTTAGAAAGCATGTTGGCTCCTAACATCATGCTGACATGTTGTGACATGTGCATTGATGTACATGAAACAACATGTCAACATGATGTTATAAGCTAACATGCTTTCTAACAACCCGGCCCTGGAATTAAAGTCCTAATCAAGAGGACAGAACAATTTTGACGCTGAAAATCCTAAAAGGGTTGAGAACACACATAGTTGAACCAAAATTATATAAGCAAGCTAACCTCATATATTTTTTTGTTTGACTTTGTTTTCAATATATTTTGCCTCTCGATATCTCAATTTTATTGTATACGACGTAGGAGTATCAAAGCCTTAATCTCAGGATGGCTGACACCGTAGATGTGATAAGGACGACCGGTGTGACAGCGGATATAGTCCCCCTGGAGTCATAGTCCGGTAGCATTGTATTTGATCAATTAAGCAGCATGATCTATTGTACCGCTAACCCTAACCAAAACATTTAGCAATGCGGGCTATTGTTACACGGACTATCAGCCCTAGGACTGCTATCCCTTGCACACCGGGTGTAAGTTTGAAAAATTACGCCATGCCATGCCATGCCCAAGTTTGCTGGAACAAAAAACACTTACACTGATAGACAGATGATGTCAAGTGGAACGTAGACCCACACATGGCGGTTGATAATACCCTTCCCTGGCAATTGGCACGAACCCTTCTCAAAAATGCCAAAATCTTACCTGTTGCAGGGCTGGCCAGTTTTCCACAGCATGGGCAGGAGTAACCAAGTTGAACAAACATCTTGCAAGGTGCCCCATCATCTTTTCTGCTTCCCTGACACTGGATGTATTTGTTCTTCTGTCCACATGATTGACAGAAGCGCCCAGTTGAGATTAGAGTGTTGCAAGGTTGACCTTTGAATTCTCCATCACAAACTGGTGGTTTTAGTGACTTCGCCATATCTGTGAACAGGAAGTTATCAATACAGCAAACAATGAAAATACGAATGGAAAATATTAAAACCAAGACTAACCTGTTAACATGAGTATGAAAGCATTTTCTGTCTGCAAAACTTATAACATTAGGCCACAAGATGGGCTTTAAATAGAGTCAAGATGGGTCCAAATCGGTCATTTTTAACCCTGTGGTTGTACTTGGTACCGCTCGTGGCCTTGTCAAGTTGGACAACTAACATGACTAAGGCATATCATGCAAGCAATGACAGGGGATAATTATATGTGACTGTAACTTAAAGTTTTAAATTCACAATGGGTCAACTCAGACCTCTGTCTTCCAAAGGGAAGATCAGTGGCGTAGTAGTGGTTAGAGCACCAGGCTCATAATCAGGAGGTTGTGAGTTCGATTCTCGGACGGTCACCGCTGTTTCGTCCTTGTCTCCTTGAGCAAGGCACTTTACCCTACTTACTTCTCTCCACCCAGAAGTAAATGGGTAGGCTACCTAGCTGACAGGGATGCCAAACTATGAATGTTTGTCATGAGCGCTGTATAGCTGCAGCTAGGACCTGTGATATTCCCAGAGAGTAGAGCTTGAATCATGAATGTACAGGCCAATATTGCAATTTTTACCTATTTTAGTTTTGGCCCCCTGGTAGCCAAGTCAAGAATCAGATCAGACCGAAACTCGGTTTAAAAGGTTACATGACAAAGGGAGTCATGTGTACCAAAGCGAGATATTACACTTTTTTTTTTTTTTAGGTTTGGCCCCCTGGTGGCCAACATTACATTTCTAGAGCCCTTGATCCGGATTCGGTTTTTGCTTTATCTTCCCTCAAGATCGTCCACTGTTCCCGAACCGAAGCACGAGCCTAATACCTCAACCCCAAACAATAGCAAGGAGGCTGTTCCATAGATCAGCCGCCCTCCCAATTACTAATCCAACAGAGGGCAACAGAGTTTAACACCTCCTTTGAGGTGAGGATATGGGTCACTGCTGCTATGTGTGATTATTGCATAACCAGAGGTGTATAAACAAGCATAATACTAGACAATGCAGTCTGTGTCACCCCAGGTAGAGATTAATTACCAGCATATATTCTATGCTTATTGTTTTGTGTAGCTAGGACTACTCTGTGACTTTGATGAACAAAAATATCCAAAGATTGTGAAAGTTATTTTGTTCTTAGGACGCTTAATTTGGGCTTATTTTGATGTAACTTTGACAAACTGATTATTAAGTCTGTGACTACATGAATATATGAGCAGTTTTTGCAGTGAAATGTCTCAACTTACAAAAAAATGGGATTTGTAAGCACTATCTCTGCAGAAATCCACAAATATATTGTATAGTGTAAAACAAACTTCATTCTAAACAATGCATTCTGCGTCACCCCAAGTAGAGATTAATTGCTAGTATATATACTATGCTTAATATATATATCATTGTTTAGTGTAGCTAGGACTACTCTGACTGGAAGCATGGTTGATTTTTGAAAATAGAGACTTTGATGAACAGAAATATTACAAAGATTATAAAAGTTATTTTGTTCTTAGGACGCTTTATGTTTTGGCCAATTTGTTAGAACTTTGACAGACTGATTATTAGTTCTGTGACAACATGAATATATGAGCAGTTTTTGCTGTGAAATGTCTCATCTTACAAAAAAAGAGGTTTCGTAAGCACTCTCTTTGCATTAATCTACAAAATAGAGTGTTTCAATATTGGTCGAAGTCTTGCCTAAATTTTGTTGAAACCACTGTCTGATTGATGACTTTGATTGCCTGAACAAGAATATATATGCTATTTTGCCTAGAGATAATTTATCCTAAAATTAGAATAAAAGGTTTTATAAACCCCACTTTCACATAAGAAACCTAAGAAAATAGTGAAATGTCACAAACCTCATTCTGAGGACGCTTTGTGTTTGGGCTAATTTTGTTCAAACTTTGACCGACTGATGATTAGGTTTGTGTGAACATGAGCAATCATAGAAGTGAAACGTTTCATTTTACAAAATAAAAGAGGATTTGTGAACACTCTCTTTGCATAATCTACAAATGGAGAGCTAGAAAAAGTAAAGAGGCCATTCCTCTTTCACGGACATTCCCCTTTCATGGAGTCCTGACAAGACTTTTCAAACCTATTGTACAATAAAGCGCGACCAATGGACATTGTGATATAGTCAACATATATAGCAACACATAGTTGACATGTGACCCTCTTTACAAAAATCGATGACATTTAACTTTGGATTAGATTCATGAGGATAAGCCTTCTCAGTAAAATCCACTATTCCAGAACATAAGAAATTCTGTAAATTTTACAAATAATTTGAACCACATGAGCGCGGGATACTTTTTGTGCTAAAACATCACCCCTGCCATATATACACAGACAGGAACACTGCAGACATTCATCGAATCAATACCAAGCAATTACCTCGTTGGTATGTACCGTCAATTGTACAGTAGATACATGTAGAATAATGTATAGAAATCTGTTTGTATGGATGCTCTCCGCCTGTTGGTCATGGTTTTTGGCTCACCGCAGGGGAGTCTATACAATACCTCAGTGTACGGCATCCGTCGTCGTCGTCGTATCCCTATTTCAAAAACACGTTTCCTAACCGCTAAAGCTATGAACTTTAAACTTGGCACACATGACCCCCAAGGTCAAACGAACTCAGACAGAAAATTTTGGTCCGGTCTGATTCTTGTATTGGTCAAAGCCAAAAACTTGAAAAGTGTGATATCTCGCTTATTACTGATTCGTTTTTGATAAATATTTTATGGTAGGTACTCTTAGCAAGGATACATCACATCTGATACGGGATTTTGATTTTTTCAAGGTCACAGAGGTCAAATGGCGTAAATTGGCCATTTGAGCGTAACTGTGGCACGTTTCTTAACCACTAAGGCTATGAACTTGAGACTTTGTACAAACGACCCCCTAGGTCAGGTGACCTCTGACCCTGAATTTCAGTCCGGTCTGATTTTTAACTTGGCCACCAGGGGGCCCAAAATGAAAACATAGAAAGTGTGATATCTCGTTAATCAGTAATTCGCTTTCAATAACATTTTTATGGCAGGAACTCCTAGCTACTTTTTAAGGTCACAGAGGTGAAATGGCGTAAATTGGCCATTTTAGCATAACTGTAGTATGTTTCTTAACCTCTAGGGCTATGAGCTTGAAACTTTGTATATATCATATGACCACTAGGGGGCCAAGACTGAAAACACAAAAAGTGCTATAAGTCCTGAACTAATGACCGCTTGATCTCCGAATTTTTATCACATGTACTCCTAATTAGGAAACATGACATAATACCCGAGGTTTTGATTTGACTTGCTTTTTAAGGTCACAGAGGTCAAATGGAGTAAATTGGCCCTTTGGATGTAACAATGGCACGTTTCTTAACCGCTAAAGCTATGAACTTGAAATTTTGTACACATGACTCCCTACATCATATAATAGAGCAGGAGCCCGTGGGGGTCAGGGTAGCTGAAAAGCGAACCAATTCTCCATTGTGTAATTCTGTTGTAGGTATGTCACAGTTCATTTATATGGAAGTCTGCCGTGCATCTGGTGGTGGGTGTGGCTGTGAGGCCTATTAGAAGGGGGTGAAAAAATTGAACTAGATCAACTGGCAAGTGTACCCTTTGAAAACACTATCTCAATGTTCCCCATGTCCTGACGTATTATGATTGGACACTGCAAGACGTTTTCAGTGGTGGGGTACCCCCGCCAGACTGACGTAACTGATGCACGAAAATTGATCTAGATCAACTGG
This sequence comes from Lineus longissimus, assembly GCF_910592395.1. NCBI lineage: Eukaryota > Metazoa > Nemertea > Pilidiophora > Heteronemertea > Lineidae > Lineus > Lineus longissimus. Next base: position 11,368,432 of record NC_088315.1, read on the forward strand.
AAAGCGAACCAAATGTAACCAATTGCAAAATGTTCAGTACCATCCCAGTAACCACAGTTGGGCACTGCCAGGCATTTTCAGTGGTGGGGTACCCCTGCCAGACACACCCAAATGGCCACGCCCAAGAATTGAGCTAGATCAACTGGAAAGCGAACCGAATGAAACCAATTGAAAAATGTTCAGTACAATCCCAGCTATCATATATGGGCATCGCCAGACATTTTCAGTGGTGGGGTACCCCTACCAGACACACCCAAAGGGCCTTACTGAATATACAGTGATGAAGGAATGACAATAACACTGATATTTTCCCTTATTAGTCATATTCATAAATCTGAATGTCAGTGCATATAAAGGTACAGAGTCGAATGAGACTGGGTTGCATTTATCATGGCCAATTATGTATTGCGGCAGGCTGTTAAATACTTGTTAGTGGCGCATGTGTACATTAACATAAATTTCAATGACTCGCATATCAGAACTAAAAGACGCTACTACTAACTATTTTCACAACAAAAGTTTTGAAATCAAATTACTGGCTACTACTACTATCGTACCAGTTTAAATGAAACATTATCAATACGTACGCCGTATCAGACAAAGAAGCATGCGCATGTATCATGTGATAGTTCATATCATATTCAGAGGTGCGCATCAAATTTTGAAGGAAGTCCATGTGAAAGATAATTATTGATGTTGACGTGGCAATTTGGTGTCCACTGCGCCTGCATGACCGCAACTGAATGAAGAGATCATTCAGGGACTGTCTGACAGCTGTGATTGTTGACCCGACGTCATGACATCATGATGACGTCATGGCATCCTTGTGATGTCATCAGTGACATCGTAGCCTGTGCCTGCATGCTCTGTCGCTCATGGCAACAAGAGAGGACCAAAATGAAGGATTTTGGCTACTGGGCACCGTGCACTGATGGTATGAAGCAACCATGTGTGCCTGGTGGGTCATGAAGGTGTAGGAAATGCGGTTTCGTCAACGAGAGACTCATCAGATGCGTGTGGCGACAAAGAAATACGGTTGGATATACAGAGGTATCCTGATAGCGGGACAGCAAGGAGTCAATTTCTCCCCTTGATTGACCTAGAGTAGATCTTGGTCAGTCCATCCAGGCAGTATGGCCTGCTGAAGGGCGGTCTGAGCCAAGCAGTTGGCAACAGGTGGGTCTAGAGGGTTAAAAGTTTAACCTGTGTGCCTAAAGAAGACACGTGAAACCGGAGAGGTTGAAACAGCTGGACAGTAAAGGAAATAAGTATACGGAGGGAAATAGTATTTAAATGACGTGGCAATGTACGTATACTTACCTTGGGAACATGAAATCCAGGCGCAGTGGACACCAAATTGCCACGTCAACATCATTTGTTATCATTTCCTTGGTGTCCACTGTCTGGGAACACCGCAGGGCGCTCTGGCTTTGGCACTGCACATCTGTAGCGCCTGTGATGAGGAAGTCTCACACTCTCCCACCTTCGTAAGTGGTCGATTTTTGTCGCAACCATTTGGGCCTAGGGCCCCGCACTCACTTAGAGTGCATTATTAATGGGCTTCAGCTCCATGAAGATTTCATCAGTGCACCCAGCCCCTGTGGATTTCATGTTCCCAAGCTAAGTATACGTACATTGCCACGTCATTTAAATACTATTTCCCTCCGTATACTTATTTCCTTTACTGTCCAGCTATTTCAACCTCTCCGGTTTCACGTGTCTTCTTTAGGCACACAGGTTAAACTTTTAACCATCTAGACCAACCTGTTGCCAACTGCTTGGCTCAGACCGCCCTTCAGCAGGCCATACTGCCTGGATGGACTGACCAAGATCTACTCTAGGTCAATCAAGGGGAGAAATTGACTCCTTGCGGTCCCGCTATCAGGGTACCTCTGTATATCCAACCGTATTTCTTTGTCGCCACACGCATCTGATGAGTCTCTCTTGACGAAACCGCATTTCCTGCACCTTCATGACCTATCAGGCACACATGGTTGCTTCATACCATCAGTGCACGGTGCCCAGTAGCCAAAATCCTTCATTTTGGTCCTCTCTTGTTGCCATGAGCAACAGAGCATGCAGGCTCCGGCTACGATGTCACTGATGACGTCACAAGGATACCATGACGTCATCATGATGTCATGACGTCGGGTCAACAATCACAGCTGTCAGACAGTCCCTGAATGATCTCTTCATTCAGTTGCGGTCATGCAGGCGCAGTGGACACCAAATTGCCACGTCAACATCATTTGTTATTATTTCCTTGGTGTCCACTGTCTGAGAACACCCCAGGTCGATCTGGCTTTGGCACTGCACATCTGTAGTGCCTGTGATGAGGAAGTCTCACACTCTCCCATCTTCGTAAGTGGTCGATTTTTGTCGCAACCATTTGGGCCTAGGGCCCCGCACTCACTTCAGAGTGTATTATTAATGGGCTTCAGCTCCATGAAGCTTTCATCAGTGCACCCAGCCCCTGTGTATTTCATGTTCCCAAGAGAAAGATAATTATTGTATAACATTTTATCACGCAGTTCAGCAAATATCCAGTGGCCCTTTGGGTGTGTCTGGCAGGGGTATCCCACCACTGAAAATGTTTTGCAGTGCCCATCTATGGTACCTGGGATGGTACTGAACATTTTGCAATTGGTTTCATTCGGTTCGCTTTCCAGTTGATTTAGCTCAATTCTTGGGCGTGGCCCTTTGGCTTTGGGTGTGTCTGGCAGGGGTATCCCACCACTGAAAATGTCTGGCAGTGCCCATCTATGGTACCTGGGATGGTACTGAACATTTTTCAATTGGTTTCATTCGGTTCGCTTTCCAGTTGATCTAGCTCAATTCTTGGGCGTGGCCCTTTGGGTGCGTCTGGCAGGGGTACCCCACCACTGAAAATGTCTGGCAGTGCCCATCTATGATACCTGGGATGGTACTGAACATTTTTCAATTGGTTTCATTCGGTTCGCTTTCCAGTTGATCTAGCTCAATTCTTGGGCGTGGCCCTTTGGGTGTGTCTGGCAGGGGTACCCCACCACTGAAAATGTCTGGCAGTGCCCATCTATGATACCTTGGATGGTACTGAACATTTTGCAATTGGTTACATTTGGTTCGCTTTCCAGTTGATCTAGATCAATTTTCGTGCATCAGTTACGTACGTCTGGCGGGGGTACCCCACCACTGAAAACGTCTTGCAGTGTCCAATCATAATACGTCAGGGCATGGGGAACATTGAGATAGTGTTTTCAAAGGGTACACTTGCCAGTTGATCTAGTTCAATTTTTTCATCCCCTTCTAATAGGCCTCACAGCCACACCCACCACCAGATACACGGCAGACTTCCATATAAATGAACTGTGACATACCTACAACAGAATTACACAATGGAGAATTGGTTCGCTTTTCAGCTACCCTGACCCCCACGGGCTCCTGGTCTATAACCTCTGACACCGATTTTCGGTTTGATCAGACTCTGGACTCGGCCACAAGGGGACCAACACTAAAAAGGTAAAAAGTGCAATATATTGCTAATTAGTGACTTGTTTTCGATGACATTTTTATGGTAGGTACTCCTAGCAAAGATACATCACATATCCTAAATTGGTAAATTGGTCGTTTGAGGGTAACAATGGCACGTTTCTTAACCACTCAAGCTATGAACTTGAAATTTGGTACACATAACTCCCTACGTCATGTGACCTCGGACACTGAATTCCAAAACTAAAATAGGTAAAAAGTGCAATATCTCGTTTATTAGTGACTTATTTTTCATGATATTCTTATGGTACTTACTCCAAGCAACGATACATCACATGTCATACCGACTTTGGTTTGACCTATATACTTCACATGTACAATATTTCATAACCAGGATGAATTCCAAAGTACCAAATATCTATACGATGAGCACAATGGCCCCTGGCCGTTTCATTTTGCGTGCATAGACACTCTCCGCGGTCAAGTGGTTGATTTCACATTTCCAAAATATTGTGCACTATATACATGTACTGTTGAACGGAAAGATTTCGCGTGCAGAATATTTTTGCAAATTTCGCGAGTAGGTCAGGCTCGCGAAAGCATTCTGCTGCAAAAATCTCTTGCTTTTAGCTTGAAGGCCTATTTGTATATAATTACACCTAAATTACACAACTTTTGCTTAATTATTGCTCAGATTATGCTGAGTAGGGGACAATTTACACTACACAGTCCCCATACACTAAGAGCTTAGAGGCAAAATAGACAGTTTAAACTTTTTTTTTTTTTAAATGCTTCACTCGCTCAAATATTCTGCCGCGAATATGTCCATCGTGAGGCATTTGCGAAAATTTTATGCCGTGGATATTTTCCGTTCTACAGTAACAACTGCGCACGGCAATTGAACACGTTTGAGTGATCAGTCTTGGTGCGCAAAACACTGCGACTTGCTCGAGACGGGGGTACGCCAACTAGCCGGCATAGCCTCGGCGCTTCATCAAACGATGGGAACTAGGCGAGGTCAACAAAAATGCCTTACTTTTGTTGCTCTAAAATTGTTATTCTTCAGTCAATTTCAAAATCTAAAAGAGCTATTTGTGATAGAGATATATTTGCTCGCGAACTGTCTCGTTCCCAAAAGCGATGCTGTACAATATTGCATCTTTTATTTCTTTAGTGGGGAGGAAATATTCCCGAGATACACAAACTGAACCGCTAATCCCTCACAATCCCTATTGATAAAATATTGATAAAATGGACCGACCAAAAGGGCTAAAACGGTGGGACCTTACGGAAAATTCATCAAGGGCGGGAAACGTTATGAAGTAGAGAATCAGATTAGACCGAAAATTCAAGGTCAGAGGTTATATGATGTAGGGAGTCATGTGTACAGACAACGACGATGACAGACGACGGTCACAGCGGTGTTGTAAATAGACTCCCCTACGGTGAGCCAAAAAGCCATGCAACAACAACAAAAATGGCATTTACATTTTATTCACACTCACTCATAGGCCTACCTTTTAGATGCCCGTCTCGTTCTGAAGCTCCTTCAGATTTGCTGCTCGTTCTTCCTTCCTCACTACTGCCCTGCTGAGTACATTTACTGGAATCTCCATCAAGCAAATCCGTCTTCGTTGGCAGTTCATCACGCGAGGTCAAGTTCCGATCAACCGACTGTCCGGAGTAACCTTGGTCCCCACCTTTGTTGTCTTTCCCAGTGAGACTCTCTGAACCGATGATGTGTCCACATTTGAAGCAGTGAGTTGAACCAACCTCTTTCATTTGTTTTCCACAGCTACACACAGTCGGTGGCCCAGGGCCACCTCCACCGGGATCAGCCATTCAACAGCCGTTTTACAAGTCAGTCAGGTAGAACAATCCCTGTGAAGTGAGAAAATTCAAACATGTGAATTTTTAAACAGAATTTGTTGAAAGAAAAACTTACAACAGACATATCATTGTTACTTTAGTCGTATAAACCCAATTGAGTTTTTGCCAAAGGAATGGAGTGCACTAAAGGCCTACTGTCCACCTCTGGTAAAAGGGACCACAGCTCATCCCACAGACCCAGCCTCCATTGAATAAGAGCCAGGAATTTTAGTTCTTCCAATACTGTGGGCGGTGAACATGTAGTCACTCAGTTGAAGATGAATTTCACAACGTCTTATACCTTTTATTCTTAATCTCAAAGATCAAAGAACAGTGGTTTTCTGCAAAATACAATGATAAACGACAATTTAAACAAATATTTTAACATGGGGTTCCAACCTAAATCAAAAGATCTTTGTGCTCATTATGACAATTTTAACTTTAATTTAAATTACAAAACAAAAAAGTTTTGTGGTAAGTTTGAAGATTTAGAAATGGGTGAAAGATATAAAATTAAGGATCTTTGTATTCATTATATTAAGTTTGGTAAAAGACTGGAAATTACTCTAGTGTTTCCCCTTCCTGGGAGTGTTGGTGAAATAACATTCGATCTCCCAGAACGTTATAACAAAATGACAGAATTTGAGATGGAAGTATTAAAAGAAAATCCTGATATTTATTTTGTTTACAAGGGCGGAAATAAAATATCATTTGTTAAATGAATAATAAAAATAAAAAAAATAAAAAACCTAAAATCCAGCAGAGCGAGCTTCGCTACACTTCATGTTGGCGCTCCCAAAAATAAAAAACTGAAAAATACTGAAAAATAAAAAAACTTAAAGTTTCTAAAATTAAAAAATTAAAATCCCGAAACTTAAAAAACTTAAAACTAACTTAAATAAATGCGTGAAAAATAGTTATGATTGAGTCAAAGTGGTTGGGTGGTCAAAATGGTAACGATCTTACAATTCAGTTGGATGAGACGTTGCCTAATGTTGGTGGTATGCGACTTATCTTCGCCAGACTTCCCTGCACTTTTTACAACATTTCTAGAAAACTAGGAAACGACGCCTTCATAATCAAAAAGGGTAAAGGCAGTCACTACGTTATGCTTCCAGGTGGACTCTACACAATAAAATCTTTCATTGAGGGTTTCAGAGATCAAATGGAACTAGATGGACATAACAAAAATGCTCTACACTTTAAACTCCAAGAAACAACCGGTAAACTTGGGATCAGTAGTAGAAAAAAAGATCAACTGCAGTATTGTCTAATCATTACGGAGAAAGTGAAATATCTTTTTGGGTTTAATGTTCGAAAGAGGGAATTTATTGAGTTGGTAGGAAAACCCGACGAGTACATATCGGGCGACAAGCCAATTAATTTTAGACCGTTCGAATACTTACACATTCACTGTGATATAATCTATAAAAATGACATCATTTACAATTCAAGTAAGTCAGATTTGCTAGCAAGAATTCCATTAAAAGAGTGTGATTTCGGAGATACACTTAAACATTATTTGACGGGGTTGAGAAACAGACCATGTGAAGAAAAATTTAACAAATTTAGAATCTGGATAACCGATGAACACAACCGTCCTGTGGATTTCAATGGATCAGACGTACAACTAGAACTTCTCTTCTTACTAAATGAGTAGAATTTGAGGTTATTCAAAACGTCCAAAAAATGGAAGAAAATACTAGAAGATGTTCAACGGGAACCTCAAAAAGATTCACACGAAGTGAGAGCTGGGGCGTTAACTCCTAACGGAGCACTAGCTCCTAACGGAGCTCCGGACGATCAATCTCAATCTCATCCATCCCCAAAACAAACATCCCCGAAACAAAAACCCCCATCAGTAAAAATAAATACTAAGATATCTACTCCCCCAAAAGTTGTAGTACCCATAGAAGATTCTAGTATTTCACATCTTTAAAATTATCCTAAATAAATGAGTGAGAGTAATGAAAATATAATTGATCCTAATTTACCAGAATACGTAAAATATGCAGATAAACCACAAGAATTTAGACTCCAACAGATTTGTGAAGTCAATAAGTATTTGGAGGAGGAGATTGAGTTAAGAAGAAAGATATTCTCAAAGTACAAAAAAGCATTCAACGCAATTACTGGCATTAACCACTTCCTTAATTTAACTAGCGTAGCAGCTGGATCAGTTGGTGTGTCCGCATTAGCAGGTGTAATAACCGCACCAATAGGTTTGGCGTTAGGGGGAGTGACAATTGGAAGCGCCATTATCTCATCGGCCCAAAGTTGGGAGAAAAATACATACTTAGAAAAATAAGAAAACATGAGAAAATAGGAATGTTGGCAATTTAAAAAATCAACACCATTAATGATTTAGTCAGTAAAGCCATTAACGATTCTCACATCACAACCAAGGAAACTTATTAATCATAAAAGAAAAGGAGAAATATGTTTCTATGAAAAATAAACAGAGAAATAAACAAAGAGATGCTCCGTTAGGAGCCGGCACCCTTTTAGATACTATTGATGTTGAAACCTTAAAACAATCTTTTTTAGAGCAGGGGAAAAAATGGCCAAAACGGAAATGTTGGAACATCAAGTCACAGTAAATTATGTTTACAATTATTATTCACCAGTAATCCCTTCAGTAATGCCATCGGCGCCTCTCTATTTCGCTTAAATAAATGTTTTACTATCCGCTGGCAGAGGAGAGAAAGCCCGGAAGGAAGACTATTGATTGTGACTTTTTTAATTTTGCGGTGTATGTTAGTGATGACGACTTTTTCAAAATAAAAGAAAGTAATATAACTCCGGGATTTTTACGTTTGAAAAATATATCAGATTGTTTGCGACTGGAAAAAAAACCATTATCGTTTTACCAGAATCAATTCAACATGGCAGTGTGGTTTGCAACAACCGGCTGTGGGGTTCGGTCAACCAACACCTGAATCACAAAATTCCAATGATCAGATCGTTTTATAGATTCCACACATATTACCAGATTTGTAAAATTATGAAAAACTTTCAGATCCCTTGCCCGGGAGAAATAAATTTTAACGAAACAAATAATGGTATTAACCGAGGAAAGCTGGGAGAGTTGCTGAGTGAGTTTGGTTTAAAAGACGAGTATGATTTTTCGATTTTTGACGGATGGACTTCTTGGAGTGTTCCAGACTATAATTCCAACATCACAGATCCAGGTTACTACATTAATGACTCAAAAATAATTTTTTTCCTGATGCAGGTTCGCGAAAATAAAATGCCTCCAATGTTTACTGCAGATTGGGATGCTGGAATGGCTACCTTCAAATATCCAGATACCTTCATCAAGTGGCATGTTAATCAACATAAAAATGTTTTTGGCGTTATCAAACAGAACCCCTGCCAAACGTATCAACAATTTATGATTTTTAAGTCATCTGGTTTCTCAAACCACGGTATCGAGCGACTGAACGATTATGTACGAACATTATGTTTACTGCAAACTAGGGGCCCAAGCACTCATCAGAACTCCGATTACGGGAGCAACAGGAACTGAATTTGATGCCCAGAAAGAATTTACCAAACTTTTAAAAGACTTAATCAACAAACACGCCGACATTCCTACCCCAATTCAAAGGTATCAAAAATCAATTGCCGAAACCCACACCAGATTGGATTATGTAATCACCCCGGGTTTATACATCATTGGATCCAACATGGTTTTAAAAATCGGGAACATCATGAATTACAACAATAATATTTTGATAGCGCCGTCAAAAATGAGTATTGGGAAAAATGATATCAATTGCAAAAGAATTCTGCACCCCCTTTAATGAAAGGTCCGCCCGTAAAGACTTACAAATTGAAAGCTGAGGATAAAAAGATCCCTGAGGAGCGCCAGCCTCCGGAACAATCAGCACCACAGAAAAATCATTAAGTGGGGGAATAAAAAAGGTAGTTTTTCTAGCGGGAGCTCCACCGATCACGAAAATATTAATTTTATCTTAGCGGCAGTAGCCGGTGGAGTTGTCAGTTTAATTTGGTATTTTAACTAATCTAAATGGATGAAGGCGAAGATGATGGAATAGAAATGGGAGATAATAGTGGCAATGAAGTTAGTGGTCCTGAACCTAATCCTGAAAACCCTGACGATGATCCAAATAGTCAATACAACACCGGAGTTGGACAAAAAAATAATCTAACTGCAGAAACCTCATTTTCTTCTACACCCTATAGAACCAGTGGCACTTCTTGGAACCAAGAACTTGAAGTTAAAGCTGAAAAAGTTAGAGATAGTCTGGATAATAGGGTTGAATTTGATGATGTGTGGATATACAGAAGCGAAAAAATAAAAGTTCTAAATAATAAAAATTTCACCAACACCCAAAACTTTAAGTTTGACCCCGAGGGATTAGATATTGTAATCGTATTGTGTACAAAGGTTGTTGTCATTGCTTATCGTACCTTTAAGGAACAGGTAGCATGTATGCAGGACCGAAATAGTCTACAGGTAGTTTCAGGTGCGATGCCCCCGCCGCAATGCGCCATAATGCTAGCCTTTCATTGGCTGCAAAATGTTCCAGTCAGTGGCGCATTGCCCGGGCGCATTGCGGGCCTACCTGTGTGACGCAGCGATGACGCTTTATGCTGCATTGCAGTGGCGTATTGCAGCCCCTTTACGGCACCCTGATTGGTTGGCTCCTGTATATATGCCCTTTCCTTGAAGGTGGGAGGACAATTATTATTATTATGATTTCGGATAGTCAAGTAGAGTCAAATAAACGAAAGTACGTATCGTATCTACTTCTCGTGTGGAAGTTTCTCCTTACGATCCCAGAGAGTTAGTTTCCCCAGGATGGACGGAAAGGTAAAGATTGGTCTCCCCCTATAGTTATGGCCAATACGACGAGTGGACAACACGATTAGATAACACTGGTGGAGAATGCAGTGGTTTAAGGAGAGACGGAAGCACGAGAAGGACGCTGAACGTTTGGTTTTGGAGTAAAAACACGTAAATTGACTCAACGAGATTTTGACGCTGTTTCCTCGATACTCAATCCAAGCATGGCTACTTCGGGCGAAGCTGCGGAGAGAGCGGAGCGATTGATCAGCGAACTGGAAGAACTTCGCGTGGCTTCCGAATTGCAACGAGTTTCCTTCGACAAATACCGGGATTCTGCCGAAGCACAGTCTCGGGATGTAGCAAATTCACTTGAAGGCATCAAAAACGATCTAACGAAATTCGAGCCAGGAAGTGTTTATACTGACCAAATTAAGAAACTCTTGGAAGACGTTGAGGCTCGCTGTGGCAAACTTTCGAGTGATATCACGCATACCAAGGGTGGTAAGGGTAACATTTTCAAACTAAAAGGCTTAACGTCCCTCAAGCCGGATCATTTCAATGGGACGGGCGATGCAACTGCTTGGATAGAGAATTTTGAACATTTCACGACGCTGCTCAATTGGACCGACAAGGAACGGGTAACTGGTTTTCTCTTGTTTTTGCGGGCAGTTGCTCTTTCTTGGTACCAGGGCCTTCCAACAGAAAAGAAAGACACTTGGGCACATCTTAAAGATGCGTTCGCCATACGGTACGAGGGAAAAGGTCACAAGTGGGTGAAAGCGAGAGAACTGCAGAACAGGAAACTCTTGCCGGGAGAATCTTTAGACAGTTACACCGACGACATTCGCCGATGGAGTAGGGATCTAGATCTACCTGATCACATTCTGCTTGGTGCCTACATTGAAGGTCTGCCCCAACAGATCCGCCAAATCGTGTGGCAAGGAATGCCTGAATCGTTCGAACAAGCCGAAAAGGCCGCTCAAAACGCTGTCAAAATGTTGAAGCTCGAAGGAGCCAAAGGCGACAGTCTCGCCCATTTCGAAGCTGACCAAGTCTCTAAGTCCGTACAGGAAGGAATGGAAAAGATTGAACGCCTTCTCTGCCAAATGTTGGAGGAACAACCCAACCAAGACAGCGGACGAACAACCAACACCAGGCCAGCTTATGTAAGACGTGATGCCCCAGGACGCTCCCAACGCGACAGCAGGGGGCGCATAGTGTGCCATGGGTGTGGTTTTGCGGGCCACGTTATTCGTGAATGCAAGCTGAAAAACGTACAGTGTCATCAGTGTGGTGCATGGGGTCATGTTCGAACCAGGTGTCCTCAGCGAGACGGGCCCAGAGATTCCAGGCCAACCGAGCCGAGAGCCGGAAATGAGAGCCAACAACAGGCCCAATAGGGCCCCGGTAGACAGTAGTGGCGAAATCTGTCAAAACCAGCAGCGCCTCCAGATATATCAGAAGAAGGACAATGTAATAAAGATTCAAGGACGTTACATAACGTAACGCCGAATGTCGGACTGACAGGACAGCCAGTCACTCCCGAGTTACGTGGAAAGAAGTCTGACACTCCCCACTGCGACGCTGTGAAGACCAGGAAAAACGACCGAAAGAAAAAGAACCGTGGTTCCAAGAGGAAAGCTCCATCTGATTCCGGACTCAATGACGAGAAATGCTCACCAACCATTGCAAATTTAGATAGCAGGACAATTCCGTTGAAAATCGGGGACACGACCGTGGACGCTTTTGGACTCGGGTGCATCAGTATCGGTATGTAGTTTTGATTTTTTCAAACATTTGCAAGGTCCATTCAATTTGCAACCATCTCAGAGTACTTTGGGATGTGATATCACCTGTGCTAACGGGGGGAAAATTACCCCGTGGGGATCGGTCAAATTGCAGATCTCCTTATTAGATAAAGACATCACCCAGCAGGTAGAAATTCTGAAAGGTATCACACAACCTTTAATTTTGGGAATGGACTTTTTAACTGCAAATGGCATTATTCTAAATTTGAAAAATAACACCTTGCAAATGGATGACATAATCATACCGATAGACACTGACGCCAAATTCGTGTCTCGAGTCCGGTTATTGTCTCAAAATACTGTTATTATCCCATCAAGATCAGAAGCTATTATTCGAGTATTTACAGCGGGTAGAAATAAGGCAGAAGGCCAAGCAGGGTTTTTAGATCCACATAATAAGTTGTTTCAGAAACATGGGCTGTTTGGAGCCCACAGCATTGGTATTATTAAACGCCGGGTGTGTCCGATGAAAGTGTTGAATCCCTCAAACGCACCAATTCGAGTATTTAAAGGGGCACATCTTGCTACCTTGTCCACAGTTGATCTTGACGCAAAAATACCAGATGAAGAGTTCATGTCTGTAGATGATGAAGGCATTGGAAATGAACCAAATACACCATTGTTGTCACAATTAAAAGACTTGGTTGAAAAATCATCATTAACTGGTACTGATAAGGATGAGTTAGAAGCTTTGGTGACCCAATATTCGGATATTTTTGCTGAAAATATATTAGACTTAACCGAAGCAAAAGATTTCGAATGTGAAATTGAAATGAAACCTGGTGAGATTGTTCGTAAACGCCCGTACAGGGTGCCTTATGCACTTCGTGACATTTTAGACAAGCAATTAGAAAAATTAGAAGCAGCTGGTATCATCGAACCCAGTACGTCTAACTGGAGCTCACCTGCCTTACTAGTCCCTAAAGGAACTGGACATAGATTAATCGTGGATTTTAGAGCCGTTAACAAACTTGTAAAATGCCAGGCAACCCCGATTCCATCTATAAATGAAACATTGGCCATGTGCGGCCAAGCTAATGCCTCTATCTTTTCTACTATGGACTTGAACTCTGGATTTTTTCAATTAAAATTGTCAAAAAAGTCCCGTGAAAAACTCGCTTTTGTGACGAGCCATCCAGGTAAGCTCTGGCAGTTCTGCAGGTTGCCGATGGGTGTCTCTGCGTCACCCGCCATTTTTCAGCAGTTTATGCAGAGTACTATACAGGGCGTTCCAAATACCATGGTTTACCTGGATGATATCATTTCGTTCGCCAGCTCGTGGACTGAACATAAACAACATTTAGAACAACTTTTTATACGGCTACGAGCTGCCAATCTCAAATTGAAACCCAGTAAATGTAAATTTGCAAGAGATCAACTGAATTTTCTCGGCCATGTTTTAAATTCCGATGGGATTCGGGTGGATGACAATAAAATTAAAGCTGTGAGCGAGTATCCAAGACCACAAAATTTGACGCAAGTCCGTGCATTTTTGGGCCTAGCAAATTACTTTCGTAAAATGATCAAAAACTTTGCTGCTATGGCACTCCCGTTGAATCAGCTTACCAAGAAAAATGTGCGTTTCCATTGGTCACCTGAGTGTGAGGTTGCATTTGAAAAGCTAAAACTTGCATTGACTACTGCTCCTGTCTTAGCGTATCCAGATTTTACAAAACCATTCTACCTGTATACGGACGCATCTAATTTCAGTATGGGGTATTCACTTGTACAAATTAATGACAAAGGGCAGGAGGTTGTGATTGGCTATGGCGGCAAAGCATTTGATTCGGCACAACGGTCATATTCGGCATCTGAGCGAGAATGTCTAGCAATAGTATGTGGCATCCAGCACTTTAAATTCTTTCTTTACGGGAAGCCATTTATCATCCAAAGTGACCACTCTTGCTTACAGTGGCTTTTCAAACAACAGAGTGATGGTGTTCTTACAGGTAGATTGGCTAGGTGGAGTTTGATTCTGCAAAGTTATCAATATACTATTCAACATAAAAGTGGTGCAAAATGTGGTGATGCAGACGGTCTTTCGAGACGACTGTATCACCCCACACTAAACACTATCAATTTGGAAAATGTAAACCTTCCCAAAGAGCAACGTAAAGACCCTGCGCTCAAACAAATCATTGATTACCTTGAAACTAAAGTACTACCTGACGACAAGTCGGCAGCTCGCCGTTTGTTGTTGCGAATAGACCAATTTGTTCTGAAAGATGATGGATGCCTAGTACACCTTACAACGTTAAACCGAAAGGCCGATAAAGATATGGTCGTATGCCCAGTGATTCCTAGCCACCTGCGTGCAGAAATCTTACACGGATTACATGAAACAGGTTTTGGTGGGCACCAAGCCATTGAACGAACATATCTAAAGATAAAAGAACGGTTCTATTGGGACAATCAGTACGTTGATGTTAAGGAATATGTAAAGTCCTGCGTAGACTGTCAAATCCGTCAAACAAACAAACCAGTGACTCGAGCTCCTTTAAATCCTTTACCAATTCCACCGATCATGTCTGCTTGGAGTATTGACTTTGTGGCTCCATTGCCTACCACGCCACGTGGTCACAAATATTTGGTTACTTTCATAGACCATTTCTCGTCTTGGATGGAAGCATTTCCAATCAAAGATATGACTGCCAAGACAGCAGCTACTATTTTAGTGGATGAAATCTTTTGTCGATTCGGAGCATTTTCTACAATCTTATCCGATAGAATTTTTGTCACAATTGTTCAAAGAAACTGTACGCATGCTTGGAGCTCGGTCATTATTTACGACGGCTTACCATCCTTCCTGTAATGGCAAACTCGAGAGACACCATAAAAGTTTGGGACAAATTCTCTCCAAGATGGTCTCGGACAAGTCACAAACGTCGTGGGATCTATTTGTGCCCTCAGCTTTATTTGCTCTTCGAACGTCAGTTGGCACAGTTTCAACGAGATTCTCCCCATACGATATCGTGTACGGTCGGCAAGCCCAGGTACCCATCCAGAGAGCACTTAATCCGCTAAAGGAGACATTTACTACCTACAAGGATTATTACGGTAACCTGGTCGCAAAACTCGATCTCATTCATGACACGGTGAAGAAGAACTTGGAGGATAGTAAGCGAAAGATGCGTCAACAATACAACAAATCTGCTAAGGAGGTTGACATAGAAGTCGGAGATCGTGTTTGGCTCTATCATCCAGTCTTGAAGGTTGGTCAATCCAAAAAGCTGGCGCAGAAATGGAACGGCCCGTACCGCGTCATCGGTAAGCAGGGAAACGTCAATTTCAAGATCCGTACGGAGGATAACAAACCTGTCACGCAGTTTGTCCATGCCAACCGTCTCAGGCGAGTTTACGATCTCCATAGACGACCCAAGGAGCCACCCGTCCAACTTCCTCCAGCTGACGGACAAGACCATGCCGTGCTGAAACCAGATGAATTTCCACCTGATGCCTTTGAACGGGATGTACAGGTTCCGTTAGCGCCACGAGGGGACAAGAAAATCAAACAGACACGGCGACAACGCAAAGTTCAGGAGGTGATCGCACCTGGATCTCAGCCTCAGGCAAAAGAGGAACCCGATGACATTTACTATGTAGATAAGATCGAAGGCCATAAAACGGTCAAAGGTATGGGCGGTTATTTCCGCATAAATAGAGGTTGTCTCAAATAGACATTTTATGTCGTGTTATGACTCGAATAGACGTTTGGTGGCGCTCGTTTTAACGGAGACGTACCTGAAATAAACATATTGTGTCGTATCTCAAATAGACATACACTCAAATAGACGTTTGGTGGCGCTCGTATCTCAAATAAAGCGCCACCAAACGTCTATTTGAGTGTATGTCTATTTGAAAAGCGCCACCAAACGTCTATTTGAGTTATACACAAAAATCAGAAAACACGACAATATATGTTTATTTGAGATACGAGCGCCACCAAACGTCTATTTGAGTGTATGTCTATTTGAAAAGCGCCACCAAACGTCTATTCGAGTCATAACACGACATAAAATGTCTATTTGAGACAACCTCTATTTATGCGGAAATAACCGCCCATACAAAGGAAAGCGATGGTTCAAAATTCGTTGGATCGGTTTCTCACAGACAACTTGGGAACCTATTGAGAACATTTTGAATAAGAACTTGTTTCAGGAATACGATGAACAGCGAAAGCTGCGCAAACGGAAGGATTAGTTACTTCCGGGTGTTTCTGTGCAGACGAGACTTACAAACTTCTACCTTCAGATCTGAGCAATATATCTAGCCTATGCCACCTAGAAGTAAGATAGGCCGGCATAGTACACACCTTACGGTACTTGGATTAGTTCCAACCGTTGTTTATAAACGGAAAATTAATGCATGGTGTTTAGTGCCGACAATACATGTCATTGCTACACCTGCATCGCTAACGTTTGTTTGTTTATATTTTACCGTATAATGAATGAATGACGTCACCAGGTGCACTACGTGATTAAGGAGTTTTACTTTCTCTATTGATTAATGTCATTTTACTTATCAAGGTACACAAGCTTGGTATTTTAGTCGTTTCTCTTCAGGTGCCAAGGGCATCTGCACTTCCGGTTAAAGTTCTTAATTCAACTGATGTCCTTTCGTTAAGCTTTTCTAAACTGCAAGAGGTTATTGAGGGTGAAAGGACAATTGAAGCTATTTTGAAATTTACGCTCTTAAGTGCAATTTTGTACATTACTGTGCGGTACTTCATAAATGACGGATGGCGGTTTTTTGGACGGCGTTTGTTTCGCCGCAGTTCAATTTCTAGTCTCGTAGCGGGCAGGACCGCTGAGTTATTACTTGAGATTGATTCCCCAGATGGGCGTGATCAGGTTCTTCTTAGTCTGGGTCAGGTTCCTTGCACAGGTTGGCCTATTGCAGTGGCTCATTTGTATCGTACACTTGTTACCTTCAAACAGAGTTTTGGAATGGTGCGTATTCACATAGAATACCCACCTGAGGTGCATTTCCAACAATATCTTTTGGCTAACGTGTACCTCCTTACGCTCTTCCGGTCGAAGCTCAAATTCTTAACAGCATCCGACCAACCACAATACAGACTGTATTTAAATTATGACAATGTCTGTGTTGTTTTAGCACCACCAATACAACCGGCGATGTCTACGTCAGATGTTTTGGCCTAATATTCTAATCATCTATCGCTAAGTGGAAACCTTTTCGTGCCACTATTCTATTACATCAAATGGAACAGCCTGTGCAAACGTTTATTACAGTGTATGTTTATTACAAAGGGCAATCTGCCAGCAGTACTTGTTTCTAAATAAGCCAGAATCATTGTTTCATGGTTGGCCAGTCTTCAGCTCACATCGCTTTTACCAAGGTAGCATATTTTCTCAGCATTTTTAAGAAGGTGTTTTTCATTACAAAATTTCAATTTTTTTTTGGTTAATGCCCTTTAATATTTCCCGTAGACCTTGGGTAAGAAACATTTGAGCTGAGGCCGACGGTTGTTCTTCGTCAAATACAATAGGCAGGAAAGTTACTACGAACGTGGTCATATTCAAATATGTCCTGACCTACTCGTTGAACGTACCTTCCCTGACAGATTGAAACCTCCTCACTATGCTCACCATTTTGTCAAAATTGAAACGTGCAGTGATTAAGTTAAGGTCGATAATATTGCTCAGTAAATTTTAAAAATCTGAATTGACATTGCATTGTTCTGATATATGTGGGTATTTTAATGTTGTTTCTTAAAAAGACAGCAGACGGAGTATACTCTGTACGAGTACGTTATTCTTGTAACGAATTGCGTGACAGCCATTTTTTGTGGGTCAGCGTATAATTCGTCTGCTGTCGCAGGTATCGGAAATATTCCGCAAGTAATAATGTTTGGATTGAACGTAAATTTTTAAGGTACCAGGACATATTCCTGTGGTTTCCAATTCTGGAATGTTTTTCAACGCATTCAACGGCGGATTGAGTGCCAAGAATTATATTATATTCTGCTTACCCCACCCTAAGACAAGTGTTTTCAATTCAAATTTATTTTTCCATTTTATTAATGTTCTCAATATTTTATCAAAGGTATACGCATGCATGTATAGGCGGTTACAAGGGTTAATATGCTGATTCCTTTTGTTCGGGAAAACAAGTGTCTTACCAGTGTATGACACTTTGTTTCTTTCTTCATGTCAACGGTAAAGTCAGCCATTCATCATAACACACATACATTCGTCGAAAAGGTGGTATTAATGCCAGTTTGATGAGTACATAGACGACATTAATTACGAGTTACCACGATGTATTGCTTGTATATTTAGCTTATTTCAGCCTTGTGCTGTCTTGAACAGGGCCTAGGTATATTGGTGCAATGTTTCCGTGACCGTACCAGCCTCTCCGTGCTTCTATTACTATTTTATGAACGATAATTTTGTAAGAATTAAGTGATGTGGTCTTAAGAACAGTCTAATGAGTGACATATGAAAGCAAAGTTTATTTCAGTCGTTTTCTATTGATAAGTCACAACTAAGAGATCGGGGTACAGTATCGACACGTTGCACCGAATTTGCTCTATGTATAATTGCCTTGTTATGAGTCTTTAGTATCACGAATTATTATGAATTCAAATGAACCCCTAGGCGACGGGTGTCGCCCTTTTTCGAAAGGGGGGATGGTGTAATCGTATTGTGTACAAAGGTTGTTGTCATTGCTTATCGTACCTTTAAGGAACAGGTAGCATGTATGCAGGACCGAAATAGTCTACAGGTAGTTTCAGGTGCGATGCCCCCGCCGCAATGCGCCATAATGCTAGCCTTTCATTGGCTGCAAAATGTTCCAGTCAGTGGCGCATTGCCCGGGCGCATTGCGGGCCTACCTGTGTGACGCAGCGATGACGCTTTATGCTGCATTGCAGTGGCGTATTGCAGCCCCTTTTCGGCACCCTGATTGGTTGGCTCCTGTATATATGCCCTTTCCTTGAAGGTGGGAGGACAATTATTATTATTATGATTTCGGATAGTCAAGTAGAGTCAAATAAACGAAAATACGTATCGTATCTACTTCTCGTGTGGAAGTTTCTCCTTACGATCCCAGAGAGTTAGTTTCCCCAGGATGGACGGAAAGGTAAAGATTGGTCTCCCCCTATAGTTATGGCCAATACGACGAGTGGACAACACGATTAGATAACAATATTCTGTCTAAACTTATTTTTACTGCAAAAGAACTTGAACAAGCTCAACTGATTAATAAATCAATTAGGGGTTATCGTATTGGTTACTTAAAAGATATTAATTCTGAAACTCTTTACATGCTTGGACATTATAAAGGTAGACTAGTTTTTGTTTGGATTACGAATAGAAAAGGTCATCTACTGTCCAGATCTACAATTATTGGGTTTAATGGTGGTGACTCGGTGTTGGAAAAATTAGATGGACTTAATGTTTAAAGATGAAGGTCTATATGCTGATAGGAGAAGACAACAAGAAGATGAAGCTAAAGAGAAAGAACAAGAGAGCAAAGATGGTGCTACATTCTTAAATAGACTAGAAGGTGGTGACCATAAAAACAGAAGTAGAACCACCAGAACAAATTCAAACGCAGGCGATTGTTCATGAGTTACGCCCTTCATCTCCGAAACCAGTCAGAAGACCAACAGAGCAGAGATCAAATTTATCTATACTAATCGAAGATGGAATTAACGATGATGGTGGAAGTTCAAATGGAAGTTCAGATGGAAGTTCAGATGGAAGTTTAGACAACAACATTCTAAATAAAACATTAACGGGGAAAGTATTGAATTCACCTTACGAAGAGTTAGTAGAAGAATTCGGTTCTCTAGATGCTAGAGAACTTAGAACAATAAGGTTGAATGAGAAAAAGATGGCTGAAACGAGATCCAGAATTATCGAGAAGCAGGTACCTGGAGCGCGCGGAGACCTCACACACAGGGAAATCTCACATATAGGGAACTTACGATCAGGGAAGTCATTTCAGTGCATCCAGGCGGCGGTGTACACTTACTCATAGTGTTACAGCCAGATCCCGTTAGCGAAGGTCAAAAAGCGAACCTCATGTTGCAAAGGCAAATGCATTGAGGCCGTGAGGTTGGAGTTTCTCTTTGAATTGCCCGATGATGTTGTTATTAGGGTAATCAGGGGCAACCGGAAAAACGCCGACCGACCGACCGACCGACCGACCGACCGACCGACTGACCTGCCAACCTACCGTCATATGCAGTATCCCTTTCGCTTCTCTATAGCACATGTATATGTGTAGTGCCCAGCGCAATGGACACGATGGAGTCCGACGTGTCGGACAGCAGCAGGTCATGTGAAATGAAATTGTAAACAAGCGCACGTGCGCTGTTCAAATGACAACAAATGCATATTGCGCGTTGCAGTTCATGCATTGCATCCGTCGAGACACTCGAGTAGAAAAACTACAGTGCATAGATTAGGCCCAAATCATGTTTTTATATCCACCGACCATGTAGACAAAGCATATCTTTAGAGTATCGTTATCAGTTCCTTACCGCGTGGGCTCGTTTTCCCGGTATAATTGACTGGAGATGCTGCTGTCAGACACGTCGGACTCCATCACGTCCATTGCGCTGGGCACTACACAGATACATGTGCTATAGAAAGCGAAAGGGATACTGCATATGACGGTAGGTTCGCAGGTCAGTCGGTCAGTCGGTCGGTCGGTCGGTCGGCGTTTTTCCGGTTACCGGTAATCAGGCGCGATCAGAGATTAGCGCAATCTAGCCTAATCTCCTATGGCATGTCTGGCTGACCTACCACAGCAGGTGTTACGGAATTTGTTATCGTTACTCCTGCCTGTAAGTGGCACATCATCTGACAAAATCAGAGTGTACTCAATAGCCGCACTTACACCACCTGAAAATGGACCACCAATCTTGGTTCGGGAACCAATGCCGCACCATCGAAAATCCACCAAGCGCTTACACCAGCGCTGCAGCTAGTTATAAAATCCGGCTACAGATGGCGCGCAAACAATAAATTGCATGCGCAGAAAGCGCCATTTCGAAAGCGCCGCCTGGAGCCGAACCATCTAACTAGCTAATTGCCGATCCATTTGCGCGTACACCACGACAAAGCCGAGCTTTTAACAAGCCGGGCGAATTTGGACCATCAAGCTTGGTGGGACAAATTCGCTCGGCAATTTGTGTCGGCAATGGATTGCCGAACCAATTTGTCGCGGTAATGTGGTGGTGTAAGGGCAATTGGTCCACCAATATTTCGTGGTGTAAGCGCAGCTATTGTAGGCCTAATGGCAATGCTTCAGATGAGGACCTGATCGGTCCTGTCGGATGCTTGTTTCTATATTGCAATGTTGTAGTTGATCAAAAGATGGTGTTAATCTTAGTTTAACCCCCTGTGTGTCTGCATTGGTGCAGGATGTAACTGCTTTTTCGGACTGTTTTTTTATAGTAGGCCTATGTGAAAAACACATTTCTTTTTTTTTCATAGTTTTTTTAATCAGACTGGTTTAAACATGTACCTTGCTTTTTAAGTTAGGTCTGTAAACAATAATGACGTTGGGGCCTTGAAGGCTTTAAACAATATTGTTCCGCCCTGCGAAGAGCGATCGTGTGCAAAGCGGTTGGACAGAATGGGGTACAACTAGATTACCCTGGGCTCACTGTCATCCATCCGAATTTGACCACCCCCACTCTTAGGAGAGGAGCGACGATATATAATAAAAAAGTGAGGTAGGGGGCGGAGGACCACATGGAATCAGAGGACCCCTAATCTCCATTTGGCGGGTGGCGGGGTTCCCGGGATCACTCGTGGCCAGCTTATCTAACCTATTATTACTCATTTATTAGGGGCCTATTACTAGCTTTAGCCTTGGGCTGAAGTTTTCCCCAGCTTGGATGTGTTCACTGCCTGAACTAGTGGGGCTTATACCAACCCTGACAATATCGCACCCGTTTAGCCATCACCGCCTAATTTGCAGGCTTTGATTGGTTAAAGACTTACGAGTTGACTGCTTACATTTCACTGATTCGTTGGTATTTAAAGCCCCTTATTTTTTTCTATTTTTTGCATGAAAAACACGTTTTCGGGATTGGTTGAGGAACACGACCTGCTCTTGTTGGGTCGTCGCTAACGCAGTGCAGACCCTTATTGTCAGTTTTTCCGTGGATATGTCTGTTGCAGCATATGCCTAGCAACGGCCATTTTTACTTAGAAAAAAATGTTTTAATCATTTTTTTCGAAATTCGCTTCCTCCGAATTGTGCGGAATACATCAAGCCTCTTTGTCACCAATTTTCAGCAAAATCGGAGTAAAAGTGTCGGCGGTGAATCGATTTGTTTCCTCTGGGTGACAAGCAACTTTTACTGAAGAGTCCCGAATGGAAGGAGTTGCAAGTGATTTGATAGGATTCCCCATGGAGCGCTTATGAATAATCAATTTCAATCTTTATTTGTTACAATGATATTCTAATGAAGAAGTCAGCCAATCTATACTGCATCTGGACAATTTCATTATGAAACATAGAATGGTGTTGAATAATAAGGATGCTTACCTGAAGAAAGTGATCAAGATGTCAAATGGTGTTTTGAAACTTTCATTTGACTCCATAGCGAAACGACTGATGATTCAGTCCAAATCAATCCCCTATTAACCGGGGTCAGAATTATGCTATGACTGAGCCATTCGAAATGCTGACACCATGGCGACATCCTGAAAACTTGGCTTCAATGACCAATCGACCTCCTCCACTTTTGGAAAGTTGGAAAGGGAACATACGCAGACCTAATAACGTTTATAACATGTAGATGGTCTCATCAATCCGGAACGTGCCGTTTTTAATGAAATGTTGACCGGTTCCTAGAGTCTGTTTGGGTCGGACACATAGTATTTAATTACTGGTTGTGGCAGTGAGATTTGATTGATCTTTGATTATTATTCAAAAGTTGATTATTATTCAAAAGTTACACGACATGCCAATGTCAAGTCTGTGATAACAGGGAGTAATGCCATAAGTGGACGTTCACATGCTGGACTCGGCCTACGCAATGTTAGCTTATAAAATTGGTGAAAAGTAGTTTCGTAAACATCGATAAGCAGACCTAATAATATTGATAGTCTTATGAATTAGTAGGGAAAATTTGTTAAAAGTCGGACAAAATAAATTGTGAAAAAGTTATAAAATACGCTAACATAATGATAACCCACAAATCAAAATCAGTGGTCCATTCCCATTATTACCGGCCTGATGGTTTAGAATGACATCATAAGCAGCCCGTCAAGCAGGTCAAGATTAATTATTTCTTTCAGAAGTAACCTGCTTAATGCCATTTTACACCTGTAAATAGGTTACCGATAGACTCAGGAATGCAAGAGAATTTTCAAAAGCCACTATTGACATTCTCCCAGTGCTAACACATAAAAACAATGGATCGTCGTCCGCTTGTTGTAAAAATGATCTGAAGAACGATTCTTTTATGAAGCCGGTGTAAAAGTAGAAAGTGTCCCTCCTGGAAAAAGTGTCCGGGCCTATTTATGGCATATGGTTCTATACAGGCCATGATTGTCAATATCTCCAGCGCATAATAGAATCCTTTTATTCCCGGAAAGTTTATCCTAGGACATTTTAAACGTCTACACCGGCACCCCATTCAGCCATGTCAGCAACACATTGAGTGCATTCGATCTAATCCACTAATCCACATACCCATATTGCACCAAGGGTAATGAACCCAGTAAGACAGGTAAACCTAACACAGCAGGTGGTGTCTGTAGTGCAATAGTAGATGTCTAGGAGGAAGGCCGCGCAGTGCAATCAATCAGCTTATCTGACCTATTATAAACATCCAGCTGAGAGGCATTCCACCTATTTTGCTCATCTTTCGCTAACGGGGTCTGGCGGTCATGTCGAATCACAGATGGTGCTCAAGTTGAATGTATCCACTATGGTCTGTTTTGAATTTTCATGGAAAGTAAATTGATTTTTAGTCAACACACTCATAATGGGGAGACTTTTAACAGTTTATGGCTATGGAAGGTATACTTAGTAGGCCTATCGACAGTATCGTTAGTTATTCACTAGTAAGCAGGCCATTGTAAATGTAATAGTAAGCATTTTATTTTAGGATTGTTTCTCCTAACAAATGTTCCTCTTTTTGGGTGGGTGTGTGGTGGTGGAGCTGGGGGGGGGGGGGGGGGGGGGGGGGGGGGCTACTGCTGATGCGTGTACTTTATTTTAGGGGAAGGTTGGGTGTCGTCTCGAACTGAACCCAAAACTTTTGATCAAACCATTACAATTCTCTACACATCCTTTGCTGGACGACCTATGCGTAAAATATTAAAGGGAAGTTATCCCCAATTTTATTAATTTGTGGGTTAAAGGGAATTATAGGTGAATTATATAAATGTCATTTTTTATCATTAACCGAACAGTGTTTGTTTGCTGGAATTAGTGTGGTTTTGTGAGTAAAAGGCATGTATGTATGTGAATCTGAAGAGCACCGCTTCCCTAATTGTGAGTGTATCTTATATCTTCCCCACTCCTACACAGGAAGTTGAGTCAGTATGTCACTTTGATGTTCCTGTATGTGAGGTCTAATCTACCTCGACACCATCTCTTCCCTGGATGTGAGGTGGGGGGATCTTAAGCCTTACACTACAGGAAGTTATAGTGCGTAGTTTTCTTGATTTCCCTGTATGTGAGGCCTGGTTTACCTGGAGTCCAACGCTTCCCTGAAATTGAGGTGAGTTTATCTTTCATCTTCCCTCTCCTACAGAAAGTTGAGGCAGTCACCTGATTTCCCTGTATGTGATGTCTAATCTACCTCGACACCATCGCTTCCCTGGATGTGAGGTGGGGGTATCTTAAGCCTTACACTACAGGAAGTTATATTGCGTAGTTTTCTTGATTTCCCTGTAGGTGAGGCCTGGTTTACCTGGAGACCAACGCTTCCCTGAAATTGAGGTGAGTGTATCTTTTATCTTACCTCTCAAATGTGAGAGTATCTTATATCTTATATCTTCCCTCTTATCTTATATCTCTTATCTTATATCTTCCCTCTCATAGTTGAGGCAGTATGTCACTTGATTTCCCTGTATTTGAGGTCTAATCTACCTCGACACAATTGCTTCCCCGGATGTGAGGTGCATGGGTGTATCTTATACCTTATACTACAGG
The DNA here is from genome assembly GCF_910592395.1 of Lineus longissimus. Classification (NCBI taxonomy): domain Eukaryota; kingdom Metazoa; phylum Nemertea; class Pilidiophora; order Heteronemertea; family Lineidae; genus Lineus; species Lineus longissimus. The sequence continues at coordinate 11,393,548 of NC_088315.1, forward strand.
AATTTAGCGTGAGTAGTAAGTAGTTCACTTGACTTCCTTGTATGTGATGTCTGATTTACCTGGAGACCATCGCTTCCCTGAATGCGAGGTTAGTGTATCTTATATCTTACACTACAAACAGTTAGAGTGAGTATTTCCCTTGATTTCCCTGTAAGCGAGGTCTCGTTTACCAGAAGACCAACACTTCCTCGAATTTGAGGTTAGATTATCTTATGTCTTACCTCTCGAATGTGTGAGTATCTTTTATCTTCCCTCTCCTACAGAAAGATGGGGGCAGTATGTCACTTGATTTCCCTGTATGTGAGGTATAATCTACCTTGACACCATCTCTACACTAGACCCCAGACTCGCTCATTTTGCTTGACTGAACTGGAATGATGACGGCTACGGCATGCACGGTCAGTGTTATTTTCAATCTTTCAATAAACGCACCTGATCTAGTGACCGTCCACCACTTTGCATTTCAATACCATATATGGTTATGGGTTTTCCCGGGGCTAAGTCAAGTAACGCCCAAGATTACCACAGAACTCGCTTTATTCCAAATATGGAAGTGTACCACGCCTGCCGCTAACCACATGGCCCAGAAGTGTTGATTGTAAAATGTGGAATGTAAGTGGAACGCAACTCAATTAACTCGCTTTTCTCTGCTTATTCTGTTACTTTCGTACGCTTTGCTGGATAAACAGGAGGGAGGGTACTTCTTTTATCAGTATATATATCAGTATATATACCTATACAGATTCCTTTCATTTATCTACAAAAAGGCTATTTTTCGTGCATATTGCACATTTTGGCACTCGGTCCAAGTCACTCATTCCATTTGGACAGAGTCCATAGAATGGATACTACCGTGTCGAGGACATTTATCCAAAGTACTATCAGTCCCTTCACAATATACTGTATTGTGTTGATATGTTTTGGACTCCGCCAAATTATGTTGTTTTGACGAAGAAAACTGTCCCAAAGTCGGACTAGCATTCCCTTAACACTGTATTGTGATGGAGAGAGCAGGCCATCAGCAATGTAGTTGTGGCAGTCACAACTACATGTACTTAGTAATTCAGGGATTACCAACCTCTTCATACTAGACGCAAGGGCCCAACGCGCCGCGTAGCGGCAAAAAAGCGAAGCTGGCGAAACATTTATAACGGGTCACCGTCACTTATTATTGGACTTATAGCGCATTTACGGGGTTGCAACTATTTTGCTTTATAGTGTCACCAGGAAAGAAAAGCATGCGACCTAACGCCGATCTATTTGTATAAAGTGATAATTGGAAGGTATATAGTAGGAAATATCAATAAAATAATCATTCCATGTCGTCTTTTGAGGGCATTTTTGATTGTAAAAAATATATGTGTACGTCACCGTAGTCTCTGCAATGATAATTTTATCAGAGCAGTCTCGCGCAAGTAGAAGTTCTTTACCTATTAGTTCTTCACTTATTAGTCTCAACGTCTGGCGCAAAGCCAGACGTTTTATCATTACGATTTCACTACGATGTTTGACAAGAAGGAGCAGTGCGCGAGATATGCTAATGAGCAGACTTCCCTCGCTTGAGTTTCTGAAGAATGTTCCATATCGCGCTAAGCTCATCACTGCTGATTATGACAGGCGTGCAACGGTAGGTATCTGCTCCCCAACTTCCACCCTAATACGGTACAATAAGTTACCATTTGATGGGAATGGGACAATGCCCTCACTGTGTATGGAGTCATAGGGATAAGAAGACATTGTTCATTAGTGTTGGTACAAGTGATTTTGCCCAAAAACTAAGCATGCGCATTCAAAAAACAAAATATGCAAGGTATCACGTACACGGTACATGACCATGACGACGTGCAGAAAGTGCACTGGCCAGTGCATACCCTATGGCTATGTACTAGTAAACATGGTAAACATGAACAACATCATTATTCATCGGCAGTTCATTTTACTCCGAGCTTTTCCTGAAACATATAGCCATGATGATTAGGCCTACCATGTCCATGACCAATAACAGCACTAGATCATGTAGATGTCAACAAGTTCACATGAACCGTATAATCCTGCATGGCGCATGTGGGGCATGCGTCTAAACCAAAGCCCCAAAATCACTTGTTTTGGTCTATTTCACTTGTGTTTCCCCCGTCTCCCAGTCCATAATACATTTACAGTTTACAATCCCCGATCATGGCCCAACAAAAGGTCATCGGTTGACTAGAGGAACACAACTGTTCAATGGATTTATAGTTGAATGCGATCAAACTACGTCTTTTCAATCGTGGATTGTAAATTTAACCCCATGGGCCTAGGGAAGGCCCTATAACAATACTTTCGACACAGTTATTATCTCCGCTGCCTCCACCATGTTACACACAGTGCTCACTGCTGATTCTAAAATGCGCCACCTAGTCAAAACAGGACATATGTTCTTCTAGGAATAGATCTCTTTCCAATATTTCGTCATTCCACTATCGTCATCACCTCATCATACTTTCATTGACATTACAGGCACACATCCACAGAGCACTCTTCAAATCATCTACACAGTGGTTCTCCAACTAGGATTATAAAGGTAATTTCTTAGCCCCGCACAGTGGGTTTCAGTCTTGATAAAGGGGCACTATTGCTAGCAGCTAGGTAGGCAAGATAAAGTTAGCCGAAGTAGCCGATAGGGGTCTCTCACCCCTCAAAGTCCGTCACAACTATTCAAGCTTGTACAAGGAATACATGCAGCGCTGACTCTAACAAGACCCAATGGGAATGTCGCACAGTCATCTGTCAAAAACAAGACCTATGTTGTAGTATGATCTCTTGCCAATATTTAATAATTGCACTATCGTCATCACCTCATCATACTTCATTGACATTACAGGCACACATTGACATAGACCACTGTTGCAATCAACGACACAGTCGCTATCCAAGTAGCATTATAGAGGTAATTATCATTATCATACCTCATTAGCATGTGAACCAATCGCGTCGCGTCCTTTGCGATCACGGCAAAGCCTCATGGAATAATGTCTTTCACCGTTGAATAATTTTTCATATTCCATGCCTACAACTTCAATTTCTTCATATTCCATGGCTAGAAGTTCAATACTAACATAATATCCAAGATAAAGATACAAGAAGTAGTCAATAGGGGTCTCTCACCTCTCACTGTATGTCCACACTATTCACGCTTGTACGAGGAATACATTCAATGCTGAATCTAACAACACCCAGTGCCCTTACTCTGTATATAAGTCACTGGAAGATGGCCCATTTCACTCCTTGCTTCTACTTCACCTATAGTCTCATTGCAAACGCCTCAGTTCTATGATATCACATTCACTTTCAGCTGTCATGCAACGCAACAACTGTGCTATCTGCCATCGCACATCAACGAAGAAGTGCAGCCGCCCACATTCCACCTCACGTCTGTCCGACCAGCTGCAATCCTCGAGGACGCCCCACTGTACCACGATTTCACTACGATGTTTGACAAGAAGGAGCAGTGCGCGAGATAGGCTAATGAGCAGACTTCCCTCGCTTGAGTTTCGGAAGAATGTTCCATATCGCGCTAAGCTGACCACTGCTGACCATGACAGGCGTGCATTGGACTGGTACAGGTTGGAACTGAACATTGAATACGCTGGTGGTGACGCTTTCTGATGAGAAGTTGGCCCGTCGTGACTGATGCAGTATCCTTGGACTTGTCCACAGCATCGTTCAATCATTGCTCTCTGAGCTGCCTTGATTCTGTACTTACCCAAATACTAAGACCAAATGCCTGTTGACTGTGCTTTAAGAGAGACTGGCGCCATGCCTAGAGATATGACTGACCCCTATTGGCAAATTTGTATGACTTTATCATGCCTACCTAGCTGCTGCCTATAGTCTCCCTTTAACTGCGGAACACTTCAAAGTCGATAAAATGCCATGTTCCACCTTTTAATGTGTTCAGACCGCCATTTTCAAAATAATGAAGTCAGGACACTGCCTTCTAGTCTCATAATAAATTTTGCTTTCCTCAATAATAACATTTCTTCTTCTTCAATGCTTTCATCATTCCAAACTTCTCCTCCTCTGACTTTTACAGGGGTACAGTCATGGCAATCAAAACCCAAATACTGAGACCAAATGCCTGTTGACTGTGCTTTAAGAGAGACTGGCGCCATGCCTAGTCTCTCTTAAAGCACAGTCAACAGACACCAACCCCCTCAGACTCAGAAACCACAAACACCCAATCCTTCCTGCTACCTTAATACTTCTGGATTGTGTAAGCAGTGGTTACCTCAGCTGATGCATGTTAGTCCCAAAGTTCAACGCTATGCAGGCCCAGCGCCGTCAATGACGCAGGACCTCAACCTCGCCAGTAGGTCCATGATATTGATTTTCACATGGGGACAAATTTCTTTGCCAAGTCATGATACGAAGTTGCGTCGTGGACATTTTACTAAGGACTAGCACTCCCTCTAAATTGAAACGTGATAGAGACACCTATTACAAGGACTACCACCCCCTTCACACTAGATTATTATGGACGTGTTGTCCATACTGTCTTTGCCAATGCATGTCGTTATAACGCGGCATCTATTCAAAGGACTACTACTTCCTTCACACTAGATTGTCTCATAATACAGGATATTGTGAATACCGGTATTGAGCGCCAATTTGAAGGGGCCACTTTGGGATCACATGTTTGATTGGATACTTTACTCCATTTTATTGTATGCACCCGCCTGTCATAGTCATTTGCCGAAGGTTAAGCCACTTCCTGTGCTTCTGAAATCAATTGTTTTCATCAGGTATACCCCTTAGATGGAAGGTAATGGATTTAATGATAAATGAAACAACCTGTTATGTCACATGTCCACAATAAAAGCCTATCATTCACAAAAATACAGGCCTTAAATAGGCGGGTCAGACGGGATTCTACAGTAAGTACTCTCACATCGCATTCAGGGAAGCGATTGTCCCGAGGTATGATCAGACCTCACATACAGAGCAACCAAGTGAACTTCTCACCACTAGTATAACAGGTAATGTTCAAAATACTCCCACCTCACATTCATGGAAGCGATGGTATTCTGTCAGGTAGAGTCTATATCAGACCTCACATACAAGAAAGTCAAGTAAATTACTCACTCTCTATGACTGGTGAGATATAAGATACTCTCTCACTTGACATTTAGGGAAGCGATGGTCTCCAGGTAAATCAGACCTCACATACTAGGAAGTCAAGTGAACTACTCACTCTAAATTCCTGTATGGCAGGTGAGATATAAGATCCTCCTACCTCACATTGCTTCGAGGTAAATCAGACCTCACATACAAGGATATCAAGTGGACTACTTACTCTAACTTCCTGCATGACAGGTAAGATGTAAGATACCCCCACCTCACATTCAGGGATGCGATGGAATCCAGGTAAAACAGACCCAAAATACAGCGAAATCAAGTGACATACGGACCCAACTTCGTGTAGAAGAGGGAAGATATAAGATACAATCCGTTTCAGAGAAGCAATGCTCTTCAGGTAGATTAGACCACGCATACGCGGAAGTCAAGTGAACTACTCTCTCTAACTTCCTGCAGGACAGGTATGATATAAGATACTCCAACCTCATATTCAGGGAAGTGATGGTGTCCAGTAGGTAAATCAGACCTCAAATACAAGGATGTCTAGTTAACTATACTCACTCTAACTTCCTGCAGTGTGACAAGAAAGATATAGAAGATACTCCCACCTCACATTTAGGGAGGCGATGGTATCGAGGTTATAATCAGACATAAATATTAGGAAGTCAGGAGAACTACTAACTCTAACTTCATGTATGACAGGTAAGATATAAGATACTCCCACAACACAACACAACACTTTCAGGGAAGCAGATGGTATCCAGGTAAATCACACCTCACATACAGCGTAGACATACTGACTCAACTTCCTGTAGGAGAGGGAAGATATAAGATACACTCACATTCAGGGAAGCGATGCTCTTTAGGTGAATCAGACCTCACGTAGTACAAGAAAGTCAAGTGAACTACTAACTCTAACTTCCTCACTCACTCTCACTCACTCTAGTCGGTAAATCCGACCTCACATTCAGGGAAATCTAGAGAACCACTCTCTCTAACTTCCTGCAGTGTGACAAGTAAGATATAAGATACCCCCACCTCAAATTCAGGAAAGCGATGGTATCGAGGCAAATCAGACCTCACTTACAGGCCCGGGGATATCAAGTGAACTACTCACTCTTACGTTCCTGTATTGTGACAGGTAAGACATAAGATACTCTCACCTCATATCTAAGGAAGCGATAGTCTCGAGGTAAATCAGCCCTCAGAAACTGGGAAATCAAGAGAACTACTCGCTCTAAATGCATGTAGTGTGACAGGTAATATATACGATACTCTCGACTCACATTCAGGAAAACGATTGTCTCCAGGTTAAACAGGCCTCGCTGGCCGGGAAATCAAGAGAACTACACAATCTAACTTCGTGTAGTCTAATGTACAAAGATACTCCCACCTCACATTCACGGAAGTGATGGTATCGAGGTAAATCAAGACCTCACATACAAGGAAGTGAACTACTCATTCTAACTAACTGAAGTGTAAAGTATAAGATACTCCCACCTCACATCCAGGGAAGCGATGGTGTCGAGGTAGATTTGACCTCACATACAGGGAAATCTAGAAAACTCTACGCACTCTTATTTCCTGTAGTCTAAGGTACAAGATACTTTCACCTCACATCCAGGGAAGCGATGGTGTTGATGTAGATTAGACCTCACATACAGGGAAATCAAGAAGACTACCCACTCTAACTTCCTGTATAAGGTATAAGATACTCTCACCACACATCTAGGGAAGCGATAGTCTCGAGGTAAATCAGCCCTCAGAAACTGGGAAATCAAGAGAACTACTCGCTCTAAATTCATGTAGTGTGACAGGTAATATATATGATACTCTCACCTCACATTCAGGGAAACGATTGTCTCCAGATTAACCAGACCTCGCTAACCGGGAAATCAAGAGAACAACACAATCTTACTTCGTGTAGTCAACGGTACAAGATACTCCCACCTCACATTCACGGAAGTGATGGTATGGTGATGGTAGTGATGGTAAATCAAGACCTCAAATACAAGGAAGTTAAGTGAACTACTCACTCTAAGTACATGTAGTGTAAGTAAAGGATACTCCCACCTCAAATTCAGGGAAGCGATGGTATCGAGGCGCATCAGACTTCACATACAGAAATCAGGTGAACAACTTACTCCATCATTCTGTAGTATGAGGTAAGACATAAGATAGTCTCACCTCACATGCAAGGAAGTCAAGTGATCTACTCGCTCCAAATTCATGTAGTGTGACAAGTAATATATACGATACAAACACTGTTCGGTTAATGATAAAAAATGACATTTATATGATTCACGTATAATTCCCTTTAACCCACAAATTAATAAAATTGGGGATAACTTCCCTTTAATATTTTACGCATAGGTCGTCCAGCAAAGGATGTGTAGAGAATTGTAATGGTTGGATCAAAAGTTTTGGGTTCAGTTCGAGACGACACCCAACCTTCCCCTAAAATAAAGTACACGCATCAGCAGTAGCCCCCCCCCCCCCCCCCACCACCACCACCACACACCCACCCAAAAAGAGGAACATTTGTTAGGAAAAACAATCCTAAAAATAAAATGCTTACTCTTACATTTACAATGGCCTGCTTACTAGTGAATAACTAACGATATTGTCGATAGGCCTACTAAGTATACCTTCCATAGCCATAAACTGTTAAAAGTCTCCCCATTATGAGTGTGTTGACTAAAAATCAATTTACTTTCCATGAAAATTCAAAACAGACCATAGTGGATACATACAACTTGAGCACCACCTGTGATTCGATTAAATAACCACACTATGAGTAAGTGTACACCGCCGCCTGGATGCACTGAAATGACTTCCCTGATCGTGAGTTCCCTATATGTGAGATTTCCCTATATGTGAGGTCTCCGCGCTCAAGGTACCTGCTTCTCGAATTATCAGTAAGATTGCACTACTTGATGAACAATATGATAAGGAAACTGTTTCTGTTGCGAAGAAGATGATAAAGGAGAATTAGACCAAGAAAAGAGAAATTTGAAATATCTTAATGATGAATCTGAATCACAAAAAGGAAGATGGAAGAGAATTTGGAGAGACTACATTAAAAAACCAGACACAAAAATACCTCTGAAAGATAAGATTAAAATTACTCTTCAAATTGGAAGGCTTAACTATTGGAGCAGTTGTAACTGCGAAAATAATGTTTTTCACAACCTTAGGTCTTTCTATCAGTAATTCTTTTGATGCAGTAAAACCTCCGAATCCCCCTGGACCAACTCCTCCAGAACCAGAACCAAGACTCAAGAAGTTTGCGAATTGGTTAAAAGAATTGGCTAAGAAATCGGTGCGCAGCTCTACCAGGAATAATAGGTTCGATCGTGTCAATCATTCATTCTGGCGGAGAATCTGATAATTTTATTGCTCGTTCTTGTAAGTTCAATAATCTATGGTTTGATCGAAGGTGTCAAAACGTTTAGGGGGAAGAATAAATCTTCCTAAATAAATGGCAACAGGAAAAGTGTTAAACCCCCACAGAAGCAATCGCGTTCCACTAGGTTTGAAAGCTGAACGTCACCATCACATTATCACTCACAACCCATGGTCGGCACAACCAAAGGAAACTCTGTATGTGAGGATTCCAAAGTTAAATGATTGTACCTGGTAGTGTTTTTCTGTCGGCGGATGTTATTATCTGAGGAAATGGCAAAAATTCTGTAGTAAATAATTTGGGGAGAAATCTTATTTCAAAACTGACTGTTAAGTTGGGGACAGAAAACCTTCTCGAAACAGATAACTATAATTTGTACACCACCTACAAAGACTTGTGGCTGTCCAATGAGGAGAAAGAAAATCGAGTATTTCAGGGAATACAAAGCAGTATCCTCAGACAACTTAGATCCGGGGTAGCTTTAGCTGACATCATCGGGCAAACCAGCAATGAGAAGACTTTGAAAGACGTTTTTGACAATAAGTACAAAATCCTAATTGACTTTGACTTGCTCTCAACCCACGCTCCGTTTTACAAATTTCCCATTCAGGAGGACGTTATATTCAGCATGACCTTGGCACCAAAAGAGGATGTAATTTTCACAACCACAACTGCGAATATGAATTATCAATTGAAAAATATATGTATGGAATATGACACTGTTACAGATGAAAGAGTTGCGAGGCAATTACAAAATAATTATAATTCTGGATTTTCGGTATTTTACGATTGGATAGATCAATTTAAGATAATAAACGTGGAGACAAACGAAACAACAATTAATTAATATATCAATTTTCCAAAAAGATCCATCAAAGGAATTTTGTTACTATTTGTAAGCTCACATAACGATGGTACCAGAGATAGTGAAAAATTCGAAAACCCAGGAATTTCAAATTTGAAAGTTACGATCGAGGGAGTGGCTAATAAAATATACCCCGAAGGAATGAGATTGTTTGATCAGTGGGAAGAAGCGAAAAAACATTTCATGTCCGAAGATATTAAGAAAACACGGCTGTAATTTAACTCTTGAAAAGTATTATGGTGATGAGAACTATTTTGGGTTGTGGCTTGATCTGAGAACCATAATCTGCATGGCAGTGGAATAGCTTTGCAAAACACAAAAGATGGAATTCGGTGAAAGATGGGACAAAAGGTCCGTACAAAATGCACATATTTATTTTTTCAGATGCACAGTTAAATGTTCAAAATTCTCAAATCATGAGCGTAATGAATTAGGTTAATTTTATGGTTTATAAATGGAGACAATTGACAAGAAAGATATTGTGATCACGCTTTATAGAAGTTTTGTTTTATCGGGAATTACGGTAGGTTACAGCATTGTGATGAGAAGATTTAAAAAAATGAAAATTGGAGATCCCAGCCAGGCCGATATCAATGAGTTTCTAAAACTTAGTCTGGTAGTTACACTTGGTAATTTATCTGCAGAATATCTATACGATAATGGTCTCATACCGCGGAACCAAATGAAATAAATCTGTTGGATGAATCCTTGGATAAATATCTTGGATAAATGACATTATCTTCTGCTAGCTCATCATTGTTTATTTACGAACCTTTCAATGCCATTATTTCTGGCTGCACAAATTGTGGAAAAACTCACTTCGTCTTAGATTTGTTGGAGACTTACTACAAATGAAATTTTGAAAACATCATTCTGTTTTGTCCAACCTTTGAACACAATGAGACATATAACCGAGATTGGATTTTCAAAGATAAAAATTTCATTATTATTGACCTCAATATTGTTAAGAATAATCTGAATAAATCATTACTTACTGCCATGGAAGTTTATAAAGGTTCGAACACACTTTTCATTATTGATGACTGCGCCAATTTGCATGACAGTAAGAGAAAATCAAGCGAGCTTTGTAACTTGGCGTTTTCAGGAAGGCATTATGGAATCACTACTTGGGTTTTTGTTAAAAAATACAACTCTATTGTGAAGGATTTTAGGGAAAACATTCGTATGTTGATCCTGTTTTTTAACAAGGTTGAAGATTCAATGAAGATGACGTTACAGGAAAACGACATAATTCCCAAATGTGAAAGGGATGAAATTTTAGATCTATCAAGAAAAAACAGGTCATCAAAACTGATTTTACGTTTGGAATTTCCAAGAGAATTTTTAGTTCTTAAACGAGCAGAGAATCGCATAGCAAAGAAACGCATAGCAGAGAAACTCTTAGCAGAGAAATCGATTCAAGTGAAGATTTGATAGATGCCATAGTGTCCTCAATACCGACTAGCAGTCAGACTAGCAGACAAACTAATTATCAACTAAAGATGAATAAAAATCAGACTAGGCAACAAAGTAGTGTAACCCCCAGTCAAAACCCAGTCACCCCTAGTAAAAATCCAGTCACCCCTAGTCAAGTCTTGTCTGAACAAAGTAGACGCGCAAAGGGGGATCTAGAGATTTTAGTTGCCACTGGAAAGACAAAAGAATTCACTGGGAAACAATTAACTTTTAACGATCTTGACTATATGTCAGAAAAAGAAGTTTTAAAGTATCACAGGATTTATCAGAGTAGCTTATCATCCAGAGTTAGTGACACGTTTAGCAAAACGTCCATCAAAGCTTATTCCTCTTTAGCTGGGTGGATTTTACCGAATTGTGACAGAGATAATCTGTATGAGGATCTTAGAAATGATTACATCGTGATGATTGAGCTGGATAGGTGGACTGGTTTTCTCAGTTTGAAATTGGGAGCTCATATGGCCGTAGCCACAACTAGTTTACTCACTCTCAGCAATTGTAGTACACGAAGTAGCGAGAAGTACACACTAAGTGTTGGAGAGCCAACAGATAATAAATCATTACATTTTTGGGAAATAAATGCAGAGTGGACATCAGGAAACTGCGAACGAAGTCCCGCCGAACGAAGTTCGGGTGAACAACTCCCAAGGGAAAGATGTAACAGCCTCTGAATCTAATCTACCCACTTCGATACCTAAAAAACAAAGATCGCCTAAACAGATTGCTTGTTCTCGGGAATCAGGAAAGCGTCCAGTGAGCTAAAGAAAAAAAAAGATTGATCGTATTAATGGAAAAATTATCAACGAATTACCACCAGCTCAAACTTCTGAAGGTATAACCCAGGGGGATGTTGACTATGAAGTAGAGCGATGCTCTGATAAATCTGAATCTAAATTTAATTATTGGTGGTTAACTATACCTTTAACATTCATTGCTGGAATATTTTTATTTAGACAAAGGTTTGCTCCAAGGTTTTCTCCAATTAAAAAGCAGACAGTAGTTTCGAGGGGGTCAGTGGTTTCAGCAGGGGTGGGACTCCCATTGGAGTGCCCGAGGGAGAGCCAAAACCCGTTGGAAAACAAAACAATGAATAAAGCTAAGTCTATACTCCTCATGGAATAAAATAACATCACTGTTGATGAAACAAAACATCACTTGATAGTTCATAAAAATGACACCAGATTGCACTTGCATAGGTTTATTTCAATGACTCAGAAGTAGAGCATATTTCTCCTAGAAGAGAAAAAGTGACTTACATTATTTTGATCTCGGTCAATAAAGCAATTATTAATATTATTATCATGAACCCACAATAACTTATCATGGTCATACAAAATATTATCATGATAAATATTTTCTCCCGACCCCATCGAGATTCGAACCACAAAACCCATTACCTTATGTTTACATGCCCTATGCTGAACTGACTGAGCTAATCTGCGCACACAACTTTGAAATTATGCTATGTTTGTTTTATTGTTGATAAAAGCAATTTATTGATCGCTTGCTCTAGGGATTTTCGTTGGGGATTCCCGTTATTTGTAGAGATGATGGTTTCAATGTGCAGAGAGTGCGTGTGTTGGGAAAGTGTGTGGGTGTATTTTATTGTTGGTGATCGGAACTGGACCATTAGTGAAATATCTGATGTGAGGGAGGGGTGTTTTTTGATTTTTCGATTTATTTTGATACGTGGAAATGTTAGAAATGTTGGATATCGTTTGGAGTGACTCTGGGGATTGACGTTTTTGCGTGAGAAGCTAAATTTAACCCTTTATTAGATAGGTTTTCAAGAAAATTAGTGTTAAGGAACTTTAGTGGTTTTTTTGGAGGGTGTAGAGTAAGGGTATATTGCTGGTCGGTTCCCAAATTAACCATTTTAGAATTGGAAATGGGGTGCGGAGAGCTTGCAAAAATTACATGAAAATTTAAAATTTTGAATTTGGAGCAGCCGATTTTGCCGTTTTTCGCTCGCTAGGCTTGTTTTTTCGGGAGGGTACCCTGCAATATACCCTTACCAACCTTGTGTTGATTCAAGGAGGGAGATGTAACAGAATGCAGCCTCTTTGATGGCCTGCTTTCGGTTACGCTTCTGAAGCTTGCGTTGTTGCCGAGGGGGTGGGACGAAGTTTGCGAGGTTATCTACATCCTCCTGGTCACTGCTACTCGAGTTTGAGGAAGTGCTCGGAAACTCGGTTTCCGGATTTATAAGAGGGAGACCGGAGCGGGCCGACTGAGCCGGAGGGGTTGGGTCCCCTGCTGGATTCTTTGGGACATCTTCATCGGGTTTGCTGAGAGCTCGTTTAAGATGACCATTTTCAACAGCTAGGGACTTAACTTCATTTTCAAGCTTTGACACTCGTTCACTAAGTTAGTAACTATCGTAACCAACTCGTTAATACCGTGCTGATCACCAGTGCTGGTATCAACCGTAGACTGGTCGTTAGAAGGGCCGCCCTTTGCAGCACACGTAAATATTTTGTCGGCATCTGATGACAGCTCAATATTTACAAGGCTGAAGCCAAATATGTCCTGCAGCATCTTGTGCTTCACCTGTCTATTGATTGCCCGACAGTCTTGTATATAGCTGAATCGCGTTTGCACTTTTCTGCACAAGTTGGTCCGTAAGGACGAGACCGTGTTCGTATTATATCTATCCAGGACGTCATGAACGTCTCTCCAGGCGTATTGGAAGATAATGGTGAGTTTATCGTTAAACAGGTCGTTTAGGGTAGATCCACTAATGTTCACAAGTTTCGACTGATCAAATGTGGGAAATCGACAGATCAAATTATATATTTTGTACTTTATATGCATAGCATCAGTACTTGAAAACTTCCGTAGACAATCTCTACACTGATCAGCAGTGGTAACTAATGACTCACTTCCATGTGATGATGTGTAATTTACTACAAGATGCTTTACCTGTACTGTGTAATATCTGTATACATGTATACCATGGTATGACTCATCAAAACCTTGTGTTGATTCAAGGAGGGAGATGTTATTAGTTTATACTTTAGTTACAATATCTTAGTGTAGATGTCTCTGCTTGATAAATACCAGCTCCTTATTTGTATAAGATGATGCTCATTTATTCAGATTATAATGGCTTCCTTGCTCACTCAGCTTCTGTATCTTCTCTTATACCAAAGTTAATAAACTAGTATAGACGACATTCTCTTTATTTCAAATTCTGAAATATCTACAAGGAGATGCTTCTTCACCCCCGATTCTGCGAATCATCCTGACCCAGCATCACGCGATTTTCTGTTCAGGTAGTCATTTTTTAGCATGGCGTACGTGACAAGAGGGCTGAGGAAGGACTCGAAAGTTTTAATTTTCAATGACTTCCGCTACCATCGTAACAAGAATGCCACTGAAAAGATATACTGGCGATGCTGGATTATTTCTATTAAGGGGTAAAATCGGGGGAACGCAGGCCCCACACGGAAAACACTGAAAAAAGCCTTGGCGCTGAAAGTGTTAATACATGGACGATTTTTGGTTTAATAGGCCAAAAATCATCAATTTCAAAATTTTGTTTTCGGACTTATGGACCTTCGGACTTGTGAACCCTCGGACTTGTGAACCTTTGGAGTTATGGACCTTCGGACTTAAGGGCAGTAATTTATGTACCAGCTACATAAACCTATCACAATGATCATTCTGGTGGTGTCGAGTGTTGCATGTTGCAGAAGGCGACGTATCAATGAGAAAAAAAGGTGCTCCAAATGATAATATTAAATGTAGGTCTGTTACTTCTGACAGCTTGCGCCTTAAATGACTGCCAGCGGGTCATCTGATCTCTCCGGTTATCTTTATATATACATGTACTGGTATGGCTCCACAAACACACGATGAATGAACACAGCCCCCAGTCAGTAATTCTAATAACTGTACAATAAACCCATCTTTTGTAGACACTTTCCGTTCGCCCTTCAATTTCAACAGCCACAAAGGATTCGTGCGAATATAAAAGAAACTGTACCTACCAGTATTGCTTCCCTATATACTATACAAGTCCTACGACTAGGACGGACGTATAGGCTACAAAGTATTTTCTCAATCTGATGAGAAGGACGACTTTCTTCGGAGAAGCTATCGTGCCGGCCTGAGATTTATATCAATATGTGATTTTATATCAATATGTGAGATTTATATCAATATGTGAACAACGGACACGGATTCGTTGAATCTGTAGACAGAGCATGCGCTGTCGCGCCAACCAGCTATAGACATATACATAGCCTAGTGACGTCTATAGACTACCACGTGACATGTATATCGTTGCTAAAGGATGAAGAGAGCACTGTCTTACAACAGTTCAAAATGTTCCCCGGCATGCCTGGAAAATGCAATTACATGTACACATATTGTCATTCCCTTTTTTATGGTGAAAAATTAAGACATTGTTCTATATAGACCTGGCACCTTCAATTAGAGATAAAACACGCAGAGAATCCTTTACCTTGGCACATTGATTGCCATTCCTAAGGACAGTTTTTCCTGCCATGCCAGGCCTGTTGTAGCAGTTTTTAATGCCTGCGCCCTTCTTTTTATGGAGATAGGCCCCTACACTCCGGCCGCAGCAGAGTGACCCCCTGAGATTTCATATCCTCAACGGCTAATCATCCACCGTCTAAAGGTCCCCGCCGCCATCTGTGTAGTTCATCATGAGGAGAGACGATCAGAATGACGAAGGTCTCTATGAAACCATAATATATGTATTTAGTGGGGTAGGATATTTTCATGGGGACAATTGTAAGTATTCCACTGGTATGACAAGAAACTCTGTCTTATGATAGTTTGGCCAAGGAGCAAAGGGTAGTAGGCCTATCGTGTGTTGAAAATCTTAGGACAAGGACTACAACTATACGGCTAAGGGCAAATGAAAAATAAGAATTCTCATGCGGATACAACGAGAAGGATATGTTGTCTTTCGGAGAAAAAGCTATATGAAGAAGGTTCGACAAGATAGGCCAGGAACTGGACAAGGACGGCCAAGTCGAAGTTCTTTACCTTGACCTATCCCGTGCGTTCGACAGTGTCCCCAGCAACCTCCTGTGTCATAAGCTCCGCAGTTTTGGTATTCATGATCAACTCTTGAGGTGATTCGGGTCGTACCTGAACTCACGGACCCAAAAGGTGGTGCTTGAGGGGGAAGAGTCAACGCCCGCACCCGTTCTTTCGGGTGTCCCCGGCCCAGGGCTCTATTTTGGGCCCTCTTCTTTTCTCCTGCTATATAAATGATTTACCGGATGTTCTTACTGAAGAAACTCTTTCTGGTCTCTATGCAGACGATGCTAAATGTCTTCGCATTATACGTGATATATTTGACTGTATCGCCTTGCAAGGTGACTTAGACGAGTTTGCTGTTTGGTGTAAAAAGTGGGGTCTAAGTTTTAACAAACCTAAATGTGTGATAATCCCTGTTACTAGAAAGTCAAACCCCATCCTATTCCTTTACAACATGGGCGGAACTCTGCTTGAAAGAGTACGAGACGTAAAGGATCTAGGTGTTATTGTTGAAAGCGATTCAACTTGGAACAAGCATGTTGATCAAATTGTCTCTAAGGCTAACTCAGCCTGGTACGCGGTCAGAAGGGTGACTTGAAATTGTAAAAACATTGAGTTATTGAAAACTGTGTATGCAGTGTTATCCGTAGTAGACTGGAATACTGCAGCGTTGCCTGGGATTCTTCGTCTAAACGTAATTTGTCACTTTTAGAAGGTGTTCAACGTCGTGTAACGAGGCAGATTTTGGGCAATGAGACTGTTTTCACAGACAGACTGTCGGCCTTGGGCCTTATGCCGTTGTCTTTCCGCAGAGAAATATTGGACCTCCTCTTTTTCACAACTGCTTGACAGGAAATTTTACTTTGCCCCTGCATGATTTTATCGAATTTTATTCAAGAAGAGGGGACAACTGTCTTTTACGCCTTCGTTTATGTAGGACTGAAACGTTTTTAGCATCTAATTTTGATAGAATTGTTAACCTGTGGAACGACCTCCCACGTGACTTGCGCGTCACGCACAATCACAATTGTTTTAAATGTCTTGTAAAAAGGTTTTATGATAACAGGTTTTATTCGTTCGATGTTTACAATAGTTGCTCTTGGGTAGGCTTTTGAGATATGCTAGCTGCGGGCCTACCTGAGATGCTTTTTTATACTTGTATTTTTATTTTGGTGCTAATTACTGGCAAGGGAAACCCATAAAAGAGGCTATGCTCTGCTGTTGTTCCATTACCGTTTGTTTTATGTACATGTATTTTTTGTAGAGCATAGAAAAGTTTAAATAAATGAATAAATAAATAAAAAAGGTGTCAATATGCAGGAAAACCATAGTCTGTATTATTACATACACGCAGGAAGAATGTCATGAATGTGGTGGAGAGGTGAATTGGCACTTTCGATGAGGAGAGTCCCTTTGACCACGACGAATCACAACAGTCACCAGGCGACATTTGACCAAGAAACCATGAAATGTCTAGAGAGTGTACCATCACACTTTTCCCAAAATTACAAATTTTCTACATACGGTTGATAAAGACACAAGAATTGCTTCAAGGAACCCTCGATTCATGGTGGTTGTCACAGCCCCGATCGTGTATGACCTGGGGTATATTGTGAATCTAGGTAATAAAGGTACAGGAAAAAAAGGTACAGGAAAAAAAGGTACGGAAATAAAGGTACAGGAAATAAAGGTACAGGAAATAAAAGTACCGGAAATAAAGGTACCGGAAAAAAGGTACTGGAAAAATAGATACACAAAATGGCATAAATAGGTTAAAAGGGTACACAATTTTTAAAAAATATAATTTGAATTCTCCCATTTTCTATTCTTAATTTAACTTTATTTGTTGCGTAGGCATTGCATAGGCCTTAGAAATAGGTATATCAAATTTCCAGTGTACCGTTATGGTTTTCAAGATTGAAAACACGGCTATCAAGATCATGATGATTGTAAAGATTCTAGGACAATTCCCTCTGCAAAAGGGTTAACCGATAAATGTACCAATGTTCAAGTTAAATTGCAATTAATCAATTAACATCCATCATAGAGCTGGACCCAATTGACAATGTGCCTGGCCAATTAGGTCTTAACAGACAAATTATTAGATTCAAGACCAAACACAAGCTTTTTAGGGAAAATGGCGAGAATCTTAATGTGAAATGCCAGGTAGGATGCCAGGTGCACCCCCACCCCCCATTCCCAAGATCCTGGATAAGAATACCACTCGTGTATTTAAAAATTTAAAAGAACATGAATGTGCATGTAGTTATTACCCAAAAAAACGTCAGCTACCCTGTTGGGCAACCTTTTCCATGAATTTTCCTCAAATTCATTCCGTAACAAAATTGTCCGCAATGTATTAAACTATTTTGAGGCACCATCTTAGTCACAGTAGAAGAAAAATGGGCAAGAAAAAATTAAGACATAGGCCGAGTCTGAACCAGTTGAAGAGAATGATATTCTGAAAAAAAAAATTGTGTACCTTTTTTACCTATTTATGCCATTTGTGTACCATTTTTTCCGGTACCTTTTTTCCGGTACTTTTATTTCCTGTACTTTTATTTCCTGTACCTTTATTTCCGTAACTTTTTTTCCTGTACCTTTTTTTCTTATACCTTTTTTACCGTATACCGTATATTGTATAGCGTTTGCATTAGCATATTGTTTTAGGTGAATATGCCACACATTGATGGTAGTCTGCAATATTATCATGGGCGAAATAAAGACATAAATTATTCGAGTATGACAACCATGGCATTTTGCCCATCTGGTTTGAATTTTGGATCAAGTGGAAAGTAGTCCATATCATGAGAGGAATTACAGAAACTACAGTAATGCTATTATTTGATTGTATTAAGCTTCATGATGATCAAAGTTCACAATATTTGAGGTTATCACTTATAAGTGAGATCCTTACACTTCAGAATCTACCTTTACACTAACTACATGCACTTCAAATCAAGATTCCTATTTGATGCTAAGCGTGGGCGTGAGTGGGCGAGATTTGGAGAGACCAGGCCCTGGTCTGTTCAGGTTGGGTTACAATCGTACAATTGTTCATCGGTAAAGACTGCAGCAAATTACTTATTTCTTGGAACGGAGGTTATCCGCCTACACAAGAGGCAGCAGAAGGAAAGTCCAAAGCATACTTTACGATGTGCCGCCAAGCCTAGCAACACAATTGATAGAGTATGTCTTTCATTACTATACAGTTTCTCTTCATCCACGCACCGTAAGAACTCAAATTCCTCAATCCAACACAACTTCCTTGATCTGACCGACCCAATTAGGCATTATTTACAATGCATTTAACTCAAGCGTAATGCCCGGTCAATCTTATTCTCAAGGATCCCTGAAGCAAATGATTTACTGTTCATTTATAATACACAGACTTGCTACCAATTAATCAAATATCGAAATTTCAAACTGAATCTAAAACTAATGTTAATGAGTCCAAATCAGCCACATCATGTCCAATATAGGGCAACAATCTCGAAATATGAGACACTTAAGATGAAGAGGTACTTACTGAAGAGTCACAAGTTAAAAGTTAGATTAAGTCGAAAAAGATAGTGAAAACGAAATTGTTTTTTCACAGATACCATTCATTATTAACTATTTGGGGTCTGCCATGAACAATGGAACAATAAGATCACCGAAAAGGCCACCCTAAATAAGGTTGCCAATTCAAGAAATTAGTACCATTAGCCTTTAACCACAAATAATGTTTAAAATGAATCAGTGTTTTAGGTTTTAGAAATGTCCTATTTATTTTAGTATGAAAAACAGATGATTTTTGGTGCAAGGAAGAGGCAGACCTGCTTATCCTCTGCCAAATGCGACCAATAGGTTAAGAAAGGTCACAGAAAGGGATTCAGCATGTTGGAGAAAATAAATCACCTATCGTGTTATGAGTCAAAGGTGCTTTTAATTTATTAACAGTTTTCACGATCTCCTGGTTATAAGCTCGGTGCTCTAACCACCTGCCACTGATCCCTCTGATAAATGGAACCTGAAAGTCAGTTTTATTTCTTCGATAAGTGTCAGGCGGTAGGCGGTACCGGTATATTGAAAACCACTGGTTATGTCACGATGTGGGCAGACATGTTCTCAAAAATGACCTTCTTCATGGCTATATTGATCTCCCTGAATAACGCCGTAGGGAGATTTCATAGTTTCAAAACAACTTAGATTTATTATGGTTATACTAGACTTTGTACGAATGTCTCATCAAATGGCCTTACTGACCCGACACACTAAGCTGAAAAAACAAAAATCTTCAGATTATTCTTCCAGCGGCAAATTGTAACATTTTAAGTGGACAAACGCAACCCAAAGTGCAAAGTGGCACTTATATTTGGGCCATTTGAACAATAAATTGAGATTTTAATACCAAGTGTCACATTTCTAGATCATAGATAGGTGAAAATAGAAGTTGGTACTTGAACACTTTGAGTGCAATCTTCAAGTACATCAACTTTGTCCGTAATGGTTTGATTGATCTCTTGACATCTCGAATTTGATTTTTGCTCAGATTTTTTAAAAACTGCTTTGTCTTTCGTAATATTTAAGCTATGGACCTCACACTCTCACTCCTTTTGTCTGTAATCAAACAGGTAAATGTAGCGCTTATACACTACATTGGGTGATTTTAAAGTTGGTTTTGGTTTTAGTGTTAAGTGTTAGTGTCAGTTTTATTCTTAATTTCTACCCCTAAAAACATATGTCTGGATAAAACCAATTCGAGGTTTTAGTTTAACACCAACACCTGGTTTTATCTAAACACCTAAAACCTGGGCTGAAACTAAGAAGATGTTTTATTCTGCAGGTAAATCTAACACCAAGATGGACAGAGATAAAACCTTGAAAAACCAAACATGCATGTTGTTGTCGTTGTTACTGTTGTTTCCCTATTGTAACCGCTTTCGATCTATATAAATTTGGTCGTCTTCTTTGTTAGTTTTATTGGTAATATAAAATGCACTACAAATCTTCCAAATATATTACCGAGCTTGGATTAAGATCAGACCTTGGTGTTCAAATTGGTTTCAGTGTGAAACTAAAACCTAATTTGAAATAGGATAATGCTAAAACTGAGTGTCAAATCTAAAACCAGAACTGATTTCATTTCTGGTGTTGTGGAGAGTTTTAGTTTTAGTCCCGGTGTTAGTTTTTGACACTAAAACCATCCCTTAGTTTTAAGCTAAAACCGGACATAATGCTAAAACCAACAAACACCGACTTTGAAATAGGATGAAACTAAAACTCACTTCATTTCAATGCTGGCTTAATCGAGGGTTTTAGTGTTCCAATTAGTTTTAAAACTAAATCTAAAAACTGACTTTGAAATCACCCATTGTCAATCCAAAGGTGCCACCAGAACCTTTTAATATCGCGCAGGTAGCTAAGGTCAGCGCACCAATGGGCTTTCGGTTTAAACGACCGCTTAGAGTAACATCCAGACTCCATAGAGGCGCCCATTATATTATCGTTAAGCTTAGCTAACATTTCATTCACATGAGCCTCCGCGGCCACACGGTCAGACATAGCATTTACATCAAGCATGTTCATTACACGAAGTTTCTCACAGAGGATTTCATTATATTTTTGACACTGGGTGGAACAATTCCAAGTAACAGACCGCCGGGCATTGGTTAGTTGCGGCAGACCACCACAGACAGGCCCACCTGTGGACACACACACCTTGAACACTGTCCTAATAGGAAGATGATCGCCCAGGTTACCCTCCTCTAAACTAACTGTCGAACACTCCAGAATGTTTTGGCAATCCATATCTGACGCCAAGATGTGGTCGATCCAAGTGAAGACACCCCGCTTTACATTAAAGAAGGTGTATTTGACAGACTGTTCAAACTGGAAGTCAGCTATTTTAAGACCATTTGCGGAAATGAAATCATAACATTTTTTTGAGTAACGATTGAAACCCTTGGTTTTAAACCAGCTCCTGCTTAGACTTGCCTCTAAAGGCAGCGGAGTATTAAAATCTCCACATAGCTTGATTGGAGCTGAACCGCCGTATTTATCCAAACAGACTTGCAATACGTCCAGACACTCAATGAATAAAGGAAGGTTATTTTTATCAGCGTTACTGTCGAAATATGGCATGTACACATTAATCACCATCTGACACAGAAAACCATTGGAGTCAGTCCCAGCGACACCAATCAAGTGATCATTGTCAATTACTATCTCATGCCAGCTCATATTACACTGTTTTCTCGCATAATGGCGATACCACCAAACGACCGCCATGAATAATCTGGGTCAACATCACGGTAGTTGATAAAGCTTGGAATCAGTGAAACCTTGGAACCAGTGATAAACCTTGGAATCAGTCCTAAAAATGCATAAAAACATGAAATAATGCCATTCGAACCTAACGTGGTTACGAATCAACATTTGGAGCTTATTCTTACATGATCAGACCGGAATTTTATGGTAATTTAGAAATCTGTCGCATATCCGATTCAATAGTCTATATTTTAGAACAACCCAGTTGTACCTCGCCTCCAGTGTACAGTACTGATCTCCCAAATATGGGAAGACACGCCCACCACACACCCATAATATGGACCAATAGCGCTCCGCTTATAAATACGCCACTACCACGCGGGGCCTATTTGAACTACGGATCGGTCTGTTCATACAGGGTGATACAGAGAAAATTGGGGGCCTGTCATGCATTATGCATGGATAAGGTTGACGACTATGTCTAGGCCTAATTGTCTATGATTGACTGATATTTTATAACAAACGATGAATAAAAGAAGCCTAGTCATGTATGTTTATTACCGAAGTTTGCGGATGAAAATTTCCTTCGCCGTGAGCGATTTCTTACATCTTCCAGTACGCATCGAGGGATGCAGAGATCTTTGTGACGTCACCAGTTCTAAGCGGTTTTTTTTATTCACGTGTGTGTTTGTCCTATGATCTCGTGCATCTAGTACCGAGCATAATACTTTATCGTCTATGGAATACAAAACAATCATAAAAACTAATTTTTGCTTCCATTGAAGAGAAATAAAATATTTTAACGACCACAACGCATTGCCAATTGATGACGTCATCCTCCACATTAAAAATGTTGGCTTCTGAACTAACTGGCAAATTGCTATCAATAAAGTCAGCTGGGACGAGACTGTCAGTTGGGAGGGTATAAATCGTGGAAAGAACGCACCCGGTTTCCCGCGCTATTTGCACAGTGATTCCATGGTTTACATTGAATATTCCAAGGTTTATCAGTGTTTCCAAGGTTTCACTAATTCCATACTTTATCAACTACCCAACATCACACATACCAGATTTAGCGAATAGACTATACTGGGTTACGTCGAGGTTGGGATCCATAGTACCCAGCACGTCAAGTATGGAATTCAGTTCGTGAGGCCTGAGTCATGTTTCACTGAGACAGAGGATATCACAGTTTTGAAGCCGGCTGGCAATGTAAGAAAGGTTTGATTTGAAGCCGTGGCAGTTATAAGTTTCGCAGCTCAAAACACAATCCTCAGTATTGTTCGTACTCATACCTTGCCCATGGGTCGTTGGGTCTGGGGTAGTATCAATACGGCTCTGATGAGGTGTAGTATCCCTCGGTTTCGTACACGGCATTTGAAGGCCTCTCGGACAATTCCCCCCCCCCCCCCCGGACAATTCCCCCCGGTCAATTGCCTCCAGAGAGAGATAAAACGAGATTGCAAGAAACGTCCTCGTCCCTAAGATCCGTAAGCCAGGCAAAAAGAAGCTGGGTGCTGTTTGTCTAGTGTAATAGCACCCAGGGCGCTTATTGTCCAGTCGATCTCGAACCTGGGTACCATTTGTCGGCACCCAGGACGACATCCACCCTTTCAGACTAAGTTAGTAACTATCGTAACCAACTCGTTAATACCGTGCCGATCACCAGTGCTGGTATCAACCGTAGACAAATCGTTAGAAGGGCCGCCCTTTTCAGCACGCGTAAATATTTTGTCGGCATCTGATGACAGCTCATTATTGACAAGGCTAACGCCAAAAGCATATATGTCCTGCAGCATCTTGTGTTTCACCTATCTATTGATTGCCCGACAGTCTTGTATATAGCTGAATCGCGCTTGCACTTTTCTACACAAGTTGGCCCGTAAGGACGGGACCGTGTTCGTATCATATCTATCCAGGACGTCATGAACGCCTCTCCATGAGTATTGGAAGATAATGGTGAGTTTATCGTTAAACAGGTCGTTTAGGGTGGATCCGCTAATGTTCACAAGTTTCGACTGATCAAATGTGGGAAATCGACAGATTATATATTTTGTACTTTCTATCCATAGCATCAGTACTTGAAAACTTCCGTAGACAATCTCTACACTGAACAGCAGTGGTAACTAATGACTCACTTCCATGTGATGATGTGTAATTTACTACAAGATGCTTTACCTGTACTGTGTAATATCTGTATACATGTATACCATGGTATGACTCATCAAAACCTTGTGTTGATTCAAGGAGGGAGATGTAACATAATCGACTGTTATAAGTTTATACTTTAGTTACAATATCTTAGTGTAGATGTCTCTGCTTGATAAATACCAGCTCCTTATTTGTATAAGATGATGCTCATTAGTATTCAGATTATAATGGCTTCTTTGCTCACTCAGCTTCTGTTTCTTCTCTTATACCAAAGTTTATAAACTAGTATACACAACATTCTCTTTATTTCAAATTCTGAAATATCTACAAGGAGATACTTCTTCACACCCGATTCTGCGAATCACCCTGACCCAGCATCACGCGATTTTCTGTGCAGGTAGTCATTTTTTAGCATGGCGTACGTGACAAGAGGGCTGAGGAAGGACTCGAAAGTTTTAGTTTTCAATGACTTCCGCTACCATCGTAACAAGAATGCCACTGAAAAGATATACTGGCGATGCTGGATTATTTCTATTAAGGGGTAAAATCGGGGGAACGCTGGACCCACACGGAAAACACTGAAAAAAGCCTTGGCGCTGAAAGTGTTGATACATGGAAGATTTTTGGTTTAATAGGCCAGCGGGTCATCTGATCTCTCCGGTTATCTTTATATATACATGTACTGGTATGGCTCCACAAACACACGATGAATGAACACAGCCCCCAGTCAGTGATTCTAATAACTGTACAACAAACCCATCTTTTGTAGGCACTTTCCGTTCGCCCTTCAATTTCAACAGCCACAAAGGATTCGTGCGAATATAAAAGAAACTGTACCTACCAGTATTGCTTCCCTCTATACTATACAAGTCCTACGACTAGGACGGACGTATAGGCTACAAAGTATTTTCTCAATCTGATGAGAAGGACGACTTTCTTCGGAGAAGCTATCGTGCCGGCCTGAGATTTATATCAACATGTGAATTTATATCAATATGTGAGATTTATATCAATATGTGAACAACGGACACGGATTCGTTGAATCTTTAGACAGAGCATGCGCTGTCGCGCCAACCAGCTATAGACATATACATAGCCTAGTGACATATATAGACTACCACGTGACATATATATCGCTGCTAAAGGATGAAGAGAGCAATGTCTTCAAACAGTTCAAAATGTTCCTCCCGGCATGCCTGGAAAATGCAATTACATGTACATGTATTGTCATTCCCTTTGTTTATGGTGAAAAATTAAGACATTGTTCTATATAGACCTGGCACCTTCAATTAGAGATAAAACGCGCAGAGAATCCTTTCCCTTGGCACATTGATTGTCATTCCTAAGGACAGTTTTTCCTGCCATGCCAGGCCTGTTGTAGCAGTTTTTAATGCCTGCGCCCTTCTTTGTATGGAGATAGGCCCCTACTCTCCTGCCGCAGCAGAGTGACCCCCTGAGATTTCATATCCTCAATGGCTAATCATCCACCGTCTAAAGTTCCCCGCCGCCATCTGTGCAGTTCATCATGAGGAGAGACGATCAGAATGACGAAGGTCTCTATGAAACCATAATATATGTATTTAGTGGGGTAGGATATTTTCATGGGGACAATTGAAAGTATTCCACTGGTGTGACAAGAAACTCTGTCTTATGATAGTTTGGCCAAGGAGCAAAGGGTAGTAGGCCTATCGTGTGTTGAAAACCTTAGGACAAGGACTACAACTATACGGCTAAGGGCAAATAAAAAATAAGAATTCTCATGCGGATACAACGAGAAGGATATGTTGTCTTTCGGAGAAACAGCTATATGAAGAAGGTTCGACAAGATAGGCCAGGAACTGGACAAGGATGACCAAGTCGACGTTCTTTACCTTGACCTATCCCGTGCGTTCGACAGTGTCCCCAGCAACCTCCTGTGTCATAAGCTCCGCAGTTTTGGTATTCATGATCAACTCTTGAAGTGGTTCGGGTCGTACCTGAACTCACGGACCCAAAAGGTGGTGCTTGAGGGGGAAGAGTCAACGCCCGCACCCGTTCTTTCGGGTGTCCCCGGCCCAGGGCTCTATTTTGGGCCCTCTTCTCTTCTCCTGCTATATAAATGATTTACCGGATGTTCTTACTGAAGAAACTCTTTCTGGTCTCTATGCAGACGATGCTAAATGTCTTCGCATTATACGTGATATATTTGACTGTATCGCCTTGCAAGGTGACTTAGACGAGTTTGCTGTTTGGTGTAAAAAGTGGGGTCTAAGTTTTAACAAACCTAAATGTGTGATAATCTCTGTTACTAGAAAGTCAAACCCCATCCTATTCCTTTACAACATGGGCGGAACTCTGCTTGAAAGAGTAGGAGACGTAAATGATCTAGGTGTTATTGTTGAAAGCGATTTAACTTGGAACATGCATGTTGATCAAATTGTCTTTAAGGCTAACTCAGCCTGGTACGCGGTCAGAAGGGTGACTTGAAATTGTAACAACATTGAGTTATTGAAAACTGTGTATTGCAGTGTTATCCGTAGTAGACTGGAATACTGCAGCGTTGCCTGGGATTCTTCGTCTAAACGTAATTTGTCACGTTTAGAAGGTGTTCAACGTCGTGTAACGAGGCAGATTTTGGGCAATGAGACTGTTTACACAGATAGACTGTCGGCCTTGGGCCTTATGCCGTTGTCTTTCCGCAGAGAAATATTGGACCTCCTCTTTTTCACAATTGCTTGACAGGAAATTTTACTTTGCCCCTGCATGATTTTATCGAATTTTATTCAAGAAGAGGGGACAACTGTCTTTTACGCCTTCGTTTATGTAGGACTGAAACGTTTTTAGCATCTGATTTTGATAGAATTGTTAACCTGTGGAACGACCTCCCACGTGACTTGCGCGTCACGCACAATCACAATTGTTTTAAACGTCTTGTAAATAAGTTTTATGATAACAAGTTTTATTCGTTCGATGTTTACAATAGTTGCTCTTGGGAAGGCTTTTGAGATATGCTAGCTGCAGGCCTACCTGAGATGCTTTTTTATACTTGTATTTTTATTTTGGTGCTAATTACTGGCAAGGGAAACCCATTAAAGAGGCTATTTTTTCGCGTAATGGGTTTCCCGTCTATGCTCTGCTGTTGTTCTATTACCGTTTGTTTTATGTACATGTATTTTTTGTAGAGCATAGAAAAGTTTAAATAAATGAATAAATAAATAAAAAAGGTGTCAATATGCAGGAAAACCATAGTCTGTATTATTACATACACGCAGGAAGAATGTCATGAATGTGGTGGAGAGGTGAATTGGCACTTTCGATGAGGAGAGTCCCTTTGACCACGACGAATCACAACAGTCACCAGGCGACATTTGACCAAGAAAGAGAGTGTCCCATCATACTTTTCCCAAAATTAAAAATTTTCTACATACGGTTGATAAAGACACAAGAATTGATACACAAAATGGCATAAATAGGTAAAAAAGTACACAATTTAAAAAAATATATAATTTGAATTCTCCCTTTTTCTATTCATAACTTTAACTTTATTTGTTGCGTAGGCATTGCATAGGCCTTAGAAATAGGTATATCAAATTTTCAGTATACCGTTATGGTTTTCAAGATTGAAAACACGGCTATCAAGATCATGATGATTGTAAAGATTCTAGGACAATTCCCTCTGCAAAAGGGTTAACCGATAAATGTACCAATGTTCAAGTTAAATTGCAATTAATCAATTAACATTCATCATAGAGCTGGACCCAATTGACAATGTGCCTGGCCAATTAGGTCTTAACAGACAAATTATTAGATTCAAGACCAAACACAAGCTTTTTAGGGAAAATGGCGAGAATCTTAATGTGAAATGCCAGGTAGGATGCCAGGTGCGCCCCCACCCCCCATTCCCAAGATCCTGGATCCGCCCCTAATAAGAATACGACTCGTGTATTTAAAAATTTAAAAGAACATGAATGTACATGTAGTTATTACCCAAAAAAACGTCAGCTACCCTGTTGGGCAACCTCTTCCATGAATTTTCCTCAAATTCATTCCGTAACAAAATTGTCCGCAATGTATTAAACTATGTTGAGGCACAATCTTAGTCACAGTAGAAGAAAAATGGGCATGAAAAGATTAAGACATAGGCCGAGTCTGAACCAGTTGAAGAGAACAATATTCTGGAAAAAAAAATTGTGTGCTTTTTTTACCTATTTATGCCATTTTGTGTACCTCTTTTTCCGGTACCTTTTTTCCGGTACTTTTATTTCCTGTACTTTTATTTCCTGTTCTTTTATTTCCTGTTCTTTTATTTCCTGTACCTTTAATTCCGTAACTTTTTTTCCTGTACCTTTTTTTCCTGTACCTTTTTTACCGTATACCGTATATTGTATAGCGTTTGCATTAGCATATTGTTTTAGGTGAATATGCCACACATTGATAGAAGTCTGCAATATTATCATGGGCGAAATAAAGACATAAATTATTCGAGTATGACAACCATGGCATTTTGCCCATCTGGTTTGAATTTTGGATCAAGTGGAAAAGTAGTCCATATCATGTGCTCTGTCGTGAGACTCCGTACATCCTTAGATCCGAGAGAGGAATTACAAAAACTACAGTAATACTATTATTTGATTGTATTAAGCTTCATGATGATCAAAGTTCACAATATTTGAGGTTATCACTTATAAGTGAGATCCTTACACTTCAGAATCTACCTTTACACTAACTACATGTACTTCAAATCAAGATTCCTATTTGATGCTAAGCGTGGGCGTGAGTGGGCGAGATTTGGAGAGACCAGGCCCAGGTCTGTTCAGGATGGGTTACAATCGTACAATTGTTCATCGGTAAAGACTGCAGCAAATTACTTATTTCTTGGAACGGAAGTTATCCGCCTACACAAGAGGCAGCAGAAGGAAATTCCAAAGCATTCTTTACGATGTGCCGCCAAGCCAGCAACACAATTGATAGAGCATGTCTTTCATTACTATGACAATATACAGTTTCTCTTCACCCGCGCACCGTAAGAACTCAAATTCCTCAATCCAACACAACTTCCTTGATGTGACCGATCCAATTAGGCCATATTTACAATGTATTTAGCTCAAGCGTAATGCCCGGTCAATCTTATTCTCAAGGATCCCGGAAGCAAATGATTTACTGTTCATTTATAAAACACAGACTTGCTACCAATTAATCAAATATCGAAATTTCAAACTGAATCTAAAACTAATATTATAAAGTCCAAATCGTCAGCCACGTCATGTCCAATATAGGGCAACAATCTCGAAATATGAGACACTTAAGATGAAGAGGTACTCACTGAAGAGTCACAAGTTAAAAGTTAGATTAAGTCGAAAAAGATAGTGAAAACGAAATTGTTTTTTCACAGATACCATTCATTATTAACTATTTGGGGTCTGCCATAAACAATGGAACAATAAGATCACCGAAAAGGCCACCCTAAATAAGGTTGCCAATTCAAGAAATTAGTGCCATTAGACTTTAACCACAAACTAGAATTGTCAGTTGAGTCTTTGCAGACTCTGGAGTCTCCGCCTCATATGCACACTGCCATGCATGTTGACAAAAACAAAACAAAAACATCACTCTTTCACTTCAGCGATTTATTCGATGGTTTATGTGCGAAATACGACTGATCAAGGCAACATAAAGTGTCCAGAAGGGAAGAACACATTCTTGAAACTCAGCTGCTTTAATTCACTGCCGTTTTTTTCCTATTTCATGGCCCATAAACTCCAAATATTAGGTTTTATAGAAAAATGCTTCGATGGTGTAGACTAGTCCCTGGTCTTTATCCGTTACGTTCCTCCATATGTGCAGCCAATATGTGATACACATAACGCGGGGCACCAGTCATCGTGCCGGTATGGCGAGGTTTATTGGTTAAGAATTTACATGTATTGCGCTATGCATGCCCATAGCACTTTCGCGGCTGTTACCCAGATTGACTTCTTAGTTCATGGACACCCTCGTTTTATCGATGTTTTGCAATGCATTGCCGTGTTCATGTACATATGAAGCTTTCACCTGGGGACGAGAGTTTGCTGGAATACTTCTTGAGGAGAATAATACCCTAATACAAAAGTCTCAGCCGATGGCGGAGACTAATAATGTTTAAAATGAATCAGTCTTTTAGGTTTCAGAAATATCCTATTGATTTTAGTATGAAAAACAGATGATTTTTGGTGCAAGGAAGAAGCAGACCTGCTTATCCTCTGCCAAATGCGACCAATAGGTTGAGAAAGGTCACAGAAAGAGACTCAGCATGTTGGAGAAAATTAATCACCTATCGGGTTATGAGTCAAAGGTGCTTTTAATTTATTAACAGTTTTCACGATCTCCTGGTTATAAGCTCGGCGCCCTAACCACCTGCCACTGATCCCTCTGATAAATGGAACCTGAAAGTCAGTTTTATTTCTTCGATAAGTTTCAGGCGGTAGGCGGTACCGGTATATTGAAAACCACTGGTTATGTCACGATGTGGGCAGACATGTTCTCAAAAAATGACCTTCTTCATGGCTATATTGATCTCCCTGAATAACGCCGTAGGGAGATTTATAGTTTCAGAAAAACTTAGATTTATTATGTTTATACTAGACTTTGTACGAATGTCTCATTAAATGGCCTAACTGACCCGACACACTAAGCTGAAAAAACAAAAATCTTCAGATTATTCTTCCAGCGGCAAAATTGTAACATTTTAAGTGGACAAACGCAACCCAAAGTGCAAAAAGGCACTTATATTTGGGCCATTTGAACAATAAATTGAGATTTTGATACCAAGTGTCACATTTCTAGATCATAGATAGGTGAAAATAGAAGTTGATACTTGAACACTTTGAGTGCAATCTTCAAGTACATCTACTTTGTCCGTAATGGTTTGATTGATCTTTTGACGTCTCGAATTAGATTTTTGCTCAGATTTTTTAAAAACTGCTTTGTCTTTCGTAATGTTTAAGCTATGGCCCTCACACTCTCACTGCTTTTGTCTGTAATCAAACAGGAAAATGTAGCGCTTATACACTACATTGGGTGATTTCAAAGTTGGTTTTTTGTTTTAGTGTTGGGTGTTAGTGTCAGTTTTATTCTTAATTTCTACCCCTAAAAACCTATGTCTGGATAAGACCAATTCGAGGTTTCAGTTTAACACCAACACCTGGTTTTATCTAAACACCTAAAACCTGGGCTGAAACTAAGAATATTTTTTATTCTGCAGGTAAAACTAACACCAAGATGGACAGAGATAAAACCTTTGAAAAACCAAACATGCATGTTGTTGTCGTTGTTACTGTTGTTTCCCTATTGTAACCGCTTTCGATCTATATAAATTTGGTCGTCTTCTTTCTCCATCATCATTCCCATCAGCGTTCAAAATACCAGTAACTACTTCTTAAGATGGTACGAAGAACATGTTTTTTTTTCTTAACACCAACACCAACTTAGAAATCCACTCGGTGTTAATGCCTAAGGTGTTAGTTTTATTGGTAATACAAAATGCACTACAAATCTTCAAAATATATTACCGAGCTGGGATTAAGATCAGACCTTTGTGTCCCAATTGGTTTCAGTGTGAAACTAAAACCTAATTTGAAATAGGATAATGCTAAAACTGAGTGTCAAAACTAACACCAGAACTGATTTCATTTCTGGTGTTGTGGAGAGTTTTAGTTTTAGTCCCGGTGTTAGTTTTTGACACAAAACCATCCCTTAGTTTTAAGCTAAAACCGGACATACTGCTAAAACCAACAGACACCGACTTAGAAATAGGATGAAACTAAAACTAACTTCATTTCAATGCTGGCTTAATCAAGGGTTTTAGTGTTCCATTTAGTTTTAAAACTAAATCTAAAAACTGACTTTGAAATCACCGATTGTCAATCCAAAGGTGCCACCAGAACCTTTTAATATCGCGCAGGTAGCTAAGGTCAGCGCACCAATGGGCTTTCGGTTTAAACGACCGCTTAGATTAACATCCAGACTCCATAGAGGCGCCCATTATATTATCGTTAAGCTTAGCTAACATTTCATTCACATGAGCCTCCGCGGCCACACGGTCAGAGATAGCATTTACATCATGCATGTTCATTACACGAAGTTTCTCACAGAGGATTTCATTATATTTTTGACACTGGGCGGCACGATTCCAAATAACAGACCGCCGGGCATGGGTTAGTTGCGGCAGACCACCACAAACAGGCCCACCTGTGGACACACACACCTTGAACACTGTCCTAATAGGAAGATGATCGCCCAAACTCTAAACTAACTATCGAACACTCCAGAATGTTTTGGCAATCCATATCTGACGCCAAGATGTGGTCGATCGAAGTGAAGACACCCCGCTTTACATTAAAGAAGGTGTATTTGACAGACTGTTGAAACTGGAAGTCAGCTACTTCAAGACCATTTTCGGAAATGAAATCATAAATTTTTTTTGAGTAACGATTGAAACCCTTGGTTTTAAACCAGCTCCTGCTTAGATTTGCCTCTAAAGGCAGCGGAGTATGAAAATCTCCACATAGCTTGATTGGAGCTGAACCGCCGTATTTATCCAAACAGACTTGCAATACGTCCAGACACTCAATGAATAAAGGAAGGTTATTTTTATCAGCGTTACTGTCGAAATATGGCATGTACACATTTATCACCATCTGACACAGAAAACCATTAGAGTCAGTCCCAGCGACACCAATCAAGCGATCATTGTCAATTTATATCTCATGCCAGCTTATATTACACTGTTTTCTACACATCATGGCGACATCACCAAACGACCGCCATGAATAATCTGGGTCAACATCACACATACCAGATTTAGCGAATAGACTATACTGTGTTACGTCGAGGTTGGGATCCATAGTACCCAGCGCGTCAAGTATGGAATTCAGTTCGTGAGGCCTGCGCCATGTTTCACTGAGACAGAGGATATCACAGTTTTGAAGCCGGCTGGCAATGAAAGAACAGTTTGATTTAAAGCTGTGGCAGTTATTAGTTTCGCAGCTCAAAACACAATCCTCAGTATTGCTCGTACTCATACCCTGCCCATGGGTCGTTGGATCTGGGGTAGTATCCATACGGCTCTGATGAGGTGTAGTATCCCTCGGTTTCGTACACGGCATTTGAAGGCCTCTAGGACAGTTCCCCCCGGACAGTTCCCCCCGGTCAATTGGCTCCAGACAATTGCCCCCTAGGCAATTACCCCCCAGTAAAATTGCCCCCCGTAAAAAAGCCCCCAAGTAAAATTGCCCCCCCCC
The DNA here is from genome assembly GCF_910592395.1 of Lineus longissimus. Taxonomy (NCBI): domain Eukaryota; kingdom Metazoa; phylum Nemertea; class Pilidiophora; order Heteronemertea; family Lineidae; genus Lineus; species Lineus longissimus. Next base: position 11,427,086 of record NC_088315.1, read on the forward strand.
CAGTCAAATTGCCCCCAGTCAGATTGCCAACCGTAAAATTGCCTCCAAATCTAATTGCCCCTGAATAACCCCCTGCCAAGAAAAATATTGAAACATTTACTTTTGTTCATCCAGTCTAACGAAATACGCTAGAAATGCTTCATCACATGGGGTTTTTGAATGTCAATGTATTCTCAATCGCAAGGGGAAGGGATTCCTCAAAATCAGTTAGGGGCCCGTATTCATTCTCAACATCCTGGTATTAGAATATGGCACACATGCTTTAGTAAGCAATAGATCTGTAGTAAGAGAGGTATCCGAGCCATTGGAAGAAAAACATCATTTTCTTTTCAACAGGAACAATGATATACATGTATAATTAATCAAAATCAACATGAAATTTTAATACAAAAAAATAATCCAAATGAAAACCAGACTAATTACAATTGTGCGTTTCCCGCAAACTCAAGTAACAAAATTCCACCGTATTCATCACTAATTGTGGGTATCCTGAGACTGCTGGGCTGTGCTGGACCTCATCCGAAAATATAGCTAACTGAAAATTTCACGATGTGAACGATTTTTCTAAGGCAACGAGGGCAATTTTTACTGGGCGGGGGCAATTTTACGGCAGGCAATTTCACGGGGGGGGGGGGGCAATTTGACTGGGGATAATTGCCTAGGGTGGAGTTGTCGGGGGCCAATTGACCGGGGGGGGCATTGTCCGGGGGGGGGGGGGAATTTGCCTGATCCCATTTGAAGTGCGTCTGTCTTGGTTCCGCCTTCCTGAATGTCCGGCGAGACGTCCTTGGTCATGGGGCCTGCCGTGGTAGTCAGACCTCCGCTTGAATTGACGAGTGTTTTTTTTTTGGTGCCGATCCCGGAAGCTAGCTCCAGCCTCTCCAGCTGCCTGGAGATTACTGGAAATCCGAAAGGGGCCGCACGGAGACCCCGGTGGGCCAGTTGTTAGCACCAATGGCCTGGTCAAAACGATTACTTGGCACATCTAGACGAAATGATCTATATGTTGGTTTATCCGCCAACAGGGAAACCTTAATTTCATTACTGGATACGCCCATAGTGTCCAGATGAGTGGTAATATCTTTAACGGAATGTTTCGAATTCACTCGGCCTAGATACACAGATTTGACATATATATCTTCTGGAGATTTACTCGCGGTTAGAGCCGACCTCCCACTTTTCGTATTCTTGTCAGCAGATGGCGCCACCCCTTCCAGGGTCTTTGAAGATTTACAAGTATTTCCACTTTTAGCAATCAATACCAGACGATGCAGCCTCTTTGATGGCCTGCTTTCGGTTACGCTTCCGAAGCTTGCGTTGTTGCCTAGGGAGTAGGACGACGTTTGCGAGGTTATCTACATCCTCCTGGTCACTGCCACTCGAGTTTGAGGAAGTGCCCGGAAACTCGGTTCCCGGATTTATAAGAGGGAGACCGGAGCGGGCCGACTGAGCCGGAGGGGTTTGGTCCCCTGCTGGATTCTTTGGGACATCTTCATCGGGTTTGCTGAGAGCTCGTTTGAGATGACCATTTTCAACAGCTAGGGACTGAACTTCATTTTCAAGCTTTGACACTCGTTCACTAAGTTAGTAACTATCGTAAGCAACTCGTTAATACCGTGCCGATCACCAGTGCTGGTATCAACCGTAGACAAATCGTTAGAAGGGCCGCCCTTTGCAGCACGCGTAAATATTTTGTCGGCATCTGATGACAGCTCATTATTGACAAGGCTAAAACCAAAAGCATATATGTCCTGCAGCATCTAGTGCTTCACCTATCTATTGATGCCCGACAGTCTTGTATATAGCTGAATCGCGTTTGCACTTTTCTACACAAGTTGGCCCGTAAGGACGAGACCGTGTTCGTATCATATCTATCCAGGACGTCATGAACGCCTCTCCAGGCGTATTGGAAGATAATGGTGAGTTTATCGTTAAACAGGTCAGAAAGTGTATATTGCGATGGTAGGAACTAGGTTATGCTTTAGGCCCTTTTGACCAAAGACCTTACAGGTCTTTTGCCCCAAATAAGCCTACAACCCCAAAGAACCAATCCACCACAATACACACTTTCTATCATTCATGAGATTCCCAGTGAAGCGTTGCAATGAAATGGTGAGGGAATATACTGTAGAAATCTGTCAGCTTTAACAAAATATCGATCGTATTACGGGGAAAACACTACCTCGTAAACCAGCCAATACGAGGAAAATCCAATTAAGTCATTTCGCAGTAAGTGATTCTCTTAGAAGAGAATCCAATCAATCTGACCTAGATATTCTCTTAGAAGAGAATCCAATGACCTAGTTATTCTCTTCTAAGAGAATCTTATTGATTACTACGTTTGCGAAATGAGTGATCTTCAAAGTCCACATAATTTTACTAGTAAATAAATAGAAAATGGCAACAGGATATTTATTAAATACCGAAAGGGCACATAAGATTCCACTTGGTTTGAAAGCTGAGAGGCAGCATCATATCATTACTCATAACCCCTCATCTGCTAACCCCAAAGAAACTTTGTATGTTAGAATACCGGCATTGCGAGAGAATACATTCTTTCTAATGAACCCTTGAAGTTCGCACATCTTGACAGTCCCAGCGTATTCCAATAAATGCTGTAGGCCTACACGACAGCTGTTACAGTGATTAATCATTGTTGCTTGAATCTATTGAAAATATTGTTGACAGAGTCTGCATGTACATGGTAACATATGTTACCAAACAATACTCACATCCCAAAGTATTACAAAGGTCTATTGTTCGTTAATGCGTTTATCCGACAGAATTTAGAGAAATTATTTTAACGACGCAAAAATAATTTTCAGCGCTGAAAATATTTTCGAAAATTCTGTCGGATAAACGCATTAAGACACAATAGGCCTTTTCATGTCTTTGACAAGCAAAAATAATTAATGACTGCAACATCTGATATGGCCATTGTAATTTGCAAGCACAAATAATTAATGACTGCAACATCTGATATGACCATTGTACAACTGAATATCACTATGGTTTAAAGGCAAATGTTATTCTGTCCATGGAGACATGATGTTAACGTCACACTTTCTCCATCTGGTGAGATTATTCCATTAAAATAAATGGCCTTTTTACTGTCTTCATTATCCAAAACTGAAGTTAAAACCAAACATAATTATTCATCAGCTTCTGGAGTAATAAAGTATTATCCAATAGCAAATCAACATAAAAGTAAATTCACCTATGACTTCTTTAATTTAGAAGTAACTGTTAATACTAATAACTTCTTCCGCCTACAAGAAACTAAGATAACACCTGGGTTTTTGAGCCTGAAAAATAAGAAAGACTGTCTGCGACTGGAAAAGAATCCATTATCGTTTTACCAGAACCAATTTAACATGGCTGTTTGGTTTGCTACAACAGGTTGTGGTATTTCAATAGACGATCACTTGAATCACAGTGACCCATTGATAAGGTCAATTTACAGGTTTCATGTTTACTATCAAATATTGAAGATCATGAAGAATCTAGAGATACCAATTCCAGGTGAAAGTGATTTTAATGACACAAACAATAACATTAACCGTAGGAAACTAGGAGGGTTATTGAGTGAATTTGGTTTAAAAGACGAATATGATTTCTCGGTGTTTGAAAATAACGGTGGTTGGAGGTCATGGAGTGTACCGGATTACAACCCGAACATAACTGATCCCGGATATTACATCAATGATTCTAAAATCAATTTCTTCCTCATGCAAGTTCATGAAAATAGAATGCCACCGATGTTCAGTAAAGACTGGGATGCTGGAATGGCTAATTTCAAATATCCAGATATTTTCATCAAGGATCATGTCAGGAGACACAAGAATGTATTTGATGTAATTACACAAAATGAATGTCAAACCTATCAACAATTCATGATATTTAAATCAAATGGTTTCTCTAATCCTGGAATAGAGAGGTTGAATGACACAATAAGAACATATGTTTACTGTGTTCTGGGTGCTCAGGCGTTGACCAGAACACCAATAATTGGAGTACCGGGTACAGAATTGGATGCTCAGAAGGAATTTAACAAACTATTAAAGGACTCGATTAATCAACATCCTGATATTCCCACTTCAATTCAAAGATACCAAAAAGCAGTGAGTGACACTCATACAAGACTAGATTATGTAATAGCACCAGGATTGTATGTCATAGGATCAAATATGGTACTCGTTATTGGTAAGCTGGATAACTACAATAATAACATTTTAATAGCACCAAAAAATGCTAAACCCGGTAAGAATGACATTAACCACAAAAAGACCTTACCACCACCACTGATGGAAGGAAATAGTTCTAAGAAAATAAGAGTTAAGAGTAGCGTTGGTACTGTCAAGACGGACTTCGTCCTGAGAGCAAAGCTCGAGACCAGTCATAAACCAAAGAGTAATGTTGATACACCAAAAACAACTGAAACCTCAAAGAATATTCCTACTACTACTAAACTTGACACCAAAGTTGAGAAGGAGGATGATACTCATGAAACAATTAAATTCATGCTTTACTCAGTTGATGGTACATTGATTGTTTTTATGGTTAGATAAATAAGTAATTATGGCTGAAGGAGGTGAAGATATCCAAATGGGTGAGTTAGATAATTATCGCTTTCGTAATGTGGATGATCCTAATACAGGTGAAACCAATAGAACTTTTCAAGATGACGGCACAACATACAACACAGGAGGTGGAAACTTACTACTGAAACTTCATTCACTACAACTCCAGAAAGAGTAAGAGGTATTGTCCCTGAATTGATGGAAAAGGAGTTAAGATACGATACAATAGAGGATAAACTTGATAAAGCATTGGGAGGATCAAACTGGAATTATGACAAGAAAAAATTGAGTAATCTTGCACCAAACATTATTTACATTGAAAACAAACTTTATTTATGGTGGCAAACACAGGATGAAGTTGATTTGATAACGGATAAACTAGAAAACAAAAAATTATTTAGCACGGCCTATCCTGATAAGAAAGGACCCATTATCAAGTTAATTCCTTTAACTAAGGATAATGGAAGCTTCTTTGCTGAAAACACTTTAAAGAATAAGTTTGGTCTGAGATTTGTTAATTATTTAAAAGTTATGATTGCACCTGACCCACCAGTAAGTCAACCTAAATCTGCATCCACTCAAACAGACATATTAATTAATGAGGTAAACAGTTCAAACCAACCAATAGATAAACTGATAGATTCTAATGATGATGAACTTAAAACACTGGGTTTTACTGAATATGCCTTGAGAGAACTTAGAGGGTTAAAACACGCTGGTGATGATCTAGCTGCAGTAAAGATGGATAAGGACATGCAAATACAAGAACTAGAAAAAAAAATTCATGATTCAACAAGAGACTATGTAAAGTCTGTAGAAGAAGATACTGAAGATAAAGGAGAGTTGAAAAAGCAAATAGATGAACTAAATGACAAATTGCATGAGGAACAGTCAAAGGTATGGAGGTTAGACAATGACAGGGAGTCACAAACTAGAAGAATTAAACGTTTAATTGTTGATGTTCTAAAGAAACCAGATTCAACTATTCCTCTAAAGGACAGAATAAAGTTACTTTTTAAGACGTATGGTGTAACTATTAGCGCCATAATAACAGCTGTTGTAATGACATTTACAACTCTAGGTCTCAGTATCAGTAGTGCTTTAAGTGGTGCCACTAAATCTGTAAAACCAACTGCAGGACCAGGACCATCTCCAGGACCAGACCCAACTCCAGGACCTACACCAGAACCTGGACCAAAACCATCAATACCAGATAAAGTAAAAGAAGGTCTCAAGAAGTTTGCTGAATGGCTAAAAGAACTAGCCAAGAAATCAGCTGCGGCTTTACCGGGAATCATCGGTTCTATCGTATCATTTCTCCTGAAAACAATTGGTGCAGTTGTTGGCTTTCTAGCTGAACATCTGATCATAGCAGTTATTGCTATTGTGAGCTCCATAATCTATGGTTTAATAGAGGGTGTTAAAGCCTTAAAATCACGTAAAACAGTAAAAAAAACATAAAAGGTCTTAGGTGACCTTCTATCAAAACAATGTTTAAAAAATAATTATTATGTAAATATGAATAAATACATCTCATTAAAAGACTATTTTAGTAAATGTAGCAATGAAAATCTTACTGGATTCCTTCGTCCTAGGGTTATGGATCGAGCTTTGCTCTCAAGACGAAGTCTGACTCGAGCAGAGCTCTCAGGACGAAGTCCGACTAGGACAAAGTCCCGAGAGCAAAGCTCGACTGAGAAACACAAAGTAGTCCTGCCAAGAATGAAAGAATATGACGTCAGTACCAACACTAATGCCCAATTCTGCCGTAATTGTAAAAGGTGGACCCTTTTTGAGTATCAAAAAAACTTGAATTCAGCAAGGTACGCAGCTAAAACTGTGAAGTATCAATTCTGCACCAATTGCAATTCGACTACTTACGATGATGATTTTAAAACTCTTGAGATCAATATTGACAACAACACACGTTACTTTGACAGTATTCTAAGGAAACTTGGATGGAGTCGGCTGTCCGAATCGGCAGTTAAGTATTTAAAGGACTTTGTGGAAGGGTATTTACAGTGCTACTTTTCAAGTCACAGAAAATGTCTTAGTAAGCAGAGATATGAAAGTACTCTTCAGTCAGCCCTAAAAATGGGTATTAACACTCTCCCCTCTAAGTTATGTAACCAAGGGTTACATGGTGAAGCCATGCTTTTTAAATTTCACTGTGGGGAATATGATTGGTTTCTTGCCATTGAATTTATTAACAGGGCAATTGGTAAACCGCAATTAACCGATGAGAATATCACTGACCTTAGACTAGTGTACTATGCTTTCCTTAGATTTCTCCATTACTGTGGTGTCAAGGTCACCATTAACTACAAGGTATTTTTACACCAAGCCTTTAAAACGCTGAAAATTGATTATGTAATATTTACACCTTTTTTAACCAACAAGGAGCGAGTAAATGATTTGGAGAGATTATGGTATGATTTCACTCAAAGTATTTTCTTCCAGAATTACAAGGTTGAGAAGGAATATGACCAGGATATTGACAAGCAGTTTGACGTTTTATTGGGTGCTAGTGCAGGTCGAGACATTAACTGCATCAGTAGTATTAAGTTTACACCAGCCGGACTTCGTCCTGAGAGCATAGCTCGAGCTAGTGTTAAGATGCAATAAAGTTGTGAAAACAGCATTTTGCACTTAACAGTCATTTTTCCATAATTTTAAATGAATAATCAGCAAATGAATAGTCAGACATCTGCAGTGATTGAACAACAGATGAAACAGATTGGTGTTATGAGTCCTGAGAGCTTAGCTCGAGTTGGGGCTTCTAACCAACAGAACACTGGTAGTTACCAACAAAACAGAACTAACTTTCAACAGAACTGCTCTACAAATCAACAAGTTACAAACAAGCAGTTGAATAGTTCAAATTTTGTTAATCCTAGTCAAGGAATAGTTAATCCCAGTCAAGGAATAGTCAATTCTAGTTGCCAACTAGGATCAACCAGCAATCAACAAAATTTGAACTATTTGACTGATAGTGGCCTTAAAGCCAAACAAGACTTAGAGATTCTAGTTGCAACTGGTAAAAGCAAGGATTTCCTTAATAAACAAATAACTTTTAATGACTTAGATAATATGACTGAAAAAGAAATCTTAAAACATCATAGAATGTATGAAACAAAGATGGCTGCCAGACTTAATGATTCTTTGGGTAAGACAGTAATTAAAGCTTACACTAAATTATCAAGGTGGTTATTACCAATAGATGATGAAGATAATCTTTATCATGATCTTAGAAATGATTATTTGATAACTAACGAGTTGGATAAATGGCTTGGATGGTTGAGTTTGAGAATGGGTCCATTAACTGCACTTGCTTCAACAACACTTATTACTTTAGGTCATTGTCATGAGGAATCATCTATGAATACATCGAGTATGACTGCATCAAATATGAATACACCAAATATGACTGTCTCTGAATGTGACAAACCAATAGATGAAAGTCTAGATATCACAGGTAGTGATGATAAAGAAGACTAAATTAACCTGGTTATGAGAACATAGTTCGAATTAATTTGGGCAAGATAAATGGAACTTGAAACTGTAACTGATACTACTCGAGATATGCTCTCAGGACAAAGTCCGACTAGGACTACGTCCAGAGAACAAAGTTCGACTAAAGTTTCAGTGTCTAAGAAACCTCGATCAGAGAAACAATTAGCATGGTCTAGAGAACTGGGTAGAAGATCTAAGGAATTTAAGAGGATAAAAAAGGATAAGACGACATTTAAAGTACAGGACTCCTCACCAAAAAACAGAGTTGTGGAAAAGGAGGAAGAAGAAGTAGAGGAAGAAGAACCACAATCTCAAAATACTGATGTATCACTGCGTGAATCTAGTAGTAATACTTATGTCTATGTACTAGGTTTAGGTGCCGTTATTTTAGCAGCATTCATTATGTTTAAGAAACTTCCTAAAAAAGTAAGTAAAGAGCAGCGATCAGGCTTGAATCGAACTTTGTTCTCTGGACGTAGTCCTAATCGAGCTATGCTCTCAGGACAAAGTCCGAATGAAGCAGTCATGAATGGATCAATTAACCCTCTTGTTAAACCTGTAGTTAAAGAGAAGAAATGTACTATTCCTTTAATGGAATGATCTCATCAGGTGGTCAGACTTCGTCCTGAGAGCAGAGCTCGAGTCCGAGGTGCTTGTCTTCACCACAAGAGTTTAACTCTATTCGGACTTTGTCCTGAGAGTTTAACTCTATTCTTAACTCTAAAGAAACCTCTGTTCCTCTGAAATTAACTAGCTTACCATTCTCATCAGTGATTTCGAATTTTATGTGATTAGTACACTTATTTATCGTTTTCTTACAATTCGGTTCGTATCGCTGCATTTTTATTTGGTCACCATCTTCTACAGGTATGATGCAGAAAATGTTAGATGGTTTATTGTTGTAGAGGGTCTTAGCTTTGTCAACCAAATTAGCTTGCAGGAATAGATATTTCCTGTAAAAGTTGAGTGGTCTTGTGGAGTAGTATTTTCCTTTCTTGGTGAATTTAGTTTGCTTAAAGCCAAACCATTCATTCACCACTGTGAGCTGTTTTTCTATCACCTCTCTTATGGTTTTGCTTATTTGAAAACCTTCTGTGTTTCTCTCAAACTCGGTGTGTTCATTTTTATCTAACTTGTCTACTTTCAGAGGGTACTCTTTATCCTTTGTAAGTTCAAGGGTTATGTAATTATTGTTATCACATTTGACCTTAACGTGGTTAATTCCAATTTCTTTTATGTATTTTTGCCATACCTTACAAAACTCACTTAAACTAAAATGTCGAGAGTATGGAAATGTGTATTTAGTAATGGTGTCTTTAGTTGTGGTAGATTCATTTTCCAGTTCCCAAACTTTCTTGACTTCCTTTTCAAATGTATCTGTTTCAAGTTCAGGAGCAAATAATGGCCTTAATTCATCATTACACAATAATTGTTTACCTAAGGGCTCATCATTTTTTGTAATTCTGGTTATTTCGACTAGAAATGAGAAAATCCTGACTCCCTCTGGTAGAAAATCACCTGTCCACCATGAATTGTAAAAGGTTATCGATTTCAAAGTAATGGATTTTATGTCTAATTGGTCTGTTAAGTAGTACTCAAATTTGGCTTCATTACATTCTTGTTCATTGATTATGAAGTCCATTTCTATTTAATTCAAGAGATTTATTGAATTTAATAAATTTTAATCTAATAAATAGAATGACTGATAAGAATCAGAAAATACTTTGCACTACATGTGACAAGTACATATCCTACAATAATATGGCTATTCACAGGAGAACCAAAGGTCACTTAAGTAAATTAAATCCGGATTATGTGCCTCTTGCTCAACCCCGAGCCCAATCACTGATCCCTAAAACTATGGATAAGAAACTTGCATTTGAGGAAAATGAGCTAGATGGCATAAAGAAAGTGAGTGGAATAGAAATAGTAAAACAATTTGGAAAGCCTGTAGTCACCATTAGTTTGAAGATTGACAGAGAAGCTAAACAAGTGTATGAATACAGAGATAAATTAGAGGAGGTATTATTTCAACTCAATGATTACCATCACAAAATTAGCATATCAGTATTTGCTCAGTTTGATCGACCTTTGGTCGAAGAGCAGAGCATTGATCGTCAAGGTGAAAGTGTAACCCGGACTACGTCCAGAGAGCATAGCTCGATTAGGACTACGTCCAGAGAACAAAGTTCGACACACCCCATACAGTCTCCAATGGAAAGCATAATTTCAAGGAACCAGGCAATTTATGCCATAACCAACCAGTTAAACTACATTAAGACACAGATTGAGGAAAGGTACTTTCAAGGGTCTGGACTTACACTGAACAAAATAGAGTCTTGTAACATGACCATCTGTTCTTACAAGAGGTGTAAAGGTGGTCATTACACTAAATTACCATTTAAAACAAAAGCAGTAATAAATGTGGAATCAAATGACAATAAATGTTTTCTCTGGTCTTTATTCGCCGCTAAATATCTGAAAGAAAATCCAGAGACGGACTTTGTCCTGAGAGCAGAGCTCGAGAGTACATTAAATATTACTACCGATATGCTAGAAATGACTTCGTCACGAGAACAGAGTTCGAAAACTACTGATATCAAAATCAAATCATTTCCTGTATGTATTCAAAAGGATATTCCTAAGATAGAGAGTGATAATAATCTCAAGATTAATGTGTTCAAGTTAGAGAACGAATGGGCTAAGAGCACCTGTGAGGCAAAACTAGAACCTCTCTACCTGTCGAAGAATTATGATGATGATGATGTCATCGATCTGTTGTATTTCAAGGACCATTTCATGTACATAAGAGACATCAATCTTTTCTTCAGGACACTAGCTCATAGAGTGTATCTTTGCAGGAGATGCATGAATTACTTTTACAGGAAGTCAACACTAGATAAGCATAAAAAGAAATGTGGAGAACACGATTACTGTAAGATTACTTTGCCTTCACCTAACAGTAAATGGTCACAAATCAAATTTGAAAAACACTCATTCAAAAATAGAGTTCCGTTTGTGATCTATGCTGATTTCGAAGCGATAAGCACAACAGTCAATGATAACTCGAGCTCTGCTCTCACAACTCAGACAGATACCACTGTTACCACTAAAAAACGTTTTAAACAAAATGCATCAGCTGTTGGTGTTTATGTTCACTCAGACTACACCTTTACAGTAGCCAGTATGTGTCTCACAGGGGTGCTGATGTTGTAGATGTGTTCTGTAATTGGTTAATCAGGATGGAAGAACAATTCTCTAATTTATTGAACTGTAACTTTCCTCTAACAATGACAGATGAAGACTGGCATAAATATCAATTAGAAACACATTGTTACTATTGTAATCAACCTTTGGGATATGACAAGGTCAAGGATCATGATCACTACTGTGGTAGATATCGAGGTGCTGCTCACAACTCGTGTAATTTGAATGAAAAGAAAGCTATGTTTGTTCCAGTGTTTTTTCACAATCTCAGTAATTACAATTCTCACTTATTTATTAAAGAATTAATGACTAAGCTACCGAAGTACAAGAAACTGAAAATACTTGCCAAAACATCAGAGGAATACATCTCATTTCAGTTCGGTTGTTTCAGGTTTTTGGACTCGTACAGATTCCTGCAGTCCAGTTTAGACAACATAACCAAATCAATGTTGGATGATGATTTTAAAATTACCAGACAGCTGTTCCCAAATACCACTGACTTTAAGCTATTGAGGAAGAAGGGTTCAGTACCTTACTCTTTTTACACATCACATGAAAGCTACAATGTTACTTACCTAGAAAAGTCTATGTTTTTTGACGAATTGAAAAATGAAATGGCACCTGATTCTACCTATGATGAGGCTAAGGTAATATGGGATCATTTCAAGATCAGGAATCACGGTGAGTTCATTGACCTCTACCTCAAAACTGATGTGATCCTTTTAGCTGATTTATTTGAGAAATTCAGGGATGTCAATTTGAACTACTTTCAGATAGATCCATGTCACTGTTACTCGGCACCAGGCCTAACCTGGCAAGCTGGTTTGAAGTACACAGGAATAAACCTAGAACTACTGACTGATACCAACATCTTACTTACTTTTGAGAAAGCAATACGAGGTGGAATTTCGGGTGTTATGGGAACAAGACATGTCAAGGCAGATGAACACCACAAACTACTCTACGTAGACGCAAATAATCTCTACGGCTGGTCCATGATGGAACCTCAACCCTATGGTAGTTTTGAAATGATAGATATTGATCCACTTAACATGAATGTTATCAGTAAAGAGCAGATTATGGCAATTCCAAGTGATAGTGAAGTAGGCTACTTCTTAGAGGTGGATTTGGAGTATCCAGGAAATATTAAATTTAAGTCAAGGAACTTTCCATTCTGTCCCGAATCTCTCTTTATTGAAGATGATGAATTAAGTCCTTACCAGAGAGAGTTACTGGGCGATGATAAAAAATCAAATGTAGAGAAACTAATACTAACACAAAAGGATAAAACTAATTACATAGTGCATTACAGAATGCTACAATTTTACCTCAAGCACGGAATGGTACTTAAGAGGGTTCATTCAGTGATAAGCTTTAAACAATCAAAGTGGTTAGCACCATACATTGATTTTAACACTAAAAGACGTATGGATTCTAAGACTGATTTTGAGAAAGACTATTTTAAGCTCATGAATAATGCGTTCTACGGAAAGACTTGTGAGAATGTAAGGAACAGGGTTGAAATTGAATTTGTATCGGACGGGGAGAGAGCCAGGAATGTAATGGCCAATCCCAGGTTTTCATCGATATGCGTATTTGACGAACATAATGCTGCTATTAGCATGAGGAAAACATCAATAAAATTCAACAAACCAATCTACATAGGAGCTTCAGTACTTGAATTGTCTAAATTATTAATGTATGAATTCTATTATGAAGTTCTTCAACCGTACTTTGGTGAGAAAAATATTGAACTACTGTATCTAGATACAGATTCCTTTGTACTTAACATTAATACTGATGACTTAACTAAAGACTTAAAGGAGTTGAAACACTATTTTGACTTCAGTAATTATCCAAAAGATCATACACTCTATGACACCAGTAAGAAGAAGGTACCAGGCTACTTTAAGGATGAGCTAGGAGGAGTAGAGATGACTGAATTCATTGCCCTGAGAAGTAAGATGTACGCTTACAGAACAAAAGATTACGATTCTAAGAAATTGAAGGGTATTGCCAAGAATGTAGTAAGGAGAAATATCTCATTTGATGACTATGTTGATTGTCTTGAAAAGAGTAGGTCATTTTACCACAAGATGAGACACTTAAGATCAGATAAACACCAAATCTATTTGGAAGAAGTTGACAAAAAAAGCCTCAGTCCTTTTGATGACAAGAGGTTCATACTTGAAGATGGAATAAGCACCTTACCATTTGGAATGTATTATGAAGGCTACATAGATTACAGCGATTCAAACTTCGCTTGAGTCCGACTTCGTCTTGAGAGCATAGCTCGAGTTGCAAAAATCATTATTCGGACTTTGTCCTAGTCGAGCTTTGACCTGAGAGCAGAGCTCGATTAAACTAATGAATAGGGTGGTGCTGATGGTAGTGCTACTTGGTGAAATTCATCCCTAACACCAAAGTAATGATAATAGTGATAGTGATACACCACATTAGGATTAGGACTATTTAGTCGGACTTCGTCCTCGGGACCTTGTCCTAGTCCGACTTCGTCTTGAGAGCATAGCTCGAGTCGAACTTTGTTCTCTGGACGTAGTCCGGGTCCTGTTTGATTTACTGAACTTTTAGTTTTTCTAGCATCTCTGTCTGTGCTAGTTTTTTTCCTTCTTCTAAAAAAGTCTTCTTTAAAGACTCTACATCAACAGCTGAACTTGCCTCCCTTTGTTTTTTCCTAATGGCATTTTTCATCGAAATGTATTTCTCCTTCTCCTTGAGAATCAAAGTAAACTCATCTGTAGATATGTGAGAATCGGTTAAGGCTTTACTAACCAAATCATTGATTGTGTTCAGTTTTGAAATTGCCAACATTCTGATATTCTCATGCTTTTCAATTTTCCTTAGAATATTCTTTTTCTCCCAGCCTAAGGCTGATGAAATAATGGCACTACCTATTGTTACGCCACCCAAAGCTAAGCCTATCGGTGCCGTGATGACACCAGCTAGAGCGGAAACACCAACAGATCCGGCTGCTACGCTAGTTAAATTAAGGAAATGGCTAATGCCAGTAATTACGCTAAATGCTTTTTTGTACTTTGAAAATATCTTTCTTCTAAATTCAATCTCGCTTTCTAAGAAACTCTTAACCTCACATATTTGTTGTAGTCTGAAAGCCTGAGGGTTACTTTCTGTATGCTTTTCAGACCTTTCATAGTTCAATTGACTTTCAGAGTTTAAATTACTTAAATCTGGATAAACCTTATTGTCTCCATCCATTTAATTAGTGGGAATAACTAGAATCAGTTGTTCTGTCATTTCTAGTGTTTAGTGTTGATCCTACAGACACTACAGGTTTTTGAAGTACATTAAATTTTAAAGGTTTTTCTGTCCCAGCAGGCACAGCAGGTTTTAAAGGTTTTTCGGGACCAGACTCCAACTTTGACTCTACTTCTGCCTCTAATTCTCTATGAAATCGTTCTAATCTTTCTTTCCGATTACGTGGTCGTTTTGTGTAACCCCAAGTTCTATTCATTTAATTAAGTAAAATAAAATCAATTCACTGCAAAGAGTAAATTTCTTTCAAGTCTATTATTCAACTTAATCACCTCGTTTATGATTTCTGTCTGACTACATATGTTAATGTTCTGGTTCATTCTCATGTTATTATTTAAATTCGATAATCTATCAAGCAGAATCATATTTTCATCACGGAGATAATCCCCGAAATGCTGTGATATCACTATTTTCCAATCTGGTATTACATCCTGGTCTCGAAAGACAAACCAGTTTTCACTTCTCATCTTTACCATGAAATCCATTGACCTATCCAATTGATCCTTAAATAGTGTGTAGTCTACTTTAGCACTCTTCTGTCTGTTTTCTGTCTTTTCCATTGGTCTAATGTTAAACCAAGCAAAGCACAGTTCAGGTTTATCTTTGAATTCCTTGATTGGTAAGACATGATCCAACTCTTCTTCTACTATTCGAACTCTGTTCTCGGGACTTTGTCCTATTGTAGATAGACTCCTCTGGTACTCTAACCACTGTGAGAAGAAACTGTCTGTACATCCTAGATTGAATGATGAATTACCGGTCGGACTTCGTCCTGAGAGCAGAGCTCGATTACACTCTCCCTTAGAAATGCGGTTTAGACCAACTCTAATTTTGTGTCTGTCTCTATTACCATTTTGGTCAAGGTAATCCTTTTTGTAATATGAATTAAAACATGATCTACAGTTACCTCTATTTCCGTCTTTACCAAATTCACCATCACTTAGTAATTTATTTTCATAACATTTATTACATCCCTTGATTTTACTTGAACCACATTCTTTACAGTAATCAAGTAGTTTATTACGCCTGTTCTTTTCAAAATTAATTTCAGGTTTCTTTTCACAGCACTTAACACAATAAATTGTAGGTTGATTTTCCATGTTTTGATTCATCATATTATTCTGATTTATCATATTTTGATTTTCCATATTTTGATTTTCCATGTTTTGATTTTCCATGTTTTGATTTAAGATAAACTGATTTATCATATTTTGATTTAACATAATCTGATTTATCATATTTTGATTTAACATATTATTTTGATGCAAATAATACAAAAACTTCTGAATATTCTGATTCATCATATTATCATAATTCATCATATTATTCTGATTCATCATACCATTTTGATTCATAATACCATTTTGATTATCAAATATTGCTCCATCCATTTCTTTCTTTATTTAGTAGGACATTTTTTTTTTAAATTACGTTTTTCGAACTTGTTCTTGTGACTTAAGTCACTTTAGAGACTTTATTTCATTTCAATGATTTGATATCAGAAACTGGTAACCATTCATTGAACTTATCACTGTAACCCTTCCACTTCACTAATCCGTATTTCTTGCCTTTACTGGTCTTGTACCTTAGGATTTTCTCGATCTTGTACTCTAGCTGGTCAGGATTAGGAACATAGCTCAATTCCTCTTCATAGAAATATCCTTGAATTTCTTCTTTGTGGTAATCCTCAAGCTGGTAGACGATAGGGTGAGTAAAGATGATCTGTTTGATTTGGAACACCTCCTCAGTGTAGTTGGGCATGTAACCTTTACCGAAAATGGACATGTACTTTGAAATTCTTACACTGTCACCTACTTTGTACTTTGGATCACCAAATGTCTCTTTGAGGTGAAGACCGTAAAGATTGTACCACACTGTTCCTTCGTTTTCCATCTTTCTGGCGTCTACAGGTTTCATACCTATTGATGAGTGAAATGTGTTATTGTAGCCGCTGACCAGGTCATCCAGAACGTCAATCCACTTGTCAGTCTCCTTAGCGGTGAAATAACGCCACATTTTTTCTTTAAGGGTTCTATTGAATCTCTCTACTACTGCTGCCTTCTTATCAGATTTTGTGGGGAACCATTCTATGTCATTTTCTGTTAAGAGTTCCTTGAAGTGTTTGTTGTAAAATTCTTTACCGTCATCAAACTGGATTTTCGTTGGTTTTGCTTCCTCAAATATCACTTTAAATGCATCTCTGATTTCTTCTCCCCTCTTACTCTTAACTGCTAGAGCCCAAGAAAAACGACTAAATAGATCTATGACTGTTAAAATGAATCTGTTGCCTTTATTTTGTTTCTCGAATTTTTGCATGTCAACCAGATCTGCTTGCCATTGTTGACCGATGTACGATACCATTGTCTTCCTGAAGGTGAATTTCTTAATGGCCGGTTTGTGTAGTTGGTGAGTTGGTAGTGTTTCTAGAAATTCGTTCACTTCTTTTTGTTTAATAAGTTTTCCTGAGCTCTGCTCTCGTGACGAAGTCATATCTTCCTTGACCTGTTTCCAGATTTTACTCAAAGAACTGTAAGCCACGGGACTCTCGGGGTTGTAGTACAAATCCCTTAGATACTGCTGTGTGTCATCCTTTACATTCATTTAAATGAGTGAAGTATTTATTTACGAGCCACACAATATGTTAATTTCTGGTGTTACCAATTCTGGTAAGACATATTTTGCCCTTGACCTCTTAGAAAAGGAGTATCGGCACAAGTTCCAGAACATAGTCATTTTCTGTCCAACATATTTCAACAATAAGACATATGAAAGGAAATGGATTTACCAAGACAAGAATGTCTACATAGTTAATCCCGAAGCTGTGGCCAGTAATTTGGACCTTGTGCTTCAGTTTGCTACTCTGACCTTTGCTGGTTCTAACACATTATTCCTCATTGATGACTGTGCTAATTTGAGAGACACAAAAAAGAAGGTGTCCGAGTTATGTAATCTTGCCTTTTCCGGCAGGCACTACAATCTCACTGTTTGGTTACTAGTTCAGAAGTACAATTCAGTTGTCAAGGACTACAGAGAGAACATAAGAATTTTAGTATTATTTTTTAATAAGGATGAATCAGCCATGAAAGATGCCTTAGAAGAAAACAGTGTTATTCCTAAGGAGAAAAGACAGTACTACATAGAAGAACTTAAGATGAAAAAAGGATCAAAACTGATCATTAGACTACAACATCCATTTGGATTTACTCTTTCACATCAAAAATCTTAGTCCCGCTTCTGATCATCAGGACTGTGTCCGATCATCAGGACTGTGTCCGATCATCAGGACTGTGTCCGATCAGTGGTCTTAGTCTTTCTAACCCTAGTAAAATAATAAATTATTAACCCTAAACCACTAAGTCCTAGGATAATCCATAGGTACTCGTATTTCTTCATTTCATCACTAGGTTGGTAGTAATCACTTAATTGTGGTCGCTGAGGTAGTACAATAGTTCTTTCTGGATGTAAATGATTGTAAACAGTAAGTGCTGAATCAGTATTGTTAAAATCAATAGAAGCGTCTCTTTCTCTCTTTAATTCAAGATTAACAAAGTCAATAGTACTCGTTCTATGCTCCTCCCATTCTGTGGAGGCCTTCTGTAATTTCTCCTGAGCCAAATCATGTCTTTTCACTTCATATTCATAGCCATTCTTGTCTAGTTTTTTAAAAAGGTAACCGGATCCAGTGAATGCTAATCCATTGATTATTGCAGATCCAAATAACATGCCAATGCCAGCCATTTAATTTCAACGAATTTTAATTTCAATGATGTGTCCCTGAGAGCATAGCTCGAGTTAATACCAATTGGTACTGTACATTATGACCATTAAGATCGATGATGTCACCTTTTTCATCAGTTAAGCGAATATTCAGCTTATTGAATCTTGGTTTACAGGGAATTGCTATTGGTTTCTCAAATGTGTATGCTATTAAATCCCCAAAATTAGCTTCCTTTATTGGTCTTGTGGTTAGCACATCAGATGCTTCACCATTACTTAATACACTATTAGATTCGATTATGTCACAGTGAAAAACAAAATGGTTAATTGGTCTAAAATTGATGGGTTTCTCGCTTACAACATCATCCTTACTTTTATTGTCTAAAGGGTAAGGCCATTCTGATTTCATGCCAAATAATTCATTACTTTTACCAAGAAAATAGATCTGATAATGCGCCTCATTTTTTCTCTTTAGGAAGTGTAAGACGGCCTTACCTGTTGGTTCTTCAAGGTCAAATCTGACAGCACCTCTACTCATACTATTTTCTTTCAACTTATCCGCAAATACTTTTGAAAAGCTCTGTAGGTCATAGAGACCATCTGGTAGCGTAATCTCTGCCACATCAAACCCCTTAACTTTGATTCGGTTATTCTCCCTGGCTGCACTTATGTTGTAGAATGTACAAGGTATTACTGCAAAAGTTAAAGTGATGCTACATGCATCTTGAATTTCAGTCTTGAGATTGACTGTTAAATCACTTGAACTCTGATCTGGATAGTCACTTGAATCTATGTTCATTACAGTAACCATTTACTTAAGCAAATTTTCGTTTTCAAATTTACCTTTTATCAAATAAGTAAATTATTCTTACTTCATAATATTTCTGGGTAGGATTCCTTGATCTTTAAAGGTACTCTAATGTTCCATTACTAATAGCTACAGTTCCACCCAGTTTAAGAATTTCCTCTAGGTTGGCCTGACTTGGGGGACCAATATTGATTCTCAAGAACCTTTTCAGTAACATAGAGTAACCAATTGTTGTTGATGCCAACAGTAAACTTTGATACAGTGTATTTATGATATCTTTCTTTCCTGGTGTATCCATTTAATTACTTAGAAAATCACTAGTAAAACTCATTTATCTAGTATTCAGTGCTGGAGTGAACTTTTGTTCTTGCAACACCTTAGTGTTGGAGTGAAGCAATCTGAGAATTCTGGATGTTTACCTGGGCGTCAGAAACCACGAATATGTGCATTTTGTATGGTCCCTTTCCAGATTTCTTTGTAATAGATAATTGAATACCATCTTTTGTGTTCTGGAGCTTCTTTCCTGATCCGTGTAGACGATTATCTTCAGAAGTTCTCAGGTCCAACCATAAACCATAGTGATTAGAATCACCATAGTATTTCTCCATGGTCATGTTACAGTCATGAGTTTTCTTCAAATCTTCAGACATAAAATGTTTCTTGATCTCCTCCCATTGATCCATCATTCTCATTCCTTCTGGGAACACCTGATTGGCAACACCCTCTATTGTGATCTGCACTTTACTTATGTTAGGGTTTTCAAACTTCTCTGAATCTCTAGCTCCATCTACATAGTCAGACACAAATAGTAATAATAATCCTTTAATAGACATTCTTGGAAAGTTGATGTTCTCATTAATTAGTGTTTCATTAGCAGTAACATTGACTGTCTTAAAATGGTCTACCCAATCATAAAATATTGAGAATCCAGAATTGTACTTGTTACTCAATTGACTAGCAATCATTTTGTTGGTTACGGTATCATATTCAAAACAAATATTCTCTAGTTTGTAGCCCATACTTGCTGTGGTTGCGGTAACTATGATCTCTTCCTTTGGTGCTAATGTGATTTCAATGATAACATCTTCTTGAATTGGAAACTTGTAAAATGGAGCATGATGATGGAATAGTTCAAAATCTAATGGTATTTTGTACTTCTTGTCAAACACTTTCTTTAAAGTCTTTTCATTAGCTGTTTCTCCAGTGACATCAGCTTCAGCGACTCCTGATCTTAATTCTCTAAGATTTTCTGATTGAATACCCTGAAAAACTCTATCATTTCTTTCTTCTCCAGTTAGCCACAGATCTTTAAATGTAGAATAATGACTGTATTCGTCAAGGTCAAATATCTGCTCTGTTCCCCACTTAACCACCATCTTTGAAATCAGGTTTCTACCAAGATTATTTACAACGCTATTTTTAGAATCACCAGAAATGGTTACATCAGCAGACAGATAAAGAGATTTAGGTACAAAGAATGTATTCTCTCGCAATGCCGGTATTCTAACATACAAAGTTTCTTTGGGGTTAGCAGATGAGGGGTTATGAGTAATGATATGATGCTGCCTCTCAGCTTTCAAACCAAGTGGAATCTTATGTGCCCTTTCGGTATTTAATAAATATCCTGTTGCCATTTTCTATTTATTTACTAGTAAAATTATGTGGACTTTGAAGATCACTCATTTCGCAAACGTAGTAATCAATAAGATTCTCTTAGAAGAGAATAACTAGGTCATTGGATTCTCTTCTAAGAGAATATCTAGGTCAGATTGATTGGATTCTCTTCTAAGAGAATCACTTACTGCGAAATGACTTTATTGGATTTTCCTCGTATTGGCTGGTTTACGAGGTAGTGTTTTCCCCGTAATACGATCGATATTTTGTTAAAGCTGACAGATTTCTACAGTATATTCCCTCACCATTTCATTGCAACGCTTCACTGGGAATCTCATGAATGATAGAAAGTGTGTATTGTGGTGGATTGGTTCTTTGGGCTTGTAGGCTTATTTGGGGCAAAAGACCTGTAAGGTCTTTGGTCAAAAGGGCCTAAAGCATAACCTAGTTCCTACCATCGCAATATACACTTTCTCAGGTCGTTTAGGGTAGATCCACTAATGTTCACAAATTTCGACAGATCAAATTGTGGGAAATCGACAGATCAAATTATATATTTTGTACTTTCTATCCATAGCATCAGTACTTGAAAACTTCCGTAGACAATCTCTACACTGACCAGCAGTGGTAACTAATGACTCACTTCCATGTGATGATGTGTAATTTACTACATGATGCTTTACCTGTACTGTGTAATATCTGTATACATGTATACCATGGTATGACTCATCAAAACCTTGTGTTGATTCAAGGAGGGAGATGAAACAGAATCGACTGTTATTAGTTTATACTTTAGTTACAATATCTTAGTGTAGATGTCTCTGCTTGATAAATACCAGCTCCTTATTTGTATAAGATGATGCTCATTAGTATTCAGATTATAATGGCTTCCTTGCTCACTCAGCTTCTGTATCTTCTCTTATACCAAAGTTAATAAACTAGTATAGACGACATTCTCTTTATTTCAAATTCTGGAATATCTACAAGGAGATACTTCTTCACACCCGATTCTGCGAATCACCCTGACCCAGCATCACGCGATTTTCTGTGCAGGAAGTCATTTTTTAGCATGGCGTACGTGACAAGAGGGCTGAGGAAGGACTCGAAAGTTTTAATTTTCAATGACTTCCGCTACCATCGTAACAAGAATGCCACTGAAAAGATATACTGGCGATGCCGAATTACTTTTATTAAGGGGTAAAATCGGGGGAACGCTATCCCCACACGAAAATTACTGTAAAAAAGCCTTGGCGCTGAAAGTGTTGATACATGGAAGATTTTTGGTTTAATAGGCCAAAAATCATCAATTTCGAAAGTTCGAAATTTTTGGTTTTCGGACTTGTGAACCATTGGACTTGTGAACCTTTCGACTTATGGACCTTCGGACTTAAGGGCAGTAATCTATGTACCAGCTACATAAACCTATCACAATGATCATTCTGGTGGTGTCGAGTGTTTTCATGTTGCAGAAGGCGACGTATCAATGAGAAAAAAAGGTGCTCCAAATGATGATATTAAATGTAGGCCTGTTACTTCTGACAGCTTGCGCCTTAAATGACTGCCAGCGGGTCATCTGATCTCTCCGGTTATCTTTATATACACATGTACTGGTATGGCTCCACAAACACACGATGAATGAACACAGCCCCCAGTCAGTGATTCTAATAACTGTACAATAAACCTATCTTTTGTAGGCACTTTCCGTTCGCCCTTCAATTTCAACAGCCACAAAGGATTCGTGCGAATATAAAAGAAACTGTACCTACCATTATTGCTTCCCTATATACTATACAAGTCCTACGACTAGGACGGACGTATAGGCTACAAAGTATTTTCTCAATCTGATGAGAAGGACGACTTTCTTCGGAGAAGCTATCGTGCCGGCCTGAGATTTATATCAATATGTGAATTTATATCAAAAGACAATATGTGAGATTTATATCAATATGTGAACAACGGACACGGATTCGTTGAATCTGTAGACAGAGCATGAGCTGTCGCGCCAACCAGCTATAGACATATACATAGCCTAGTGACGTATATAGACTACCACGTGACATATATATCGCTGCTAAAGGATGAAGAGAGCACTGTCTTAAAACAGTCCAAAATGTTCCCCCGGGCATGCCTGGAAAATGCAATTACATGTACATGTATTGTCATTCCCTTTGTTTATGGTGAAAAATTAAGACATTGTTCTATATAGACCTGACACCTTCAATTAGAGATAAAACGCGCAGAGAATCCTTTCCCCTGGCACATTCACTGTCATTCCTAAGGACAGTTTTTCCTGCCATGCCAGGCCTGTTGTAGCATTTTTTAATGCCTGCGCCCTTCTTTATATGGAGATAGGCCCCTACACTCCGGCCGCAGCAGAGAGTGACCCCCTGAGATTTCATATCCTCAATGGCTAATCATCCACCGTCTAAAGTTCACCGCCGCCATCTGTGCAGTTCATCATGAGGAGAGACGATCAGAATGACGAAGGTCTCTATGAAACCATAATATATGTATTCAGTGGGGTAGGATATTTTCATGGGGACAATTGAAAGTATTCCACTGATATGACAAGAAACTCTGTCTTATGATAGTTTGGCCAAGGAGCAAAGGGTAGTAGGCCTATCGTGTGTTGAAAACCTTAGGACAAGGACTACAACTATACGGCTAAGGGCAAATAAAAAATAAGAATTCTCATGCGGATACAACGAGAAGGATATGTTGTCTTTCCGAGAAACAGCTATATGAAGAAGGTTTCAATATGCAGGAAAACCATAGTCTGCATTATTACATACACGCAGGAAGAATGTCATGAATGTGGTGGAGAGGTGAATTGGCACTTTCGATGAGGAGAATCCCTTTGACCACGACCAATCAGAACAGTCACCAGGCGACATTTGACCAAGAAACCATGAAATATCTAGATAGTGTACCATCACACTTTTCCCCAAATTACAAATTTTCTACATACGGTTGATAAAGACACAAGAATTGCTTCAAGGCGCCCTCGATTCATGGTGGTTGTCACAACACCGACCTGGTGTATATTGTATAGCGTTTGCATTGGCATATTGTTTTAGGTAAATATGCCACACATTGATTGCAGTCTGCAATATTATCATGGACACTGTGTAGATTCTAGTACTCCTAGTTTGCATCAATTTTTGTGGAGAGTCCCTTCAGATATATTGAGGATTTCTGATTGACTGCAGTATATCTCTTTCAAACTGGCCACACTCCGCTGAAAGATTCTGTAAAATGAACTCACTCAACAACAAGTTGGCAAAAAGAAACAATTTATTTCACTCGATAAGCATGATCATTTACAAAAATGGCTTTCTTCCACCAAGTCATTAACAATGTCAAAGACGGATGGCCATTAACATGAAAAACAAATAAATAAGGTCCACTTCAACAAGATGGTGTCATTATTACAAATATACATTGTGTCTATGATAAAATTGGAGGGCTGAATTAAGAAGTGTATATTGACCTTTGTGGACTGATTTTGATAAACCCTATCACTGCCTCTGCACGGTAGTGTCTTATATCAAGAAATGTGGCCAAATTGCCTGTACGCGGTAGTACCAGGAATCCAACTTAGCGACAAAAACAAGTGGTGCCATCTGTGAGTATCCAACTGAACTAAACACATTCGGGTACTTGTCTCCCTGATGCTGCTATTGTCACTGGGTTTTTTTTATTTTCAGAATTTGCGATTTTTATCCGCAGCTCTCGTCGGCAGTGAAAGGATATCCCGATCTATAGATTATTTCAAGAAGATGAATGCATTCTGAATGTAATACACTTTAATGTCCTGTAAAGCCTTAACTGGCTTAAACCCGTCGACACAGTATACGGACAATGTTTAGTCGGCCATTTCCAGATTCATGCATTTCGACTGAAGTATACAAAACTGTTATACCGAATTGCCCAGCCAACTCGATGCTAGACAGTTAGTACAATAAACTGCAACAAAACTGCTAGGACATGTTGCAATCCCCTTTACCCTTCATCCTAAGGAAATCCGAGGGTCAGATGTTTGCTTCTCTCAATCCCCCAAGAAATCTCCCCTCATTGGCTAAACTATGTTAAATGGGGAATATAGGCAGGAGTAGGGGGAAGGGGGGTTATTTTTTGCCATCCTTACAGTAAGGGCACTGGGTCATGTTTGATTCATTTATCCTCATACAAGTACGAATAGTTTTCACGTACTGTGAGAGGGGAGAGAGCCCTATTGGCACCTTAGTGTAACTTTATCCTGCCTACCAAGCTCCTACCTCTATAGTCCCTTTAAGTCAACATTTGAGATTTTACCTCTGTGAGCAAGAAGTATTAATCTTTAGTCTCCAATTTGCAATGGCAATCCACTACCCCCAAAACTCTACACAAATGTACGGTAAATCAATTTTTATTGCACGAAATGAAAGACTGCAAGCATAAATATAGTCTTGTTTGGCACCTTAGATTCAGTCAATTATAAATAACCATAGAGAAGAAAAAGAGCCTGCAGAGGACACCATAACAGAATGATCTGCCATCTTGGTGGTCAAATGTACGTCACGCATCCATGTGGCATTTGTCCCCATAGTAACGTGCAGCATGGTGACATCAACTATGACATATCCACTCTGGCACACTTTGTTGTCAACTTCCCACTTTAACTCTATACTGAAACATTTCAGTAGAAATCGGATGAGCTGCATATCAATGTTTAACTTGAGCGTTTCTGACCGGCACCCATTTATACAAATAGGTGGAGTTGGGCGAATTAGACAAAGACACCTGCCTAGAGTCTCACACCGACAGTAAGGTTAGAACCAGCAGCCCCTTAACTGCTAGCTGAGAGCCAAAGCCACACGTCCAGAGCGGCTTCTGCTCCCTGATCAGGTCTGTATTTATATTTACCTTTATAAGGACTTTCAGGGCGTTTAGTCCAGAGCTGCTCCTGCTCAGTGATCAGGTCTGCATATCTGCATTTATCACCTCACAAACAATAAATTACTACTTTTTTTATACAAGTATCAACATTAGATGAACACAACAAGCAATGTTTTCCCTGGCCCTGAATTATATCGGCCCACAGACTAGGTGTCAAAACCAAAAATTTCATTGGCTGCTTTATTTCACTGATGATAGGCTACCTTCTTCAGTAATCCCAGAAATGTTTGCGTCCCTTTTAAATTTGCATTTTTAACCTTGGTACACCAAAGTAGTGATTTCAAAAAACAAGACGGCCACAATGATTTCTGTAATTGAAAGACAGTAAGCAATCTACCAACACATATTACACTAAAATGAGGAACCTGCAGAAATAAAAATCTAGATGGCAGCACCAGTATTAAAAGGTACACTTCCAGTGCATTTTCCATTGAAATTAAGTTTTGTTGATTTTCTCCCTAAAACTCATCAAAATATAATTAAGGACATATAAAACAATATTTTTGGTGCTATTTCCCCATGTAGAGTATATTCAATATTCATTGACCCGAGAAATGGCTTTCTCATTACAATCATGGTCCACTTGCCTGCAGGGCCCCCTATTGGCAGGTTCCTCATTGGGGGGAATTGGGGGGGGGGGAGGTAGACTTACGAATCATTAAAAACAACAACCCATGAGCATATTTAGGTTTTATACCATGTCTATAATAGCAATCATGATCGTAGTGCAAAATAGGCGTGTTTATCTATAACACTAATAATGTGAAAGCCACCAAGCCCCTTCGTTGTGAACAATTCTGAGCCGATGCCTAGCTACAGGTATCTAAGAATTGAGAAAATATTTTTGGCCCTACAATATAGACATTTAAACAAAATATCACATCTCTTACGGTTTCAATTAAGACAGACCGCGTAACATATTGGCCATGTACTTGACACTGGTCAAGATGTGAGGGTAGGCTTAACAGGAGTTGATAGGAAGAATAGAGACAAGCCGGAATAAGCTACACAACACTGCCAATAGGTGTCGCTAAACCATCAATTGGACCCCTAGCTCCTGCCTATAGTCTCCCTTTAGATACCATCCAGCAGAAGCCAGCTGTCCAATCGCCTCTGCGACAAGAATTCTGCTGCTAGGATGCCTCCGTTCTCCCAGTGATTACCTCGCGGCATAAAGGACAGTTTTCCAGCTGTAAGGCATAGGTCATACAGAAGCCCCTGCAGTAAAAAAAGCATTCTTATTCAGCACAGAATTTCACGGGGAAAATGGTATTTTTCGGGATGTGACAGGTATCCCATATCCCCGAATGTAAACTTCAGACACACACAAACAATGAAAAAACCACAGTCGAACCTCTCTTAGAGACAACCATGGGACTAAGAATCACTCCTTTCTGGAGAGGTATCCTGACTACAGGGGTGGAATTGAATAAAAACTAGACTGATAAATTTGCTTACCAGCAAATTTGATAGGCCCCATGATTGTGGAGGAAGAAGTGGTACCTGATGATGGTATTCATATGCGTAGAGGGGGAGGGGGATATGACGAGAGCGGAGAAATTACTATGTCCGGAAATAGAACATCCGACAATCGAAAGTATATCATTTTCGAAGCCTTGAGGTCCGACGTCAATTGGCATGTATTAGGCCTATACTATAGTTATGCACTAACGTTAGAAACCCCAAAACACTACCCGTTACAAGCGTCAGGCGACCAAACACATTGATATAAGGACTACTAGGACTACAGGGAGTCGATCGGGAACCAATCTATCAATGGTCTGCCTTGGCTTCAAATGCGCATGCGTGAACCCAGTAAGCCGAGTTATAAGCCGAGTTAACTATTTTATATGAGAATGCCAACACACGGATTGAACTCGGTTTAAGTGATGTCATCGAATCGAACTCGTGTTACGTGACGTCACCAGAATCGCTTAGGAGATTTTCAAACAAATCAGAAAATCGAAGCATTCAAAGTCATCGAAATGATCCGAATTTTGAAAATCGTTTTGCGATATACCTAGTACCTGAGTGATATCAATATGGTCTCCACTGTAGTGTGGAGCCCATAATGATCAATTTCATGACTTGTTAAGAGAACAGAATAAAGAGGGCAGATCTGTCAATTTTTCTATATACAAACTTTCGTCTTATTTTCTTACATTATGCTCTTGATGAGAGGACACACTAACTACATGCAGGACTTATGTTTACTTACGTGTGAGCTCAGGGTTGTAAGAGTCCTTCTTCACACTAACTGCCCTCAGAAGGGCCAGCTTCTTGTGCCTGAAAAGATAACAAATGCAAATGAAATGACCAGGGCCATTGTGCTCACCTCTTGTGAAGGATTGATGGATGACATGGAAAGTGAATTGAATTGAGGTAACTACAGATATGACAAAGCAGAATAGACTATTTCATGATCTGACCAGTAATTGTCTATTATATCAACCAAGTCGATTGTGACAGATGGAGTAGGATTGGTGAATACGAGGTCCAATTTAGACCGATAGTTGGTGGTGTTTTTGGATATGTTTTGTCTTAACTTATATGCTTGAAACATGAATATTTCCAACTTTGCATTGTAGTTTTCAGCTTCACCTATTGATTTCATGTTAAAATCGCCCATAACAATGTATTGTTCATTCGGTTCATATGATGAAAGGCAGTCTTGTAGACCATACACAAGATTCTGGAACGAAGATGATGGCGTTGCATATATTGCAATGACATGGATGACTGTGTGATGACTTGGGGGATGAATGCAAACTGAAAGTACTTCAAAGGAATTTCCACGGTTATAATTTTTCACTTCCATTACATATTTTCAAACTTGTGGATGAACAAAGACATAGATTGCCTGAAAAGAGTCTGTTTTATAAAAAGTTATTTGCAAAATAGTGACTTCATTCTTAATGTATTGTATAGCAGAAGTTCTGGTGTAGAGTTATCAATAGTGTTTGATGATACCAGTTGGTCATTGCATATTGGTTGATAATTTGGTAAGTTGAACAGGCAAGATTTGAGTACTTTGCAATTGGTAAACGCAATGAGGGAAGCATTTGTTAATGATTGAATCTGTGTTACCTTGTTGACATGATCTTTGAGTGATTCGACATTCATGAAAGCAATATTAAATTCGTTGCCACAGTACACTGGAGTATAACAGTAATAGGAAAACACATGTACGATTTACCTACGACTATTTCTGGAAATTTGGCAAGAAAACTTTGTTTTCATCACAAAACCCACCAAATACGTAACATAGAAAAAAACGATGTGTTTTCCTATTACTGACTTATCCCACTGGGATAAAAACTTATCACGGCGTGATAAGTTTACGATCGCTCTATTAGCCTCAAAGGAAACTAGCCTTCATATGTTGCCTTCGCCAGGAAACGACCCCACCAACGCATAACCTCAGGTGTGGAAGCTCCAAGCTTTACCCACTCGGCCATTGAACTTTTCTAATAGGAGAATGTCAGTTAGGCCTATTTAACAGTAATTGCGCCAGTGCTGCCATCTGCTAACTTTTGGCCTAACCAAAATTCAAGTAATCCAGTGACAAACACGCATTCAAATAATCTCTGCTAATTAAATATGAATAAGATTTATTGCCTTAGATGAAAGGAAATTACAGGTAATTCGGGTAAGTTAACTCATCACATCACTTCAAATGGACACAGATATCTACTGGTCAAGTGCGCGAAACGTCACAAAAATAAAAGCAAGTTTACTGCTTAATAAATTTTTTATTCTAAATCATGAGTGAAAGGATGTACAGTTATGTCCCTTTAGAGAAGTATTTCAGTCAAATTTCCAGAAATAGTCAAATGCAGTATTTCAATCCAATGAAACAAAATGGTTTCATTAGACCAAGGGTTGAACCATTAATTACAAGCTCTGAAGAAGATCCGGACAAAGTACACAGAGCAGAGCTCGATCTTACAGTAACACATATGAACCAGGTAACACCTATGAACCAGGTAACACCTATGAAACAGTATGATACATTCACAGGAAGTGATGCTCAATTGTGCCGTAACTGCAAACGATGGACACTTTTTGAATGCCAGAAAAAAATGAATTTTGACAGACCGGCCAAGCAACTTTACACGTACTGCAGGAATTGCAATTCGACCACTTACAGTGATGACTTTAAGAAACCAGAAATAAGAATTGAGAACAAAACACGTTACTTTGACTACATCATCAGAGGCCTTGGTCAGACACGTCTGTCAGATTTATTCGTAAATGATTTGAAACATTTTGTTGAAAATAGGATTAAGGTTTACTTCTCAAGTCCAAGAAAATGGCTCTGTGCGACCAGCTATGAAAAAACAGTCCTGATTGCCTTGTGATTTGGTATTGTTAAACTCAAACCCAATGCTGTCTTACCTGGTCTAGAGTGTGACACTTATTTAGAAATTGAATTCATTAACAGAGCAATTGGTAAACCTCAGTTGACCAAAGACAATTTTCTTCAAAAATTACAGGCTTGAATATGAAAATGAACAAGCAATCGATAAACAAAGTGAAATTCTATTGAAGGCATTAGAGGTGCAATATATTAGTAAATGTTACCCTTTACCATGTATCTATAGACCTTGCCAGATAGAGCTATGCTCTTAGGACTTTGACTGGAAGGGATTTTCCTTTCAAATAAATGATTAATCAGGAAGCATCTGTCATTGAACAACAAATGAAACAAATCAGAGTGATCCCAGTTAATACAGGTTCAAATTCAGTTGGTACTGATTACCAACAGAACACTGCTAATTACCAACAGAAAGGTACTAATTACCAACAGAATTACACTACAAATCAACAAGCTTCTAACAAAGCGTTAAATAGTTCAAATTTAGTCAGTTCTGGTGGTCAACTAGGGTTAAATAGTTCAAATTTAGTCAGTTCTAGTGGTCAACTAGGGTCAACTAGCTCTCAACTAGGGTCAACTGGAGCTAGGCTCTCAGGACAAAGTCCGACTAACTGTCAACAAAATTTAACTGAAAATGGCCTTAAAGCCAAACAAGACCTTGAGGTGCTTGTTGCAACAGGTAAAAGCAAGAATTTCCTGAATAAACAGCTTACATTTAATGATTTAGATGCAATGAATGAGAAGGAAGTATTGAAACACCATAGAATTTACATGACAAAGATGGCTGCCAGACTTAACGATTCATTGGGTAAGACAGTCTTAAAAACTTACACTAAATTAACAAAACTGATCTTGCCTGTTGATGACGAAGACCAGCTGTACAAAGACCTAATAAATGATTACATTGTTACCAATGAATTGGACAAATGGTTAGGATGGTTGAGTTTGAGAATGGGTGCACTAACTGCTCTTGCCTCATCAACACTGATCACTTTAGGAAATTGTCACGAACCAAACTCTGCTAGTGAACATGAAAATTTCAGAAGATTAAATGGAAGTGGAGCCGGACAAAGTCCAGAGAGCAGAGCTCGAGAGCATAGCTCGAGTGACGGACAGTGAAAAGCCCCTTAAGAGAGCAAGATCAGAAAAACAAATTGCATGGTCTCGAGAATTAGGTAAAAGATCTCAGGAATTCAAGAAGTCAAAAAAGGAGAGGTTTACTAGGAAAGATGATGAACCCGAACA
Organism: Lineus longissimus; assembly: GCF_910592395.1. Classification (NCBI taxonomy): domain Eukaryota; kingdom Metazoa; phylum Nemertea; class Pilidiophora; order Heteronemertea; family Lineidae; genus Lineus; species Lineus longissimus. The sequence continues at coordinate 11,458,380 of NC_088315.1, forward strand.
AAGTTCAACTCAACCAGGACCAGAGCCTGAAAATACTGAAAGTACTGATATCAATTCGGACAAAGTCCTAAGAGCAGAGCTCGATCAGCCTGAAAATACTGGAAGTTCCGGGAGTACAACACTGTATGTCATTTTAGCTGCATTTGGTTTTGCAGTCATCATTTACTACTATCCTAAGATTAAAACTAACAAGAAAGTACGTGACAGGCTTCGAGTAGGTAGTAAACCAGAAGGAAGCAAATTAGAAGTAAACCAGAAGGCAAACATAACTATGACACAACTCCTAAAACATGTAATCTTAGTTTAATGGAGTAGAATTATTCAAACACACTATTCTTAGTTTCAAGTGAAAAATTTAAAGTAACTGAGCTCCCCCCAAAATTAATTATTTTACCACTCACATCAGTGATTTCTAGTTTTATGTGATTTGTACTTTTTTTTTCTCACTATTTTCTTACAATTGAGTTCATATCTCTGGTATTGTTCCTGTTCACCATCTTCAACAAGAACAATACATAAAATGTCAGAAGGTTTATTGTTGAAGAGGGTCTTAGTTTTGTCAACCAAATTTGATCTTAAAAATACTTCTCTTCTGTAAAAGTTAAGTGGCTTGGTGGAGTAGTATTTTCCTTTCTTGTTGAACACATCTTGTTTAAAGCCGAACCATTCATTTACCAAATGGGCTAAGTGTGAGGAGAATTTTTTGCCAGCTGGTGTATCATTTACAGTATCATAAAATATGTGATTAAGGTAAAAGTATTTGTCCTCTGTAAATTCAAGGACTATGCAATTTTTGTCACAGTAAATTTTCACATGGCTTATTCCGTTTTCTTTTATGTATGTTTGCCATACCTCACAAAACGAACTTAAACTAAAATGTCGAGAGTGTGGAAATGTAGATTGTCTGTTTTTTGTTATTGTTCTAATAGATGTGTTATCTAAAAAATTCAAACAAAATTCATCTGGCGTCGCATCGGGTGTATGGTTAAGGTCTTCAATGCACTGTTCTATTATGGTTGCACTCAGTTTTTTACTAAGTTTAAACTCTTCGTAAAGAAACATGAATACTTGGACATGCGCTGGTAGCACAACGCTTGACCACCACGAATTGTAAAATGCTACCGTTTTCAAAGTGATCGATTTTATGTTCAATGGGTCTGTTAAGTTAAGCTCAAATATGGCTTCATCGCATTCATTCTCAAAAATTATGAAGTCCATTTTCTATTTAATTACAGTGATTCAATTACAGTGATTTAATTATGGTTAAACATTCATTAAATCACTGTAATCAATGTATTTGACATAGTACATGCCGAAAGGCAGTGTAGAGATGCCATCCTCTAAGATGAAACGCTTGTCATCGAAAGGGCTTAAGCTTTTCTTATCAATCTCTTCCAGATACATTTGATGCTTTTCTGACCTCAGATGACGCATTTTGTGATTAAAAGTCTTAGTGTTTTCAAGACAATCAACGTAGTCATCAAATGTAATAGACTTCTTCACTACATTCTTAGCGATTCCCTTCAATTTCTTTGATTCTGAATTTTTAGTTCTGTACGCATAAATCTTACTCCTAAGTGCAATAAATTCTAGCATTTCGTCTCCTCCCAGCTCATCCTTAAAGTAGCCTGGCACTTTCTTCTTGCTAGTGTCGTAAAGAGGATGATCCTTTTGGTAATTACTGAAGTCGAAGTGATCCTTTAACCCTTTGAGGTCTGCTGTTAAATCGTCGGTTTTGATCTTCAAAACGAAAAAATCCGTGTCCAAATAAAGAAGTTCTAGGTTTTTCTCACCCAAGTAAGGTTGAAGTATGCTGTAGTAGAATTCATACATCAGCAGCTTGGACAACTCCAGTACTGCAGCTCCTATGTAGATTGGCTTGTTGAACTTCATGGTTGTGCGTCTCATGCAAATTGCTGCGCTACTTTCGTCAAAGATGTTAATCGATGAAAACCTGGGACTTGCCATGAAGTTCTTGGCACTTTCTCCACCTGTCACCAGTTCAATTTCTACCCTGTTCCTTACGTTTTCACATGTCTTTCCGTAGAAAGCATTGTTCATTAATTTGAAGTAATCTTTCTCGAAATCAGTAGTAGAAGCCATCCTCTTTTAAGTGTTGAAGTCGATGTATGATTTCAACCACTTTGATTGTTTGAAACTGATGACAGAATGGACCTTTTTTAGTGTCATTCCTTGCTTTAAGTAAAACTGTAAAAGTCTGTAATGCACAATGTAGTTGGTCTTGTCCTTCTGTGTGAGGATCAATTTTTCTACCCTTGACCTCTTCTCGTCACCAAGTAACCCTTTCTGGTAAGGGCTTAAGTGTCAGTCCATGATACCACCATGCAGGATCATGCAAATGGTGGCAAGGTGGGGGGTCAACAGATCTAGTTGTAATTTCTACCACAGACCTGTCCTAGGGTACTATGAAGGCTGGTGGATTGGTTTCGAAAATAACCCCACAGTTTTGGGGTACGGCTGTTAACCATTTCCTACTCATTTTCCTTTTAAAAAAACATGCATTATCCCTCAAAATAGGCAAAGTCTTTTGTCAATTTTCGTGCATCAAACAGAATTATCACTAAACACCGCCTTTTGAAATTGAAAGTACATGATCTGAGCTACCTCTTCATGCCTTTTGTTTTGCCCCAGGTACATTTTAATGACATGTACAGTACGTCCCAAAAACAATGCAATCTCAAATTTCAGTAAAAAGGCAATTTTAACTCTCCTTTAGCTCCAACACTGCAGTTTTTTAAGGTGATGCCACTTCCAGGTAAGGAAGTCAGAATGCTGTTTTTTAATTTGCAAAAGAAAAAAATCCAGCCGCCCTTACGGTTTTCCGGTGAGGGGGTCGAGTCGCGCCCTTCTCACTGGTGCCCATTTTTTGCCCATTCCCTCAGATAACTGACGAAATACACATGATTTCCAAATAAAATTACATTTTTAGATGTTAGTGAACCCCCCTCTCCCTTGCCCCTCCCACACACTCCCTCAAACAACCTAGAGGCCTTTATTACCCCTGTGGAGGCTTAGCGGTCTAGGCGGAAACGAACACCAGCAACGACAACAACAACAACAGTTACAGTTACAATGCATTGTGTACATGCACGTGTACATTGTGTGATAGTTCATTGAAAATGGAACCTGAAAAATCACAGTTTCAATGTGGATTTGCTGTCATATCCAAGGATATCGAGTGTGGTACTGACGCTTCATACCCCAATGACAAGAGTGTGATCCCCTTGAAACAATGTAAGAAGGACGTGCACTCCCATTTTATGCGTTGGATGTCCTCCAGGAAAGCCAGTCAAGTCAAAAGTGAATGGGAGCTCATAGCACATCGTGCTGGCGTGTTTGATATGAGTTCTCCAGTTCTGGACACCACAATATGCCCGAACCACCGATACAAGTTGAGTTTATCATGGAATCAGCAAAGGAGATGCCAGCACCCACTTCATCAACCCTCTAAAACAAGTCGGAAGCCCAGAAAAGATGGTGGTTCAGTTCATGGAGTGATGTCTCGGGAAATATACATCAAGTGGGGAGTTTTTGTCCCAGTTGGCTCAGGTAAGGGATCAGTCTCAAAATCACTGAAGTAGAAAAGAAGCAGTAGGCCTGTAATGGTACCCACTCTGACTAAACCTAACTTTGGTGCAAAACCAACTGAGTGATAACGATTTACCACTTCACTTGTGTTCTTCCTAGAAAGTTGATTGGAGCCTTGGCTTGATGATCAGGAAGTCCCAGTTATGATTCCCTGCCAGTGCCACTGGAGGTGATGCTTCACTGCCGTACAAAATCAGCATGGCCGGTCGCATTAAAAACAAGTCTTATCATCATCATCATGTCCTCACACTATTATATTGCACATCATATTATCATTACCCCCATAATCTGGTGCCTTTTCAGCTCTGTGTAAAGGATGTGAGGCTAAACATCGAGTATCTGTGGCAAATGTAGAACGAGAAGTAGAACCAGCACCCATGGATACAGAGGTGAGTTGAATGAAAAAAAAGGGGAGAAGATTCGGGGCAAGCCAAAGTGAATATTGGTTAATTCTGCCTGCAGCGACTGACTTACATGTAAGAAGGTCACTGATGAGAGAGGAAGGACTAAGCTGAAAACCTTGATGCCATTCTGGCTCCCATCTCCTTGGCAATGAGGGATTCTAAGCCAAACGTGATTCTCCATCAATATCTTTTTTCAGTCCGCTGTTGCCTCTTCCTCTGTTTAACCAGCCGACGCCTTAGAAAACCCAGCAGACGGGACAGAAGGGCAAATTTGATGGGTAATGTTGTTGCAACAGTATCATAAGGACTGCTGGTCAAGCACTCTTGAGCTGGGAGAGAGAAATGATAAGAGGGTGGAGACAGATTTTCTGAAATGTTGGTCTTTGAGTCATGACTGGGCAGAATTAGCCCAGTGAAAGTTGTCAGCTACACATCAAGAATTCTTGATTTAGAATGAAAGGGTACGACTTTATTGGATGTACATTCATCAGGTTTGACCTGAGATTTTCCACGCCATTGATTGCAAATGCGTTGTTCGCATTCTGCAATACATCTCTCTTTTTCTAAAAAAAATACATGGTGAATTTCCTAAAACTGTTACATGCTGTGTTTTTGTCTCCCTTGACTAACATAACCTGCAATATGAAGGACATCCAGATTTGATGTTCTAGTATATCTAGCGGATGGTTCATCAGGTAAAATGCGGGGCTTGGTTAAAAAATGATTTTATAGCGATATCTTGGGATAAATTTGAACTTTGGCTTTCAGTAAACAATTGTAAATGCCAAGATAGATTTTTAATGTCAGTATACTTAGTAGCGCTAATGTCAGTTTTGAACAACCAAGCCTACTACTGGAAAATGGGACTCTCTCCTGATACTATCCTGCACTTGGGCCTGACATGTGGTACCGTAAATGAGGTGTTACTAGTATTGGTCCCTCCCTAGTAGTGGTTAGTAGTGGTTTGGCTATTGTCTGCAAAATAGCCTTTTTTCTATGTATCATTATATTAGCTTGTAAATAAATCACCCATTTGTAAAAAAAAGTGTCCCTGCTTCTTAGGTGGCAGCACTGTCCTCTGCAGACAGGTACAAGTGTAGCATGTGGAAAGTTGTGATCTGTCCTAAGGGACTGGACAGTACCGTAACTCAGTTCATGAAAAACTTCTCCATTTAAGTACATGTATATGTACAATTTAGCCAATGCTAGAGCAACTCCAGGAGAACATTTCACCGCCAACCAAGGAGCTAAAAACTTCCAATAGCAGTACTCTGACGGTGCAGCCAACTGCAGGGTTGTCCTCATCAAACAGTAATTACAGTAGGAACTGCACCTTTGGTCAATTGGCTCCTTAGCAATGGAAGGTGTTACTAGTATGTGAAATGAGCACTTCTGCAAGGTTCTTAGGAACAGGATGATCCCTGCATGGGTTGATAAAGATGTATTAGTAGGTCATACCACATGCCCTTCAGGTGCCTTAGCCATGGGGGGGGGGGGGTCCAACCCTTACAACATGCTCTGGCAGCATGACACAGGCTAATGAATGGGTCAACATTAGCATCCTCACCAACAGGGGGGTTTCTTTAGGTTTTCGGACTGTAAGAAGGCCTACATGTAGCTTATTCAATTACGTTGCCCTCAGGTAGGCCATGGCCGAAATGTTATTTGAAATTCAAATCAGCATTTCAGGACCTATGGGGCCCAATTCCCCAAAGGGCTTTCATCAAGGGCAAATTTGTAGTGATGAGCTTGTTCTTTTTTTGGGGGAAAAATGCAAGTGGAGTTATTTACCGGTAGGCCTACTTAAAATAGGTTAGTAGGCCTAGGCATGGGGGGGGGGGGGGGGATCATGGTGGTTGACAGTAACTACTAATCCTCATGGCCAGCACCAAGCATAAATCATGTGTTCATTATGCATTTATTTTATAATTCATCAAGTGTACACAAGGTGGCAGCACTAGCCAATGAGTGTCATTTTGGTGGAAAATAGCACTTTTTCCTTGGTTTATCCTGGGAAAACAGTAAAAGAGGCCGGAAATTTTATTTCTGATTTTGAAAGTAGATATCATTACCTTTATCATGTGCAAGCCACAGCATTCAAAGACCTGCAGTGTTGGAGATATGAGCGTCGATAGAGAGCTCTTCCTAAGCACTGCCCCTAGGTATGCATAATTACTAGGCCTAGCACGACCAAAGTATGAAGTGTTACTCAATGACCTGTTGCAGAATGGAAGATCTCATCAAATACTTCCATCATACAAAGGGGGAAAATCCAGCTATTTTTTTAGTCTCTGCAGGAGTGCCCAACATTGACCCAAAAATACACAAAAAATAGGGGGAAAAAAAGCTAAAACAAGCCCCCTAACTAGGCCTGCCCCTAACTCGGTTGCTAGTGATTTTTGAGAGTCATCAATTGCTGTGTAATGATGTCTTAGTGGAAGGACCTTGCATACCTAATCTCGTTAAAAACGGTTGACCCCCACCTTGCCACCCTCTGCATGGTGGTATCATGGACTGACACTTAATTCGTCGTCGTCTATGAAAAGCGATTCTGGACAGAATGGAAAGTTCTTTGACTTGAACTTGATTTCCTCTGGATAAGCCAAATCTACTTCGAAAAAATATCCTACTTTACTGTCTTTAGGAATTGACATGATCTTCTCTTTGTTCATGGTATCATTACCGTCAAACATTTGAAAACTGCCGTAAGGCTGACTTTCCATCACAGACCAGCCATAGAGATTGTTTGCGTCTATGTAGAGTAGTTTGTGGTGTTCATCTGCCTTGACATGTCTTGTTCCCATCACACCTGAAATTCCACCTCTTATTGCCTTTTCCAATATTCTACTTACTTTTGGCAAAAGTAAGTAGAATATTGGTATCGGTAAGAAGGTCGAGATTTATGTCTGTGTGTTTCAATCCGGCCAACCAGGTCAAGCCAGGTGCTGAATAGCAGTGACAAGGATCGATCTGAAAATTGTTTAAATTAACGTCCCTGAATTTCTCGAATAAATCAGCTCACAAAAGAACGTCTGTTTTGAGGTACGGGTCGATGAACTCTCCATGATTTCTGATCTTGAAATGATCCCATGTGTCTTTGGCTTTTAGGTAAACTGAATCATCCGCCATTTCATTCTTCAATTCATCAAAGAACATAGACTTCTCTAAGTGAGTAATACTGTAACTTTCATGTGACGTGTAAAATGAATAAGGCACCGATCCTTTCTTCCTCAATAGTTTAAAATCGTCAGGATTGGGGTAAGACTGTCTTGTTATCTTAAAGTCACCATCTTCCATCGATTTGGTGATGTTGTCCAAGCCAGACTGTAAGAATTTGTAAGAGTCTAAAAATTTAAAACAACCGAACTCAAATGAAATGTACTCTTCTACGTTTTTAGCAAGAAGCTTCAGTTTCTTGTGTGATCTAGACATTAAATCTCTGATGAAGAGGTGAGCATCGTAATTACTGAGATTGTGAAAAAATACTGGGACAAACATGGCTTTCTTCTCGTTCAAGTTGCAAGCGTTGTGAGCAGCACCTCTGTACTTTCCATTGTAGTGATTGTGATCTTGAACTCTGTCCTCACCTAAAAATTTATTGCAGTAGTAACAGTTTGTTTCTTGGGAATATCTCACCAAATCTTCGTCTGTCATGATGAGAGGAATGTTGCAGTTCAGTAGAGTTGAGAACGTCTCTCCCATTCTGAGTAACCAGTTACAGAAAACGTCAACTACATCAGCACCCCTGTGACAGAGATACTCACTGGTGTAGATTTGTGGATAGTCAGCGTGAACGTAAACTCCAACTGCTGACGCAATCTGTTTGAATAGTTTTTTAGTAGTACAAGTATCATTTGCAGTCGAGCACTGCTCTCTAAACTCTGTCCGAGTTGCATTATCATTGACTGTTGTGCTTATCGCTTCGAAATCAGCATATATTACAAAGGGAACTCTGTTCTTGAATGAGTGCTTTTCAAACTTAAGTTGTGACCATTTACTATTCGGTTGAGGCAGACTGATCTTACAGTAATCGTGTTGTCCACATTTCAATTTATGTCTTTCTAGTGTAGATTTCTTGTAAAAGTAGTTCATGCATCTCCTACAAATGAATACACTATTCCTGTCAGTCTTGAAGAATAGATTTATGTCTCTTATGTACATGAAATGTTTATTGAAATACAACAGATCGATAACATCATCATCATCGTGGTTCTTAGAGAGGTAGCGTGGTTCCAGCTTTGCGGCATAAATGCTTTTAGCCCATTCGTTCTCTAACTTGAACACATTAATCTTGAGATTGTTGTCTTGTTCGATCTTAGGGATATCCTTTTGAACGCACACAGGAAAGGATTTGATCTTTATTGAGCTTTCCTCGTTTTTATTGGGATAGATTTCAGTGACCTTTATGTCGTTTTTGTATTTGACAGCCAAAAGACTCCACAGAAAACATTTCTCATCATTTGATTTCACATTAATGACAGCTTTAGTTCGGAATGGTAAACTAGTGTAGTGACCGCCTTTACATTTCTTGTAGGAACATATTGTAAGATCGCACGACTTTATTTCATTTCAACTCAGGCCGCTTCCTTCGAAGTATCGTTGCTCAATCGCGGTCTTTATGTAGTTCAATTTACTGGTTAGGGCATAAATTGTCTGGTTTCTTGAAATTATGCTTTCCATGGGAGATTGAATAGGATAGATAGCCTTTTTGCCAGATCTGTCAAATTCAGCTTTAACTGAAATACTTATTTTATGATGGTAATCAGTGAGCTTGAAGAGAATTTCTTCCAGTTTACCTCTGTACTCGAATGGTAACTACTGGCTTACCAAATTCTTTTACCACTTCAATATCCATCACATTCTTTAGCCTCGAATTCAAGTTTCTTAGTATCTTGTAGTGGACCTAAATTAACATTTACTGTACTAGGGTTGGGTAAACGCAGTGAACGCGAGTCTGACTGTCTTGATAACTCCATTTGATGACCTTTGGTTTTCCAATGTGCTGAACGATTGCTGTAGGATATCTCCTTGTTACATGTTGAACAGTGTATTTTCTCATTTCTATCAACCATTTCTATTTAGAGTAAACAAAATTATTAAATTAAATTTTCAACATACATCGGGGGTGCTGATGGCAATAATGCTGATCCCAGTAAATCATTGGTTGGTAATGGTGGTGGGTATGCAGTAAGACTGTTGTCCCTAAATAATGGTGGCGGATAGTAGAAGTGGTAATGGACAGAGTCCGGAGAGCGGTGCTCGAAATGGTGGTTGTCCATTATTGTGACTTTAGTTTCTCTATCATCTCTGTTTGTGCCAGTTTTTTTCCTTCTTCTAGAAAAAGTCTTCTTTAAAGATTCCACATCAACAGTTGAACTTGCCTCCCTCTGTTTTTTTCTGATGGAATTTTTCATGGCAATGTATTTTCCTTTTCTTTGAGAATCAAAGTAAACTCATCTGTTGAAATGTGTGAATCACTCATGGTCTTACTTACCAGATCATTGATGGAGTTAAGTTTTGAAATTGCCAACATTCCAATCTTCTCATGTTTTTCAATTTTCTTTAGGATATTTTTTTTCTTCCAACTTAGGGCTGAGGAGATAATGGCGCTCCCAATGGTCACTCCACCAAGTGCAAAACCTATTGGTGCGGTGATTACACCAGCTAATGCAGACACACCAACTGAGCCAGCCGCAACGCTTACAAAATTAAGACTATGACTTATGCTCGTAATTACGCTAAATGCTTTTTTGTACTTTGAAAATATCTTTCTTCTAAATTCAATCTCGCTTTTTAAGAAACTCTTAACCTAACATATTTGTTGTAGTCTGAAAGCCTGAGGGTTACTTTCTGCGTGATTTTCAGCCCTTTCAGAGTTTAAATGACTTTCAGGGTTTAAATGACTTAAATCTGGATAAACCTTGTTGTCTCCGTCAATTTAATTAGTGGGAATAACTAGAATCAGTTGCTCTGTCATTTCTAGTGTTTGGTATTGATCTTAAAGTCACTACAGGTTTTTGGAGTACAGCAGGTTTTTGGAGTACAGCAGGTTTTAAAGGTTTTTCGGGCTCAGTCACCAACTTGGCCTCTTCTGCCTCTAATTTTCTGTGAAATTGTTCTAATCTTTCTTTCCAATTACGTGGTCGTTTTGTGTAACCCCAAGTTCTATTCATTTATTCAGATGAAAAAATCAATTTATTACTACAATAAAGTTTAATAATCTAGAGTTCAATAAAGTTCAATAATCTAATGTACAATAAAGTTTTCAGTTTAAAAATATGGTGAATAAGTCGCCAGTTGAAATTTATGCCTTAAATCCTCTGGCGTAGGTAATTTTACTGCCATTTAATTATGATTTAGACTTGAAACTTTCACATTCAACTCATAATAAAATTGTCTGCTTCTTGTTGGTTTAATCCATTTTGAAATATGACGTTGTTTAGTAACACAATATCATTAAGTAGAAACTTATTGTAAAACTCAGGATAAGAGCCAAAATACTTGTTTGTTATCCTTCTCCACTCTTCTATCACGTTTTGGTCTCGATAGACAAACCAGTTTTCATTATGCTTGTTGATCATAAAGTTAATTGAGCGGTCGAATTGCTCTTTGAAAATCCTCCAGTCGACTGTGGCACTCTTCTGTCTGTTTTGTGTTTTAGACTTTGGCCGCATGTTAAACCAAGAGTAACACAGTTCTGGGTGATCTTTGAATTCCTTGATTGGTAGAACATGATCCAACTCCTCATCTACTATTCGAACTCTGTTCTCGGGACTTTGTCCTATTTGTGATCGACCCCTTTGGTAGTTTAACCAATCCCTGAAGAAATCATTGGAACAACCTAGACGAAATGCCGAATATGACTTCGTCACAAGAGCAAAGCTCGAATTGGGAGATCCATCTTCTTTGGCTATTCTGTTGAGGCCAACTCTGACTTTATGACTGTCTCTATTACCACTCTTATTGAGATAACCTTTGTAGTATGAATTAAAACAAGCTCTACATTTGTCTCTTTTTCCTTCTTTACCGAATTCACCATCGCTTAGTAATTTCACTTCTCCACATTTACCGCATGTCTTTGTTTTGGTACCACATGATTTACAGTAGTCCAGTAACTTGCCTCTTCTGTTCTTTTCAAATTGACTTTCAAATTTAGATGCATCGCACTTAACACATTCCTTACCTGTCCCTAAATTAACATTTACTGTACCATAGTTGTTCACTATTATTTGACTCTCCATTTAAAGGATAAAATCTTTCTCAATTATGTTTTTAGGCTTTTTATGTCTGAAATTGGCAACCATTCATTGAATTTGTCACTGTAGCCTTTCCATTTCACTAATCCGTATTTTTTACCTTTAGTGGTCTTGTACCTCATTATCTTCTCTATTTTGTACTCTAGTTGGTCAGGATTGGGTACATAACTTAATTCTTGTTCGTAAAAATATCCTTGAATTTCTTCCTTTTGGTAATCTTCAAGTTTGTAGAAGATTGGATGAGTGAATACTATCTGTCTTATTTGAAAGACTTCTTCAGTGAAATTGGGCAAGTAGCCTTTGTCGAAAATAGTCTTGTACTTTGAAATTCTGACGCTGTCGCCAACCTTGTACTTCGGTTCTCCAAATGTTTCTTTAAGATGTAGGCCGTAGAGGTTGTACCAGACAGTTCCTTCATTCTCCCTCTTTCTGGCGTCAATTGGTTTCATCCTGTTGTGACGATCAGTGATCGTTTGTTATTGCGGTCAGCTGACTTCTCCCTTGACCCGGTTTGACCCCGTTATTGTATTATTATTTCCGCACCAAAAATTGTTTACCGAGATTTTGCGAGATGTTGGCGAGACTTAGGTAACACCCATGGGCATGTGTGTTCAAGACAGCACTTCGACTCCGTCCGCGATTGAGTGAGGATCGCCGCCGGTTCTGTACTATTCTATAGATGACAACGCCCAGAAGTTCGTAGCGAGATGGTTGAAATGGTTTGAAGCAGCGTTGAAATGGTGGTAACGTTTTTATGATTGATTCACGCCGTACTTTACCGATAGAATGGAAAATGCCATAATTTTACCGGTGTGAAGCCTTTCACGCTTTACGTACATTTGTATACGGCCGATGCACTGACCGTGTGTATCGTGCTGTGTTTGTAACGTATCACCAGTTTGTGTCTTCCTCTCGCTAATGTATAGCTATCTGTGCATTTAATTGACATGGTTTTCTATAGTTTGAGAAGGGGTCTAAAAGGGGGGTGTATTAATGTTTGAAGGTGCATTCTGGTCTTTGCGGACCAGGTGCTTCGAATAGGCTCGCGTAGATCAGGTCGACCTGAGCAACTTTCCACTCCACTCTTTTAGGCCTATTTTCGATGAATGGGCTGTAATGTTGTTGATTCTCGGTTAGAATGAATCGTTATCGTTTAGTATTTTAGTCCATTGGTGTTATTGGACATACTCGAACCTGTTATATAGACTTTAAAAATTATAGACCGTGCGAACGGATTTCTGGAAAACCATTATATAAAACCCAGTTGTATTTTGGGACTAAAAAGATGTTGTGTTAACCCACGGTTTTAATCTTTGTATGTTGACTTCAGGTGACTGTTTGATAGTTATATTGTTAGAAGCCAGTGGGTGTGATTCCATCACTGTCTCTCCGCTTACGCCAGAAGCCGTGTTGAAGAGTTGGACGAATCCGCCCTGCTGAGATCGAGAAGGAAGAGGCCTTGCTGTTAATGTCCCTCCCCGTTTATAGAATACCCGTGGCGGTATAGTATTCTTAATTTACTGGCTAGTTTATTGTTACGACCTGCCGGCTAGTTAGGACTAGTCTGTTGCCATCTGGGCAGAACCGGTTGAGTCGAAGTCATTTATATAGTCCTAGCTAGCGGTCAGGTTGCTTCAGTCAGCCTGAGTCAATGTTACAGACTGTTTGTGTTGTCGCACGTTTTGAGTTGTGAGAAGCATTTTAGTATATATCCCTTAGCGGAAAAAACTTGTATTGATATATTCCCCTTGGCGGGAAGATAATTTGATATATATATAATCTACTACGCCCTTCTACTGACGTTCCGGGCTGGAAGACCGAAGTCTGCAATCGAACGAGACGGAGGATAGCCTGTTGTAGATGCCGGAGAAGAGACACCGCAATCGTGTGTAAAACTAGTACGGAGCCGCTAGCTCTAGGCTGAAGCATTTACAGCTGTAGTGAATTGTACGTATCTTATGATAGCTTGTACCATATAAATATACAGTCCTCTTCAAAAAGTAATTAACCTCTGGCATAGTTATCTTATCGTCATCTTGTCAATTCGTTGATCGCCAGAACATGGTCTCTCCGACCGGATTATTTTGATTGCTCCTTTGTTATTCATTGATGATTGAGATACCTACAATTTACACTTTCTCTGTGAAGTCAGTAGTTGTTGGATGACCGTGGTGCTTTGATGCACTGTTACCAAGATATTGAGAGTATTACTGCTGTTATTTGAGGGTCAATTGTACATCCTAGTATTCCCAATACTGCATAGTATTAGCAGTGGAGTTCGTATAGTGTGCATCCACGTATATTTGGTGTACATTGTGAATTTGCAGTTGGTATAAGCGATGTCTGGTGCTGTTCGGAGGTCGACGCGAATCAAGAAGAAGCCTGCATATCTTCAAGATTACGAGTGGGAAAATATCCGAGAAGATCAACCTGAGATGGAACCGAAGCAGCCACAAACATTGGATCTCCGTCCAGGTGAGGTACTTGAAACACAACCTTCGACCACGTCACAACCTGGTAGTAAGATGACCGCGGCAACTACGTCTGGAACCAGTAATAGAGGGCAGTTTGCTGCTGCTTTGGACCCTGAAAACTCGGACGCGATTGCTTGTTTGTTAGAAGATGAGCGGCAGTTGTTAGGTGCCAGAATTAATGACATGTCGTCTGAGTTGAGAAAGCTTTTAGGAGATCGTGGTAGTAGAACTAAGATGCAGAGATTGGTAGAACGCTTGAAGTCATCTTCTCGTGATGTTTATTCTGTAGTTGACAGACTGACACAGTTGACTACGAGCGTGGACCGGATGAAGCGCCTTGTAGACTGGGGCCGTCAGGCTAATAGCATCGTCGAGCAGTTAGAAGATGAGGTCATCGACCAGATTGAAGAGCGTGCAGACGAGGCTCCTTCAATGACGCCGTCATTGCTTGCTCAGGGTGACCCAGACACCAGACACCAGAAACCAGAAGAAGATAATCTTCCTGAAGATGAAGAAGATGAAGACGACTTTGATGACGCGAAGAGTGACCAGTCACATCAGTCAACGCAGTCTAACCGTTCACAGTTGGCGAAAGTAAAGGCAGAGTTGGCGATGCTGAAGGTCAAACAAGAAAAGCAGAGGTACGTTGAACAGCTGCGCATCCAGGAAGCTCAACAGAAGTTGGCCTTGGCGAAGGCCGAGGATGAGGCTGAGAGCGCGAAGTTAGAGGCTCAGCTGCTGGCCGAGTTGGATGGCGGAGGCATCGCTAAGCCTACCATGCCTACCAAGCCTGTCGTCTTCACGTTACCGCCTAGAAAGCAAAGAGCGACTCAATTTTTTCCTGTAGATTTCAGCCTAGCAGGGGAAAAGTGTTACAGTTAGCCAATTTGTATCAAATTGTTAACGATATTTAGTTGATTCATTTCATGACAAACATTTCGTATTCACATGATTTAAGGGTTTAGTGTATATTCTTAGTTAATCATGAAAATTTAGATCATAGACACATTTTAGGAATCTCTTGGGTACGATGCCTGATTGGGGCTTGTCTTGTGAAGTCCTTGGGTGAAGTGGCCTTTGTTTGGCTGGCCTAAACGGAGGACGTTTCACTAGGAATCGAAATGTTTGGAGTGTTACGACTCTTTCGTCCAAAAGAAGTTTAGGTCTTTTAATTTGCATTGTCTTGATTTGTATATTTGCCTTAGTATCGTTTTAGAGATGATTTTGGGGATTCTCAGTATCAAACCCTTGAGCAATATTTTATTCTTGATCTTGTCCAGATCCAGGTTATGCACGCACTTGTAATTAGTACGGCAACACTTTATTACTGGATACCATAATTATCAACTCTACTGGACGGCTGATCATGTCTAAGGTGGTTTTGACACCTCATTAGCTACCCTATCACTTGAACAATGCCACTCATTATTTGTTGTGGCAATTGCATAAATATGATCTCAGTATCACTTTTAGGGGCAATTAATTAGGCATCTCTGTTTGCGATAGATGTGCGTCAGAGGTCGTCTGTAATTGTCACTTCCTTTTCTTCATGTTGAGTATAGCCTATTAAGGTTACACCAACTCATTGTTTGGATAATCATTTGTGAGAAGTCAATTATCTTCTTTCGTAAACAAGTCAATTATATTTTGGAACCTTCTAGAAGCTTTCGTAATATCTCGTGCTCGGACACGCATTTTATAATTACCGGAAACAGCCACGTGGTGCTCTGGACCACCTTCGTTATGGTGGGACTAGCTCTGATTGGCGGAGTTAGGTTATTTCGGGGGCGTCACGTGGGTGCAAAAGGGTTTGATAAGGGAATGTTCGGGATCATCCGGGGATAATTCCACCTTGAGAGATCATCACGAGAAGCAGACTCCCTTCTAAGTTTCAAAATTGTTGATTTCACCTTGTGAATTTCTACCAAGTTGGATTTAGACCTGTTCACTTGTGTAGATATACCATACTTCGGATACCCGCCCCCATAAAAAGGTAAGACCAATTTGGTCCATATTGATTCCCGGTTTTAGATATTATTGTACTTTAGTGATTAAAGTATATTTTGTGATGTTCATATGAGTCGTTGCGTTAATTGTGTGTTGGAAACGAGAGAGGTTGGTTTGCCACTTAGTGTATCGCCACGCCACTAAGGGGGCAAGATCTACTAAGAACACCTGGTCATTTCGAGGGCGCTTATCCCCTCGAGAGGCCAGCGATTCGCCACAAAAGCACCAGATGACAGGGAAGAGACGGTCTGCATCCGCACACAATAGTTGGATCCAGCAGGTTCAAGCTCAGGACCTGGCGAGCTTGAAGTTTCCTATCCTATCCAGCAGTAATGAGAAGGTGGGTGAGAAGCCTGTTTTGCAGCCCTTTGGTGTCCTAGCAGCTTCAAAGTTGAACCCGATTGACGAGTTAGTGCAGTCGATTGAGGAATCTACACCGATGCCAAGACCACAGCATTCCTCCACTCCAGCCAAAGATGTTCCAGAAGTTACACCTGCCGAGACGAAAGAGATACAGCGCTTCTTCCAGGGTCTGGCAAAACCTCATCTACCGAAATTCGATGGCAACAGAGACCGATTCGAAGACTGGAGGGCGCAGTACGAGGTATTTGTTGAACAATCTCAGGTACCAGTAAAATTCAAGATGATAATGTTGAAAAATGCCTTGTCGGGTCATCCCCTTAGGTTAATCAGCAACCTGGGGTATACGGCAGCACAATATAAGATGGCTATTTTTAAACTTGACCAGCGCTATGGGGGGGGGGAAAACTCGTACACTAAAGGGACTGTTTTGGGTTTGCTGCCCAGAAGATTGTCGTCCCAGAGGTCGTTACCAAGAGGTCGCTGTTGAGTCGCATTGCTACACTGTTCGATCCCTTACAGTGGTTGGCACCTTTCACCATCCGTGTAAAGATGACGTTACAGCAGTCCTGGGTTTTGGGATTGGGCTGGGATGAATCTATGCCTGAGGCCCTGGTGATAGAAGCAACAGAATGGTTCGAGGAGTTACCGAGGATAGAACAGCTAGTCATCCCAAGGCGATACTTTACCCAGCCATCAAATGAGGGAGTTGTTACCATTCACACTTTTTCCGATGCCAGTTCGAAAGCATATGCCGCCGTGAGTTATGCCCGTTATGTCTCAGCTGGCGGAGAGATAGAGCTGTCATTGGTCGCAGCAAAAGCCAGAGTCGCGCCCTTGAGAGCAGTGAGTATTCCGCGACTTGAATTGATGGGAGCCGTGCTAGGCTATAGACACACGCTGAAGATTACTACCTTGCTGAAGTGTCCAATAGAAAAGGCAACATTTTGGACCGACTCACTAGACGCAAGGGCCCAACGCGCCGCGTAGCGGCAAAAAAGCGAAGCTGGCGAAACATTTATAACGGGTCACCGTCACTTTTTATTGGACTTATAGCGCATTTACGGGGTTGCAACTATTTTGCTTTATAGTTTCACCAGGAAAGAAAAGCATGCGACCTAACGCCGATCTATTTGTATAAAGTGATAATTGGAAGGTATATAGTAGGAAATATCAATAAAATAATCATTCCATGTCGTCTTTTGAGGGCATTTTTGATTGTAAAAAATATATGTGTACGTCACCGTAGTCTCTGCAATGATAATTTTATCAGAGCAGTCTCGCGCAAGTAGAAGTTCTTTACCTATTAGTTCTTCACTTATTAGTCTCAACGTCTGGCGCAAAGCCAGACGTTTTCCATTACGATTTCACTACGATGTTTGACAAGAAGGAGCAGTGCGCGAGATATGCTAATGAGCAGACTTCCCTCGCTTGAGTTTCTGAAGAATGTTCCATATCGCGCTAAGCTCATGACTGCTGATTTATGACAGGCGTGCAACGGTAGGTATCTGGTCCCCAACTTCCACCCTAATACGGTACAATAAGTTACCATTTGGTGGGAATGGGACAATGCCCTCACTGTGTATGGAGTCATAGGGATAAGAAGACATTATTCATTAGTGTTGGTACAAGTGATTTTGCCCAAAAAGCATGCGCATTCAAAAAACAAAATATGCAAGGTATCACACATGACCATGACGACGTGCAGAAAGTGCACTGGCCAGTGCATACCCTATGGCTATGTACTAGTAAACATGGTAAACATGAACAACATCATTATTCATCGGCAGTTCATTTTACTCCGAGCTTTTCCTGAAACATATAGCCATGATGATTAGGCCTACCATGTACCATGACCAATAACAGCGCTAGATCATGTAGATGTCAACAAGTTCACATGAACCGTATAATCCCGCATGGCGCATGTGGGGCATGCGTCTAAACCAAAGCCCCAAAATCACTTGTTTTGGTCTATTTCACTTGTGTTTACAACTGTTCAATGGATTTATAGTTGAATGCGATCAAACTACGTCTTTTCAATCGTGGATTGTAAATTTAACCCCATGGGCCTAGGGAAGGCCCTATAACAATACTTTCGACACAGTTATTATCTCCGCTGCCTCCACCATCCACCATGTTACACACAGTGCTCACTGCTGATTCTAAAATGCGCCACCTAGTCAAAACAGGACATATGTTCTTCTAGGAATAGATCTCTTTCCAATATTTCGTCATTCCACTATCGTCATCACCTCATCATACTTTCATTGACATTACAGGCTCACATCCACAGAGCACTCTTCAAATCATCTACACAGTGGTTATCCAACTAGGATTATAAAGGTAATTTCTTAGCCCCGCACAGTGGCTTTCAGTCTTGATAAAGGGGCACTATTGCTAGCAGCTAGGTAGGCAAGATAAAGTTAGCCGAAGTAGCCGATAGGGGTCTCTCACCCCTCAAAGTCTGTCACAACTATTCAAGTTTGTACAAGGAATACATGCAGCGCTGACTCTAACAAGACCCAATGGGAATGTCGCACAGTCATCTGTCAAAAACAAGACCTATGTTGTAGTATGATCTCTTGCCAATATTTAATAATTGCACTATCGTCATCACCTCATCATACTTCATTGACATTACAGGCACAAATTGACATAGACCTGACCACTGTTGCAATCAACGACACAGTCGCTATCCAAGTAGCATTATAGAGGTAATTATCATTATCATACCTCATTAGCATGTGAACCAATCGCGTCGCGTCCTTTGCGATCACGGCAAAGCCTCATGGAATAATGTCTTTCACCGTTGAATAATTTTTCATATTCCATGCCTACAACTTCAATTTCTTCATTATTCCATTGCTAGAAGTTCAATACTATTACTAATATAATATCCAAGATAAAGTTACAAGAAGTAGTCAATAGGGGTCTCTCACCTCTCACTGTATGTCCATACTATTCACGCTTGTACGAGGAATACATTCAATGCTGAATCTGACAACACCCAGTGCCCTTACTCTGTATATTAGTCACTGGAAGATGGCCCATTTCACTCCTTGCTTCTACTTCACCTATAGTCTCATTGCAAACGCCTCACTTCTATGATATCACATTCACTTTCAGCTGTCATGCAACGCAACAACTGTGCTATCTGCCATCGCACATCAACGAAGAAGTGCAGCCACCCACATTCCACCTCACGTCTGTCCGACCAGCTGCAATCCTCGAGGACGCCCCACTGTACCACGATTTCACTACGATGTTTGACAAGAAGGAGCAGTGCGCGAGATTGGCTAATGAGCAGACTTCCCTCGCTTGAGTTTCAGAAGAATGTTCCATATCGCGCTAAGCTGACCACTGCTGACCATGACAGGCGTGCATTGGACTGGTATAGGTTGGAACTGAACATTGAATATGCTGGTGGTGACGCTTTCTGATGAGAAGTTGGTCGTGACTGATGCAGTATCCTTGGACTTGTCCACACCATCGTTCAATCATTGCTCTCTGAGCTGCCTTGATTCTGTACTTACCCAAATACTAAGACCAAATGCCTGTTGACTGTGCTTTAAGAGAGACTGGCGCCATGCCTAGAGATATGACTGACCCCTATTGGCAAATTTGTATGACTTTATCTTGCCTACCTAGCTGCTGCCTATAGTCTCCCTTTAACTGCGGAACACTTCAAAGTCGATAAAATGCCATGTTCCACCTTTTAATGTGTTCAGACCGCCATTTTCAAAATAATCAAGTCAGGACACTGCCTTCTAGTCTCATAATAAATTTTGCTTTCCTCAATAATAACATTTCTTCTTCTTCAATGCTTTCATCATTCCAAACTTCTCCTCCTCTGACTTTTACAGGGGTACAGTCATGGCAATCAAAACCCAAATACTGAGACCAATTAATGCCTGTTGACTGTGCTTTAAGAGAGACTGGCCCCATGCCTAGTCTCTCTTAAAGCACAGTCAACAGACACCAACCCCCTCAGACTCATAAACCACAAACGCCCAACCCTTCATGCTACCTTAATACTTCTGGATGTGGTTCATTGGGTACGGAATCAGTTGAGGCGATTTAAGCCGTTTGTGGCCAATCGTATTGCTGAGTTGCAAACTGAATCTAATCCTCACCAATGGCGTTTTGTTCCAGGCAAAGAGAATCCTGCAGATGTAACCACGAGAGGGATGTCGGTGGAGGATCTGACCAGTCCGAATGTATGGTTCCAGGGCCCGGAATTCTTACATAAGGAAGAGAGCCAGTGGCCGACGTGTAAGACTCTGATCAACCCTACAGACCAAGCTGTAATCGAGTCTTCCAAGTCGTGTGTGCAGACAAATGCCATGGTTGCAGTTTCAACACCAGAACTTCTCGAAAGAATGAACTACACCAAGTACTCCACATGGAATCGATTGGTACGTGTGATGGCTTGGATGATAAGGTTTGTCCACATTGTTAGAGGAGGACCTCAACAGAGGGTGAATCGACAGGAACCTGACAAGAATGGGTGCAATTCCAGCAAGTTAGATGGGTCTGATCGACAGTATGATGGTCACACTTCAAAATGTAAGAATTTCGGTGATAGACAAGCTGATACTGACGAAATTCCGAATGATGCCTTATCACGTGACGAGTATCAAGAATCTGAGCTCGCCATTGTGAGAATGGTACAGCGGGCCTGCCTGTTTGAAGACTACAACGCGTTGCTGGTAGGTAATAGTGCGAGGGTGATGAAGAAAAGCGCATTAAGAAGTCTTAACCCATTCCTAGATGCTGATGGTGTGATGAGAGTGGGAGGTCGTTTGCAGCATGTCGACCTACCATACGATGTTAGACATCCAATCATTCTTCCTAGTTCACATCACATTTCAGTACTGATTGTGAGAAGAGCCCACCTGTATGCTGGGCATTCACGTGGAGTAAATGCTACCCTGGCTGATATAAGACTGCGATATTGGATCTTGAATGGGCGAGAAGCCGTCAAAAAGGTGGCTTATTGCTGTTACCAGTGTAGAAAGATGAAGGAACAACCAGCAACTCAGATGATGGCTGCGCTACCAGCCTCCAGAGTTATGATGTCTCTCAGGGCCTTCTCCTACTGCGGTGTTGATTTTGCTGGCCCCTTTGTTACTAAGATCACTAGATTCAAATCTGCTAAGAGGTACATGTGTTTGTTTACTTGTTTGCAGACTAGAGGCGTTCACTTGGAGATGGCCTACTCGTTGGAGACGGATGGATTCTTGATGGCCTTTTCAAGAATGGTGGCACGCAGAGGAAAACCGATAGAAGTCGTCAGTGATAACGGAGGGTGCTTGGTAAAAGGAGAGAGTACCCTGAGAGAATTCGTGGAGGGCATGGATCGGACGAAGATAGTCGACTCTGTGAGTAATCAGGGCATCCGTTGGAAGTTCAACCCTCCGTATGGCTCCCACCATGGTGGGGTGTTTGAGTCGCTCATTAAGTCTGCCAAGAAAGCCTTGTATTCGATTTTTGGAGAAGCCCGCCTGACTGACGAAGAGTTGCTGACAGGGATTGTCGAAGTAGAAGGTATGCTGAACTCCAGGCCGTTGACGTATGTTAGCTCCGACCCTAAAGATTTAGAAGTGTTGACGCCTAATCATTTCCTGGTAGGACAGTGCGGTGGACAGTTGGCTCCCCAGATCGTGGATGAGACTGACTACAATCCACGACATCGATGGCGCCTAGTCCAAGACATGTTGTACAGGTTCTGGGTTAGATGGCAGAAGGAGTATTTGACTCTCCAACAGCAGAGAGGAAAATGGAGAGAAGTCCATTCTGATTTGGCAGTCGATGATGTCGTTGTCCTGCAGGAGCAAGGTTGCCCCCGTTAGAGCTGGCCGATTGGAAAAGTCACTGAAGTAGAGAGAGGTTCTGATGGTCATATAAGAACAGCGACAGTCTTGTCCAGAGGAAAAACGTATCGACGTCCTATCACGCGCCTTGTTCCGTTGATTGCAGCCGATGGTGAGACGACTACCGAAAAAGCAGACGACAAGAAGTAGGTTTAGTTCTGAGGAACTATATATATATTGTGACATGGCTAACTCGGATCATGTCACGGGGAGGGGTGTTGTGACGATCAGTGATCGTTTGTTATTGCGGTCAGCTGACTTCTCCCTTGACCCGGTTTGACCCCGTTATTGTATTATTATTTCCGCGCCAAAAAATTGTTTACCGAGGTTTTGCGAGATGTTGGCGAGACTTAGGTAACACCCATGGGCATGTGTGTTCAAGACAGCACTTCGACTCCGTCCGCGATTGAGTGAGGATCGCCGCCGGTTCTGTACTATTCTATAGATGACAACGCCCAGAAGTTCGTAGCGAGATGGTTGAAATGGTTTGAAGCAGCGTTGAAATGGTGGTAACGTTTTTATGATTGATTCACGCCGTACTTTACCGATAGAATGGAAAATGCCATAATTTTACCGGTGTGAAGCCTTTCACGCTTTACGTACATTTGTATACGGCCGATGCACTGACCGTGTGTATCGTGCTGTGTTTGTAACGTATCACCAGTTTGTGTCTTCCTCTCGCTAATGTATAGCTATCTGTGCATTTAATTGACATGGTTTTCTATAGTTTGAGAAGGGTCTAAAAGGGGGGTGTATTAATGTTTGAAGGTGCATTCTGGTCTTTGCGGACCAGGTGCTTCGAATAGGCTCGCGTAGATCAGGTCGACCTGAGCAACTTTCCACTCCACTCTTTTAGGCCTATTTTCGATGAATGGGCTGTAATGTTGTTGATTCTCGGTTAGAACGAATCGTTATCGTTTAGTATTTTAGTCCATTGGTGTTATTGGACATACTCGAACCTGTTATATAGACTTTAAAAATTATAGACCGTGCGAACGGATTTCTGGAAAACCATTATATAAAACCCAGTTGTATTTTGGGACTAAAAAGATGTTGTGTTAACCCACGGTTTTAATCTGTGTATGTTGACTTCAGGTGACTGTTTGATAGTTATATTGTTAGAAGCCAGTGGGTGTGATTCCATCACTGTCTCTCCGCTTACGCCAGAAGCCGTGTTGAAGAGTTGGACGAATCCGCCCTGCTGAGATCGAGAAGGACGAGGCCTTGCTGTTGACGTCCCTCCCCGTTTATAGAATACCCGTGGCGGTATAGTATTCTTAATTTACTGGCTAGTTTATTGTTACGACCTGCCGGCTAGTTAGGACTAGTCTGTTGCCATCTGGGCAGAACCGGTTGAGTCGAAGTCATTTATATAGTCCTAGCTAGCGGTCAGGTTGCTTCAGTCAGCCTGAGTCAATGTTACAGACTGTTTGTGTTGTCGCACGTTTTGAGTTGTGAGAAGCATTTTAGTATATATCCCTTAGCGGAAAAAACTTGCATTGATATATTCCCCTTGGCGGGAAGATAATTTGATATATACTCTAATCTTCCACTTACCTGTCCCATTCCTGAACCCGGAAAATCATCAGAAAATCCTAAGTCCAATAAAATGGGGTGGGGTATGGTCGGAAACAGAATGCCCTGGATCAATATTATAATTGTTCTGTCGACTTCCTTGTCACACCCCAGAGCCTGGCAAAGAATTACACTAGGCCAAATCGGGTGAGATTACGGATGACCTCAGTGACATAACAATTACGTATTCTCCAAAACAGTATAAGAGAAGTTGGACAGTTCTTGTGTACTCATTGATGTTTTTGTCAGAGGTTCGATTTGTTAATCGACGAGATGCGTTTGTTTTGGATTTTTTGCTTTGCCATTGGATTTTGGGTCGTGAATTCGATGGATAACGGTGACGACGGTGATGGTGGCGGTAATGGTGGGCATGGTGATGGTGGTGACGACGGAGGTAATAATGGTGCGGCTAACGAAGGCCAAGAAAGGAGACATCTTCATGGCTACAGCTTGAATCAGCGTTTGGACTACGTGGATACTTTTAGGCTGCACCATGCGATGGGCATTGCGCATGCCCGGTCTTGTCGTTCTTTTGCCGTACATCACCGCATCCATCCAAGGACATTCTCAAGATGGCTAGACCAGTATGAAGAGATGTCGGAACGCCGCGACAGGTGCACCCAAATTGAGAGGAGACGGCGGAGGATTCGGCAGCATGGCAATGATGAACAAGGTAACTCATTTTTGTCAGGAATTTACGAAAGATGTACAATTTTAAGTGAAGTAGGCCCATAAGATTAAGGCCTGTACTCACTGACGCGTTTTTCCGCCGCATTTTCACCGCCGGGCGGGGAATCCTTTGTTCACCTAATGAATAACAATTGATTTCCGCGCCTCGGTGAAAACGCGGCGCAAAAGCGCGACAGTGAGTTCAGGCTTTCACTGTGAAATGAGGTTTTATCCATAGTTCGACATTATTCAGGGACTCTTCTTAGATTTCAGGCATACTCTACTCTTCTCCCCCTCCGATTCATCCCTTCACCGTCTGCTTGATAGGCCTACCGTTTGTCCTTTTCAGCGTTTTGGACAGACATGGAAAATCAGCTCAACGACTGGTTTATTCAACGCCGCCAGCATGGAATTCCAGTATCCGGGATCGATCTCCAGTCACAAGCAGCCAGAGAATACAGACAATGGTGGACTAATCTGACGGAGGAACAAAGGCAGCAGACGAGAGCACAAAGGCCTCGCAATCAGGATTTCCGAGCGTCAGATCACTGGCTGACCCGATTCAAAGAAAGGTAAAAACAACGAAGCCATTTCGTAAATTGGTATCTCACTTGGGTTGGGTTCTCTCACAACTTTTGTCCTGCCATAATGGAATAATGGGCCCAGTGACCAAGAAATGGACAGTAATGGGGGAGTAAGCTACGTTTTTCAAAGCTAAAAGTGGTCTCCTTTTCCTTTCAGAAAAAGAATAAGCCATCGAAGAAAGAATAAGGACACGCGAACCCTCCCCGACAACGCTATGGAAATAGCGGCCGTCTATCGTAGGGAAACGTCTCAAATCATCCAAAATGGAAATTTCCATGTGATCATCAACATGGATGAAACATTTGTCAACTTTGACATGGTGCCGAAAACCACAATGGCTACAACAGGATCACATTCGATCGACATCAGATCCTCAAGAGGGAACGGGAAGATTGGATGCACGGTAACCTTGGCCGTCTCCAGCGATGGACGAAAACTACCAGCTGAGGTCAACTTTAGGGGCTTGGATGCTGAAGGCGAAGTTATTGCAGAACTGCGAGCCCATGCTCCCCAGAACGTGCGAGTAAGTAAACCTTTTCATTAACTAATCCTGGTTTATTAGCTGTTAGATGACCATATCATCTTCAACTGCCAATGGAGCTAGCTCTATGATCTGCCTGCTCCTCGTGGTCTTTTTACGAATCCTGTTCTATTTTTAGAATCATTGCAGTACGTTGATCTTTGAAACCATTTCCCAAAGCTATCAGCTGGCTGAGCAACAATACAATCGGAGAATGAGTCCTACATTTTCATGAATTGCACCGATTTATTCTTTATTTCTAAACGAAACGTTTTAATCTTAGGTTACAGGTACTCCGAATGGCTGGGCAAGACATCAGTCATTGATCGAATGGTTGCAAGCCATTGTTGTGCCATTTATTGCCGGAGCAACCTTTCTCCTCATCTTGGATCGCTACCCTGCCCATAGACATCATCTGTTTACGGAGGAAATTCCGCGGCAAAATGGACAGGATTCGTTCATTCCTGGACGATGCACTTCAATTTTGCAACCTTTGGACTTAACTGTAAATCGCAGTTTTAAATGTCATCTCAGATTGGTGTGGAAAGCCTGGAAGATTGGACATACCGAAGATGATGGACACTGTGATCAGATTTCCCGCCAGGAAGTAGTACGTATGATCAGTCTCGCCTGGGAAAGAGTGACATTCCAAGTGATAGTCAGTGGGTGGAGACTAAGTGGACTTCTTCCGGACGGGAATGACGACCCAGTGATCCCGCATCCAGCAGATGGGGAACTTGAAGAGGTTAATGATGAGCTTGAGTTTGACCCTGATGACGCTGATGTTGACTTTCATGATGAATAAAACCTTATCAGAATGTTAATCTTCTGTTCAATTTTTTCTTTAATGCCCATTATCAGGCAGTAGATCACCCTGTTCTTTCGTCCCAGTTCCAATCTAGTGACTTTACCCTTCCATGTCAAAGACGAGGCCACTCTTTTTAACTACAGGTGATGAAATCAACAATCAGGCCCGATCACAGTTTAAAGACTCCTTGTGGGTGTTCCTAGACCACTTCACTGCTTAACTGCAGAATAGCCAGGACTCTTCTATAATCACCCTTATTCCATTGGGCAATTGATCGGTTGTAGTAGCTCCCATTGTGTAAATACAGTGTGTTAAATGGTGAACGAATCGCCACAGTGATCTTGAGCTGTTACGAAACCGTGACCCTAATTGCCCCGGTCGCCCAGCCGCAGTACACGTAAACGACAGAATATATGTATTGTGGTGGTAGGAATCTAGGTAATTCTAAGCTATTTTAACAAAAGCCCTTACAGGCCTTTTTGTCTCAAAATAGCTTAGAAACCCCTAAGAACCAGACACCACAATACATATATTCTATCATTCATGAGATTCCCAGTGAAGCGTTGCAATGAAATGGTCAGTGAAATGGTAAGGGAATACTAGAGTTCAATGGGTTAATGTAATCATGACTTACTGTATTCCAACAGAAAGTACACGTCAATAGCTTTCCAAGGATACATCATTGCAAATATCCGTTAAAAACTAGCAGAGAAATGAATCCTTGAAGTTCGCACATCTTGACAGTCCCAGCGTATTCCAATAAATGCTGTAGGCCTACAAGACAGCTGTTACAGTGATTAATCATTGTTGCTTGAATCTATTGAAAATATTGTTGACAGAGTCTGCATGTACATGGTAACATATGTTACCAAACAATACTCACGTCCCAAAGTATTACAAATGTCTATTGTTCGTTAATGCGTTTATCCGACAGAATTTCGAGACATTATTTTAACGACGCAAAAATAATTTTCAGCGCTGAAAATATTTTTCGAAAATTCTGTCGGATAAACGCATTAAGACACAATAGGCCTTTTCATGTCTTTGACAAGCAAAAATAATTAATGACTGCAACATCTGATATGGCCATTGTAATTTGCAAGCACAAATAATTAATGACTGCAACATCTGATATGGCCATTGTACAACTGAATATCACTATGGTTTAAAGGCAAATGTTATTCTGTCCATGGAGACATGATGTTAACGTCACACTTTCTCCATCTGGTGAAATTATTCCATTAAAATAAATGGCCTTTTTACTGTCTTCATTATCCAAAATTCAAGGAAAAAATTCAAGTAAATTAAATGTATTATCCAATAGCAAATCAACATAAAAGTAAATTCACCTATGACTTCTTTAATTTAGAAGTAACTGTTAATACTAATAACTTCTTCCGCCTACAAGAAACTAAGATAACACCTGGGTTTTTGAGCCTGAAAAATAAGAAAGACTGTCTGCTACTGGAAAAGAATCCATTATCGTTTTACCAGAACCAATTTAACATGGCTGTTTGGTTTGCTACAACAGGTTGTGGTATTTCAATAGACGATCACTTGAATCACAGTGACCCATTGTTAAGGTCAATTTACAGGTTTCATGTTTACTATCAAATATTGAAGATCATGAAGAATCTAGAGATACCAATTCCAGGTGAAAGTGATTTTAATGAGACAAACAATAACATTAACCGTAGGAAACTAGGAGGGTTATTGAGTGAATTTGGTTTAAAAGACGAGTACGATTTCTCGGTGTTTGAAAGTAACGGTGGTTGGAGGTCATGGAGTGTACCGGATTACAACCCGAACATAACTGATCCCGGATATTACATCAATGATTCTAAAATCAATTTCTTCCTCATGCAAGTTCATGAAAATAGAATGCCACCGATGTTCAGTAAAGACTGGGATGCTGGAATGGCTAATTTCAAATATCCAGATATTTTCATCAAGGATCATGTCAGGAGACACAAGAATGTATTTGATGTAATTACACAAAATGAATGTCAAACCTATCAACAATTCATGATATTTAAATCAAATGGTTTCTCTAATCCTGGAATAGAGAGGTTGAATGATACAATAAGAACATATGTTTACTGTATTCTGGGTGCTCAGGCATTGACCAGAACACCAATAATTGAGTACCGGGTACTGAATTGGATGCACAGAAGGAATTTAACAAACTATTAAAGGATTCGATTAATCAACATCCTGATATTCCCACTTCAATTCAAAGATATCAAAAAGCAGTGAGTGACACTCATACAAGACTAGATTATGTAATAGCACCAGGATTGTATGTCATAGAATCAAATATGGTACTCGTTATTGGTAAGCTGGATAACTTCAATAATAACATTTTAATAGCACCAAAAAATGCTAAACCCGGTAAGAATGACATTAACCACAAAAAGACCTTACCATCACCACTGATGGAAGGAAATAGTTCTAAGAAAATAAGAGTTAAGAGTAGTGTTGGTACTGTCAAGACGGACTTCGTCCTGAGAGCAAAGCTCGAGACCAGTCATAAACCAAAGAGTAATGTTGATACACCAAAAACAACTGAAACCTCAAAGAATACTCCTACTACTACTAAACTTGACACCAAAGTTGAGAAGGTGGATGATACTCATGAAACAATTAAATTCATGCTTTACTCAGTTGTTGGTACATTGATTGTTTTTATGGTTAGATAAATAAGTAATTATGGCTGAAGGAGGTGAAAATTATGAAATGGATGATTACGATTCACAATCATCATCATCATCAGGAACTTTTGAACAAATTCTAGAAATGAGAAAGAATCTCCCTTATCCAGATGACGGCACAACATACAACACAGGAGGTGAATATATCCAAATGGATGAGATAGATCCTAATACAGGTGAAACCAATAGAACTTTTCAAGATGACGGCACAACATACAACACAGGAGGTGGAAATCTTACTACTGAAACTTCATTCACTACACCTCCAGAAAGAGTAAGAGGTATTGTCCCTGAATTGATGGAAAAGGAGTTAAGTTATGATACAATAGAGGATAAACTTGATACAGCATTGGGAGGATCAAACTGGAATTATGACAAGAAAAAATTGAGTAATCTTTCACCACACATTAGTTACAATGGAAACAAACTTTATTACAATCCGAGAAATTCTGAATTTGATTTGATAAAAGATAAACGAGGAAACAAAAATTTATTTGAATATCCTGATAAAAATGGAGAAAAGATAAAGTTTATTCCTTTAACTAAGGATAATGGAAGCTTCTATGCTGAAGGCACATTAAAGACTAAGTTTGGTACTAGATTTGCTGACATGATTAAAGATATGATTGCACCTGACCCACCAGTAAGTCAACCTACATTAGTAACCCCTGAAACACAGGCAGTAATTAATGAGGTAAACAGTTCAAACAAACCAATAGATAAACTGATAGATTCTAATGATGATGAACTTAAAACACTGGGTTTTACTGAATCTGCCTTGAGAGAACTTAGAGGGTTAAAACAGGCTGGTGATAAACTAGCTGCAGTAAAGAGGGATAAGGACATGCAAATAGAGGAATTAGAAAAAAAAATTCATGATTTAACAAGAGACTATGTAAAGTCTGTAGAAGAAGATACTGAAGATAAAGGAGAGTTGAAAAAGCAAATAGATGAACTAAATGACAAATTGCATGAGGAACAGTCAAAGGTATGGAGGTTAGACAATGACAGGGAGTCACAAACTAGAAGAATTAAACGTTTAATTGTTGATGTTCTAAAGAAACCAGATTCAACTATTCCTCTGAAGGACAGAATAAAGTTACTTTTTAAGACGTATGGTGTAACCATTAGCGCCATAATAACAGCTGTTGTAATGACATTTACAACTCTAGGTCTTAGTATCAGTAGTGCTTTAAGTGGTGCCACTAAATCTGTAAAACCAACTCCAGGACCAGACCCAACTCCAGGACCAGACCCAACTCCAGGACCTACACCAGAACCTGGACCAGGACCAAAACCATCAATACCAGATAAAGTAAAAGAAGGTCTCAAGAAGTTTGCTGAATGGCTAAAAGAACTAGCCAAGAAATCAGCTGCGGCTTTACCGGGAATCATCGGTTCTATCGTATCATTTCTCCTGAAAACAATTGGTGCAGTTGTTGGCTTTCTAGCCGAACATCTGATCATAGCAGTTATTGCTATTGTTAGTTCCATAATTTATGGTTTAAAGCCTTAAAATCACGTAAAACAGTAAAAAAACATAAAAGGTCTTAGGTGAACTTCTATCAAAACAATGTTTAAAAAATAATTATTATGTAAATATGAATAAATACATCTCATTAAAAGACTATTTTAGTAAATCTAGCAATGAAAATCTTACTGGATTCCTTTGTCCTAGGGTTATGGATCGAGCTATGCTCTCAGGACGAAGTCCGACTAGGACAAAGTCCAGAGAGCTCTGCTCGACTGAGACAGGCAAAGTAGTCCTGCCAAGAATGAAAGAATATGACGTCAGTACCAACACTAATGCCCAATTCTGCCGTAATTGTAAAAGGTGGACCCTTTTTGAGTATAAAAAAAACTTGAATTCAGCAAGGTACGCAGCTAAAACTGTGAGGTATCAATTCTGCACCAATTGCAATTCGACTACTTACGACGATGATTTTAAAACTCTTGAGATCAATATTGACAACAAGACACGTTACTTTGACAGTATTCTAAGGAAACTTGGATGGAGTCGGCTGTCCGAATCGGCAGTTAAGTATTTAAAGGACTTTGTGGAAGGGTATTTACAGTGCTACTTTTCAAGTCACAGAAAATGTCTTAGTAAGCAGAGATATGAAAATACTCTTCAGTCAGCCCTAAAAATGGGTATTAACACTCTCCCCTCTAAGTTATGTAACCAAGGGTTACATAGTGAAGCCATGCTTTTTAAATTTCACTGTGGGGAATATGATTGGTTTCTTGCCATTGAATTTATTAACAGGGCAATTGGTAAACCGCAATTAACCGATGAGAATATCACTGACCTTAGACTAGTGTACTATGCTTTCCTTAGATTTCTGCATTACTGTGGTGTCAAGGTCACCATTAACTACAAGGTATTTTTACACCAAGCCTTTAAAACGCTGAAAATTGATTATGTAATATTTACACCTTTTTTAACCAACAAGGAGCGAGTAAATGATTTGGAGAGAATATGGTATGATTTCACTCAAAGTATTTTCTTCCAGAATTACAAGGTTGAGAAGGAATATGACCAGGATATTGACAAGCAGTTTGACGTTTTACTGAGTGCCAGTGCAGGTCGAGACATTAACTGCATCAGTAATATTAAGTTTACACCAGCCGGACTTCGTCCTGAGAGCACAGCTCGAGCCGGACTTCGTCCTGAGAGCATAGCTCGATCTAGTGTTAAGATGCAATAAAGTTGTGAAAACAGCATTTTGCACTTAACAGTCATTTTTCCATAATTTTAAATGAATAATCAGCAAATGAATAGTCAGACATCTGCAGTGATTGAACAACAGATGAAACAGATTGGTGTTATGAGTCCTGAGAGCTTAGCTCGAGTTGGGGCTTCTAACCAACATAACACTGGTAGTTACCAACAAAACAGAACTAACTTTCAACAGAACTGCTCTACAAATCAACAAGTTTCAAACAAGCAGTTGAATAGTTCAAATTTAGTTAATCCTAGTCAAGGAATAGTTAATCCCAGTCAAGGAATAGTCAATTCTAGTTGCCAACTAGGCTCAACTAGCAATCAACAAAATTTGAACTATTTGACTGATAGTGGCCTTAAAGCCAAACAAGACTTAGAGATTCTAGTTGCAACTGGTAAAAGCAAGGATTTCCTTAATAAACAAATAACTTTTAATGACTTAGATAATATGACTGAAAAAGAAATCTTAAAACACCATAGAATGTATGAAACAAAGATGGCTGCCAGACTTAATGATTCTTTGGGTAAGACAGTAATTAAAGCTTACACTAAATTATCAAGGTGGTTATTACCAATAGATGATGAGGATGATCTTTACCATGATCTTAGAAATGATTATTTGATAACTAACGAGTTGGATAAATGGCTTGGATGGTTGAGTTTGAGAATGGGTGCACTAACTGCACTTGCTTCAACAACACTTATTACTTTAGGTCATTGTCATGAGGAATCATCTATGAATACATCGAGTATGACTGCATCAAATATGAATACACCAAATATGACTGTCTCTGAATGTGACAAATCAATAGATGAAAGTCTAGATATCACAGGTAGTGATGATAAAGAAGACTAAATTAACCTGGTTATGAGAACATAGTTCGAATTAATTTGAGCAAGATAAATGGAACTTGAAACTGTAACTGATACTACTCGAGATATGCTCTCAGGACAAAGTCCGACTAGGACTACGTCCAGAGAACAAAGTTCGACTAAAGTTTCAGTGTCTAAGAAACCTCGATCAGAGAAACAATTAGCATGGTCTAGAGAACTGGGTAGAAGATCTAAGGAATTTAAGAGGATAAAAAAGGATAAGACGACATTTAAAGTACAGGACTCCTCACCAAACAACAGAGTTGTGGAAAAGGAGGAAGAAGAATTAGAGGAAGAAGAACCACAATCTCAAAATACTGATGTATCACTGCGTGAATCTAGTAGTAATACTTATGTCTATGTACTAGGTTTAGGTGCCGTTATTTTAGCAGCATTCATTATGTTTAAGAAACTTCCTAAAAAAGTAAGTAAAGAGCAGCGATCAGGCTTGAATCGAACTTTGTTCTCGGGACTTTGTCCTAATCGAGCTATGCTCTCAGGACAAAGTCCGAATGAAGCAGTCATGAAGGGATCAATTAACCCTCTTGTTAAACCTGTAGTTAAAGAGAAGAAATGTACTATTCCTTTAATGGAATGATCTCATCAGGTGGTCGAGCAGAGCTCTCAGGACGAAGTCCGTCTAGGACAAAGGCCAGAGAGCAGAGCTCGATTCTTAACTCTAAAGAAACCTCTGTTCCTCTGAAATTAACTAGCTTACCATTCTCATCAGTGATTTCGAATTTTATGTGATTAGTACACTTATTTATCGTTTTCTTACAATTCGGTTCGTATCGCTGCATTATTATTTGGTCACTATCTTCTACAGGTATGATGCAGAAAATGTTAGATGGTTTATTGTTGTAGAGGGTCTTAGCTTTGTCAACCAAATTAGCTTGCAGGAATAGATATTTCCTGTAAAAGTTGAGTGGTCTTGTGGAGTAGTATTTTCCTTTCTTGGTGAATTTAGTTTGCTTAAAGCCAAACCACTCATTCACCACTGTGAGCTGTTTTTCTATCACCTCTCTTATGGTTTTGCTTATTTGAAAACCTTCTGTGTTTCTCTCAATCTTGATTTTTTCATTTTTATCTAACTTGTCTACTTTCAGAGGGTACTCTTTATCCTCTGTAAGTTCAAGGGTTATGTAATTATTGTTATCACAGTAAATTTTCACATGGCTTATTCCAATTTCTTTTATGTATTTTTGCCATACCTCACAAAACTCACTTAAACTAAAATGTCGAGAGTATGGAAATGTGTATTGAGTAATGGTGTCTTTAGTTGTGGTAGATTCATTTTCCAAATGCCGTTCGCAAATTTTCATGACTTCCTTTTCAAGTGTATCTGTTTCAAGTCCAGGAGCAAATAATGTCCTACACCATAATTGTTTATCTAAGGGCTCATGTTTTGTAATTCTGGTTATTTCGACTAGAAATGAGAAAATCCTTACTCCCTCTGGTAGAAAATCACCTGTCCACCATGAATTGTAAAAGGTTATCGATTTCAAAGTAATGGATTTTATGTCTAATTGGTCTGTTAAGTAGTACTCAAATTTGGCTTCATTACATTCTTGTTCATTGATTATGAAGTCCATTTCTATTTAATTCAAGAGATTTATTGAATTTAATAAATTTTAATCTAATAAATAGAAAATACTTTGCACTACATGTGACAAGTACATATCCTACAATAATATGGCTATTCACAGGAGAACCAAAGGTCACTTAAGTAAATTAAATCCGGATTATGTCCCTATTGCTCAACCCCGAGCCCAATCACTGATCCCTAAAACTATGGATAAGAAACTTGCATTTGAGGAAAATGAGCTAGATGGCATAAAGAAAGTGAGTGGAATAGAAATAGTAAAACAATTTGGCAAGCCTGTAGTCACCATTAGTTTGAAGATTGACAGAGAAGCTAAACAAGTGTATGAATACAGAGATAAATTAGAGGAGGTATTATTTCAACTCAATGATTACCATCACAAAATTAGCATATCAGTATTTGCTCAGTTTGATCGTCAGAGTGAAAGTGTAACACACCCCATACAGTCTCCAATGGAAAGCATAATTTCAAGGAACCAGGCAATTTATGCCATAACCAACCAGTTAAACTACATTAAGACACAGATTGAGGAAAGGTACTTTCAAGGGTCTGGACTTACTTTAAATAAAATAGAGTCTTGTAACATGACCATCTGTTCTTACAAGAGGTGTAAAGGTGGTCATTACACTAAATTACCATTTAAAACAAAAGCAGTAATAAATGTGGAATCAAATGACAATAAATGTTTTCTCTGGTCTTTATTCGCCGCTAAATATCTGAAAGAAAATCCAGAGACGGACTTTGTCCTGAGAGCAGAGCTCGAGAGTACATTCAATATCACTACCGATATGCTACAAATGACTTCGTCACGAGAACAGAGTTCGAAAACTACTGATATCAAAATCAAATCATTTCCTGTATGTATTCAAAAGGATATCCCTAAGATAGAGAGTGATAATAATCTCAAAATTAATGTGTTCAAGTTAGAGAACGAATCGGCTAAGAGCACCTGTGAGGCAAAACTAGAACCTCTCTACCTGTCCAAGAATTATGATGATGATGATGTCATTGATCTGCTCTATTTCAAGGACCATTTCATGTACATAAGAGACATCAATCTTTTCTTCAGGACACTAGCTCATAGAGTGTATCTTTGCAGGAGATGCATGAATTACTTTTACAGGAAGTCAACACTAGATAAACATAAAAAGAAATGTGGAGAACACGATTACTGTAAGATTACTTTGCCTCCACCTAACAGTAAATGGTCACAAATTAAATTTGAAAAACACTCATTCAAAAATAGAGTTCCGTTTGTGATCTATGCTGATTTCGAAGCGATAAGCGAACCTTGTTCTTCTGCCGAAGGCAACATACCAGTAGTATCAGTAGAGCCACCTATGATGAAAGAACCGAGTTCAAAGAAACTTTTTAAACAAAATGCATCAGCTGTTGGTGTTTATGTTCACTCAGACTACACACACCTTTACAGTAGCCAGTATGTGTCTCACAGGGGTGCTGATGTTGTAGATGTGTTCTGTAATTGGTTAATCAGGATGGAAGAACAATTCTCTAATTTATTGAACTGTAACTTTCCTCTAACAATGACAGATGAAGACTCGAGCTCTGCTCTCAGGACAAAGTCCGACTGGCATAAATATCAATTAGAAACACATTGTTACTATTGTAATCAACCTTTGGGATATGACAAGGTCAAGGATCATGATCACTACTGTGGTAGATATCGAGGTGCTGCTCACAACTCGTGTAATTTGAATGAAAAGAAAGCTATGTTTGTTCCAGTGTTTTTTCACAATCTCAGTAATTACGATTCTCACTTATTTATTAAAGAATTAATGAATAAGCTACCGAAGTACAAGAAACTGAAAATACTTGCCAAAACATCAGAGGAATACATTTCATTTCAGTTCGGTTGTTTCAGGTTTTTGGACTCGTACAGATTCCTGCAGTCCAGTTTAGACAACATAACCAAATCAATGTTGGATGATGATTTTAAAATTACCAGACAGCTGTTCCCAAATACCACTGACTTTAAGCTATTGAGGAAGAAGGGTTCAGTACCTTACTCTTTTTACACATCACATGAAAGCTACAATGTTACTTACCTAGAAAAGTCTATGTTTTTTGACGAATTGAAAAATGAAATGGCACCTGATTCTGCCTATGATGAGGCTAAGGTAATATGGGATCATTTCAAGATCAGGAATCACGGTGAGTTCATTGACCTCTACCTCAAAACTGATGTGATCCTTTTAGCTGATTTATTTGAGAAATTCAGGGATGTCAATTTGAACTACTTTCAGATAGATCCATGTCACTGTTACTCGGCACCAGGCCTAACCTGGCAAGCTGGTTTGAAGTACACAGGAATAAACCTAGAACTACTGACTGATACCAACATCTTACTTACTTTTGAGAAAGCAATACGAGGTGGAATTTCGGGTGTTATGGGAACAAGACATGTCAAGGCAGATGAACACCACAAACTACTCTACGTAGACGCAAATAATCTCTACGGCTGGTCCATGATGGAACCTCAACCCTATGGTAGTTTTGAAATGATAGATATTGATCCACTCGAGCTATGCTCTCAGGACAAAGTCCGACTAGGACAAAGTCCAGGGGGGAAAGCTCGACTTAACATGAATGTTATCAGTAAAGAGCAGATTATGGCAATTCCAAGTGATAGTGAAGTAGGCTACTTCTTAGAGGTTGATTTGGAGTATCCAGGAAATATTAAATTTAAGTCAAGGAACTTTCCATTCTGTCCCGAATCTCTCTTTATTGAAGATGATGAATTAAGTCCTTACCAGAGAGAGTTACTGGGTGATGATAAAAGATCAAATGTAGAGAAACTCATACTAACACAAAAGGATAAAACTAATTACATAGTGCATTACAGAATGCTACAATTTTACCTAAAGCACGGAATGGTACTTAAGAGGGTTCATTCAGTGATAAGCTTTAAACAATCAAAGTGGTTAGCACCATACATTGATTTTAACACTAAAAGACGTATGGACTCTAAGACTGATTTTGAGAAAGATTACTTTAAATTAATGAATAATGCGTTCTATGGAAAAACTTGTGAGAATGTAAGGAACAGGGTTGAAATTGAATTTGTATCGGACGGGGAGAGAGCCAGGAATGTAATGGCTAATCCCAGGTTTTCATCGATATGCGTATTTGACGAACATAATGCTGCTATTAGCATGAGGAAAACATCAATGAAATTCAACAAACCAATCTACATAGGAGCTTCAGTACTTGAATTGTCTAAATTATTAATGTATGAATTCTATTATGAAGTTCTTCAACCGTACTTTGGTGAGAAAAATATTGAACTGCTGTATCTAGATACAGATTCCTTTGTACTTAACATTAATACTGATGACTTAACTAAAGACTTAAAGGAGTTGAGACACTATTTTGACTTCAGTAATTATCCAAAAGATCATACACTCTATGACACCAGTAAGAAGAAGGTACCAGGCTACTTTAAGGATGAGCTAGGAGGAGTAGAGATGACTGAATTCATTGCCCTGAGAAGTAAGATGTACGCTTACAGGACCAAGACTATGTCTGGAGAGCAAGGCTCGACAAAAGATTACGATTCTAAGAAATTGAAGGGTATTGCCAAGAATGTAGTAAGGAGAAATATCTCATTTGATGACTATGTTGATTGTCTTGAAAAGAGTAGGTCATTTTACCACAAGATGAGACACTTAAGATCAGATAAACACCAAATCTATTTGGAAGAAGTTGACAAAAAAAGCCTCAGTCCTTTTGATGACAAGAGGTTCATACTTGAAGATGGAATAAGCACCTTACCATTTGGAATGTATTATGAAGGCTACATAGATTACAGCGATTCAAACTTCGCTTGAGTACGACTTCGTCTTGAGAGCATAGCTCGAGTCGAGCTTTGCTCTCGGGACTTTGTCCTAGTCGAGCTTTGTCCTGAGAGCATAGCTCGATTAGGACTACGTCCAGAGAACAAAGTTCGATTAAACTAATGAATAGGGTGGTGCTGATGGTAGTGTTACTTGGTGAAATTCATCCCTAACACCGAAGTCATGATAATAGTGATAGTGATACACCACATTAGGATTAGGACGTAGTCCGGGTCCTGTTTGATTTACTGAACTTTTAGTTTTTCTAGCATCTCTGTCTGTGCTAGTTTTTTTCCTTCTTCTAAAAAAGTCTTCTTTAAAGACTCTACATCAACAGCTGAACTTGCCTCCCTTTGTTTTTTCCTAATGGCATTTTTCATCGAAATGTATTTCTCCTTCTCCTTGAGAATCAAAGTAAACTCATCTGTAGATATGTGAGAATCGGTTAAGGCTTTACTAACCAAATCATTGATTGTGTTCAGTTTTGAAATTGCCAACATTCTGATATTCTCATGCTTTTCAATTTTCCTTAGAATATTCTTTTTCTCCCAGCCTAAGGCTGATGAAATAATGGCACTACCTATTGTTACGCCACCCAAAGCTAAGCCTATCGGTGCCGTGATGACACCAGCTAGAGCGGAAACACCAACAGATCCGGCTGCTACGCTAGTTAAATTAAGGAAGTGGCTAATGCCAGTAATTACGCTAAATGCTTTTTTGTACTTTGAAAATATCTTTCTTCTAAATGCAATCTCGCTTTCTAAGAAACTCTTAACCTCACATATTTGTTGTAGTCTGAAAGCCTGAGGGTTACTTTCTGTATGCTTTTCAGACCTTTCATAGTTCAAATGACTTTCAGAGTTTAAATTACTTAAATCTGGATAAACCTTATTGTCTCCATCCATTTAATTAGTGGGAATAACTAAAATCAGTTGTTCTGTCATTTCTAGTGTTTAGTGTTGATCTTGCAGACACTACAGGTTTTTGTTGTACATTAAATTTTAAAGGTTTTTCTGACCCAACAGGTTTTTCTGACCCAACATGTTTTTCTGTCCCAGCAGGCCCAGCAGGTTTTAAAGGTTTTTCGGGACCAGGCTCCAACTTTGACTCTACTTCTGCCTCTAATTCTCTATGAAATCGTTCTAATCTTTCTTTCCAATTACGTGGTCGTTTTGTGTAACCCCAAGTTCTATTCATTTAATTAAGTAAAATAAAATCAATTCACTGCAAAGAGTAAATTTCTTTCAAGTCTATTATTCAACTTAATCATCTCGTTTATGATTTCTGTCTGACTACATATGTTAATGTTCTGGTTCATTCTCATGTTATTATTTAAATTCGATAATCTATCAAGCAGAATCATATTTTCATCACGAAGATAATCCCCGAAATGCTGTGATATCACTATTTTCCAATTTGGTATTACATCCTGGTCTCGAAAGACAAACCAGTTTTCACTTCTCATTTTTACCATGAAATCCATTGACCTATCCAATTGATCCTTAAATAGTGTGTAGTCTACTTTAGCACTCTTCTGTCTGTTTTCTGTCTTTTCCATTGGTCTAATGTTAAACCAAGCAAAGCACAGTTCAGGTTTATCTTTGAATTCCTTGATTGATAAGACATGATCCAACTCTTCTTCTACTATTCGAACTCTATTCTCGGGACTTTGTCCTATTGGAGATAGACTCCTCTGGTACTCTAACCACTGTGAGAAGAAACTGTCTGTACATCCTAGATTGAATGATGAATTACCGGTCAGACTTCGTCTTGAGAGCATAGCTCGAGTCGGACTTCGTCCTGAGAGCATAGCTCGATTACACTCTCCCTTAGAAATGCGGTTTAGACCAACTCTAATTTTGTGTCTGTCTCTATTACCATTTTGGTCAAGGTAATCCTTTTTGTAATATGAATTAAAACATGATCTACAGTTACCTCTATTTCCGTTTTTACCAAATTCACCATCACTTAGTAATTTATTTTCATAACATTTATTACATCCCTTGATTTTACTTGAACCACATTCTTTACAGTAATCAAGTAGTTTATTACGCCTGTTCTTTTCAAAATTAATTTCAGGTTTCTTTTCACAGCACTTAACACAATAAATTGTAGGTTGATTTTCCATGTTTTGATTCATCATATTATTCTGATTTTCCATATTTTGATTTTCCATGTTTTGATTTAAGATAAACTGATTTATCATATTTTGATTTAACATATTATTTTGATGCAAATAATACAAAAACTTCTGAATATTTTGATTCATCATATTATCATGATTCATCATATTATTCTGATTCATCATACCATTTTGATTCATCATACCATTTTGATTATCAAATATTGCTCCCTCCATTTCTTTCTTTATTTAGTAGGACATTTTTTTTTTAAATTACGTTTTTCGAACTTGTTCTTGTGACTTAAGTCACTTTAGAGACTTTATTTCATATCAATGATTTGATATCAGAAACTGGTAACCATTCATTGAACTTATCACTGTAACCCTTCCACTTCACTAATCCGTATTTCTTGCCTTTACTGGTCTTGTACCTTAGGATTTTCTCGATCTTGTACTCTAGCTGGTCAGGATTAGGAACATAGCTCAATTCCTCTTCATAGAAATATCCTTGAATTTCTTCTTTGTGGTAATCCTCAAGCTGGTAGACGATAGGGTGAGTAAAGATGATCTGTTTGATTTGGAACACCTCCTCAGTGTAGTTGGGCATGTAACCTTTACCGAAAATGGACTTGTACTTTGAAATTCTTACACTGTCACCTACTTTGTACTTTGGATCACCAAATGTCTCTTTGAGGTGAAGACCGTAAAGATTGTACCACACTGTTCCTTCGTTTTCCATCTTTCTGGCGTCTACAGGTTTCATACCTATTGATGAGTGAAATGTGTTATTGTAGCCGCTGACCAGGTCATCCAGAACATCAATCCACTTGTCAGTCTCCTTAGCGGTGAAATAACGCCACATTTTTTCTTTAAGGGTTCTATTGAATCTCTCTACTACTGCTGCCTTCTTATCAGATTTTGTGGAGAACCAGTCTATGTCATTTTCTGTTAAAAGTTCCTTGAAGTGTTTGTTGTAAAATTCTTTACCGTCATCAAACTGGACTTTCGTTGGTTTTGCTTCCTCAAATATCACTTTAAATGCATCTCTGATTTCTTCTCCCCTCTTACTCTTAACTGCTAGAGCCCAAGAAAAACGACTAAATAGATCTATGACTGTTAAAATGAATCTGTTGCCTTTATTTTGTTTCTCGAATTTCTGCATATCCACAAGATCTGCTTGCCATTGTTGATCGATGTACGATACCATTGTCTTCCTGAAGGTGAATTTCTTAATGGACGGTTTGTGTAGTTGATGAGTTGGTAGTGTTTCTAGAAATTCTTTCACTTCTTTTTGTTTAATAAGTTTTCCTGAGCGGGACTTTGTCCCTAACAACGAAGTTGTGCTCTTCTCTCGTGACGAAGTCATATCTTCCTTGACCTGTTTCCAGATTTTACTCAAAGAACTGTAAGCCACGGGACTCTCGGGGTTGTAGTACAAATCCCTTAGATACTGCTGTGTGTCATCCTTTACATTCATTTAAATGAGTGAAGTATTTATTTACGAGCCACACAATATGTTAATTTCTGGTGTTACCAATTGTGGTAAGACATATTTTGCCCTTGACCTCTTAGAAAAGGAGTATCGGCACAAGTTCCAGAACATAGTCATTTTCTGTCCAACATATTTCAACAATAAGACATATGAAAGGAAATGGATTTACCAAGACAAGAATGTCTACATAGTTAATCCCGAAGCTGTGGCCAGTAATTTGGACCTTGTGCTTCAGTTTGCTACTCTGACCTTCGCTGGTTCTAACACATTATTCCTCATTGATGACTGTGCTAATTTGAGAGACACAAAAAAGAAGGTGTCTGAGTTATGTAATCTTGCCTTTTCCGGCAGGCACTACAATCTCACTGTTTGGTTACTAGTTCAGAAGTACAATTCAGTTGTCAAGGACTACAGAGAGAACATAAGAATTTTAGTATTATTTTTTAATAAGGATGAATCAGCCATGAAAGATGCCTTAGAAGAAAACAGTGTTATTCCTAAGGAGAAAAGACAGTACTACATAGAAGAACTTAAGATGAAAAAAGGATCAAAACTGATCATTAGACTACAACATCCATTTGGATTTACTCTTTCACATCAAAAATCTTAGTCCCGCTTCTCATCATCAGGACTGTGTCCGATCAGTGGTCTTAGTCTTTCTAACCCTAGTAAAATAATAAATTATTAACCCTAAACCACTAAGTCCTAGGATAATCCATAGGTACTCGTATTTCTTCATTTCATCACTAGGTTGGTAGTAATCACTTAATTGTGGTCGCTGAGGTAGTACAATAGTTCTTTCTGGATGTAAATGATTGTAAACAGTAAGTGCTGAATCAGTATTGTTAAAATCAATAGAAGCGTCTCTTTCTCTCTTTAATTCAAGATTAACGAAGTCAATGGTACTTTTCCTATGCTCCTCCCATTCGGTTGAAGCTTTTTGTAATTGCTCCTGAGCCAAATCTTGTCTTTTCACTTCAGTCTCATAGCCATTCTTGTCTAGTTTTTTAAAAAGGTAACCGGATCCAGTGAATGCTAATCCATTGATTATTGCAGATCCAAATAACATGCCAATGCCAGCCATTTAATTCCAATGAATTTTAATTTCAATGATGTGTCCCTGAGAGCATAGCTCGAGTTAATACCAATTGGTACTGTACATTATGACCATTAAGATCGATGATGTCACCTTTTTCATCAGTTAAGCGAATATTCAGCTTATTGAATCTTGGTTTACAGGGAATTGCTATTGGTTTCTCAAATGTGTATGCTATTAAATCCCCAAAATTAGCTTCCTTTATTGGTCTTGTGGTTAGCACATCAGATGCTTCACCATTACTTAATACACTATTAGATTCGATTATGTCACAGTGAAAAACAAAATGGTTAATTGG
The DNA here is from genome assembly GCF_910592395.1 of Lineus longissimus. NCBI lineage: Eukaryota > Metazoa > Nemertea > Pilidiophora > Heteronemertea > Lineidae > Lineus > Lineus longissimus. The sequence goes on from NC_088315.1 coordinate 11,501,294, forward strand.
TCTAAAATTGATGGGTTTCTCGCTTACAACATCATCCTTACTTTTATTGTCTAAAGGATAAGGCCATTCTGATTTCATGCCAAATAATTCATTACTTTTACCAAGAAAATAGATCTGATAATGCGCCTCATTTTTTCTCTTTAGGAAGTGTAAGATGGCCTTACCTGTTGGTTCTTCAAGGTCAAATCTGACAGCACCTCTACTCATACTATTTTCTTTCAACTTATCCGCAAATACTTTTGAAAAGCTCTGTAGGTCATAGAGACCATCTGGTAGCGTAATCTCTGCCACATCAAACCCCTTAACTTTGATTCGGTTATTCTCCCTGGCTGCACTTATGTTGTAGAATGTACAAGGTATTACTGCAAAAGTTAAAGTGATGCTACATGCATCCTGAATTTCAGTCTTGAGATTGACTGTTAAATCACTTGAACTCTGATCTGGATAGTCACTTGAATCTATGTTCATTACAGTAACCATTTACTTAAGCAAATTTTCGTTTTCAAATTTACCTTTTATCAAATAAGTAAATTATTCTTACTTCATAATATTTCTGGGTAGGATTCCTTGATCGTAAAGGTACTCTAATGTTCCATTACTAATAGCTACAGTTCCTCCCAGTTTAAGAATTTCCTCTAGGTTGGCCTGACTTGGGGGACCAATATTGATTCTCAAGAACCTTTTCAGTAACATAGAGTAACCAATTGTTGTTGATGCCAACAGTAAACTTTGATACAGTGTATTTATGATATCTTTCTTTCCTGGTGTATCCATTTAATTACTTAGAAAATCACTAGTAAAACTCATTTATCTAGTATTCAGTATTTAATTTAGTGTTGTACGAACTTTGTTTCAGTGTTGGAGTGAAGCAATCTGAGAATTCTGGATGTTTACCTGGGCGTCAGAAACCACGAATATGTGCATTTTGTATGGTCCCTTTCCAGATTTCTTTGTAATAGATAATTGAATACCATCTTTTGTGTTCTGGAGCTTCTTTCCTGATCCGTGAAGACGATTATCTTCAGAAGTTCTCAGGTCCAACCATAAACCATAGTGATTAGAATCACCATAGTATTTTTCCATGGTCATGTTACAGTCATGAGTTTTCTTCAAATCTTCAGACATAAAATGTTTCTTGATCTCCTCCCATTGATCCATCATTCTCATTCCTTCTGGGAACACCTGATTGGCAACACCCTCTATTGTGATCTGCACTTTACTTATGTTAGGGTTTTCAAACTTCTCTGAATCTCTAGCTCCATCTACATAGTCAGACACAAATAGTAATAATAATCCTTTAATAGACATTCTTGGAAAGTTGATGTTCTCATTAATTAGTGTTTCATTAGCAGTAACATTGACTGTCTTAAAATGGTCTACCCAATCATAAAATATTGAGAATCCAGAGTTGTACTTGTTACTCAATTGACTAGCAATCATTTTGTTGGTTACGGTATCATATTCAAAACAAATATTCTCTAGTTTGTAGCCCATGCTAGCTGTGGTTGTGGTGACTATGATTTCCTCCTTTGGTGCTAAAGTTATTTCAATAATCACATCTTCTTGAATTGGAAACTTGTAAAATGGAGCATGATGATGGAATAGTTCAAAATCTAATGGTATTTTGTACTTCTTGTCAAACACTTTCTTTAAAGTCTTTTCATTAGCTGTTTCTCCAGTGACATCAGCTTCAGCGACTCCTGATCTTAATTCTCTAAGATTTTTTGACTGAATACCCTGAAAAACTCTATCATTTCTTTCTTCTTCTGTAAACCACAGATCTTTAAATGTAGAATAATGACTGTATTCGTCAAGGTCAAATATCTGCTCTGTTCCCCACTTAACCACCATCTTTGAGATTAGGTTTCTACCAAGATTATTTACAACACTATTTTTAGAATCACCAGAAATGGTTACATCAGCAGACAGATAAAGAGATTTAGGTACAAAGAATGTATTCTCTCGCAATGCCGGTATTCTAACATACAGTGTTTCTTTGGGGTTAGCAGATGATGGGTTATGAGTAATGATATGATGCTGCCTCTCAGCTTTCAAACCAAGTGGAATCTTATGTGCCCTTTCGGTATTTAATAAATATCCTGTTGCCATTTTCTATTTATTTACTAGTAAAATTATGTACATGCAGTGAACAGTGCCAACATCATATATCAGGTAAAATGCACGGAAAAAAGCTATTGACGTGTACTTTCTGTTGGAATACAGTAAGTCATGATTACATTAACCCATTGAACTCTAGTATTCCCTTACCATTTCACTGACCATTTCATTGCAACGCTTCACTGGGAATCTCATGAATGATAGAATATATGTATTGTGGTGTCTGGTTCTTAGGGGTTTCTAAGCTATTTTGAGACAAAAAGGCCTGTAAGGGCTTTTGTTAAAATAGCTTAGAATTACCTAGATTCCTACCACCACAAAACATATATTCTAACGACTACGAGACTAGGCAAGATTGTCGTAAAGCCTTACAGTGTCCATTGTCATGTCACTACTCCAGGCTGTTCCATAAATTGAGCTCTGCCCCAACCAAAATTAGCAATATTCGGACTTAGTCACTTGCGATAGGGTTTGGAAATGGGACAGGTAAGTGGGAGATTAGAGTATATAATCTACTACGCCCTTCTACTGATGTTCCGGGCTGGAAGACCGAAGTCTGCAATCGAACGAGACGGAGGATAGCCTGTTGTAGATGCCGGAGAAGAGACACCGCAATCGTGTGTAAAACTAGTACGGAGCCGCTAGCTCTAGGCTGAAGCATTTACAGCTGTAGTGAACTGTAGGTATCTTATGATAGCTTGTACCATATAAATATACAGTCCTCTTCAAAAAGTAATTAACCTCTGGCATAGTTATCTTATCGTCATCTTGTCAATTCGTTGATCGCCAGAACACATCCCTATTGAGGAGTGAAATGAGTTGTTGTAGCCGCTCACCAAGTCATCTAAGACATCGACCCACTTGTCAGTTTCCTTTGCAGTGAAGTATTTCCACATTTTATCCTTTAAAGTTCTGTTTAATCTTTCCACAACTGCTGCCTTCTTACTTGAAAATGTAGAGAACCACTAATGTTTTAAAACCACTGATTTTGACTGAAAGACCACTGCAAAGCACTGCCACTTGCATATCATTATGAACGACGTATTTCAAAAACACTGCCTATGACTGAAACACCACTGATTTCCACTTCTCCAACTCTGATCGAAACCCGTGGCATTTTCAACATGACTGAAAACCACTGCTTTATGACTGGTGAGATTAAGACTTGATGGCAGTGTAAAGCAGTGGTAATTTCAGTCAAATTCAGTGTTAAATATCACCCATAATGCAACCTGAGACAGGAAGCTAGCAAGTTTGAATTTGATAGTCAAACATTCAAGAAATCATGGTACCTCTTCATATTTCTCGATATTTACCCGAATTTCAATATGAGAAGAGGGGAGTTTTAGTCAGTTTGAATTGGAACACATAAGGAGCCAAATGAATGCAAAAAGGGTAATCTCGACAGACACTGAAGTTGTATTTTCAGCAAATCAAGAAGGCTGTATATGCCCTATAGGTGTTGTAATGCATGCATACACTGCAAGATATCTGCATGTATCTTCATGCATCTACTGTAGGCCCTATAGGTATTAATTGTAATGTATGCATACACTGCAAATTATCTGCATAGGAGCTCAATACACATCAATCAGTAGATCATTATTCTACAGGCTGCGTGCAGTTACTTTATTTGGACGTCAATTTGATCTAGCTTCAATCCCTGACATCACTGACAGTAGCTATTGTGCCATGTGTCGTTTCAATTGTCTAGTAACCCCATCTGACCACTGCCATTATGACAAAGTTTGTAATGACGTAGGTCAAGGACGTGAATTTGTCATCTTTTTACTGTGTCACGTCATCATACAATGGCGATGTCCTCTATTTGTGCAGATGACGTCATCACTGCCATATTGGACGCAAACACACCGACTAAAATAGGACAGCAAAAGTAACAGTTCGCTAGAAGTTTTTGCTTTTTCGAACAATTTCTTTGGTTGTCATCAGCACAGGGGGGTCACGTCCCCCAAACCTTTCTCGGCATCCGTGCCTGCATGCCATTAAATAAATTATTCATATTAACACTGAAAATGACTGCTCCCTCCAAGAGGTTTTGGAAATGGCAGTCAAAATCAGTGGTGTTTCAGTGTGGATTCAGTGTGCTGCGAAATATTTAAATTAACACTGAACCCCACTGCCAGCCCTGTGCATGATGCATAGTGGGGAGTCATTTTCAGTGTCAAAAGCAGTGGAAATCAGTCAGCCTAAATATTTAAATGAGCACTGCTTTTGACTGCCTTACCACTGATTTTGACTGTCTTACCACTGCTTATGACTCCCTAACCTCTATTTTTGATTGCTGTATAACTGTATGCTTTGGTATTGCGTGACTGAAAAACACTCCCTATGACTGCTTTCCACTGATTTCAACACTGCCATAAAAATGTGAGGTAACACTGCAACCTGACTGAATCCTGACTGATATCACACTGCTTTTCGGTGAGGGTAGAACTCATTGCCTTCGTCAAATTGGATTGTCTCTGGTTTAGCCTCCTCAAAGATCACTTTAAATGCATCTCTGATTTCTTCTCCTATCTTGCTCTTAACGGCCATAGCCCAAGCATAGCGACTGAATAGGTCAATTACTGTCAAAATGAATCTGTTGCCTTTATTTTGTTTCTCAAATTTTTGCATGTCCACAAGATCTGCTTGCCATTGTTGATCGATGTAAGATACCATTTCTTTCGGAACGTAAATTTCTGAATGGCCGGTTTGTGTAGTTGGTGAGTTGGTAGTGTGTCTAGAAATTCTTTTACTTCCTTGTATCTGATCAATGTTTTATCTTCCCTTACTTGTTTCCATATCTTACTTAATGAACTGTAAGCCACAGGACTTTCAGGATTGTAGTACAAATCTCTCAGATACTGTTCGATGTTGTCTGGGTTCGACTGGACTTTGTTTGGGTCTTTTAGTTCTGTTTTACTCATTTAAATGAAGGCAAAAGACATACTAGTTTTCGGGCCACACAGCATGTTAATTTCAGGAGTCACCAATTGCGGTAAGACCCATTTTGCTCTTGACCTCTTAGAGAAGGAATATCGTCATAAGTTCCAGAACATAGTCATTTTCTGTCCCACTTACTTCAGAAATAAGACGTACAATAGGAGATGGATTTACGAAGACAAGAATGTTTTCATTGTCAATCCAATTGCTGTAGCCAATAATTTAGACCCTGTGCTTCAATTTGCCACCATGGCCTTCGAAGGATCACAGACATTATTCATCATTGACGACTGTGCTAATTTGAGAGACACAAAGAAGAAGGTGTCTGAGTTATGTAACTTGGCCTTTTCCGGTAGACACTACAATCAGACTGTTTGGTTACTCGTTCAGAAGTACAACTCTGTTGTTAAGGACTTCAGAGAGAACATAAGGGTTTTAGTCATGTTTTTCAACAAGGATGAATCGGCAATGAAAGACGCCTTAGAAGAACATAGTGTTATTCCTAAAGACCAGAGGCAAAAATACATAGATGCCCTTAAAAAGACGAAAGGATCTAAATTAATCATAAGACTAGAACACCCGTATGATCTAAATTAATCATAAGACTAGAACACCCGTATGGTTTTATTCACGTTTAGTCTTTCTTCTTCCTTCCAACAAAACAGTAAATCCCCAATCCTAAAATAATCCAAAGGTATTCGAAATTCTTCATTTCATCGCTGGGCTTGTAGTAGTCGCTCAATTGCGGTTGTCTAGGGTTTAAACTGTTGTACAATGAAAGTGCGGCATCGGCATTTTTGAAGTCAATTGACGCTTCATGTTCTCTCTTTAATTCAAGGTTAACGAAGTCAATGGCACTTTTCCTACGCTCCTCCCATTCTGTGGATGCTCTTTGCAATTGTTCTTGCGCTAAATTATGTCTCTTCATTTCAGCCTCGTAGCCATTCTTGTCAAGTGATTTAAAAAGATAGCCAGAACCGGTGAAGGCTAAACCATTCACCAGCGCAGAACCAATCATCATAGCTATGCCTGCCATTTAGTTTAGTGTAATATTAGCCACAGTGAGTAAAGGTTAGGCGCAGTGAGTAAAGGTTAGGCGCAGTGAGTAAAGGTCAATTGGTACTGTACATCAAAACCATTAAGGTCGATAATGTCATTGTTTTCATCTGTTAGGCGAATATTGAACTTGCCAACACTTGAGTTGCACGGAATTTCCATGTTATCTCCAAAGGAATATGCTATCATGTCTCCAAAGTTAGCTTCTTTTATTGGTCTAGTGGCTAAGACATCTGATGGCACGCCATTGCTCATTACATTGTTGATGATGTCACAGTGGAAAACAAAATAGTCCATTGGTCTAAAATTTATGGGCCTCTCAGTAGTGTAAAAGTGAGGGTTCTAGCTCACCTGAGATTTAACCTGATTTTATTCAGTCAAATCCTAGTCAAACGATTTTACAACTTTTACAAATTTTAAAGCTAAAAACTCCTAGAAACTTCTCTACATAATTTCTAGGCAAACGATTATTCAACTTTTACAACTTTTTCAACTTTTACAACTTTTACAACTTTTCCAAAATTCACAACTTTTACAACTTTTACAACTTTTCCAAAATTCACAACTTTTACAACTTTTACAACTTTTCCAACTTTTCCAAAATCCACAAAATTCACAAAATCACAAATCCACAATGTGTCTAACTTTTCTAACGTGTTTAATTCTGCTAAATAATCTCAAGTGTACATCTTGTTTAAAAATCAAAATTTCTTTATTTAATAGTTTTCATATTGTATAGAAAATGACTTCTATCACGAAACCGAGAAAAATGACTTCTATCGCGAAATCGACTGTTCAAGAAAATTCGAGAAAATCGAAAAATTCAAAAAAGTCTAAATTTGCACAAAATCAAGAGGACATCATGTATTCCTCATCCGAAGATGAACTTAAAAATATAGAAGATTATTCTTCATCCTCAGACGAAGAAATTCAATGTAAAAAACCTGCATTTGTGTTTCCATCTGTGAAAGACTTGGACGAATTAATAGAACAAGAACGTTCTCCCATGCTTCTTTGGAAAGAGGTTCCACTCAATACGTGGTATCATATTTCAGACGACAGAGAAGTGGAGACACAATTTGGAATTCAAATAATTCTCACGTTAGAAGACCGTGAAGGAGATTTGTTTGACACCTATACAACCTCTCTCATTCAGAAAAAATTACAGAACAATCCCAAATTGAATTACATTAAATCAAAAGGAATGCCCAAAGGAAAGCGATACTATGACTTTAATGTGGTGCAAGGATAAAATAGTTAACTTTATAAGAAGTGTCACGTTCTTATAAAGTTACTCAGAGTCAAAAAATTTCTTTATTTAATTGTTTTCCATTTTACATAAAATAAAATGACTTCTATCATGAAATCAAAATCTGAGTTTCTGTCAGAAGAAGATTTAGAATCCAACATTAAAAAATCAACATCTTTTTTAAAATGGAGAAATGTACCCTTGAATAAATGGTACAAAATTGTTGAAAAAATAAATGTAGAAACCAAAGTTGGAAATGAATTAGTTCTCAAGTTACAAGACCGCGAAGGGATAATGCAAAATTTGTTTCATCCCCTATCGTTAAAAAAGAAGTGGAGAAAATTCCAGAGTATACCTATATCAAATCATTAGGTCGCCTACCAGGGAAAAATATAACGGCTTCGAGCTAGTATAAAATTTGAAAAATTTTGATTTAATTGTTTTTTGAAATATAAGTATAAAATGGAATATCTTGTACGTGAATGTAAAAAATGTTTTGAAGAAAAATTATTAAACGATTTTGAAAAAGTTGAAAAATGTAAATGTGGAAGAACATACAGATGTAAAACATGTTATAACAAATATCTCAACAAATATCATAAAGATAAAAGCTCAACTAATGAATCTTTTAAAATATCAAGAAATCTTTCATCAATTCTTTATCAATGTCTTCGTGAAAAACAGAACAAATCTAAATTAGAAAAATATTTAGGTTGTTCTCTAGAAGGATTATACAAATGGATTGAATTTCAATTTGATGACACTATGACATGGGAAAACCATGGTGACTATTGGGAAATTGATCATATTCTTCCAAAATCACATTTCAATCATCTTAATGAAGAAGAACTTATGTTATGTTGGAACTGGAGAAATCTACAACCTATTACGAAACAAGAAAACAGGAGGAAAGGGAATAAAATCGATTATGAATTATATTATCAAAATGTATCCTTAGCATCAGAATTTCTTGAAGAAATTTAAAATAATTTTTTTTAAAATAAATGATCATCCTCATGATGATTTTAAAATCATCATGGGTGTGATAAGCCCTGATTCTTTCATTTTCGCACAAGTGAGGATTATGCTAGAATCTTAAATTTATCTTTCTGAATGCTAATACCTTCTGTTCATCGGTACTATTTATTTTTTATACCTATTCTGTAGGTATAAAAGTTAAAACAAATTATGTGAAAAATAACCAAACAATCATACATTTAACTATTTTTTTCTTATAAATAAAATGATGACATACCTTTCTACCGACGAACTGAAGGTATTAGCCTTCAGGCACAAAATTAAGAATTATGGTTCTTTGTCAAGAGCTGCATTGCTAGAAAAACTTCAACCAATTCCTAATATTTGGAATGAGGAAGTAAAAATTGAAAAGCCTATTTCACAGCTCTCACAAATTGAAAAAAGGGTTATCGCTCAACGTGCAGGAATTAAAAATATAAGGAAAATCCCTCAAGAAAAACTGAATGAAATGTTGAAAAACATAAATGTTCAAGACATTCAACCTAAACCAGTAAAACCAAAGATTTCTATCAAACAACCTTTATTACAACAAGCGAAAGCAGGTGGGTATCACAATTATCACAAACTTTCCATAGAAAAATTGAAAGAGTTATTATCTAAACCTCCAATTAAACATATTTTAAAATCAGATTTGATTCAAAAAGCGAAAGAAATTGGTATTGAAGTAAAAACCAATATGAAAAAAGTTTTCCTTGAACATCTCATTGAGCAGCACGAAGGGTTTAAAGAGTTGAAAAAATTCAAGTCAGCCTTTAAAGGTTTTGCAAACCATTATAGAATGATCGGTTTGCCTAAAATTGGGATACAGTCGTTTCTTGAGAAAATTGAACTTACCTTACAAGATAAAATTAAAGAAGAATCACAGAAGAGCAGTTTAAAAATTACCATTATTTTACACATTTTAACGAAACGTAAAGACCAAGAACAATAATTTGAATTAAGATCACGACATATCATAGGTTTCAAAGAAGAATTGAATTATCTACAAATGATTGAAAATATTTTAAAAGAGTTGAAAAATCTAATTCAAAAAGGAAGTAATTGGAAATTTGTGGAAGTCACTAAATTAGATCTCCACATTGTAAAGTACCAACCGCTCGGAGGTTCGAGTTACATTGAGCTTCCAACTCAAATCAAGGCTAAAAAAGCGGTCATTAATGTTAAAAATCAAGATCAGAAGTGTTTTAGATATGCAGTTGAATCTGCTCTTTTAAACTTGGAGAAAAACGCAGAACGCGTTTCAAACTATAACAGACCTGAATTTGATCACATGTTCAAAGATCTTGACTATCCTGTCAAAATAAAAGATATAGATAGGTTTGAGAAACATAATCCAGAGATTGCAATCAATGTTTTTAGTTATATTTTAAAGGAGGAATATAAAAAACCTTTCCTTGTTATTTCACCAGTATACAATTCAGATAAAATAGTTGAGAATGAAAAATATATCAATCTGCTTTATTACAAACAGGAGGATGATATTCCAGAAAATGAAAATTTAAAAGAAATGTCAGATCATGCCAATTATCATTATGCATGGATTAAACATTTTTCAAGACTTGTTAGTGCATCTCATTCAAAACAAAAAGCAGAAGTTAAAATTTGTTACAGATGTTTGAAGGTTATTTCAGCAAGTACAAAAAACTTCGTGACAAACGATTTCAAGAACACATGGAACACTGTAAAAAATATGACATGTCAAATATTTCAATGCCAAAAAAAGGTAAAAATACATTAGCATTTCAAAAATTTGATGCGATGGTAAAACATCCTATGATTATTATAGCAGATTTCGAATCGTATTTAAAACCGATACAAAGAAAATTGGGAGAAAAAACAATTCAATCACATGAACATTGTCCAAACAGTTATTCGTTTATCGTACAATTTGATCAAAAACAGATTCAAGAAAAAAATAGGATGTATACATATGTACAAGAAAATGAAGATGTAAATATTGCAGAACATTTTGTAGAAAAAATTGAAGAACTGTGTACAATGCTTGCAACAAATTATATGTTTAAAAATACACCTATCAAACCTTTTACACTAGATGAATTGGATGAATATCAAAAAGCAGATACATGTTATCTGTGTCATGAAGAATTTACAGATCTCAATATTAAAGTAAAAGATCATGATCATTTTACAGGTCAATATCGTGGAGCTGCACATAGAGATTGTAATATAAAATTTCAAACCCCAAAATTTATACCTGTTTATTTTCACAACCTTTCAGGATATGATGCACATTTATTCGTGACAGAATTAAAAGGAAGATTGAATGTGATAGCAAGTAATTCTGAAAATTATATATCTTTTAGTAAATTTATCGATGTAGAGGAAAAATTCTTTGAAATTCGATTTTTAGATTCTTATCGGTTAATGCAATCATCTTTAGCCGTTCTTGGAAAAAATTTACCAGATAACGAAAAAATAAATTTGAAACGTCATTTTAAAGATAAATTTGACTTAGTGAATCAAAAAGGATTTTATCCTTACGAATTTATAACTGATTTCAAAAAATTAAAAGAGTCAACATTACCAAAACAGCATGCATTTGATTCAACCTTAAAAAATATAAAAATTTCAGATGAACAGTATGCACATGCACAACATGTGTGGAAAACGTTTAACTGTCAAACCTTTGAAGACTATCATAAAATATATCTTAAAACAGATGTTCTGTTACTCGCAGATATTTTAGAAAATTTCAGAAATACGTGTATGCAGCATTATAAATTAGATCCTGCCTGGTTTTACACCTCACCAGGATTATCATGGAAAGCGATGCTTAAAATGACAAACATTAAATTAGAACTTTTAACAGATTCTGACATGTACATGTTTTTCGAAGAAGGCATTAGAGGTGGAATGTGTATGGCTACTCATCGCTATGCCAAAGCAAATAATCCTCTCCTTAAAGACTATGATGAAAAACAACCTACAAGTTATATTTCCTACTTGGATGCGAATAACTTGTATGGAGTAGCTATGAATCAAAAACTACCGTATCAACATTTCAAATGGATGAAGGATTTTGACCATTGGCAAGACACCCCCTGCACATTAGAGGTTGATTTAGAATATCCAAAACATCTTCATCAGCTTCATAATGATTATCCATTAGCAGCTGAACATTTGAATGGAAAATTAATTCCTAATTTACATCACAAAACAAAATACATTCTTCATCATACTATTTTAAAATTTTATCTGACACAAGGGTTAAAACTAAAAAAGATTCATAGAGGCATCTCTTACGAGGAAGCTGATTTTTTGAAACAATACATTGATCATAATACGCAGTTAAGAAGCAAAGCAAAAAATGATTTTGAAAAAGATTTCTTCAAATTGATGAATAATAGTGTATTTGGTAAAACCATGGAAAATGTAAGATTACGAGAAAATATTACGTTGGCCACTAATACCAAACAATTAAGAAAATTAGTAAATTCAAACAATTACCGTTATCATAAAATTTTTAATGAAAATTTGGTGATGGTTCAACGTCAAAAATCAGATATTTATTTGTGTAAACCTATTTATATTGGTCAAGCGATCTTAGATCTATCCAAACAACACATGTACGATTTTCACTATAATCATATGATGAAAAAATATTCTGATAAAATTCAACTCTTATACACAGATACAGATTCTTTAGTCTATCATATCGAAACCCAAGATCTGTATCAAGATTTTCAAAAAGATTCAAATTTGTATGACTTTTCAAATTTTCCAAAAGATCACACACTGTTTTCAGACGCGAATAAAAAAGTCATTGGAAAATTTAAGGATGAAGAAGCTGGACATGTTATAAGTGAATTTATAGGCTTAAGGTCTAAATTGTATTCCTATGTAAAAGGTCAAGAACAAATTAAGAAATGCAAAGGTGTCAAGAAGAATGTGATTGACAAGGATATTACTTTTGAAGAATACAAACAAGTGTTGTTGGAAAAAATTCCTATCGAAAAACAAATGACGGTATTTAGAAGTCGAAATCATCAACTTTTCACAGAAAAAGTAACCAAAGTAGCATTAGATGCAGCGGATGATAAGCGAATGATGCAAGCCGATGGTATTTCAACCTTAGCTCTAGGTCATTATAAAATTGACAAAATTTAAAATGTTAAAATAAATGAACTTTTCACCCTATTTAAAATATAAGTCAAATGTAAAGTATCCTTTGAACTATAAGAATAATTCTTTAACCAAAGATCCTTTTATCCATCAACAGATTACTGTGGATCATCACCAAAGTTTCAACTACGATACGATTGATATTTTTCCTGATAAGACTCCTCCAAGAATATTTTCACAGTATTCGCAAGTACAAGAGTATTTAAAAAATGCAACCATGGATAACTGGGAAAACCAATTTAAATTTGCACTATTTTGTGCCACGTCTGGCTGTGGCGTATCATGGCATAATCATATTAATCATCAGGTTCCTTTAGTACAAAGTATCTTTAGATAGATTTCATGTCTACTTTACCCTTCGAAAAATTTTACATCAACTTAAAATCCATTTACCAGGAAATCCTGATTTTAATTCAAAAAAGAATCCCTATCATAAGCAAGCGTATGAAAATTTAAAACTTGAATTTGGTTCGGTTGATTTTAATTATTTTCATCAAGGAAAAATGAAAGCATTAGATATTACGATGGATGATGGATCCTATTATTTAAGAGATCCTAGTAAGTTTCCGTTTAATGCAGACAAAAAAGGATATGTGTATTCAGATCATCATAGACTTTATATTGATACATTATCTTTCATTTATTCAGACGATTGGACCAATTTCATCGCTTTAGATGGTCAAGGATTGACCAAAGCAGGCATGAGTAGAATCAATGAATCGATTAGAACGTATGTGTATTGCATTCTTGGTGCACAAACCATGATCAGGCGAGATATTTTAGAATCCTTAGATGCACAAAAACAGTTTGGAATTTTAGTGGAAGATGCGATTCAAGGTCAAACGTTAGTCGATTCCATAAAAACATTTCAGACTGCTAGTATTTTAATTTGATCTAAACAATCGTATGCGAACGCCTTAGAAAAAGTAGGTTCACGATTAGATTTTGCTGTAGGTTTAGGATTACAACTTTTACCGCGTCATATGCGTTTACATATTGGTACGATTGAAGGGTATAATAATTCTCTGTTAACTGCCACGGAAAATACAAATTTTGGTATCAACACGCATATCAATGTAAGAAAAAAGCGTCAAGTGTCAAAAACTGTACCCATTCCAAAAACATCTACAACACCCATTCCAAAAACAACTATAACACCAACACCAACACCACAACCTATGGTACAACCTGAAACAATTCATACAAATTTTACAACAAGTTTAGTAGCACTTGCATTGTTATTGCAGTATTTTTTATAAAATAATTGGAAGATGTCTATAAAAAATACAAGTATCCAAGCATCATGAAATTTTATACCATTATGAAAAAAATTGATCCTCATGTAACATTTGAGGATGTGGATCAATTTGTAAAATCACAAAAAAGTTTTCAACTCCATAAAAAATCTAGAAAACAAATCAAAGGACATATTATAGCCTATCGTGAAAATGCATTATGGTTTATGGATCTTCTTGACCTCACAAATTATTCAAGACAAAATAAAGGTTATAAGTGGATTTTACTTGCTATTGATACATTTACTAGGAAAGCATACGCTTCTGCGTTGAAAAATAAAACAAAATTTGAAGTGAAAAAAGGGTTTGAGGAGATTTACACAGACTCTGGTGACATCGAATTAATTGTTACAGATTCTGGAAATGAATTTCTGAATAAACCGGTACAAGATCTTTTAAAAGAATTAAAGATAAAACATGATACAGTGGACATAGGAGATCATAATGCGCTAGGTTTAACTGATAGACTTTGCAGAACCATGAAAGAAAAAATATTTAAGGATTTTACAGAACGAAATTCAGTGGTATGGGTGGATCAACTGGATGATTATCTGTATGCCTACAATCATTCACCTCATAGAGGTATTTTAGGGTATACACCACAGGAAGCGAATGAACATGATACAGAATTAGTTGCACTCAATGTTGAGAAAAGTATGCCAGTGGAACAACCGTTTAGGATGGGTGACCTTGTGAGGAAAAAATTAAAGAAACCCCTCTTTACCAAAGGGTTTAAAAGAATCTGGACGTTGAAAACCTATACCATAAAAAGTATTGAAGGAATACATGCACAATTGAATGATGATTCTAGAGTCAGATTAGATTCCTTACAAAAAATAACAAAGGATTTTGAAGACATACAAGAAAATGAAGTGGATAAAGTGGATAAAGACATAAAAATTGAAAAGATCATTCAACATAAAGAAGGATTAGATCCTGAAAATATAATGGACTCACGATTGAGAAAAAAGTAGTGTAAAAGTATCCTTAATTTATTATTTGATATTATTGATAAAATATATAACTTTATAAGAACGTGACACTTCTTATAAAGTTACATCATTACTTTAGTCTGACTCGCTAAAATAGCCCAAACAGATGATCACTGATGAAAGTCAAGTTATTTCAGATTCTCTGTAACTTTATTGGATTTTTTATATTCCTGAATAGTAAGATCAAACTCACTCGCAGAAATATGGTCATTCGTAATCGCGCGTGAGAGTAAATTATTCACATCGGTTAAATGATCTTGTGTGCGAATCCAGATTGTTTTATGTTTTTTAATTTTTTTCCTTAATTGTGGAACAACAATTTTACCTGTTGTGCCTAACATAGTACAAACAACAGCTAAAGGTAAAGTAACAATATTGGTAATAACACCGCCTGCGCCAATCGAAGCGATTCCTGCTCCTGCGATAAAAAAGCTAGTTTCTAACCAATGAAGGATAGTTGAAATTTTTTTATAATTTTTATACAGTTTACGTCGTTTTCCAATTTTTAGTTGTAAGTCTGATTTGATCTGCTCAATCTGCTCAAAACGAAATTCATCCTGTTCGGGGATTGAATCTAAGATATCCATTCTTTTATTCTAACAGTAAATCTATTGTACACGCGGTTTTAAATTCAATGGATTCATTTTTTGATTTTTGATGTCAATTTCGATATAGGAAAAATTCTGATCTTGAATCATGGCTTTTTGTTTTGAACTGTATTCCACAAGATCCCCATAATTTTTTCCTTTCGCGACAAAGGTGGAAATAATATCAGAAGGAACGCCGTTTAAAAAATTTTTACCATTATCCACAATATTACAACAAATACGATATTCTTGATGAGGTAAAAATTGACAAGGGTGTTCTCCTTTCACTTCATTGAAAATACATGTATCAGTATAAGAAATTCCTAATAAGGTACATAATTCCTTATGGAGACACACTACAAAAGGAGGATTCACTTTTATCACAATTTTACCTTCGTTTTCACAATAAGTGATCATCATGTCGTTCTGACGTCCTTTTTTTTCAGCGCATGTTGTATCGCTTCGATATAAGAGTCAACGGTATAAAGTCCGTCTGAAATATAAACAGAATCCTCATTTCTAAAAGTATCACTTGGGGCCGATTCTGCAAAATCTAAATAGTTATTTTTTGAAAATCTTGAAATATTAAAATAAGTTGTAGGAATAATAGCGTTTGCGACACGAACTGTTTTATACTGATTAATACTCACCCTTAGGCTTTGTCTCTTTGTTCCATGAAAGCGTAGATTCATTTTATTTTAGAAGAAATTATTTTAAATTTCTTGAAGAAATTTTTTTTGCCCTATATTTGATCGTTCCTGCATTATTCACTACAATTTGAATCACGACTAAAATCGTGACAGCGACAGCTATAATCAAATGTTCTGCTAAAAATCCTACCACACCTGCAGCTGCTTTTAATAGAGTGGACATAATGGTTCCTAGAATTCCAGGGAGTGCTGCTAGAGCTTTTGAACCTAAGGAAAGTAACCAGTTTTTAAATCGAATCAGACCTTGTGTAATTTTATTAGGATGACTGGGTGGAGTAGGATCTATAGGTATATCTGGTTTTCCAGGTGTATCAGGTGTACCAGATTTACTTGGTTTTACTAAAGAGCCTATACCATGCACGAAACTTGCACCAATGGCAGATAAAGTTAAAATAACTGCAGTAACAATAGTAGCAAGTTTAAAGCCTTTCAATTTGAATAAAGCGCTTAATCGGTCTCCTAAGGATTCTTTTGCATCATTGACTGTATCACGAAAATTTTCAGCTAATTGTTTAAAATGTTTTTTACTTCTTTCATTCAAATTAGTCACTTCATCTGATTCTGCTTCATCAATTTCTTTTAGATTTTGTTCTTCATGCTCAATTAAGGGTATCATTTCAGGATCATCATTTTGTCTTAGTGCGTTTATTTTATTTTTTATTCTGTCACGTGACAGAATATATTTTTCTTTAATAGATCTAAACAGTCTCCTGAAATAGTCTATGATCTTATCTAATTTAGAATTCTTTGTTGTTATAGGTTCGTTTGAATTCAAAGTGGCATCTCGAATGTCATCAACATCATTAGGGTTAACATGAACAAACTTTGTTTCATTTGTATCAAGATTGGTGTCTTGTACAAGATCTTCAGAAGTATCCACAACATTAGGTTCCAGAGGAATAGGTGACTTTACGTTATCCAATGAACTAGATCTTGCTCCATCTTCGTAAGTCAATTCTCTTCTAGCTGTTTTTTCTCCAACATTTTCAATTATTGGAGTTTCTCCAGCATTATTTTTTCTAAAATATGTCATGAATTCTGTTTTTCCTTTTCCTTTTACAGAGCTAATAGTATAAGGGTCTTTATTATTTTTCGTTAGTTTAATGTCCCCTCTTGATGTTTTAAAAAATATATCATTGTTTTTATCAATTATTATTCTGTTACGCAGTTCGTTCATAGATGCTTTTAATTTTAAATTATTTTTTTTCATAAAGTCTTTTAAAAATCTTTCTTTTGTATCAATGATATCCTGTTCGTTCAGTAGATTAATACTTGGAGCTCGTTGTATATCTCCAGTCAATTCATTCATAAGATAATCATCATACGCTGCTCGTTGATTATAATACTCATTCATATCATCTCCTAAATCATTGTCAAAGACAGGATTTTCAAATTCCATGTCATTATCCATTTATTTTAAAGAAATTCTGATAAAACCGCAGATCCCACCACACTGCCTGCAATGTACATTTGTTCATACTTTTTCTGAGATTCACTTGGAGTATAAAAATTTTTAAAAGTCGGTTTAGGATGAATGTTGTCGTAATATCGAATAGAATCTTCCATATTGATCAATTCTGATTTTGCTTGATGTTGTTTCTGTCGTTGTTCTGCAAGGAAATCTAAATGTTTTATTCTATTCTGTGACCATGCTGCAGATTGTTTTTGTAATTTTTCTAAAGCTAAATCGTGACGCTTTCGTTCTTCTGCAGCATTCTGTTTATCAAATGCATGAAAGAGGGCAGAACCTCCAACGAAAGCAGTTGCATTAGCCACAGCACCAAAAATTGTTGTTAATATCATTCCAGCCATTTTGTTTTATTTTAACAGAAAAATAATCTTTGTAAGCTTTGTACAAAGCTATAAAAATCATTCATCACCATTCGTATCATTTTCTTTAAATCTGTTGTTAATTAGTAATATCCCCGCCATCAAAAATGGTTGTTAACAACCATTTTATTTTAACAAAAATTATATTTTTTTAATTTTTTAATTAGTAATATCCTTTGGCAAATTCATATTTTTTTCAAGATACCCTTTTGTAATAATAGCAAGTGTCACTGCACCAGTGAGCTTAACAGCTTCCATAAGGTCTGGTTTACTTGGGTCTCCAATATTTGATTTTAGTAGTTTCTTTGCAGCTAATCCATAGCCAACAGTTGAAGCTGTTAAAACAGCAGCGTGATAGATCGTGTTACCGATATTTTTCGTGTCAATACTCGAACTCATTTATTTTAACAGAAAAAAATTAAATTTCTAATTTAGATTTAGACTTTGTTTGTTTTTCTTTAATAGGTTGTTCCACTTGTTCAGTCACATCAGATTTTGAATTTTTGGTGTAATACCATACATAAGTTGCTAAACCAACTCCTCCAATAAGGAGTGGAAAATAATAGGTTGTATTAGGAGTTGAAGTTTCTTGTGATTCTTCTTCCACTTTAATTTTTTTACGATTCTTGTTCATTTCACCTAATTTTTTCCCCCATGCTACTTTTTTAGGATCCTTTGGTTTATCTTTAGTAATAATTTCTTTTACTTTTTCATTATCATCACTCATTTATTTTATAGAAATAAATTATCATTATTATTGTCAAATTATTATCATTATTATTGTCAAATTATTATCATTATTATTGTCAAATTATTATCATTATTATTGTCAAATTATTATCATTATTATTGTCAAATTATTATCATTATTATTGTCAACTTATTATCGTTATTATTTGTCAATGACATATTTAATGAATTAACATTAATACAACAAATGATAATAAATGATTATTTTTTATTTTGTTGTCAATGGACTCAACATTTCAAATGGAAAAGTCTATTTGAACAATTAGCGTTTGGGGAAATTCCTTCTCATGTTAAAATAAAGCAGCCTTATTTATTCTATGACGATACACCTTTTGGAATGGTAGAGGATCATCGTCTATTTGTACAACAGATGACGTCTTCTATTGTGTTTGAACAACCTCCCGTTAAACGGTCAAAAGAAATGATGTTGAGACTTGTCTATATTGAAAAAATAAAAGAGAATAAACAAGCGATGGATGTGATTAGAAAGGATTATCGTTGTGCACTACTTAATGTATTATTTAAAAATCGTTAATTTAATGAATTTTTGGAAAAAGAATAAATGATTGTTCTATTTATCGAGATCTATACCTTGTCTCTCTTTTGCTACGCGGAAGAAACTTTTAAGTCCTCAACCAGAAATGACACCAAAAATTAAACCTCTTTTAACGTTTGATACATTAGAAGAAATTCCAATCAAAATGGAGCACATCACAGAGACAGCATTTCAACCGTCCGATTTAAATGGTGTCACAACACTCATGGATAAAATTAAAATCATCAGTCAGTATGTGAGACTTTTTTGTAATGAGTGGATATGTCATGATTGTTTTAGCATAGACCATGATCTGTATGACTGGGAAGTGGTGTGCAGTCAATCCCTCACCGAAAGGCAGTGCACTGAAAATGACTGCATCACACTGCTTTTGACTGAAATCCCCACTGCATATGACTGTCTTAGGCATATCATTTTTTCTTAATGTTTTAAAACCACTGATTTTGACTGAAAGACCACTGCAAAGCACTGCCACTTGCATATCATTATTAACGAGGTATTTCAAAAACACTGCCTATGACTGAAAGACCACTGATTTCCACTTCTCCAACTCTGATCGAAACCCGTGGCATTTTCAACATGACTGAAAACCACTGCTTTATGACTGTTGAGATTAAGACTTGATGGCAGTGTAAAGCAGTGGTAATTGCAGTCAAATTCAGTGTTAAATATCACCCATAATGCAACCTGAGACAGGAAGCTAGCAAGTTTGAATTTTATAGTCAAACATTGAAGAAATCATGGTAGCTCTTCATATTTCTCGATATTTACCCGAATTTCAATATGAGAAGAGGGGAGTTTTAGTCAGTTTGAATTGGAACACATAAGGAGCCAAATGAATGCAAAAAGGGTAATCTAGACAGACACTGAAGTTGTATTTTCAGCAAATCAAGAAGGCTGTAGGCCCTATAGGTGTTGTAATGTATGCATACACTGCAAGATATCTGCATGTATCTTCATGCATCTACTGTAGGCCCTATAGGTGTTAATTGTAATGTATGCATACACTGCTAGATATCTGCATGGGAGCTCAATACACATCAATCAGTCTGTTAGATCATTATTCTACAGGCCTCGTGCAGTTACTTTATTTGGACGTCAATTTGATCTAGCTTCAATCCCTGACATCACTGACAGTAGCTATGTGCCATGTGTTGTTTCAATTGTCTAGTAACCCCATCTGACCACTGTCATTATGACAAAGTTTGCAATGACGTAGGTCAAGGACGTGAATTTGTCATCTTTTTACTGTGTCACGTCATCATGCAATGGCGATGTCCTCTATTTGTGCAGATGACGTCATCACTGCAATATTGGACGCAAACACACCGTCTTAAATAGGACAGCAAAAGTAACAGTTCGCTAGAAGTTTTTGCTTTTTCGAACAATTTCTTTGGTTGTCATCAGCACAAAGGGGTTCACGTCCCCCAAACCTCTCTCGGCATCCGTGCCTGCATGCCATTGAATAAATTATTCATATTAACACTGAAAATGACTGCTCCCTCCAGGAGGTTTTGGAAATGGCAGTCAAAATCAGTGGTGTTTCAGTGTGGATTCAGTGTGCTGCGAAATATTTAAATTAACACTGAACCCCACTGCCAGCCCTGTGCATGATGCATAGTGGGGAGTCATTTTCAGTGTCAAAAGCAGTGGAAATCAGTCAGCCTAAATATTTAAATGAGCACTGCTTTTGACTGCCTTACCACTGATTTTGACTGTCTTACCACTGCTTATGACTCCCTAACCTCTATTTTTGATTGCTGTGTAACTGTATGCTTTGGTAACGCGTGACTGAAAAACACTCCCTATGACTGCTTTCCACTGATTTCAACACTGCCATAAAAATGTGAGGTAACACTGCAACCTGACTGAATCCTGACTGATATCACACTGCTTTTCGGTGAGGGATGTTATTCGGTGGATCAACATCGTATTTGGAGTAATGCGATTCAAAAAAGTCCACTTGTTTCTGAATGGTATGGTATGAATCAAACTCATATCATCACATCCACCACTTCAAAACAAGTAGACTTTGAAAAATTACTGAATACGTATCCCGTATCGTTTGACTTGATAGAAAAAATGAAAAAAGATTACACCATTCTCATTCAAAAATTTGAAACCATGAAAGCCTTACACAAACGTAAAAACTTTTTTATGGATAAAATTGTGTTACAACGCCTCATGGATTTCTATCACTTAGAACTTCAAGTTGTCAAACCAACCCCTGCGCTGAACACCTATTATACACTCTTTGAAGAGATGTCATGGCCTGATTAAACTTTAAGAGAGCATGCCTTTTATAAAATTTAGTCTTCCGTGACAGGTAGAACAGATTCAGCTGTATTGGCTGCGATGGATCCTGCAGCCAGAAGAGTTGAATTCATATAATAGCCCAATTGTTTTTTGATTTCGCTGTTGATAATGATATTTTTATTTAATTTTTCATGAAGTTTTTTTTAATCTAAATTTGGAAACATAAATCGTACGGTTTGCGTATAACCGAATAATAAATTGGAGACCAGTTCATCTGCAATTTGCGTATTATAACGTGTTTGATATTCATTGTACATTTTTTTAAGATTTTTCCCACTTGCTTTTTTAATAGTCGCTTCAGACACTTTCATGCCTAATTTTGTTAAAACACCGCTTTGATAATGTGTTAAGAGTTCTGATCGCATCTCTGTCACAGAATCATTAGGGTCGTCTATCGTGTCCATTTATTTTATTACAAAATTTTAAAATCAAACGGTTGTGTTCTGCGCAGTACAAGTCGTTTTCCGCTATCAATCTGTTCAAGAACTGCAGGTTTTTCGCTCATAGGAATACAACGATTTTCTTTAAACACTTGATCCAGAGAACATTGATCATTCAACGTATGGATCACCATATGCTTACAATTGTCTTTAAAATCTTTGCAAATTGCATTATATTTTTGAGTTAAGAGCCAAACTGATAAACCATAATGTCTTCCAGAAAAGGCTAATTCAGTTAGTTTGGTGGATTTATTTTTTTGCATCCCAATGGTTCGCACAATCATCAATAATAAATAAAGTTTGTTCCTGTTCATCTTTAAACATGTCAATGGCATGTTCTAAACATTGATTTAAATCTTCTTGGACACGTTGAGGAGGATAAATAAAAATAGCGTCATTGTGTTCAATCCAAGATCTGACACGATAGGTTTTATTCATATCAATGGTAGGGCAAAAGATAAGGATGTAATCAAATTTTTTCTGAAATTCTTTTTCAAGAAGATCTAGTATAAAATAGGTTTTCCCACAATCGGTCATTCCGGACACTAGCATATTGAATGGAACATCACAATAATTCATTTATTTTAAGAAAAATGTTGTTTTGTAGGTCATTTATTTTTTAATGCACTGTTGTTGCAAAATCATTAAAAGATAAAAGATGGTTAATATACAATGCCTTTCACTTTCATATTCTCAAGTCCTACCAAACCATCTGCTACAATATAGACTAGCATATCATATTCTGTGTCAGAATTTCTGCTGAGTTCAAGTTGTAAACCATGTTTGATATTACTCATGGCTGTTCCTGATCCATGCACAGTGTTATCTTCTGTACTTCTCAGATCAATCCACAAGCCATATTTTTGTTTGTCGTAGAATTTTTCTACATCCATCATACATTCTTCCGTTTGTTTAAGATCTTCCGTCATATAATGTCGTTTGATTTCATCAAACTGATTATAGGCTTTCAACCCTGATTTGAATATACAATGAGATATTCCTTCTGAAGTAATGGTCACATTAGAGATGTCAGGATTTTGAAAACTTGTTTTTTCAGAATCATAGTCACTAAATGTTTTTTGGAAAAATAATAGAATACCTTTTGTAGAGGCACGATTGACATCTACATTGATATTACCCGTTTATTCGTTCCAATTGATTCTGTTTTCAAAAGATGGATGTCTTCAAACATAAATCTCATCTCAGAGTTATACACAGATTCAATGGTTTCAGCCAGGACATCCGAGGTGACTGTTTCATATTCAAGCTGAATATCCGTCACAGCATAGGTTTTATTCGTAGCCGTTCCTGCTACCACATATTTAGCCTCATTGAATTTGATATTATACTCAATGGATTCCAAAATCGCTGAGGGATAAAAGGGGGTATGGAAATCAAATAGTTCTGATTCAATGGGAATGCAGTAACGATCCTCAAAAGCGGTTTTAATGCCATCTTTTCTATGATCTTTCACAATCCCTTGTTGTACACGATTTTTTTCGCTGTTTTTCGGTGAGCCAAAATCCTTGAAGGTGTTGTAGATAAAGGCTTTATCCACCTCACTCATGGTTTTTCCACCCCACTTTGTGGTGATTCTTTCTACAATGTTTCTACCCACATTGGCTACAAAAGAAGCAGCAGCTGCATTGGCTGCATTACTTGCTTTTGACGTGGTAGAAAGTTTAAACGTGAGTTTCATGCTTTCAGGGACAACCACTTGTCCTTTTTCAAGCTTTGGAATTTTCACATAAAGTGTTTCTCCTCGATTGACAGAATTAGGATTATGAGTGATCACCTCATAATTCCGTTTGGCTTTTAAGCCTTTGGGATACTTGTCTGATCTGTAAGGATCGAGATAACGTCCATAAGAAGTTTCCATTTTATTTATAAGAAATTTTTTTTTAAATAAATGACTAACCTGTGTACGATTAAGTTTAACGTGAAACCCGATGACATTATTGTATTAGAAAATGACATTAAAGAACTTAAACAAAAAATTAACTCTTTAGAATCATCCTCATTAAGAGATGACATTAATGCAAACTTTCAAGGTTTGCAAAATTGGTTGAATAGATTGGGAGGATATCTTCATGTAAGTCTTCCTGAACATGGGTTTAAAAATGTTCCGATTAATATAAATTTAGCACCTTTATTATGGTTAAAGTGAGTAACATGTTTATAATCTTTCGTTAGATTATAAACATAATGATGTAACTTTATAAGAACGTGACACTTCTTATAAAGTTAACTATTTTATCCTTGCACCACATTAAAGTCATAGTATCGCTTTCCTTTGGGCATTCCTTTTGATTTAATGTAATTCAATTTGGGATTGTTCTGTATTTTTTTCTGAATGAGAGAGGTTGTATAGGTGTCAAACAAATCTCCTTCACGGTCTTGTAACGTGAGAATCATTTGAATTCCAAATTGTGTCTCCACTTCTCTGTCGTCTGAAATATGATACCACGTATTGAGTGGAACCTCTTTCCAAAGAAGCATGGGAGAACGTTCTTGTTCTATTAATTCGTCAAAGTCTTTCACAGATGGAAACACAAATGCAGGTTTTTTACATTGAATTTCTTCGTCTGAGGATGAAGAATAATCTTCTATATTTTTAAGTTCATCTTCGGATGAGGAATACATGATGTCCTCTTGATTTTGTGCAAATTTAGACTTTTTTGAATTTTTCGATTTTCTCGAATTTTCTTGAACAGTCGATTTCGCGATAGAAGTCATTTTTCTCGGTTTCGTGATAGAAGTCATTTTCTATACAATATGAAAACTATTAAATAAAGAAATTTTGATTTTTAAACAAGATGTACACTTGAGATTATTTAGCAGAATTAAACACGTTAGAAAAGTTAGACACATTGTGGATTTGTGATTTTGTGAATTTTGTGGATTTTGGAAAAGTTGTAAAAGTTGTAAAAGTTGTAAAAGTTGTGAATTTTGAAAAAGTTGTAAAAGTTGTAAAAGTTGTGAATTTTGGAAAAGTTGTAAAAGTTGTAAAAGTTGAAAAAGTTGTAAAAGTTGAATAATCGTTTGACTAGAAATTATGTAGAGAAGTTTCTAGGAGTTTTTAGCTTTAAAATTTGTAAAAGTTGTAAAATCGTTTGACTAGGATTTGACTGAATAAAATCAGGTTAAATCTCAGGTGAGCTAGAACCCTCACTTTTACACTACTCCTCTCGCTTACAAACTCGTCCTTTGTTGATAAATCTACATCTAAGGGATAAGGCCATTCCGATTTAAAGCCAAATAATTCATTGCTTTTACCAAAAAACATAATATGGAAATAATCCGCATTTCTTCTCTTAAGCATCTTCATTACTGCCTTACCAGTGGGTTCATCAACATCAAACTTAACAGCATTTCTGCTGAAACTCTTTTCTTTCAATTCATTTGCAAGCACCTTTGAAAAGCTTTCTAGGTCATAGAAACCATCGGGTATTCTGATAACTGTCAACGAAAATCCACGAAACTTTATTTCGTTATTTTTTTTTGCTTCACTTATGTTGTAGAATGTACAAGGTATACCTGCAAATGTCAAACTGACGCTAATGACATTCTGAATCTCAGTGTTAAGATGTATGGTTAAATCATGTGATTTCTGTTCTGGGTAGTCGCTGGAATTAATGTACACCACGGTTTTCATTTATTGCACTTAAATTTTCATTTATTGCACTTAAATTTTCATTTGATGAACTTAAATTCTACTTGATTATGTTTCTTGGTAAAATACCTTGATCGTAAAAGTATTCCAATGTTACATTACTGACTGCTACAGTTCCGCCAAGTTTCAGAATCTCTTCTAAGTTTGCCTGACTTGGCGGGCCAATGGTAATTCTCAAGAATCTCTTAAGTAAATATGAGTAACCAATTGTTGCCGTTGACAATAACACACTTTGGTACAGTGTATTGATGATTTCCTTCTTTCCTGGTGTTTCAATTTATTTAACTGTAAAGCAATCTTAATGTTGCAAGGAAACATTCTTAATGTTGCAAGGAAACAATCTGTGAATATTGAATGTTAACTTGAGCGTCAGAAACCACAAATATGTGCATTTTGTATGGACCCTTTCCAGATTCTTTTGTTATCGACAATTGAATACCATCTTTAGTGTTTTGAAGCTTTTTGCCCGATCCGTGTAATCTGTTGTCTTCTGTAGTTCTCAGGTCCAACCAAAGCCCGTAGTTATTCGATTCTCCATAGTACTTTTTCATAGACATGTTGCAGTCGTAAGTTTTCTTTAAGTCTTCGGTCATGAAGTGTTTCTTGATCTCCTCCCATTGATCTAGCATTCTCATTCCTTCTGGAAACACCTGATTAGCAACTCCTTCGATGGTTATTTGCACTTTTGTGATGTTAGGATTTTCAAACTTTTCAGAATCTCTTGAACCATCAGTGTAATCAGAGATGAAACGAAGTAATAGTCCTTTTATGGACATTTGAGGAAAATTGATGTTCTCGTTGATCAGCGTTTCATTGGCCGGTACGTTGACAGTTTTGAAGTGATCTACCCAGTCGTAATAGATGGAGAAACCTGAATTGTACTTGTTTGTAAGCGTATTGGCTAATCCCTTGTTAGTTACAGTGTCATATTCGAAACTGATATTTTCAAGTTTGTAATTCATGTTTGCAGTTGTGCTGGTAACGATGATCTCCTCCTTTGGCGCTAACGTAATCTCGATGATCACATCCTCTTGAATTGGAAACTTGTAAAATGGAGCATAGTTGAAAAATAGTTCAAAATCTAACGGTATCTTGTACTTGGTTCCAAACACTTTCTTCAGTGTTTTCTCATCGCTGGTTTCACCGGTAACATCGGCTTCTGCCACACCTGATCTCAACTTTCTAAGATTTTCTGACTGAATACCTTGAAAAACCCTGTCGTTCCTTTCCTCCGCTGTTAAACACAAATCTTTAAAAGTCGAATAATGACTGTATTCATTGAGATCAAATATCTGTTCCGTTCCCCATTTTATCACCATCTTGGATAACAGGTTTCTTCCGAGATTGTTAACCACGCTGTTCTTGGAATCACCAGAAATGGTGACATCAGCTGACAGAAAAAGAGTTCTGGGTACAAAGAACGTATTTTCTCTTAAAGCAGGTATTCTAATGTACAATGTTTCTTTTGGATTAGCAGAAGACGGATTGTGTGTAATAATGTGATGATTTCTCTCGGCCTTTAATCCGAGTGGAATCTTATGACTCCTTTCAGTGTTGAGCAGTACTCCAGTTGTCATTCTATTTAATTTACTTGAAAAATCAATCATTAATTTGACTTGAAAAATCAATCATTAATTTGACTTGAAAAATCAATCATTAATTTACATGAAAAATCAATCATTAATTTGATCATTTCATCGCTGACTTAACAGCTTTAACACCTTCTATTAAACCATAAATTATGGAGCTAACAACAACAATCACTAGAATGACTAGATGTTCGGCCATGAATCCAACAACTGCACCAACTGATTTCAGGAGAAATGAGACAATAGAACCGATAATTCCAGGTAAAGCCGCAGATGATTTCTTGGCCAGTTCTTTTAGCCATTCAGCTAACTTCTTGAGGCCTTCTTTCACTTTATCTGGAATTGATGGTGGTTTATCCGGTGGCGTAGGAGTTGGAGGTCCTGGTTTAGGCACAGGTTTCAAAGCATTACTGATACTAAGACCTAAAGTGGTCAGTATCATAGTCACTGCAGCAACTATTGCAGCAATTGTAAGGCCTTCAAGCTTGAAAAGTAACTTGATTCTGTCCTTGAGTGAAATCACTGAATCTGGTTTCTTGAAGACATCAGTGATCAAACGTTTCAGTCTTTTTGCACTGCTTTCAGCTTCTCTGTCTAATTCAAATACCTTGACACGTTCTCTAATTAGTTCCTCTTTCACTTTCTCAATTTCTCTGATTAGCTCTACCTTTTCTTTAGCATCTTCTTCTACAGAGTTAACATAGTCTCTTGTTAGATTGCTATGTGTTTCTTCTAGGTTAGCATAGTCTCTTTTTTTTACTGTTAAGTTCTTCTTCTAGGTTAGCATAGTCTCTTGTTAGATTGCTATGTGTTTCTTCTAGGTTTTCTATTTTCATATCTTTCTTTCTGTGTGCTTCTAAATTTTCCATCACCTGTAGTTTTAACCCTCTAAGTTCTCTCAAAGCGTTATCTGTAAAACCTAATGCACTTAATTCTTGATCAGTCGCTTCTATGATTTTATCTATGGGTTTAGGTGAAGTGTTAATCACATCAATTACTGTCTGTGTTTCAGGGGTTACAGATTTAGTTTCCCTTCTTGGCGAATGACCTTCCATGTTAGTAATTTCAGATGCCTCTGTTGGACCTGGTTGAATTAGATCTTTCAAAAAATCAAAGAATTTTGTGCCAAATTTGCTTTTTAAAGTTGATTCAGAATAGAAGCTTCCATCACCCTTAGTTAATGGAATACCAGCACGGCCCCCTTCAAAGTTCATATTTTCTCTTTGTTTGTCTGCAAAACTATTAAGTTCTTCTTGTGTCAGCCTGTAGCACAGGCCTTTTGTACGGTCAAGAATGCGTGGTGCAAGCTTACTCAAATTGTTCTTGTCATATTTCCATTCTGTTCCTCTCAATGCCTTATCAAGTTTATCCTCAATAGCTGTGTATTTTAACTTCTCGTTTTCTAAATTAGGGTCAATACTTCTTGGTCTATCTGGTGTTGAAAACGAATTTTCATCAGTTAAGGTATCACTATTTGTGTTGTAAGTTGTGCCATCATCAAATTCTGAGTTACTGAATGATCTTTCAGTAGCAGAACTACTGTTTGCTTCTGCTACTGAAAGATCCTGCATCTCATACATTGGGATATCTTCTCCTCCTCCTTCAGCCATTTATTTTACAATAATAAGAATTAAACTGCCAACAACAGCATAGAGTAAAAACTTGATTGTTTCATGGGTATCATCAGATTTACTGATCACAGCAGTCTTACTGGACACATCAGTCTTACTGGGCACATCAGTCTTACTGGACACATCAGGCCTACCAGTTGCGTCAGTCTTACTTGTTACCGCAGTTTTACTGGACACAGCAGTCTTCACATCTTTTGGTGCGGTAGTAGTTGTAGTCTAAACCCTTATTTTCTTAACGGTTTGACCTTGCATCAATGGAGTAGGGATAGTCTTTTCATTGTTAATGTCATTCTTACCAGGCTTCAAGTGTTTAGTTGCTACCAGAATATTGTTATTGTAATTCTCGATCTTACCGATCTTGAGTATCATGTCAGACCCTATGATGTACAGGCCTGGGGCAATTACATAGTCTAATCGTGTGTGAGTGTCCGACAGTGCTTTCTGGTATCTAGCAATTGAGGTAGGGATATCCACATGCTGTTCAATTGAATCACTTATCAGCTTGATGAATTCCTTATGTGCATCTAACTCTGTTCCTGGCTGTCCAGTAATCGGGGTTCTAGTGAGGGCCTGTGATCCCAGTATACAGTAAACATATGTTCTGATGGAATCATTCAATCTTTCTATCCCTGTATTCGAGAAACCTGAGGACTTATGAGTCATGAATTGTTGGTATGTTTGGCATGGTTTCTGTGTAATGACATCAAATACATTCTTGTGTCTCCTGACATGATCCTTGATGAAGATATCTGGGTACTTAAAATTAGACATCCCAGCATCCCAATCAGATTTAAACATCGAGGGCATTCTATTCTCGTGAACTTGCATTAAGAAGAAATTGATTTTCGAATTATTGATGTAATAGCCAGGATCAGTTATGTTTGGATTGTAATCCGGTACACTCCACGAAGTCCATCCGTCATTGTTTGCAAACACTGAAAAATCAAATTCGTCTTTTAAGCCAAACTCACTTAGTAACTCGCCTAGTTTCCTACGGTTTATGTTATTTTTTGATTCGTTGAAATTGCTTTCTCCCAAAATGGGGATATCAAGGTTCTTCATAATTTTTCTGATTTGATAGTAAGTGTGGAACCTGTAAAATGATCTGATCATTTGATTGCTGCTGTTCAGGTGCTCGAGTGAAATGCCACATCCAGTTGTCGCGAACCAGACGGCCATGTTAAACTGATTCTGGTAGAACGTCAGTGGGTTTTTTTCAAGTCTAAGACAATCATCTCTGTTTTTCAATTCTAAAAACCCTGGCGTGATATCACTTTCTTGTACCTTGAAAAAGCTGTTAGCAGTAACATAGGCATCAAAGTGATAGAAGTCAAATTTAAACTTATTCTTATGCTTCATTGCCAATGGGTAATACTTTATTTATTTTTACTTGAATTTTGGTTAGGCCAAAAGTTAGCAGATGGCAGCACTGGCGCAATTACTGTTAAATAGGCCTAACTGACATTTCCATTAGAAAAGTTCAATGGCCGAGTGGATAAAGTTTGGAGCTTCCACACCTGAGGTTATGTGTTGGCGTGGGTTCGTTTCCCGGCGAAGGCAACATATGAAGGCTGGTTTTCTTTGTGGCTAATAGAGCGATCGTAAACTTATCACGCCGTGATAAGTTTTTATCCCAGTGGGATAAGTCAGTAATAGGAAAACACATCGTTTTTTTCTATGTTACGTATTTGGTGGGTTTTGTGATGAAAACGAAGTTTTCTTGCCAAATTTCCAGAAATAGTCGTAGGTAAATCGTACATGTGTTTTCCTATTACTTATAACATAAGACAAGTTTCTGTGCTTGTTTCATTAATCTCATGTAGTCTTGAACTTTAGATGATTGAAGGATATCTTTTTCATTGAGGTCAATTATATATAAATCATTTAGAGAGCGGACTCTGGTTAATGCCACATAATGCGAGTGGTTTTTAAGGCCAGGGGGTGTATTTCTAAGCATTGTGTTCATATTTATGGCAAGTTTCTGAAATGTTCCACCTTGTGATGAGTGCACTGTTCTTGCATTGCTTTGTTTGAGGGGGAACTGTGTCCTTAGAACATAATGATGGTTTCCCAATAGAAACTGTCAATCATCAACAGCATGATCCTTTCAGCACCAATTTTCACCTCTTCAACCTAGAAATCATTCACTACACTAGAGTGTGGAAGGAGATTTTAAAGTCATAAAATTACTTCTACGGCCATGACTTGAGATCACAACAATATCCAGCTTCAAGAATGTTGAAAAACACAGACATTTCTGCGATTTCCCCAGTTCTCACTGAAAGCAGACATGTTCATTTTGCATTTTAGTGTATCAGAATGACACCAGATGGCATGGTCGTCCTGATCAGTGCATTCATAGTCACTGGGCTGTTTTTGGTTTTAGCCATCTAGTGGCCAAACGAAATATCAAACCGGACCGAAAGTTGGTGCCCAAGGGTATCTCACTAGGAGGTACAATTGTACTAAGTTTTAAGTCAAAAGCTTCATTAGTTGCAAAATGTGCCAATATCGGCCAATTTTCGCTATTTGACTTCTGCGACCTTGAAAAATAGGTCAAATCAAAAACCTTTATCAAAAACCTGTATAATATATATTTTGTATCTTTATTAGATGTACCAATAATAAAAATTTGGCAATGATCCAGCCATGCATTGAGGAGATATAGCACTTTTTGTGTTTACGGTTTTAGCCACCAGGGCCGGGTTGTTCAAAAGCACAAAAGTCACGTTATCCCTAACGGTTACGTTAAGTATCCTCAAGGACGTTATCTCTTTCAGTTAAACCCATTAAAATATTCACGTTAAGACTTAACATTTCAGTTAAACCTAACATTGTTTTGAACAACTCAGCCCTGGTGGCCAAATGAGGAATCAGACCAGACTGAAATTTAGTCACCCAGGTGTCATTACATGTGGAAACATGTGTACCAAGTTTCGAGTCAATAGCTCCAGTAGTTACGAAACGTGCCCCGCTAACGGACGACGACGGATGACGACGGACGACGGACGCCACGTCAAAGCAAAAGCTCAGAGAGGTGAGCTAAAAAGCCCTACTCAGCTCAACCAACCCCATACCATTAAAATATTATTCCTCGGGCCATAAAATTACACACCATAGTGAAGTACAGAAACTATGTACTACGTACTTCACCACCCTAGTCAACCAAAATGGATTAAACTTTTCTTCACTTAACATACAAAAGGTTTATCCATCAGGAAATATAGGGGGTCAAGGGTGAATCAAATCTTCATCATCCTTCTCAAGGTTTTTATGGTTATACGCTGACTTGTCAGAGTATGAATTTTGCTCATTGCAACTAAACATCTTTTTAGCATAAAATAAACAAATATGAATTTAGTTAAAAATATTTGCTTGATTTTGCATAACTGTTTTAATATAACCTATTTTTGTCTTGTTTTGAAACTGTTATTTTAGAATTGTCCATGTTTTAATGCAGACATGGACATTATGATTTGTAAAGGTGAAACACAATGTTCCATAATATAATCCAAAACTTTCTGGCGAGTTAACTACTCTTGCAAAATAAATTCTAACCAAAATATAAATTTTTCAGTTAGAGAACTTCACACTTTATGCACTTAAACATTGCAAGAAGGATGCTGAAGAAATGACACTCAAACAGTAGTGGTGATGCACAACAAACTTCAGCCAATACAGTGACCTGTCTTTGTGTGGCATATCAACATTTCCTAAAGCTAAACTTCAGACAATACAGTGACCAGTCTTTGTGTGGCACATCAACATTTCTTAAAGCTAAACTTCAGACAATACAGTGGCCAGTCTTTGTGTAGCACATCAACATTTCTTAAAGCTAAACTTCAGACAATACAGTGACCAGTCTTTGTGTAGCACATCAACATTTCTTAAGGCTAAACTTCAGACAATACAGTGACCAGTCTTTGTTTAGCATATCAATATTTCTTAAAGCTAAACTTCAGACAGTACAGTGACTAGTCTTTGTGTAGCACATCAACATTTCTTAAAGCTAAACTTTAGACAATACGTACAGTGACCAGTCTTTGTGTAGCACATAAACATATCTTAAAGCTAAACTTCAGACAATACAGTGGCCAGTCTTTGTGTAGCACATCAACATTTCTTAAAGCTAAAGTTCAGACCATACAGTGGCCAGTCTTTGTGAAGCACATCAACATTTCCCGAAGTTAAACTTCAGACAATACAGTTGCCAGTCTTTGTGTAGCATATCAACATTTCTTCAAGCTAAACTTCACACAATACAGTGACCAGTCTTTGTGTAGCACATCAACATTTCTTAAAGCTAAACTCCAGACAATACAATGACCAGTCTTTAAGTAGCGTATTAACATTTCTTAAAGCTAAACTTCAGACAATACAGTGACCAGTCTTTGTGTAGCACATAAACATATCTTAAAGCTAAACTTCAGACAATACAGTGGCATGTCTTTGTGTAGCACATCAACATTTCTTGAAGCTAAACTTCAGACAATACAGTGACCAGTCTTTGTGTAGCACATCAACATTTCTTAAAGCTAAACTTCAGACAATACAGTGGCCAGTCTTTGTGTAGCGCATCAACATTTCTCGAAGCTAAACTTCAGACAATACAGCGGCAAGTCATTGTGCAGCATATCAACATTTCTTAAAGACAATACAGCAACCAGTCTTTGTGTAGCGTATCAACATTTCTTAAAGCTAAACTTCAGACAATGCAGTAACCAGTCTTTGTGTAGCACATCAACATTTCTTAAAGCTAAACTCCAGACAATACAATGACCAGTCTTTGTGTGGCGTATTAACATTTATTAAAGCTAAACTTCAGACAATACAGCGGCCAGCCTTTGTGTAGCATATCAACATTTCTTACAGAGAACTTCAGACAATACAGTATAAACAGTCTTTGTGTAGCGTATCAACATTTCTTAAAGCTAAACTTCAGACAATACAGTGACCAGTCTTTGTGTAGCATCAAAATTTCTTAAAGCTAGACTTCAGACAATACAGTGACTAGTCTTTGTGTAGCATATCAACATTTCTTAGAGCAAAACTGCACACAATACAGTGGCCAGTCTTTGTGTAGCACATCAACATTTCTTAAAGCTAAACTTCAGACAATACAGTGGCCAGTCTTTGTGAAGCACATCAACATTTCTCGAAGTTTAACTTCAGACAATACAGTGGCCCGTCTTTGTGAAGCACATCAACATTTCTTAACGCTAAACTTCAGACAATGCAGTAACCCGTTTTTGTGTAGCATCAACATGTCCTTAAGCTAAACATCAGACAATACAGTGACTAATCTTTGTGTAGCATATCAACATTTCTTAGAGCAAAACTTCACACAATACAGTGGCCAGTCTTTGTGTAGCACATCAACATTTCTTAAAGCTAAACTTCAGACAATACAGTGGCCAGTCTTTGTGAAGCACATCCACATTTCTCGTAGTTAAACTTCAGACAAAACAGTTGCCAGTCTTTGTGTAGCATATCAACATTTCTTAAAGCTAAACTTCAGACAATGCAGTGGCCAGTCTTTGTGAAGCACATCAACATTTCTTAAAGCTAAACTTCAGACAATGCAGTAACCAGTTTTTGTGTAGCATCAACATTTCTTAAAGGTAAACTTCAGACAATACAGTGGCCAGTCTTTGTGAAGCACATCAACATTTCTTAAAGCTAAACTTCAGACAATGCAGTAACCAGTTTTTGTGTAGCATCAACATTTCTTAAAGCTAAACTTCAGACAATACAGTGACCAGTCTTTGTGTAGCACATCAACATTTCTGAAAGCTAAACTTCAGACAATACAGTGGCATGTCTTTGTGTAGCACATCAACATTTCTTGAAGCTAAACTTCAGACAATACAGTGGTCAGTCTTGGTGTAGCGCATCAACATTTCTCGAAGCTAAACTTCAGACAATACAGCGGCAAGTCATTGTGCAGCATATCAACATTTCTTAAAGCTAAACTTCAGACAATACAGCAACCAGTCTTTGTGTAGCGTATCAACATTTCTTAAAGCTAAACTTCAGACAATGCAGTAACCAGTCTTTGTGTAGCACATCAACATTTCTTAAAGCTAAACTCCAGACAATACAATGACCAGTCTTTGTGTAGCGTATTAACATTTATTAAAGCTAAACTTCAGACAATACAGCGGCCAGTCTTTGTGTAGCATATCAACATTTCTTACAGAGAGCTTCAGACAATACAGTATAACCAGTCTTTGTGTAGCGTATCAACATTTCTTAAAGCTAAACTTCAGACAATACAGTGACCAGTCTTTGTGTAGCATCAAAATTTCTTAAAGCTAAACTTCAGACAATACAGTGACTAGTCTTTGTGTAGCATATCAACATTTCTTAGAGCAAAACTGCACACAATCCAGTGACCAGTCATTGTGTAGCATATCAACACTTCTTAAAGCTAAACTTCAGACAATACAGTGACCAGTCTTTGTGTAGCATATCAACATTTCTTAGAGCGAAACTTCAGACATTACAGTGAATAGTCTTTGTGTAGCATATCAACATTTCTTAGAGCAAAACTTCAGACAATACAGTAACCAGTCTTTCTGTAGCACATCAACATTTCTGAAAGCTAAACTTCAGACAATACAGTGGCATGTCTTTGTGAAGCACATCAACATTTCATAAAGCTAAACTTCATACAATACAGTGGCCAGTCTTTGTGTAGCACATCAACATTTCTGAAAGCTAAACATCAGACAATACAGTGGCATGTCTTTGTGAAGCACATCAACATTTCTGAAAGCTAAACTTCAGACAATACAGCGGCAAGTCATTGTGTAGCATATCAACATTTCTTAAAGCTAAACTTCAGACAATACAGCAACCAGTCTTTGTGTAGCGTATCAACATTTCTTAAAGCTAAACTTCAGACAATACATTAACCAGTCTTTGTGTAGCATCAACATTTCTTAAAGCTAAACTTCATACAATACAGTGACCAGTCCTTGTGTAACACATCAACATTTCTTAAAGCTAAACTCCAGACAATACAATGACCAGTCTTTTCGTGGCGTATTAACATTTCTTAAAGTTAAACTTCAGACAATACAGTGGCCAGTCTTTGTGTAGCACATCAACATTTCTTAAAGCTAAACTTCAGACAATACAGTGGCCAGTCTTTGTGTAGGGCATCAACATTTCTCGAAGCTAAACTTCAGACAATACAGCAGCAAGTCATTGTGTAGCATATCAACATTTCTTCAAGCTAAACTTCAGACAATACAGCAACCAGTCTTTGGGTAGCGTATCAACATTTCTTAAAGCTAAACTTCAGACAATGCAGTAACCAGTCTTTGCGTAGCATCAACATTTCTAAACTTCAGACAATAAAGTAGCATGTCTTTGTGTAGCACATCAACACTTCTTAAACATAAACTTCAGGCAATACAGTGGCCAGTCTTTGTGTGCGCATATCAACATTTCTCGAAGTTAAACTTCAGACAATACAGTTGCCAGTCTTTGTGTAGCGTATCAATATTTCTTAAAGCTAAACTTCAGACAATACAGTGGCCAGTCTTTGTGAAGCACATCAACATTTCTTCAAGCTAAACTTCAGACAATACAGTGACCAGTCTTTGTGTAGCACATCAACATTTCTTGAGGCTAAACTTCAGACAATACAGTGGCCAGTCTTTGTGTAGCGCATCAACATTTCTCGAAGCTAAACTTCAGACAATACAGCGGCAAGTCATTGTGCAGCATATCAACATTTCTTAAAGCTAAACTTCAGACAATACAGCAACCAGTCTTTGTGTAGATAATCGACATTTCTTAAAGCTAAACTTCAGACAATGCAGTAACCAGTCTTTGTGTAGCACATCAACATTTCTTAAAGCTAAACTCCAGACAATACAATGACCAGTCTTTGTGTAGCGTATTAACATTTATCAAAGCTAAACTTCAGACAATACAGCGGCCAGTCTTTGTGTAGCATATCAACATTTCTTACAGAGAACTTCAGACAATACAGTATAACCAGTCTTTGTGTAGCGTATCAACATTTCTTAAAGCTAAACTTCAGACAATACAGTGACCAGTCTTTGTGTAGCATCAACATTTCTTAAAGCTAAACTTTAGACAATACAGTGACTAGTTTTGTGTAGCATATCAACATTTCTTAGAGCAAAACTGCACACAATCCATAGACCAGTTTTTGTGTAGCATATCAACACTTCTTAAAGCTAAACTTCAGACAATACAGTGACTAGTCTTTGTGTAGCATATCAACATTTCTTTAGAGCAAAACTTCAGACAATACAGTTATCAGTCTTTGTGTAGCATATCAACATTTCTTAGAGCAAAACTTCAGACAATACAGTGAATAGTCTTTGTGTAGCATATCAACATTTCTTAGAGCATAACTTCAGACAATACAGTAACCAGTCTTTGTGTAGCATATCAACATTTCTTAAAGCTAAACTTCAGACAATACGGTGACTAATCTTTGTGTAGCATATCAACATTTCTTAGAGCAAAACGTCAGACAATACAGTGGCCAGTCTTTGTGTAGCACATCAACATTTCTTAAAACTAAACTTCAGACAATACAGTGGCCAGTCTTTGTGAAGCATATCAACATTTCTCGAAGTTAAACTTCAGACAATACAGTTGCCAGTCTTTGTGTAGCATATCAACATTTCTTAAAGCTAAACTTCAGACAATACAGTGGCCAGTCTTTGTGAAGCACATCAACATTTCTTAGAGCAAAACTTCACACAATACAGTTGCCAGTCTTTGTGTAGCATATCAACATTTCTTAACGCTAAACTTCAGACAATGCAGTGGCCAGTCTTTGTGAAGCACATCAACATTTCTTAAAGCTAAACTTCAGACAATGCAGTAACCAGTTTTTGTGTAGCATCAACATTTCTTAAATCTAAACTTCAGACAATACAGTGACCAGTCTTTGTGTAGCACATTAACATTTCTTGAAGCTAAACTCCAGACAATACAATGACCAGTCTTTGTGTAGCGTATTAACATTTCTTAAAGCTAAGCTTCAGACAATACAGTGACCAGTCTTTCTGTAGCACGTCAACATTTCTGAAAGCTAAACTTCAGACAATACAGTGGCATGTCTTTGTGAAGCACATCAACATTTCTTTAAGCTAAACTTCAGACAATACAGTGACTAGTCTTTGTGTAGCATATCAACATTTCTTAGAGCAAAACTTCAGACAATACAGTGACCAGTCTTTGTGTAGCATATCAACACTTCTTAAAGCTAAACTTCAGACAATACAGTGACTAGTCTTTGTGTAACATATCAACATTTATTAAAGCTAAACTTCAGACAATTTAGTGACTAATCTTTGTGTAGCATATCAACATTTCTTAGAGCTGAACTTCAGAAAATACAGTGACCAGACTTTCTGTAGCATATCAACATTTCTTAAATCTAAACTTCAGAAAATACTGTGACCAGTCTTTGTGTAGCATATCAACATTTCTTAAAGCTAAACTTCAGAAAATACAGTGACCAGTCTTTGTGTAGCATAACAACATTTCTTTAAGCTAAACTTCAGAAAATACAGTGACCAGTCTTTGTGTAGCATATCAACATTTCTTAAAGCTAAACTTCAGACAATACAGTGACCAGTCTTTCAGTAGCATATCAACATTTCTTAAAGCTAAACTTCAGACAACACAGTGACCAGTCTTTGTGTAGCATATCAACATTTCTTAAAGCTAATCTTTAGACAATACAGTGACCAGTCTTTCTGTAGCATATCAACATTTCTTAAAGCTAAACTTCAGACAATACAGTGACCAGTCTTTGTGTAGCACATCAACATTTCTTAAAGCTAAACTTCAGACAATACAGTGACCAGTCTTTCTGTAGCATATCAACATTTCTTAAAGCTAAACTTCAGACAATACAGTGACCAGTCTTTGTGTAGCACATCAACATTTCTTAATGCTAAACTTCAGACAATACAGTGACCAGTCTTTCTGTAGCATATCAACATTTCTTAAAGTTAAACTTCAGACAATACAGTGACCAGTCTTTGTGTAGCACATCAACATTTCTTAAAGCTAAACTTCAGACACTACAGTGGCCAGTCTTTGTGAAGCACATCAACATTTCTTAAAGCTAAACTTCAGACAATGCAGTGGCCAGTCTTTGTGTAGCACATCAACATTTCTTTAAGCTTAACTTCAGACAATACAGCAACCAGTCTTTGTGTAGCTTATCAACATTTCTTAAAGCTAAACTTCAGACAATACAGTAACCAGTCTTTCTGTAGCATATCAATATTTCTTAAAGCTAAACTTCACACAATACAGTGACCAGTCTTTGTGTAGCATATCAACATTTCTTAAAGCTAAACTTCAGACAATACAGTAACCAGTCTTTCTGTAGCATATCAACATTTCTTAAAGCTAAACTTCAGACAATACAGTAACCAGTCTTCGTGTAGCGTATCAACATTTCTTAAAGCTAAACTTCAGACAATACAGTGACCAGTCTTTGTGTAGCAAATCAATATTTCTTAAAGCTAAACTTCAGACAATACAGCGGCCAGTCTTTGTGTAGCATATCAACATTTCTTAAAGCTAAACTTCAGACAATACAGTGACTAGTCTTTGTGTAGCATATCAACATTCATTAAAGCTAAACTTCAGACAATTTAGTGACTAATCTTTGTGTAGCATATCAACATTTCTTAGAGCAAAACTTCAGAAAATACAGTGACCAGTCTTTGTGTAGCATATCAACATTTCTTAAAGCTGAACTTCAGAAAATACAGTGACCAGACTTTCTGTAGCATATCAACATTTCTTAAATCTAAATTTCAGAAAATACAGTGACCAGTTTTTGTGTAGCATATCAACATTACATAAAGCTAAACTTCAGAAAATACAGTGACCAGTTTTTGTGTAGCATAACAACATTTCTTTAAGCTAAACTTCAGACAATACAGTGACCAGTCTTTGTGTAGCACATCAACATTTCTTAAAGCTAAACTTCAGACAATACAGTGACCAGTCTTTGTGTAGCATATCAACATTTCTTAAAGCTAATCTTTAGACAATACAGTGACCAGTCTTTCTGTAGCATATCAACATTTCTTAAAGCTAAACTTCAGACAATACAGTGGCCAGCCCTTGTGTAGCACATCAACATTTCTTAAAGCTAAACTTCAGACAATACAGTGACCAGTCTTTGTGTAGCACATCAACATTTCTTAAACCTAAACTTCAGACACTACAGTGGCCAGTCTTTGTGAAGCACATCAACATTTCTTAAAGCTAAACTTCAGACAATGCAGTGGCCAGTCTTTGTGTAGCACATCAACATTTCTTAAAGCTAAACTTCAGACAATACAGTAAGCAGTCTTTCTGTAGCATATCAACATTTCTTAAAGCTAAACTTTAGACAATACAGTGACCAGTCTTTCTATAGCATATCAATATTTCTTAAAGCTAAATTTTAGACAATACAGTGACCAGTCTTTCTGTAGCATATCAACATTTCTTAAAGCTAAACTTCAGACAATACAATGGCCAGTCTTTGTGTAGCACATCAACATTTCTTAAAGCTAAACTTCAGACAATACAGTGGCCAGTCTTTGTGTAGCACATCAACATTTCTTGAAGCTAAACTTCAGACAATGCAGTAACCAGTCTGTGTGTAGCACATCAACATTACTTAAAGCTAAACTTCAGACAATACAGTGGCCAGTCTTTGTGAAGCACATCAACATTTCTTAATGCTAAACTTCAGACAATGCAGTAACCAGTTTTTGTGTAGCATCAACATTTCTTAAAGCTAAACTTCAGACAATACAGTGACCAGTCTTTGTGTAGCACATTAACATTTCTTAAAGCTAAACTCCAGACAATACAATGACCAGTCTTTGTGTAGCATATTAACATTTCTTAAAGCTAAACTTCAGACAATACAGTGACCAGTCTTTGTGTAGCACATCAACATTTCTGAAAGCTAAACTTCAGACAATACAGTGGCATGTCTTTGTGAAGCACATCAACATTTCTTAAAGCTAAACTTCATACAATACAGTGGCCAGTCTTTGTGTAGCACATCAACATTTCTGAAAGCTAAACTTCAAACAATACAGTGGCACGTCTTTGTGAAGCACATCAACATTTCTCGAAGTTAAACTTCAGACAATACAGTTGCCAGTCTTTGTGTAGCATATCAACATTTCTTAAAGCTAAACTTCAGACAATACAGTGGCCAGTCTTTGTGAAGCACATCAAGATTTCTCGTAGTTAAACTTCAGACAATACAGTTGCCAGTCTTTGTGTAGCATATCAACATTTCTTAAAGCTAAACTTCAGACAATGCAGTGGCCAGTCTTTGTGAAGCACATCAACATTTCTTAAAGCTAAACTTCAGACAAGGCAGTAACCAGTTTTTGTGTAGCATCAACATTTCTTAAAGCTAAACGTCAGACAATACAGTGGCCAGTCTTTGTGTAGCACATCAACATTTCTTAAAACTAAACTTCAGACAATACAGTGGCCAGTCTTTGTGAAGCATATCAACATTTCTCGAAGTTAAACTTCAGACAATACAGTTGCCAGTCTTTGTGTAGCATATCAACATTTCTTAAAGCTAAACTTCAGACAATACAGTGGCCAGTCTTTGTGAAGCACATCAACATTTCTTAGAGCAAAACTTCACACAATACAGTTGCCAGTCTTTGTGTAGCATATCAACATTTCTTAACGCTAAACTTCAGACAATGCAGTGGCCAGTCTTTGTGAAGCACATCAACATTTCTTAAAGCTAAACTTCAGACAATGCAGTAACCAGTTTTTGTGTAGCATCAACATTTCTTAAAGCTAAACTTCAGACAATACAGTGACCAGTCTTTGTGTAGCACATTAACATTTCTTAAAGCTAAACTCCAGACAATACAATGACCAGTCTTTGTGTAGCGTATTAACATTTCTTAAAGCTAAGCTTCAGACAATACAGTGACCACTCTTTCTGTAGCACGTCAACATTTCTGAAAGCTAAACTTCAGACAATACAGTGGCATGTCTTTGTGAAGCACATCAACATTTCTTAAAGCTAAACTTCAGACAATACAGTGACTAGTCTTTGTGTAGCATATCAACATTTCTTAGAGCAAAACTTCAGACAATACAGTGACCAGTCTTTGTGTAGCATATCAACACTTCTTAAAGCTAAACTTCAGACAATACAGTGACTAGTCTTTGTGTAACATATCAACATTTATTAAAGCTAAACTTCAGACAATTTAGTGACTAATCTTTGTGTAGCATATCAACATTTCTTAGAGCTGAACTTCAGAAAATACAGTGACCAGACTTTCTGTAGCATATCAACATTTCTTAAATCTAAACTTCAGAAAATACAGTGACCAGTCTTTGTGTAGCATATCAACATTTCTTAGAGCATAACTTCAGACAATACAGTAACCAGTCTTTGTGTAGCATATCAACATTTCTTAAAGCTAAACTTCAGACAATACAGTGGCATGTCTTTGTGAAGCACATCAACATTTCTTAAAGCTAAACTTCAGACAATACAGTGACTAGTCTTTGTGTAGCATATCAACATTTCTTAGAGCAAAACTTCAGACAATACAGTGACCAGTCTTTGTGTAGCATATCAACACTTCTTAAAGCTAAACTTCAGACAATACAGTGACTAGTCTTTGTGTAACATATCAACATTTATTAAAGCTAAACTTCAGACAATTTAGTGACTAATCTTTGTGTAGCATATCAACATTTCTTAGAGCTGAACTTCAGAAAATACAGTTGCCAGACTTTCTGTAGCATATCAACATTTCTTAAATCTAAACTTCAGAAAATACAGTGACCAGTCTTTGTGTAGCATATCAACATTTCTTAGAGCATAACTTCAGACAATACAGTAACCAGTCTTTGTGTAGCATATCAACATTTCTTAAAGCTAAACTTCAGACAATACAGTGACTAGTCTTTGTGTAGCATATCAACATTTCTTAGAGCAAAACTTCAGACAATACAGTGACCAGTCTTTGTGTAGCATATCAACACTTCTTAAAGCTAAACTTCAGACAATACAGTGACTAGTCTTTGTGTAACATATCAACATTTATTAAAGCTAAACTTCAGACAATTTAGTGACTAATCTTTGTGTAGCATATCAACATTTCTTAGAGCTGAACTTCAGAAAATACAGTGACCAGACTTTCTGTAGCATATCAACATTTCTTAAATCTAAACTTCAGAAAATACAGTGACCAGTCTTTGTGTAGCATATCA
This sequence comes from Lineus longissimus, assembly GCF_910592395.1. Classification (NCBI taxonomy): domain Eukaryota; kingdom Metazoa; phylum Nemertea; class Pilidiophora; order Heteronemertea; family Lineidae; genus Lineus; species Lineus longissimus. Next base: position 11,544,499 of record NC_088315.1, read on the forward strand.
ACATTTCTTAAAGCTAAACTTCGGACAATACAGTGACCAGTCTTTCAGTAGCATATCAACATTTCTTAAAGCTAAACTTCAGACAACACAGTGACCAGTCTTTGTGTAGCATATCAACATTTCTTAAAGCTAATCTTTAGACAATACAGTGACCAGTCTTTCTGTAGCATATCAACATTTCTTAAAGCTAAACTTCAGACAATACAGTGACCAGTCTTTGTGTAGCACATCAACATTTCTTAAAGCTAAACTTCAGACAATACAGTGACCAGTCTTTCTGTAGCATATCAACATTTCTTAAAGCTAAACTTCAGACAATACAGTGACCAGTCTTTGTGTAGCACATCAACATTTCTTAATGCTAAACTTCAGACAATACAGTGACCAGTCTTTCTGTAGCATATCAACATTTCTTAAAGTTAAACTTCAGACAATACAGTGACCAGTCTTTGTGTAGCACATCAACATTTCTTAAAGCTAAACTTCAGACACTACAGTGGCCAGTCTTTGTGAAGCATATCAACATTTCTTAAAGCTAAACTTCAGACAATGCAGTGGCCAGTCTTTGTGTAGCACATCAACATTTCTTTAAGCTTAACTTCAGACAATACAGCAACCAGTCTTTGTGTAGCTTATCAACATTTCTTAAAGCTAAACTTCAGACAATGCAGTAACCAGTCTTTCTGTAGCATATCAACATTTCCTAACGCTGTACTTTAGACAATACAGTGACCAGTCTTTCTGTAGCATATCAATATTTCTTAAAGCTAAACTTCACACAATACAGTGACCAGTCTTTGTGTAGCACATCAACATTTCTTAAAGCTAAACTTCAGACAATACAGTAACCAGTCTTTCTGTAGCATATCAACATTTCTTAAAGCTAAACTTCAGACAATGCAGTAACCAGTCTTCGTGTAGCGTATCAACATTTCTTAAAGCTAAACTTCAGACAATACAGTGACCAGTCTTTGTGTAGCAAATCAATATTTCTTAAAGCTAAACTTCAGACAATACAGCGGCCAGTCTTTGTGTAGCATATCAACATTTCTTAAAGCTAAACTTCAGACAATACAGTGACTAGTCTTTGTGTATCATATCAACATTTATTAAAGCTAAACTTCAGACAATTTAGTGACTAATCTTTGTGTAGCATATCAACATTTCTTAGAGCAAAACTTCAGAAAATACAGTGACCAGTCTTTGTGTAGCATATCAACATTTCTTAAAGCTGAACTTCAGAAAATACAGTGACCAGACTTTCTGTAGCATATCAACATTTCTTAAATCTAAATTTCAGAAAATACAGTGACCAGTTTTTGTGTAGCATATCAACATTACATAAAGCTAAACTTCAGAAAATACAGTGACCAGTTTTTGTGTAGCATAACAACATTTCTTTAAGCTAAACTTCAGACAATACAGTGACCAGTCTTTGTGTAGCACATCAACATTTCTTAAAGCTAAACTTCAGACAATACAGTGACCAGTCTTTCTGTAGCATATCAACATTTCTTAAAGCTAAACTTCAGACAATACAGTGACCAGTCTTTGTGTAGCATATCAACATTTCTTAAAGCTAATCTTTAGACAATACAGTGACCAGTCTTTCTGTAGCATATCAACATTTCTTAAAGCTAAACTTCAGACAATACAGTGGCCAGCCCTTGTGTAGCACATCAACATTTCTTAAAGCTAAACTTCAGACAATACAGTGACCAGTCTTTGTGTAGCACATCAACATTTCTTAAACCTAAACTTCAGACACTACAGTGGCCAGTCTTTGTGAAGCACATCAACATTTCTTAAAGCTAAACTTCAGACAATGCAGTGGCCAGTCTTTGTCTAGCACATCAACATTTCTTAAAGCTAAACTTCAGACAATACAGTAAGCAGTCTTTCTGTAGCATATCAACATTTCTTAAAGCTAAACTTTAGACAATACAGTGACCAGTCTTTCTATAGCATATCAATATTTCTTAAAGCTAAATTTTAGACAATACAGTGACCAGTCTTTCTGTAGCATATCAACATTTCTTAAAGCTAAACTTCAGACAATACAATGGCCAGTCTTTGTGTAGCACATCAACATTTCTTAAAGCTAAACTTCAGACAATACAGTGGCCAGTCTTTGTGTAGCACATCAACATTTCTTGAAGCTAAACTTCAGACAATGCAGTAACCAGTCTGTGTGTAGCACATCAACATTACTTAAAGCTAAACTTCAGACAATACAGTGGCCAGTCTTTGTGAAGCACATCAACATTTTTTAATGCTTAACTTCAGACAATGCAGTAACCAGTTTTTGTGTAGCATCAACATTTCTTAAAGCTAAACTTCAGACAATACAGTGACCAGTTTTTGTGTAGCACATTAACATTTCTTAAAGCTAAACTCCAGACAATACAATGACCAGTCTTTGTGTAGCATATTAACATTTCTTAAAGCTAAACTTCAGACAATACAGTGACCAGTCTTTGTGTAGCACATCAACATTTCTGAAAGCTAAACTTCAGACAATACAGTGGCATGTCTTTGTGAAGCACATCAACATTTCTTAAAGCTAAACTTCATACAATACAGTGGCCAGTCTTTGTGTAGCACATCAACATTTCTGAAAGCTAAACTTCAAACAATACAGTGGCACGTCTTTGTGAAGCACATCAACATTTCTCGAAGTTAAACTTCAGACAATACAGTTGCCAGTCTTTGTGTAGCATATCAACATTTCTTAAAGCTAAACTTCAGACAATACAGTGGCCAGTCTTTGTGAAGCACATCAAGATTTCTCGTAGTTAAACTTCAGACAATACAGTTGCCAGTCTTTGTGTAGCATATCAACATTTCTTAAAGCTAAACTTCAGACAATGCAGTGGCCAGTCTTTGTGAAGCACATCAACATTTCTTAAAGCTAAACTTCAGACAAGGCAGTAACCAGTTTTTGTGTAGCATCAACATTTCTTAAAGCTAAACTTCAGACAATACAGTGACAAGTCTTTGTGTAGCACATTAACATTTCTTAAAGCTAAACTCCAGACAATACAATGACCAGTCTTTGTGTAGCGTATTAACATTTCTTAAAGCTAAGTTTCAGACAATACAGTGAACAGTCTTTCTGTAGCACATCAACATTTCTGAAAGCTAAACTTCAGACAATACAGTGGCATGTCTTTGTGAAGCACATCAACATTTCTGAAAGCTAAACTTCAGACAATACAGCGGCAAGTCATTGTGTAGCATATTAACATTTCTTAAAGCTAAACTTCAGACAATACAGCAACCAGTCTTTGTGTAGCGTATCAACATTTCTTAAAGCTAAACTTCAGACAATGCAGTAACCAGTCTTTGTGTAGCATCAACATTTCTTAAAGCTAAACTTCATACAATACAGTGACCAGTCCTTGTGTAACACATCAACATTTCTTAAAGCTAAACTCCAGACGAAACAATGACCAGTCTTTTTGTGGCGTATTAGCATTTCTTAAAGCTAAACTTCAGACAATACAGTGGCCAGTCTTTGTGTAGCACATCAACATTTCTTAAAGCTAAACTTCAGACAATACAGTGGCCAGTCTCTGTGTAGCGCATCAACATTTCTCGAAGCTAATCTTCAGACAATACAGTGGCCAGTCTTTGTGTAGCGCATCAACATTTCTCGAAGCTAATCTTCAGACAATACAGCAGCAAGTCATTGCGTAGCATATCAACATTTCTTCAAGCTAAACTTCAGACAATACAGCAACCAGTCTTTGTGTAGCGTATCAACATTTCTTAATGCTAAACTTCAGACAATACAGTGACCAGTCTCTGTGTAGCATCAACATTTCTAAAAGCTAAACTTCAGACAATGCAGTAACCAGTCTTTGTTTAGCATCAACATTTCTGAAAGCTAAACTTCAGACAATAAAGTAGCATGTCTTTGTGTAGCACATCAACATTTCTTAAAGAAAAACTTCAGGCAATACAGTGGCCAGTCTTTGTGTAGAATATCAACATTTCTCGAAGCTAAACTTCAGACAATACAGTGACCAGTCTTTGTGGAGCATATCAACATTTCTTAAAGCTAAACATCAGACAATACAGTGGCCAGTCTTTGTGTAGCACATCAACATTTCTTAAAGCTAAACTTCAGACAATACAGTGACCAGTCATTGTGTAGCAAATCAATATTTCTTAAAGCTAAACTTCAGACAATACCGTGACCAGATTTTGTGTAGCATCAACATTTCTTAAAGCTAAACTTCAGACAACACAGTGACTAGTCTTTGTGTAGCATATCAACATTTCTTAGAGCAAAACTGCACACAATCCAGTGACCAGTTTTTGTGTAGCATATCAACACTTCTTAAAGCTAAACTTCAGACAATACAGTATAACCAGTCTTTGTGTAGCGTATCAACATTTCTTATAGCTAAACTTCAGACAATACAGTGACCAGTCTTTGTGTAGCATCAACATTTCTTAAAGCTAAACTTCAGACAATACAGTGACTAGTCTTTGTGTAGCATATCAACATTTCTTAAAGCAAAACTGCACACAATCCAGTGACTAGTTTTTGTGTAGCATATCAACACTTCTTAAAGCTAAACTTCAGACAATACAGTGACTAGTCTTTGTGTAGCATATCAACATTTCTTTAGAGCAAAACTTCAGACAATACAGTGACCAGTCTTTGTGTAGCATATCAACATTTCTTAGAGCAAAACTTCAGACAATACAGTGAATAGTCTTTGTGTAGCATATCAACATTTCTAAGAGCAAAACTTCAGACAATACAGTAACCAGTCTTTGTGTAGCATATCAACATTTCTTAAAGCTAAACTTCAGACAATACGGTGACTAATCTTTGTGTAGCATATCAACATTTCTTAGAGCAAAACTTCACACAATACAGTGGCCAGTCTTTGTGTAGCAGATCAACATTTCTTAAAGCTAAACTTCAGACAATACAGTGGCCAGTCTTTATGAAGCACATCAACATTTCTCGAAGTTAAACTTCAGACAATACAGTTGCCAGTCTTTGTGTAGCATATCAACATTTCTTAAAGCTAAACTTCAGACAATACAGTGGCCAGTCTTTGTGAAGCACATCAACATTTCTTAAAGCTAAACTTCAGACAATGCAGTAACCAGTTTTTGTGTAGCATCAACATTTCTTAAAGCTAAACTTCAGACAATACAGTGACTAATCTTTGTGTAGCATATCAACATTTCTTAGAGCAAAACTTCACACAATACAGTGGCCAGTCTTTGTCTAGCACATCAACATTTCTTAAAGCTAAACTTCAGACAATACAGTGGCCAGTCTTTGTGAAGCACATCAACATTTCTCGTAGTTAAACTTCAGACAATACTGCGGCAAGTCATTGTGTAGCATATCAACATTTCTTAAAGCTAAACTTCAGACAATACAGCAACCAGTCTTTGTGTAGCGTATCAACATTTCTTAAAGCTAAACTTCAGACAATGCAGTAACCAGTCTTTGTGTAGCATCAACATTTCTTAAAGCTAAACTTCATACAATACAGTGACCAGTCCTTGTGTAACACATCAACATTTCTTAAAGCTAAACTCCAGACGATACAATGACCAGTCTTTTTGTGGCGTATTAACATTTCTTAAAGCTAAACTTCAGACAATACAATGGCCTGTCTTTGTGTAGCACATCAACATTTCTTAAAGCTAAACTTCAGACAATACAGTGGCCAGTCTTTGTGTAGCGCATCAACATTTCTCGAAGCTAATCTTCAGACAATACAGCAGCAAGTCATTGCGTAGCATATCAACATTTCTTCAAGCTAAACTTCAGACAATACAGCAACCAGTCTTTGTGTAGCGTATCAACATTTCTTAAAGCTAAACTTCAGACAATACAGTGACCAGTCTTTGTGTAGCATCAACATTTTTGAAAGCTAAACTTCAGACAATGCAGTAACCAGTCTTTGTGTAGCATCAACATTTCTGAAAGCTAAACTTCAGACAATAAAGTAGCATGTCTTTGTGTAGCACATCAGCATTTCTTAAAGAAAAACTTCAGGCAATACAGTGGCCAGTCTTTGTGTAGAATATCAACATTTCTCGAAGCTAAACTTCAGACAATACAGTGACCAGTCTTTGTGGAGCATATCAACATTTCTTAAATCTAAACATCAGACAATACAGTGGCCAGTCTTTGTGTAGCACATCAACATTTCTTAAAGCTAAACTTCAGACAAAACAGTGACCAGTCTTTGTGTAGCAAATCAATATGATGTGCTACACAAAGACTGGCCACTGTATTGTGTGAAGTTTTGCTCTAAGAAATGTTGATATGCTACACAAAGATTAGTCACCGTATTGTCTGAAGTTTAGCTTTAAGAAATGTTGATATGCTACACAAAGACGGGTTACTGTATTGTCTGAAGTTTTGCTCTAAGAAATGTTGATATGCTACACAAAGACTATTCACTGTATTGTCTGAAGTTTTGCTCTAAGAAATGTTGATATGCTACACAAAGACTGGTCACTGTATTGTCTGAAGTTTTGCTCTAAAGAAATGTTGATATGCTACACAAAGACTAGTCACTGTATTGTCTGAAGTTTAGCTTTAAGAAGTGTCGATATGCTACACAAAAACTGGTCACTGGATTGTGTGCAGTTTTGCTCTAAGAAATGTTGATATGCTACACAAAGACTAGTCACTGTATTGTCTGAAGTTTAGCTTTAAGAAATGTTGATGCTACACAAAGACTGGTCACTGTATTGTCTGAAGTTTAGCTATAAGAAATGTTGATACGCTACACAAAGACTGGTTATACTGTATTGTCTGAAGTTTAGCTTTAAGAAGTGTTGATATGCTACACAAAAACTGGTCACTGGATTGTGTGCAGTTTTGCTCTAAGAAATGTTGATATGCTACACAAAGACTAGTCACTGTATTGTCTGAAGTTTAGCTTTAAGAAATGTTGATGCTACACAAAATCTGGTCACGGTATTGTCTGAAGTTTAGCTTTAAGAAATGTTGATACGCTACACAAAGACTGGTTACAGTATTGTCTGAAGTTTAGCTTTAAGAAATGTTGATATGCTACACAAATACTGGCCGCTGTATTGTCTGAAGTTTAGTTTTAAGAAAGATTGATTTGCTACACAAAGACTGGTCACTGTATTGTCTGAAGTTTAGCTTTAAGAAATGTTGATGTGCTACACAAAGACTGGCCACTGTATTGTCTGATGTTTAGCTTTAAGAAATGTTGATATGCTCCACAAAGACTGGTCACTGTATTGTCTGAAGTTTAGCTTCGAGAAATGTTGATATTCTACACAAAGACTGGCCACTGTATTGCCTGAAATTTTTCTTTAAGAAATGTTGATGTGCTACACAAAGACATGCTACTTTATTGTCTGAAGTTTAGCTTTCAGAAATGTTGATGCTACACAAAGACTGGTTACTGCATTGTCTGAAGTTTAGCTTTTAGAAATGTTGATGCTACACAGAGACTGGTCACTGTATTGTCTGAAGTTTAGCATTAAGAAATGTTTATACGCTACACAAAGACTGGTTGCTGTATTGTCTGAAGTTTAGCTTGAAGAAATGTTGATATGCTACGCAATGACATGCCACTGTATTGTCTGAAGTTTAGCTTTCAGAAATGTTGATGTGCTACAGAAAGACTGTTCACTGTATTGTCTGAAGCTTAGCTTTAAGAAATGTTAATACGCTACACAAAGACTGGTCATTGTATTGTCTGGAGTTTAGCTTTAAGAAATGTTAATGTGCTACACAAAGACTTGTCACTGTATTGTCTGAAGTTTAGCTTTATGAAATGTTGATGTGCTTCACAAAGACTGGCCACTGCATTGTCTGAAGTTTAGCTTTAAGAAATGTTGATATGCTACACAAAGACTGGCAACTGTATTGTCTGAAGTTTAACTACGAGAAATGTTGATGTGCTTCACAAAGACTGGCCACTGTATTGTCTGAAGTTTAGCTTTAAGAAATGTTGATATGCTACACAAAGACTGGCAACTGTATTGTCTGAAGTTTAACTTCGAGAAATGTTGATGTGCTTCACAAAGACGTGCCACTGTATTGTTTGAAGTTTAGCTTTCAGAAGTGTTGATATGCTACACAAAGACTGGTCACTGTATTGTCTGAAGTTTTGCTCTAAGAAATGTTGATATGCTACACAAAGACTAGTCACTGTATTGTCTGAAGTTTAGCTTTAAGAAATGTTGATGCTACACAAAATCTGGTCACGGTATTGTCTGAAGTTTAGCTTTAAGAAATGCTAATACGCTACACAAAGACTGGTTACTGTATTGTCTGAAGTTTAGCTTTAAGAAATGTTGATATGCTACACAAAGACTAGCCGCTGTATTGTCTGAAGTTTAGCTTTAAGAAATATTGATTTGCTACACAAAGACTGGTCACTGTAATGTCTGAAGTTTAGCTTTAAGAAATGTTGATGTGCTACACAAAGACTGGTCACTGTATTGTCTGTAGTTAAGCTTTAAGAAATGTTGATATGCTACAGAAAGACTGGTTACTGTATTGTCTGAAGTTTAGCTTAAAGAAAACGCTACACAAAGACTGGTTGTTGTGCTGTCTGAAGTTAAGCTTTAAGAAATGTTGATGTGCTACACAAAGACTGGCCACTGCATTGTCTGAAGTTTAGCTTTAAGAAATGTTGATACGCTACACAAAGACTGGTTACTGTATTGTCTGAAGTTTAGCTTTAAGAAATGTTGATGTGCTACACAAAAACTGGCCACTGTATTGTCTAAAGTTTAGCTTTAAGAAATGTTGATATGCTACACAAAGACTGGTCACTGTATTGTCTAAAGTTTAGCTATAAGAAATGTTGATATGCTACACAAAGACTGGTCACTGTATTGTCTGAAGTTTAGCTTTAAGAAATGTTGATGCTACACAAAGACTGGTTACTGCATTGTCTGAAGTTTAGCTTTAAGAAATGTTGATGTGCTACACAAAGACTGGCCACTGTATTGTCTGAAGTTTAGCTTTAAGAAATGTTGATATGCTACACAAAGACTGGCAACTGTATTGTCTGAAGTTTAACTTCGAGAAGTGTTGATGTGCTTCACAAAGACTGGCCACTGTATTGTCTGAAGTTTAGCTTTAAGAAATGTTGATGTGCTACACAAAGACTGGTTACTGCATTGTCTGAAGTTTAGCTTCAAGAAATGTTGATGTGCTACAGAAAGACTGGTCACTGTATTGTCTGAAGTTTAGCTTTAAGAAATGTTGATGTGCTACACAAAGACTGGTCACTGTATTGTCTGAAGTTTAGCTTTAAGAAATGTTGATATGCTACAGAAAGACTGGTCACTGTATTGTCTGAAGTTTAGCTTTAAGAAATGTTGATATGCTACACAAAGATTGGTCACTGTATTGTCTGAAGTTTAGCTTTAAGAAATGTTGATATGCTACTGAAAGACTGGTCACTGTATTGTCTGAAGTTTAGCTTTAAGAAATGTTGATATGCTACACAAAGACTGGTCACTGTATTTTCTGAAGTTTAGCCTAAAGAAATGTTGTTATGCTACACAAAGACTGGTCACTGTATTTTCTGAAGTTTAGCTTTAAGAAATGTTGAAATGCTACACAAAGACTGGTCACTGTATTTTCTGAAGTTTAGATTTAAGAAATGTTGATATGCTACAGAAAGTCTGGTCACTGTATTTTCTGAAGTTCAGCTTTAAGAAATGTTGATATGCTACACAAAGACTGGTCACTGTATTTTCTGAAGTTTTGCTCTAAGAAATGTTGATATGCTACACAAAGATTAGTCACTAAATTGTCTGAAGTTTAGCTTTAATAAATGTTGATATGCTACACAAAGACTAGTCACTGTATTGTCTGAAGTTTAGCTTTAAGAAGTGTTGATATGCTACACAAAGACTGGTCACTGTATTGTCTGAAGTTTTGCTCTAAGAAATGTTGATATGCTACACAAAGACTAGTCACTGTATTGTCTGAAGTTTAGCTTTAAGAAATGTTGATGTGCTACACAAGGGCTGGCCACTGTATTGTCTGAAGTTTAGCTTTAAGAAATGTTGATATGCTACATAAAGACTGGTCACTGTATTGTCTAAAGATTAGCTTTAAGAAATGTTGATATGCTACACAAAAACTGGTCACTGTATTGTCTGAAGTTAAGCTTTAAGAAATGTTGATACGCTACACAAAGACTGGTTACTGTATTGTCTGAAGTTTAGCTTTAAGAAATGTTGATATGCTACACAAAGGCCGCTGTATTGTCTGAAGTTTAGCTTTGTGTAGCATCAACATTTCTCAAAGCTAAACTTCATAAAATACAGTGACCAGTCCTTGTGTAACACATCAACATTTCTTAAAGCTAAACTCCAGACGATACAATTACCAGTCTTTTTGTGGCGTATTAACATTTCTTAAAGCTAAACTTCAGACAATACAATGGCATGTCTTTGTGTAGCACATCAACATTTCTTAAAGCTAAACTTCAGACAATACAGTGGCCAGTCTTTGTGTAGCGCATCAACATTTCTCGAAGCTAATTTTCAGACAATACAGCAGCAAGTCATTGCGTAGCATATCAACATTTCTTCAAGCTAAACTTCAGACAATACAGCAACCAGTCTTTGTGTAGCGTATCAACATTTCTTAAAGCTAAACTTCAGACAATACAGTGACCAGTCTTTGTGTAGCATCAACATTTTTGAAAGCTAAACTTCAGACAATGCAGTAACCAGTCTTTGTGTAGCATCAACATTTCTGAAAGCTAAACTTCAGACAATAAAGTAGCATGTCTTTGTGTAGCACATCAACATTTCTTAAAGAAAAACTTCAGGCAATACAGTGGCCAGTCTTTGTGTAGAATATCAACATTTCTCGAAGCTAAACTTCAGACAATACAGTGACCAGTCTTTGTGGAGAATATCAACATTTCTTAAAGCTAAACATCAGACAATACAGTGGCCAGTCTTTGTGTAGCACATCAACATTTCTTAAAGCTAAACTTCAGACAAAACAGTGACCAGTCTTTGTGTAGCAAATCAATATTTCTTAAAGCTAAACTTCAGACAATACAGCGGCCAGTCTTTGTGTAGCATATCAACATTTCTTAAAGCTAAACTTCAGACAATACAGTAACCAGTCTTTGTGTAGCGTATCAACATTTCTTAAAGCTTAACTTCAGACAATACAGTGTTGTGACGATCAGTGATCGTTTGTTATTGCGATCAGCTGACTTCTCCCTTGACCCGGTTTGACCCCGTTATTGTATTATTATTTCCGCGCCAAAAAATTGTTTACCGAGATTTTGCGAGATGTTGGCGAGACTTAGGTAACACCCATGGGCATGTGTGTTCAAGACAGCACTTCGACTCCGTCCGCGATTGAGTGAGGATCGCCGCCGGTTCTGTACTATTCTATAGATGACAACGCCCAGAAGTTCGTAGCGAGATGGTTGAAATGGTTGAAGCAGCGTTGAAATGGTGGTAACGTTTTTATGATTGATTCACGCCGTACTTTACCGATAGAATGGAAAATGCCATAATTTTACCGGTGTGAAGCCTTTCACGCTTTACGTACATTTGTATACGGCCGATGCACTGACCGTGTGTATCGTGCTGTGTTTGTAAACGTATCACCAGTTTGTGTCTTCCTCTCGCTAATGTATAGCTATCTGTGCATTTAATTGACATGGTTTTCTATAGTTTGAGAAGGGGTCTAAAAGGGGGGTGTATTAATGTTTGAAGGTGCATTCTGGTCTTTGCGGACCAGGTGCTTCGAATAGGCTCGCGTAGATCAGGTCGACCTGAGCAACTTTCCACTCCACTCTTTTAGGCCTATTTTCGATGAATGGGCTGTAATGTTGTTGATTCTCGGTTAGAATGAATCGTTATCGTTTAGTATTTTAGTCCATTGGTGTTATTGGACATACTCGAACCTGTTATATAGACTTTAAAAATTATAGACCGTGCGAACGGATTTCTGGAAAACCATTATATAAAACCCAGTTGTATTTTGGGACTAAAAAGATGTTGTGTTAACCCACGGTTTTAATCTGTGTATGTTGACTTCAGGTGACTGTTTGATAGTTATATTGTTAGAAGCCAGTGGGTGTGATTCCATCACTGTCTCTCCGCTTAAGCCAGAAGCCGTGTTGACGATTTGGACGAATCCGCCCTGCAGAGATCGAGAAGGACAAGGCCTTGCTGTTGACGTCCCTCCCCGTTTATAGAATACCCGTGGCGGTATAGTATTCTTAATTTACTGGCTAGTTTATTGTTACGACCTGCCGGCTAGTTAGGACTAGTCTGTTGCCATCTGGGCAGAACCGGTTGAGTCGAAGTCATTTATATAGTCCTAGCTAGCGGTCAGGTTGCTTCAGTCAGCCTGAGTCAATGTTACAGACTGTTTGTGTTGTAGCACGCTTTGAGTTGTGAGAAGCATTTTAGTATATATCCCTTAGCGGAAAAAACTTGTATTGATATATTCCCCTTGGTGGGAAGATAATTTGATATATATATATAATCTACTACGCCCTTCTACTGACGTTCCGGGCTGGAATACCGAAGTCTGCAATCGAACACGAGACGGAGGATAGCCTGTTGCAGATGCCGGAGAAGAGACACCGCAATCGTGTGTAAAACTAGTACGGAGCTGCTGGCTCTAGGCTGAAGCATTTACAGCTGTAGTGAATTGTAGGTATCTTATGATAGCTTGTACCATATAGATATACAGTCCTCTTCAAAAAGTAATTAACCTCTGGCATAGTTCTTATCGTCATCTTGTCAATTCGTTGATCGCCAGAACATGGTCTCTCCGACCGGATTGTTTTGATTGCTCCTTTGTTATTCATTGATGATTGAGATACCTACAATTTACACTTTCTCTGTGAAGTCAGTAGTTGTTGGATGACCGTGGTGCTTTGATGCACTGTTACCAAGATATTGAGAGTATTACTGCCGTTATTTGAGGGTCAATTGTACATCCTAGTATTCCCAATACTGCATAGTATTAGCAGTGGAGTTCGTATATAGTGTGCATCCACGTATATTTGGTGTACATTGTGAATTTGCAGTTGGTATAAGCGATGTCTGGTGCTGTTCGGAGGTCGATGCGAATCAAGAAGAAGCCTGCATATCTTCAAGATTACGAGTGGGAAAATATCCGAGAAGATCAACCTGAGATGGAACCGAAGCAGCCACAAACATTGGATCTCCGTCCAGGTGAGGTACTTGAAACACAACCTTCGACCACGTCACAACCCGGTAGTAAGATGACCGCGGCAACTACGTCTGGAACCAGTAATAGAGGGCAGTTTGCTGCTGCTTTGGACCCTGAGAACTCGGACGCGATTGCTTGTTGGTTAGAAGATGAGCGGCAATTGTTAGGTGCCAGAATTAATGACATGTCGTCTGAGTTGAGAAAGCTTTTAGGAGATCGTGGTAGTAGAACTAAGATGCAGAGATTGGTAGAACGCTTGAAGTCATCTTCTCGTGATGTTTATTCTGTAGTTGACAGACTGACACAGTTGACTACGAGCGTGGACCGGATGAAGCGCCTTGTAGACTGGGGCCGTCAGGCTAATAGCATCGTCGAGCAGTTAGAAGATGAGGTCATCGACCAGATTGAAGAGCGTGCAGACGAGGCTCCTTCAATGACGCCGTCATTGCTTGCTCAGGGTGACCCAGACACCAGACACCAGAAACCAGAAGAAGATAATCTTCCTGAAGATGAAGAAGATGAATACGACTTTGATGACGCGAAGAGTGACCAGTCACATCAGTCAACGCAGTCTAACCGTTCACAGTTGGCGAAAGTAAAGGCAGAGTTGGCGATGCTGAAGGTCAAACAAGAGAAGCAGAGGTACGTCGAACAGCTGCGCATCCAGGAAGCTCAACAGAAGTTGGCCTTGGCGAAGGCCGAGGATGAGGCTGAGAGCGCAAAGTTAGAGGCTCAGCTGCTGGCCGAGTTGGATGGCAGAGGCATCGCTAAGCCTACCATGCCTACCAAGCCTGTCGTCTTCACGTTACCGCCTAGAAAGCAAAGAGCGACTCAATTTTTTCCTGTAGATTTCAGCCCAGCAGGGGAAAAGCACCAGATGATAGGGAAGAGACGGTCTGCAGCCGCACACAATAGTTGGATCCAGCAGGTTCAAGCTCAGGACCTGGCGAGCTTGAAGTTTCCTATCCTATCCAGCAGTAATGAGAAGGTGGGTGAGAAGCCTGTTTTGCAGCCCTTTGGTGTCCTAGCAGCTTCAAAGTTGAACCCGATTGACGAGTTAGTGCAGTCGATTGAGGAATCTACACCGATGCCAAGACCACAGCATTCCTCCACTCCAGCCAAAGATGTTCCAGAAGTTACACCTGCCGAGACGAAAGAGATACAGCGCTTCTTCCAGGGTCTGGCAAAACCTCATCTACCGAAATTCGATGGCAACAGAGACCGATTCGAAGACTGGAGGGCGCAGTACGAGGTATTTGTTGAACAATCTCAGGTACCAGTAAAATTCAAGATGATAATGTTGAAAAATGCCTTGTCGGGTCATCCCCTTAGGTTAATCAGCAACCTGGGGTATACGGCAGCACAATATAAGATGGCTATTTTTAAACTTGACCAGCGCTATGGGGGGGAAACTCGTACACTAAAGAAATACTTAGATCGGTTGCTAACTTGGAAGGAGGTGTCCGAGGGTGACTTGCGAGCCTTAGAAGAATTGTCTAACCAGATGTGCGATGTAATCTCCAAACTCGATGACACTGACCATGCCCGGGAGTTAATTGGTAACACCGTCTTGTATACTTTAGTGAAGCAAAAGGTTCCACACTCTCTCCTAGTGAAGTATGCAGAGCAGCGCAGTACAAATGCCCAGGATGGTTTGGCTGTATTCACGAAGTGGTTCAACCGGCAAGTTTGCTTGATGTTGGAGATGTCCGAGCTGCGTGCTCCTCGTACCAAGGAAAAAACTGCTGAACAGCCACACAGTAAAAGAAAGTCTGAGAGTAATAAAAGCCATTCTTATGCCGTTTCAGCCACTGACTCTAAGAAGACAACTACTTCCCAGTCGAAGCCTGCCGAACAGAAGGATGACAAGCGCCAGGGAACAGAGTTCGAATGCCCGTTATGCAAGGGCAGTCATCATGTGGTGAGATGCCAGTTGTGGAAGCCAGCCTCCACCGAAGAGCGATGGAAAATAGCGAAGGAAAAAGCCTTATGTTACAAGTGCCTGTGTGGGAAACACATGGCGAAGAATTGCACGAAGGAGCCCCGGAAGTGCGAGATAGACGGATGCCAGCGGACCCACCATCGACATCTGCACAAGAAAGAAACCAAGACAGAAGCTGCCAAGAAGAACACACCTGAGCCTGTTGGGTGTTTTGGAATTGCTGGGAATGGTCAGGTACGTCTGAATAAAGTGCCATTAAGAGTTTTACCTGTTCTTGTTGCAGATGTTGATGGTCAGATGAGAAGATTGAACGCCTTCCTCGATGATGGGTCCGACTCCTCCTACGTTCGTCGATCCGTCCTGTCTGAGCTGGGGATTTCCAGAATTGAGGACCACACGATCACCATGTCAACTATGACGACGACTGGTACAAAGGTCAAGAGTGGTACAGTAACCCTGTCGGTGGAGAGTTTGAATGGCAACCTAAGGGTAAGACTGGGCTGTAGAATTTTGGATCGCCTATGCGAGGGGGTGCGTCCTCAGAATTGGGGCATGAACAAAAATAGATGGTCTCATTTGGCAGATATTGACTTCCCGAGAATTGATGGTGCAGAGACTGTAGACATAGTAATAGGATCCGATCATCCCGAGCTGACGATGTCTTTAGAGGAGGTCGCAGGACAGCCAGGAGAGCCGGTAGCACGTCTTACTCCCCTTGGTTGGACTTGCACTGGGATGCTAGGGACGTCTTCCCAGGACCAGGATGAGATAGGTGGCTATGCAGCCACTTGTTCAGTTATGTCAGATATTCACTTAGATAGCTGTTTACGTGCGTTATGGAACCAAGATTTGATGACCGATGGTAAAGAGACAGAGTTTACACCCGAAGAGCAGAGGATTATAGATGGTGTTGAAGCTTCAAAGGTGTACCACAGGGAGCAGGGATGTTACGAGGTTTCCATCCCATGGATAGATGGCAGTCCGGAACTTCCTTGTAACTACGAGATCGCCCGTCGCCGCCTGGTGTCCTTGGAGAGAACCTTGATGAAGAAACCGAAACTGGCGGAGAAGTACAAAGACGGGATGAAGGGATACCTGAAAAAGGTGCCAGATGCAGACATTGCTACTGGGTGGTATCTTCCGCACTTTCCGGTGGTTCGGGAGGACAAGGAGACTACGAAGGTGAGGATAGTGTTTGATTCTGCAGCCCAGTATCAAGGAGTCTCCTTGAATGATAAGATGCATGCTGGTCCCAAGCTTCAAAGAGAAATCTTCGACATCTTGGTGAGATTTCGCGTGGGTCAAGTTGGTCTGGCTGGAGACATCAAGGAGATGTTCTCCCAAGTTTTGCTGTCTGAGAGAGATCGCAAATTTCACAGAATCTTATGGAGAGATCTAAATGTCTCACAAGCCGTTGAAGTTTATGAGTCGACCAGACTAACTTTTGGGGATAAAGCGTCTCCTTTTCTTGCCATGCATGTCTTGCAGACTCACGCCAGATATCACCAGGATGTGTGCCTAGCTGTTGCCTTTGTATGCCTGTACTGCACATATATGGATGATGCGATTACCTCGATTGATGGGACTTGGGAGGCCAAACAGCTACGGAAAGATTTGGCTGCCATTTTGATTAAGGCCGGATTCTACATTCGGAGATGGTGCAGTAACGTCCTACTGGCATTGGAGGGAGTACCTGCCGAAGATAGAGCTAGTGGACAGTTGGAGGTGAGCGATTCCACTTTACCAAGCATCAAGACGTTGGGGATCAGGTGGGATGCCGAGCCTGACTGTTTTGGGTTTGCTGCCCAGAAGATTGTCGTCCCAGAGGTCGTTACCAAGAGGTCGCTGTTGAGTCGCATTGCTACACTGTTCGATCCCTTACAGTGGTTGGCACCTTTCACCATCCGTGTAAAGATGACGTTACAGCAGTCCTGGGTTTTGGGATTGGGCTGGGATGAACCTATGCCTGAGGCCCTGGTGATAGAAGCAACAGAATGGTTCGAGGAGTTACCGAGGATAGAACAGCTAGTCATCCCAAGGCGATACTTTACCCAGCCATCAAATGAGGGAGTTGTTACCATTCACACTTTTTCCGATGCCAGTTCGAAAGCATATGCCGCCGTGAGTTATGCCCGTTATGTCTCAGCTGGCGGAGAGATAGAGCTGTCATTGGTCGCAGCAAAAGCCAGAGTCGCGCCCTTGAGAGCAGTGAGTATTCCGCGACTTGAATTGATGGGAGCCGTGCTAGGCTATAGACTCACGCTGAAGATTACTACCTTGCTGAAGTGTCCAATAGAAAAGGCAACATTTTGGACCGACTCACTAGATGTGGTTCATTGGGTACGGAATCAGTCGAGGCGATTTAAGCCGTTTGTGGCCAATCGTATTGCTGAGTTGCAAACTGAATCTAATCCTCACCAATGGCGTTTTGTTCCAGGCAAAGAGAATCCTGCAGATGTAGCCACGAGAGGGATGTCGGTGGAGGATCTGACCAGTCCGAATGTATGGTTCCAGGGCCCGGAATTCTTACATAAGGAAGAGAGCCAGTGGCCGACGTGTAAGACTCTGATCAACCCTACAGACCAAGCTGTAATCGAGTCTTCCAAGTCGTGTGTGCAGACAAATGCCATGGTTGCAGTTTCAACACCAGAACTTCTCGAAAGAATGAACTACACCAAGTACTCCACATGGAATCGATTGGTACGTGTGATGGCTTGGATGATAAGGTTTGTCCACATTGTTAGAGGAGGACCTCAGCAGAGGGTGAATCGACAGGAACCTGACAAGAATGGGTGCAATTCCAGCGAGTTAGATGGGTCTGATCGACAGTATGATGGTCACACTTCAAAATGTAAGAATTTCGGTGATAGACAAGCTGATACTGACGAAATTCCGAATGATGCCTTATCACGTGACGAGTACCAAGAATCTGAGCTCGCCATTGTGAGAATGGTACAGCGGGCCTGCCTGTTTGAAGACTACAACGCGTTGCTGGTAGGTAATAGTGCGAGGGTGATGAAGAAAAGCGCATTAAGAAGTCTTAACCAATTCCTAGATGCTGATGGTGTGATGAGAGTGGGAGGTCGTTTGCAGCATGCCGACCTACCATACGATGTTAGACATCCAATCATTCTTCCTAGTTCACATCACATTTCAGTACTGATTGTGAGAAGAGCCCACCTGTATGCCGGGCATTCACGTGGAGTGAATGCTACCCTGGCTGATATAAGGCTGCGATTTTGGATCTTGAATGGGCGAGAAGCCGTCAAAAAGGTGGCTTATTGCTGTTACCAGTGTAGAAAGATGAAGGAACAACCAGCAATTTTGCTGGCCCCTTTGTTACTAAGATCACTAGATTCAAATCTGCTAAGAGGTACATGTGTTTGTTTACTTGTTTGCAGACTAGAGGCGTTCACTTGGAGATGGCCTACTCGTTGGAGACGGATGGATTCTTGATGGCCTTTTCAAGAATGGTAGCACGCAGAGGGAAACCGATAGAAGTCGTCAGTGATAACGGAGGGTGCTTGGTAAAAGGAGAGAGTACCCTGAGAGAATTCGTGGAGGGCATGGATCGGACGAAGATAGTCGACTCTGTGAGTAATCAGGGCATCCGTTGGAAGTTCAACCATCCGTATGGCTCCCACCATGGTGGGGTGTTTGAGTCGCTCATTAAGTCTGCCAAGAAAGCCTTGTATTCGATTTTTGGAGAAGCCCGCCTGACTGACGAAGAGTTGCTGACAGGGATTGTCGAAGTAGAAGGTATGCTGAACTCCAGGCCGCTGACGTATGTTAGCTCCGACCCTAAAGATTTAGAAGTGTTGACGCCTAATCACTTCCTGGTAGGACAGTGCGGTGGACAGTTGGCTCCCCAGATCGTGGATGAGACTGACTACAACCCACGACATCGATGGCGCCTAGTCCAAGACATGTTGTACAGGTTCTGGGTTAGATGGCAGAAGGAGTATTTGACTCACCAACAGCAGAGAGGAAAATGGAGAGAAGTCCATTCTGATTTGGCAGTCGATGATGTCGTTGTCCTGCAGGAGCAAGGTTGCCCCCGTTTGAGCTGGCCGATTGGAAAAGTCTCTGAAGTAGAGAGAGGTTATGATGGTCATATAAGAACAGCGACAGTCTTGTCCAGAGGAAAAACGTATCGACGTCCTATCACGCGCCTTGTTCCGTTGATTGCAGCCGATGGTGAGACGACTACCGAAAAAGCAGACGACAAGAAGTAGGTTAAGTTCTGAGGAACTACATGTATATATATATTGTGACATGGCTAACTCGGATCATGTCACGGGGAGGGGTGTTGTGACGATCAGTGATCGTTTGTTATTGCGATCAGCTGACTTCTCCCTTGACCCGGTTTGACCCCGTTATTGTATTATTATTTCCGCGCCAAAAAATTGTTTACCGAGATTTTGCGAGATGTTGGCGAGACTTAGGTAACACCCATGGGCATGTGTGTTCAAGACAGCACTTCGACTCCGTCCGCGAGTGAGTGAGGATCGCCGCCGGTTCTGTACTATTCTATAGATGACAACGCCCAGAAGTTCGTAGCGAGATGGTTGAAATGGTTGAAGCAGCGTTGAAATGGTGGTAACGTTTTTATGATTGATTCACGCCGTACTTTACCGATAGAATGGAAAATGCCATAATTTTACCGGTGTGAAGCCTTTCACGCTTTACGTACATTTGTATACGGCCGATGCACTGACCGTGTGTATCGTGCTGTGTTTGTAAACGTATCACCAGTTTGTGTCTTCCTCTCGCTAATGTATAGCTATCTGTGCATTTAATTGACATGGTTTTCTATAGTTTGAGAAGGGGTCTAAAAGGGGGGTGTATTAATGTTTGAAGGTGCATTCTGGTCTTTGCGGACCAGGTGCTTCGAATAGGCTCGCGTAGATCAGGTCGACCTGAGCAACTTTCCACTCCACTCTTTTAGGCCTATTTTCGATGAATGGGCTGTAATGTTGTTGATTCTCGGTTAGAATGAATCGTTATCGTTTAGTATTTTAGTCCATTGGTGTTATTGGACATACTCGAACCTGTTATATAGACTTTAAAAATTATAGACCGTGCGAACGGATTTCTGGAAAACCATTATATAAAACCCAGTTGTATTTTGGGACTAAAAAGATGTTGTGTTAACCCACGGTTTTAATCTGTGTATGTTGACTTCAGGTGACTGTTTGATAGTTATATTGTTAGAAGCCAGTGGGTGTGATTCCATCACTGTCTCTCCGCTTACGCCAGAAGCCGTGTTGACGATTTGGACGAATCCGCCCTGCAGAGATCGAGAAGGACGAGGCCTTGCTGTTGACGTCCCTCCCCGTTTATAGAATACCCGTGGCGGTATAGTATTCTTAATTTACTGGCTAGTTTATTGTTACGACCTGCCGGCTAGTTAGGACTAGTCTGTTGCCATCTGGGCAGAACCGGTTGAGTCGAAGTCATTTATATAGTCCTAGCTAGCGGTCAGGTTGCTTCAGTCAGCCTGAGTCAATGTTACAGACTGTTTGTGTTGTAGCACGCTTTGAGTTGTGAGAAGCATTTTAGTATATATCCCTTAGCAGAAAAAACTTGTATTGATATATTCCCCTTGGTGGGAAGATAATTTGATATATATATATAATCTACTACGCCCTTCTACTGACGTTCCGGGCTGGAATACCGAAGTCTGCAATCGAACACGAGACGGAGGATAGCCTGTTGCAGATGCCGGAGAAGAGACACCGCAATCGTGTGTAAAACTAGTACGGAGCCGCTGGCTCTAGGCTGAAGCATTTACAGCTGTAGTGAATTGTAGGTATCTTATGATAGCTTGTACCATATAGATATACAGTCCTCTTCATAAAGTAATTAACCTCTGGCATAGTTCTTATCGTCATCTTGTCAATTCGTTGATCGCCAGAACATACAGTGACCAGTCTTTGTGTAGCATATCAACATTTCTTAAAGCTAATCTTTAGACAATACAGTGACCAGTCTTTCTGTAGCATATCAACATTTCTTAAAGCTAAACTTCAGACAATACAGTGGCCAGCCCTTGTGTAGCACATCAACATTTCTTAAAGCTAAACTTCAGACAATACAGTGACTAGTCTTTGTGTAGCATATCAACATTTCTTAGAGCAAAACTTCAGACAATACAGTGACCAGTCTTTGTGTAGCATATCAACACTTCTTCAAGCTAAACTTCAGACAATACAGTGACTAGTCTTTGTGTAGCATATCAACATTTATTAAAGCTAAACTTCAGACAATTTAGTGACTAATCTTTGTGTAGCATATCAACATTTCTTAGAGCAAAACTTCAGAAAATACAGTGACCAGTCTTTGTGTAGCATATCAACATTTCTTAAAGCTGAACTTCAGAAAATACAGTGACCAGACTTTCTGTAGCATATCAACATTTCTTAAATCTAAACTTCAGAAAATACAGTGACCAGTATTTGTGTAGCATTTCAACATTTCTTAAAGCTAAACTTCAGAAAATACAGTGACCAGTCTTTGTGTAGCATAACAACATTTCTTTAGGCTAAACTTCAGAAAATACAGTGACCAGTCTTTGTGTAGCATATCAACATTTCTTAAAGCTAAACTTCAGACAATACAGTGACCAGTCTTTCAGTAGCATATCAACATTTCTTAAAGCTAAACTTCAGACAATACAGTGACCAATCTTTGTGTAGCATATCAACATTTCTTAAAGCTAATCTTTAGACAATACAGTGACCAGTCTTTCTGTAGCATATCAACATTTCTTAAAGCTAAACTTCAGACAATACAGTGACCAGTCTTTGTGTAGCACATCAACATTTCTTAAAGCTAAACTTCAGACAATACAGTGACCAGTCTTTCTGTAGCATATCAACATTTCTTAAAGCTAAACTTCAGACAATACAGTGACCAGTCTTTGTGTAGCACATCAACATTTCTTAAAGCTAAACTTCAGACAATACAGTGACCAGTCTTTCTGTAGCATATCAACATTTCTCGAAGCTAAACTTCAGACAATACAGTGACCAGTCTTTGTGTAGCACATCAACATTTCTTAAAGCTAAACTTCAGACACTACAGTGGCCAGTCTTTGTGAAGCACATCAACATTTCTTAAAGCTAAACTTCAGACAATGCAGTGGCCAGTCTTTGTGTAGCACATCAACATTTCTTTAAGCTTAACTTCAGACAATACAGCAACCAGTCTTTGTGTAGCTTATCAACATTTCTTAAAGCTAAACTTCAGACAATGCAGTAACCAGTCTTTCTGTAGCATATCAACATTTCCTAAAGCTGTACTTCAGACAATACAGTGACCAGTCTTTGTGTTGCACATCAACATTTCTTAAAGCTAAACTTCAGACAATACAGTGACCAGTCTTTCTGTAGCATATCAACATTTCTTAAAGCTAAACTTTAGACAATACAGTGACCAGTCTTTCTGTAGCATATCAATATTTCTTCAAGCTAAACTTCACACAATACAGTGACCAGTCTTTGTGTAGCATATCAACATTTCTTAAACCTGAACTTTAGACAATACAGTGACCAGTCTTTCTGTAGCATATCAACATTTCTTAAAGCTAAACTTCAGACAATACAATGGCCAGTCTTTGTGTAGCACATCAACATTTCTTAAAGCTAAACTTCAGACAATACAGTGACCAGTCTTTGTGTAGCACATCAACATTTCTTGAAGCTAAACTTCAGACAATGCAGTAACCAGTCTTTGTGTAGCACATCAACATTTCTTAAAGCTAAACTTCAGACAATACAGTGGCCAGTCTTTGTGAAGCACATCAACACTTCTCGAAGTTAAACTTCAGACAATACAGTTGCCAGTCTTTGTGTAGCATATCAACATTTCTTAAAGCTAAACTTCAGACAATACAGTGGCCAGTCTTTGTGTAGCACATTAACATTTCTTAAAGCTAAACTTCAGACAATGCAGTAGCCAGTCTTTGTGTAGCATCAACATTTCTTAAAGCTAAACTTCAGACAATACAGTGACCAGTCTTTGTGTAGCATATCAACATTTCTTATAGCTAAACTTTAGACAATACAGTGACCAGTCTTTGTGTAGCATATCAACATTTCTTAAAGCTAAACTTTAGACAATACAGTGGCCAGTTTTTGTGTAGCACATCAACATTTCTTAAAGCTAAACTTCAGACAATACAGTAACCAGTCTTTGTGTAGCGTATCAACATTTCTTAAAGCTAAACTTCAGACAATGCAGTGGCCAGTCTTTGTGTAGCACATCAACATTTCTTAAAGCTTAACTTCAGACAACACAGCAACCAGTCTTTGTGTAGCGTTTTCTTTAAGCTAAACTTCAGACAATACAGTAACCAGTCTTTCTGTAGCATATCAACATTTCTTAAAGCTTAACTACAGACAATACAGTGACCAGTCTTTGTGTAGCACATCAACATTTCTTAAAGCTAAACTTCAGACAATACAGTGACCAGTCTTTGTGTAGCAAATCAATATTCTTAAAGCTAAACTTCAGACAATACAGTGACCAGTCTTTGTGTAGCACATCAACATTTCTTAAAGCTAAACTTCAGACAATACAGTGACCAGTCTTTGTGTAGCACATCAACATTTCTTAAAGCTAAACTTCAGACAATACAGTGACCAGTCTTTGTGTAGCAAATCAATATTTCTTAAAGCTAAACTTCAGACAATACAGCGGCCAGTCTTTGTGTAGCATATCAACATTTCTTAAATCTTAACTTCAGAAAATACAGTGACCAGTCTTTGTGTAGCATATCAACATTACATAAAGCTAAACTTCAGAAAATACAGTGACCAGTCTTTGTGTAGCATAACAACATTTCTTTAAGCTAAACTTCAGACAATACAGTGACCAGTCTTTGTGTAGCACATCAACATTTCTTAAAGCTAAACTTCAGACAATACAGAGACCAGTCTTTGTGTAGCATATCAACATTTCTTAAAGCTTAACTTCAGACAATACAGTGACCAGTCTTTGTGTAGCAAATCAATATTTCTTAAAGCTAAACTTCAGACAATACAGCGGCCAGTCTTTGTGTAGCATATCAACATTTTTTAAAGCTAAACTTCAGACAATACAGTAACCAGTCTTTGTGTAGCGTATTAGCATTTCTTAAAGCTAAACTTCAGACAATACCGTGACCAGATTTTGTGTAGCATCAACATTTCTTAAAGCTAAACTTCAGACAATACAGTGACTAGTCTTTGTGTAGCATATCAACATTTCTTAGAGCAAAACTTCAGACAATACAGTGACCAGTCTTTGTGTAGCATATCAACACTTCTTAAAGCTAAACTTCAGACAATACAGTGACTAGTCTTTGTGTAGCATATCAACATTTATTAAAGCTAAACTTCAGACAATTTAGTGACTAATCTTTGTGTAGCATATCAACATTTCTTAGAGCAAAACTTCAGAAAATACAGTGACCAGTCTTTGTGTAGCAAATCAATATTCTTAAAGCTAAACTTCAGACAATACAGTGACCAGTCTTTGTGTAGCACATCAACATTTCTTAAAGCTAAACTTCAGACAATACAGTGACCAGTCTTTGTGTAGCACATCAACATTTCTCAAAGCTAAACTTCAGACAATACAGTGACCAGTCTTTGTGTAGCAAATCAATATTTCTTAAAGCTAAACTTCAGACAATACAGCGGCCAGTCTTTGTGTAGCATATCAACATTTCTTAAATCTAAACTTCAGAAAATACAGTGACCAGTCTTTGTGTAGCATATCAACATTACATAAAGCTAAACTTCAGAAAATACAGTGACCAGTCTTTGTGTAGCATAACAACATTTCTTTAAGCTAAACTTCAGACAATACAGTGACCAGTCTTTGTGTAGCACATCAACATTTCTTAAAGCTAAACTTCAGACAATACAGAGACCAGTCTTTGTGTAGCATATCAACATTTCTTAAAGCTTAACTTCAGACAATACAGTGACCAGTCTTTGTGTAGCATATCAACATTTCTTAAAGCTAATCTTTAGACAATACAGTGACCAGTCTTTCTGTAGCATATCAACATTTCTTAAAGCTAAACTTCAGACAATACAGTGGCAAGCCCTTGTGTAGCACATCAACATTTCTTAAAGCTAAACTTCAGACAATACAGTGACCAGTCTTGGTGTAGCACATCAACATTTCTTAAACCTAAACTTCAGACACTGCAGTGGCCAGTCTTTGTGAAGCACATCAACATTTCTTGAAGCTATAATTCAGACAATGCAGTGGCCAGTCTTTGTGTAGCACATCAACATTTCTTAAAGCTAAACTTCAGACAATACAGTAACCAGTCTTTCTGTAGCATATCAACATTTCTTAAAGCTAAACTTTAGACAATACAGTGACCAGTCTTTCTATAGCATATCAATATTTCTTAAAGCTAAAGTTCACACAATACAGTGACCAGTCTTTGTGTAGCATATCAACATTTCTTAAAGCTAAACTTTAGACAATACAGTGACCAGTCTTTCTGTAGCATATCAACATTTCTTAAAGCTAAACTTCAGACAATACAATGGCCAGTCTTTGTGTAGCACATCAACATTTCTTAAAGCTAAACTTCAGACAATACAGTGGCCAGTCTTTGTGTAGCACATCAACATTTCTTGAAGCTAAACTTCAGACAATGCAGTAACCAGTCTTTGGGTAGCACATTAACATTTCTTAAAGCTAAACTCCAGACAATACAATGACCAGTCTTTGTGTAGCGTATTAACATTTCTAAAGCTAAACTTCAGACAATACAGTGACCAGTCTTTGTGTAGCACATCAACATTTCTGAAAGCTAAACTTCAGACAATACAGTGGCATGTCTTTGTGAAGCACATCAACATTTCTTAAAGCTAAACTTCATACAATACAGTGGCCAGTCTTTGTGTAGCACATCAACATTTCTGAAAGCTAAACTTCAAACAATACAGTGGCATGTCGTTGTGAAGCACATCAACATTTCTGAAAGCTAAACTTCAGACAATACAGCGGCAAGTCATTGTGTAGCATATCAACATTTCTTAAAGCTAAACTTCAGACAATACAGCAACCAGTCTTTGTGTAGCGTATCAACATTTCTTAAAGCCAAACTTCAGAAAATGCAGTAACCAGTCTTTGTGTAGCATCAACATTTCTTAAAGCTAAACTTCAGACAATACAGTAACCAGTCTTTGTGTAGCGTATCAGCATTTCTTAAAGCTAAACTTCAGACAATACCGTGACCAGATTTTGTGTAGCATCAACATTTCTTAAAGCTAAACTTCAGACAATACAGTGACTAGTCTTTGTGTAGCATATCAACATTTCTTAAAGCTAAACTTCAGACAATACAGAGACCAGTCTTTGTGTAGCATATCAACACTTCTTAAAGCTAAACTTCAGACAATACAGTGACTAGTCTTTGTGTAGCGTATCAACATTTCTTAAAGCTAAACTTCAGACAATGCAGTAACCAGTCTTTGTGTAGCATCAACATTTCTTAAAGCTACACTTCAGACAATACAGTGACCAGTCCTTGTGTAACACATCAACATTTCTTAAAGCTAAACTCCAGACAATACAATGACCAGTCTTTTTGTGGCGTATTAACATTTCTTAAAGCTAAACTTCAGACAATACAGTGGCATGTCTTTGTGTAGCACTTTAACATTTCTTAAAGCTAAACTTCAGACAATACAGTGGCAAGTCTTTGTGTAGCGCATCAACATTTCTCGAAGCTAAACTTCAGACAATACAGCAGCAAGTCATTGTGTAGCATATCAACATTTCTTCAAGCTAAACTTCAGACAATACAGCAACCAGTCTTTGTGTAGCGTATCAACATTTCTTAAAGCTAAACTTCAGACAATGCAGTAACCAGTCTTTGTGTAGCATCAACATTTCTGAAAGCTAAACTTCAGACAATAAAGTAGCATGTCTTTGTGTAGCACATCAACATTTCTTAAATATAAACTTCAGGCAATACAGTGGCCAGTCTTTGTGTAGCATATCAACATTTCTCGAAGCTAAACTTCAGACAATACAGTGACCAGTCTTTGTGGAGCATATCAACATTTCTTAAAGCTAAACATCAGACAATACAGTGGCCTGTCTTTGTGTAGCACATCACTATTTCTCAAAGCTAAACTTCAGACAATACAGTGACCAGTCTTTGTATAGCAAATCAATATTTCTTAAAGCTAAATTTCAGACAATACAGCGGCCAGTCTTTGTGTAGCATATCAACATTTCTTAAAGCTAAACTTCAGACAATACAGTAACCAGTCTTTGTGTAGCGTATCAACATTTCTTAAAGCTAAACTTCAGACAATACCGTGACCAGATTTTGTGTAGCATCAACATTTCTTAAAGCTAAACTTCAGACAATACAGTGACTAGTCTTTGTGTAGCATGTCAACATTTCTTAGAGCAAAACTTCAGACAATAAAATGAGCAGTCTTTGTGTAGCATATCAACACTTCTTAAAGCTAAACTTCAGACAATACAGTGACTAGTCTTTGTGTAGCATATCAACATTTATTAAAGCTAAACTTCAGACAATTTAGTGACTAATCTCTGTGTAGCATATCAACATTTCTTAGAGCAAAACTTCAGAAAATACAGTGACCAGTCTTTGTGTAGCATATCAACATTTCTTAAAGCTGAACTTCAGAAAATACAGTGACCAGACTTTCTGTAGCATATCAACATTTCTTAAATCTAAACTTCAGAAAATACAGTGACCAGTCTTTGTGTAGCATATCAACATTTCTTAAAGCTAAAGTTCAGAAAATACAGTGACCAGTCTTTGTGTAGCATAACAACATTTCTTTAAGCTAAACTTCAGACAATACAGTGACCAGTCTTTGTGTAGCATATCAACATTTCTTAAAGCTAAACTTCAGACAATACAGTAACCAGTCTTTGTGTAGCATCAACATTTCTTAAAGCTAAACTTCAGACAATACAGTAACCAGTCTTTGTGTAGCGTATCAGCATTTCTTAAAGCTAAACTTCAGACAATACCGTGACCAGATTTTGTGTAGCATCAACATTTCTTAAAGCTAAACTTCAGACAATACAGTGACTAGTCTTTGTGTAGCATATCAACATTTCTTAAAGCTAAACTTCAGACAATACAGAGACCAGTCTTTGTGTAGCATATCAACACTTCTTAAAGCTAAACTTCAGACAATACAGTGACTAGTCTTTGTGTAGCGTATCAACATTTCTTAAAGCTAAACTTCAGACAATGCAGTAACCAGTCTTTGTGTAGCATCAACATTTCTTAAAGCTACACTTCAGACAATACAGTGACCAGTCCTTGTGTAACACATCAACATTTCTTAAAGCTAAACTCCAGACAATACAATGACCAGTCTTTTTGTGGCGTATTAACATTTCTTAAAGCTAAACTTCAGACAATACAGTGGCATGTCTTTGTGTAGCACATCAACATTTCTTAAAGCTAAACTTCAGACAATACAGTGGCAAGTCTTTGTGTAGCGCATCAACATTTCTCGAAGCTAAACTTCAGACAATACAGCAGCAAGTCATTGTGTAGCATATCAACATTTCTTCAAGCTAAACTTCAGACAATACAGCAACCAGTCTTTGTGTAGCGTATCAACATTTCTTAAAGCTAAACTTCAGACAATGCAGTAACCAGTCTTTGTGTAGCATCAACATTTCTGAAAGCTAAACTTCAGACAATAAAGTAGCATGTCTTTGTGTAGCACATCAACATTTCTTAAATATAAACTTCAGGCAATACAGTGGCCAGTCTTTGTGTAGCATATCAACATTTCTCGAAGCTAAACTTCAGACAATACAGTGACCAGTCTTTGTGGAGCATATCAACATTTCTTAAAGCTAAACATCAGACAATACAGTGGCCTGTCTTTGTGTAGCACATCACTATTTCTCAAAGCTAAACTTCAGACAATACAGTGACCAGTCTTTGTATAGCAAATCAATATTTCTTAAAGCTAAATTTCAGACAATACAGCGGCCAGTCTTTGTGTAGCATATCAACATTTCTTAAAGCTAAACTTCAGACAATACAGTAACCAGTCTTTGTGTAGCGTATCAACATTTCTTAAAGCTAAACTTCAGACAATACCGTGACCAGATTTTGTGTAGCATCAACATTTCTTAAAGCTAAACTTCAGACAATACAGTGACTAGTCTTTGTGTAGCATGTCAACATTTCTTAGAGCAAAACTTCAGACAATAAAATGAGCAGTCTTTGTGTAGCATATCAACACTTCTTAAAGCTAAACTTCAGACAATACAGTGACTAGTCTTTGTGTAGCATATCAACATTTATTAAAGCTAAACTTCAGACAATTTAGTGACTAATCTTTGTGTAGCATATCAACATTTCTTAGAGCAAAACTTCAGAAAATACAGTGACCAGTCTTTGTGTAGCATATCAACATTTCTTAAAGCTGAACTTCAGAAAATACAGTGACCAGACTTTCTGTAGCATATCAACATTTCTTAAATCTAAACTTCAGAAAATACAGTGACCAGTCTTTGTGTAGCATATCAACATTTCTTAAAGCTAAAGTTCAGAAAATACAGTGACCAGTCTTTGTGTAGCATAACAACATTTCTTTAAGCTAAACTTCAGACAATACAGTGACCAGTCTTTGTGTAGCATATCAACATTTCTTAAAGCTAAACTTCAGACAATACAGTGACCAGTCTTGGTGTAGCATATCAACATTTCTTAAAGCTAAACTTCAGACAATACCATGACCAGTCTTTGCGTAGCATATCAACACTTCTTAAAGCTAAACTTCAGACAATACGGTGACCAGTCTTTGTGTAGCATATCAACACTTCTTAAAGCTAAACTTCAGACAATACAGTGACTAGTCTTTGTGTAGCATATCAACATTTATTAAAGCTAAACTTCAGACAATTTAGTGACTAATCTTTGTGTAGCATATCAACATTTCTTAGAGCAAAACTTCAGAAAATACAGTGACCAGTCTTTGTGTAGCAAATCAATATTCTTAAAGCTAAACTTCAGACAATACAGTGACCAGTCTTTGTGTAGCACATCAACATTTCTTAAAGCTAAACTTCAGACAATACAGTGACCAGTCTTTGTGTAGCACATCAACATTTCTTAAAGCTAAACTTCAGACAATACAGTGACCAGTCTTTGTGTAGCAAATCAATATTTCTTAAAGCTAAACTTCAGACAATACAGCGGCCAGTCTTTGTGTAGCATATCAACATTTCTTAAAGCTGAACTTCAGAAAATACAGTGACCAGACTTTCTGTAGCATATCAACATTTCTTAAATCTAAACTTCAGAAAATACAGTGACCAGTCTTTGTGTAGCATATCAACATTACATAAAGCTAAACTTCAGAAAATACAGTGACCAGTCTTTGTGTAGCATAACAACATTTCTTTAAGCTAAACTTCAGACAATACAGTGACCAGTCTTTGTGTAGCACATCAACATTTCTTAAAGCTAAACTTCAGACAATACAGAGACCAGTCTTTGTGTAGCATATCAACATTTCTTAAAGCTTAACTTCAGACAATACAGTGACCAGTCTTTGTGTAGCATATCAACATTTCTTAAAGCTAATCTTTAGACAATACAGTGACCAGTCTTTCTGTAGCATATCAACATTTCTTAAAGCTAAACTTCAGACAATACAGTGGCCAGCCCTTGTGTAGCACATCAACATTTCTTAAAGCTAAACTTCAGACAATACAGTGACCAGTCTTTGTGTAGCACATCAACATTTCTTAAACCTAAACTTCAGACACTGCAGTGGCCAGTCTTTGTGAAGCACATCAACATTTCTTGAAGCTATAATTCAGACAATGCAGTGGCCAGTCTTTGTGTAGCACATCAACATTTCTTAAAGCTAAACTTCAGACAATACAGTAACCAGTCTTTCTGTAGCATATCAACATTTCTTAAAGCTAAACTTTAGACAATACAGTGACCAGTCTTTCTATAGCATATCAATATTTCTTAAAGCTAAAGTTCACACAATACAGTGACCAGTCTTTGTGTAGCATATCAACATTTCTTAAAGCTAAACTTTAGACAATACAGTGACCAGTCTTTCTGTAGCATATCAACATTTCTTAAAGCTAAACTTCAGACAATACAATGGCCAGTCTTTGTGTAGCACATCAACATTTCTTAAAGCTAAACTTCAGACAATACAGTGGCCAGTCTTTGTGTAGCACATCAACATTTCTTGAAGCTAAACTTCAGACAATGCAGTAACCAGTCTTTGTGTAGCACATTAACATTTCTTAAAGCTAAACTCCAGACAATACAATGACCAGTCTTTGTGTAGCGTATTAACATTTCTAAAGCTAAACTTCAGACAATACAGTGACCAGTCTTTGTGTAGCACATCAACATTTCTGAAAGCTAAACTTTAGACAATACAGTGGCATGTCTTTGTGAAGCACATCAACATTTCTTAAAGCTAAACTTCATACAATACAGTGGCCAGTCTTTGTGTAGCACATCAACATTTCTGAAAGCTAAACTTCAAACAATACAGTGGCATGTCGTTGTGAAGCACATCAACATTTCTGAAAGCTAAACTTCAGACAATACAGCGGCAAGTCATTGTGTAGCATATCAACATTTCTTAAAGCTAAACTTCAGACAATACAGCAACCAGTCTTTGTGTAGCGTATCAACATTTCTTAAAGCCAAACTTCAGAAAATGCAGTAACCAGTCTTTGTGTAGCATCAACATTTCTTAAAGCTAAACTTCAGACAATACAGTAACCAGTCTTTGTGTAGCGTATCAGCATTTCTTAAAGCTAAACTTCAGACAATACCGTGACCAGATTTTGTGTAGCATCAACATTTCTTAAAGCTAAACTTCAGACAATACAGTGACTAGTCTTTGTGTAGCATATCAACATTTCTTAAAGCTAAACTTCAGACAATACAGAGACCAGTCTTTGTGTAGCATATCAACACTTCTTAAAGCTAAACTTCAGACAATACAGTGACTAGTCTTTGTGTAGCGTATCAACATTTCTTAAAGCTAAACTTCAGACAATGCAGTAACCAGTCTTTGTGTAGCATCAACATTTCTTAAAGCTACACTTCAGACAATACAGTGACCAGTCCTTGTGTAACACATCAACATTTCTTAAAGCTAAACTCCAGACAATACAATGACCAGTCTTTTTGTGGCGTATTAACATTTCTTAAAGCTAAACTTCAGACAATACAGTGGCATGTCTTTGTGTAGCACATCAACATTTCTTAAAGCTAAACTTCAGACAATACAGTGGCAAGTCTTTGTGTAGCGCATCAACATTTCTCGAAGCTAAACTTCAGACAATACAGCAGCAAGTCATTGTGTAGCATATCAACATTTCTTCAAGCTAAACTTCAGACAATACAGCAACCAGTCTTTGTGTAGCGTATCAACATTTCTTAAAGCTAAACTTCAGACAATGCAGTAACCAGTCTTTGTGTAGCATCAACATTTCTGAAAGCTAAACTTCAGACAATAAAGTAGCATGTCTTTGTGTAGCACATCAACATTTCTTAAATATAAACTTCAGGCAATACAGTGGCCAGTCTTTGTGTAGCATATCAACATTTCTCGAAGCTAAACTTCAGACAATACAGTGACCAGTCTTTGTGGAGCATATCAACATTTCTTAAAGCTAAACATCAGACAATACAGTGGCCTGTCTTTGTGTAGCACATCACTATTTCTCAAAGCTAAACTTCAGACAATACAGTGACCAGTCTTTGTATAGCAAATCAATATTTCTTAAAGCTAAATTTCAGACAATACAGCGGCCAGTCTTTGTGTAGCATATCAACATTTCTTAAAGCTAAACTTCAGACAATACAGTAACCAGTCTTTGTGTAGCGTATCAACATTTCTTAAAGCTAAACTTCAGACAATACCGTGACCAGATTTTGTGTAGCATCAACATTTCTTAAAGCTAAACTTCAGACAATACAGTGACTAGTCTTTGTGTAGCATGTCAACATTTCTTAGAGCAAAACTTCAGACAATAAAATGAGCAGTCTTTGTGTAGCATATCAACACTTCTTAAAGCTAAACTTCAGACAATACAGTGACTAGTCTTTGTGTAGCATATCAACATTTATTAAAGCTAAACTTCAGACAATTTAGTGACTAATCTTTGTGTAGCATATCAACATTTCTTAGAGCAAAACTTCAGAAAATACAGTGACCAGTCTTTGTGTAGCATATCAACATTTCTTAAAGCTGAACTTCAGAAAATACAGTGACCAGACTTTCTGTAGCATATCAACATTTCTTAAATCTAAACTTCAGAAAATACAGTGACCAGTCTTTGTGTAGCATATCAACATTTCTTAAAGCTAAAGTTCAGAAAATACAGTGACCAGTCTTTGTGTAGCATAACAACATTTCTTTAAGCTAAACTTCAGACAATACAGTGACCAGTCTTTGTGTAGCATATCAACATTTCTTAAAGCTAAACTTCAGACAATACAGTGACCAGTCTTGGTGTAGCATATCAACATTTCTTAAAGCTAAACTTCAGACAATACCATGACCAGTCTTTGCGTAGCATATCAACACTTCTTAAAGCTAAACTTCAGACAATACGGTGACCAGTCTTTGTGTAGCATATCAACATTTGTGAAAGCTAAACTTCAGACAATACAGTGACCAGTCTTTGTGTAGCACGTCAACATTTCTGAAAGATTAACCTTAGACAATACAGTGACCAGTCTTTGTGTAACACATCAACATTTTTTAAAGCTAAACTTCAGACAATACAGTGACCGGTCTTTGTGTAGCATACCAACATGTCTTAAAGCTAAACTTCAGACAACACAGTGGCCAGTCTTTGTGTAGCATATCAACATTTCTGAAAGCTTTTATAAGAATTCGTTAATTAGGGCTGATCATGTAACAGACAACCATCATTATCATCAGCGTAATACTCGTCTATTTGATTTTGAAAGATGTAAAACTAATCAAAAGTCGTCAAAGGTGTCGTCGATCTGCTAGACCCATTTTCCCCAAGTCAAGATACGTTGCCTCAATCTATCTCTTTCCACATTCCAGACCATCACTACATCTAGAAGAAGTCGATATATCAAATAGGAGGTGATACAATCAAATTCACAAACTTCATCAACATATTTCACTTTTTTTGTATTTACCCCCTAACTTATACATTCTTCTATAAAATACTACTTGAAAATGTTCTGGAAGACTCCGTCAACTAGCTGACAGAAAGGGACAAGAGCTAAAAGTGTCGCTCTGGAGAGGACCGTTTCCAAAAGCTCCCTTCCTGTTTCTTTTCATACTTCATGGAATAGTGTCACCATTGTGCAAGATTGCACGTACCATCCATGGCAAAATATCCTGACATGCAGAAAATAAGCTTTCTTTAATCCTAAGCATAATACCCGTGGCGCGGGTTGTTTTAGGGTGTTGGCTTTATACTGTGGGGTTGGGGCAATTTGGGTGAAATGAAATGATATGTCTGGGGGTTGTGATGTTGTCTTGATTTTGATATGCGTAAAATAGGTCGATGTCATGAGGAAACCAGCCCTGTAAAACTTATCTCCTAACCATCCCCTACCAACTAATGGAAAATGCCTTAGATGCCGGGGGATGGATATTTGATGAGGGGAGAGTTTCTGAGGAATAGTTGATTGACTTTAGCTCTCAGTTTATCTGAGCCAGGTAACCTCCTGCTGAGTTGCCCGACCAAAGGCTGAGGTCATCATATGTTGTTACATAACCGATCTTGCTATCACATCCTGGTTGCTTTTTAGTCGACCAAATTACTTCTAATTTTGCCTCATCACAGTAAATTAGTCTTGATCACATGATGATTCTGGCCCGAGTGTTATCACTAGTTACGCTGGCCATTAGGTAGATAAGGTAAATATGCCGATCATCACTGTGTGTAGTATCAGCGGGGTGCTTGAAGTTGGAGGGCGACTAAATATTTTACAGGGCTGGTTTCCTCATGTGTGATGTGGAGCACTCCGCGCCGACCGAAGTGTTTACAAATCGAACATGATGATTTGGGGGGATGATTTTTGCCCAAATTACTTACACTATACGCGTTTTTGGCAAAAACGAGCGGAAAAATCAAACTCCACCACTCTTCAAAGTGGTCTCGACTTATTTTGACGAACTACTTCGCGAATGGTGAAGAGGCAATGGCGTGTTACGAACTTAGTACAACAACTGCCGCGAGCATAGCGGGTGGCAGCACCAGACGGAGGAAGTAGTTCGCCTAGGGTTTTTTCGACAATCTCCGCACGGACTCCACTCGTTCCGGAACACTCACTTACTTGTTAATCTGCAGTGGTTAGCCTGTTTTTATTGCAGTAAAGAAGTGTTAATCGGGATTTTATATTATATTTTATATTTGCCCCGGGTATTCATATAGGGAGCTGTGCGCTACTTCGCGCCCAGTGCTTGGGTCGGGTGAGGCGATTTTGTTATTATATGACGTGTATCACGTGATGAATTCTCATACGGTACTTAGAAAAATTAAGAGCGATTAACAACGTAAGGTGAAAGAGTACGACCAAAATAAAGGGGGAAAATTGCGGAAATGGATGAATGCTTTAAACATATAGTGGCCCCAATACTTTCCCGGCTTATTTTTGTATAATCCCACACTTTTGATTTAATAGATGGCCCCATATGCAAATCAGACCTGCGGAAAAGGCCCCTTATGTTCATGAGTATGCCCATATATAGAAAGAACAAAAAATGCTATTTCTCCGAGATCGCTGCAAATTTTACCAATTTAATCCGGCGAGGTCTATCTCCATATCAACCACGACTTTCAGGAAAAGTTTCGAAGTCATCCGATCTGAACTGACGGAGGAGATGTGTGACAAACTATTTAAGCTCTACGCCCATTATAGTAGTTATGTCATATTTATATTAGGTTGTTACTTTTCATTATAAAGCGGAGGTTCAAGATGGCTGCCTAGAAGTTGTACAGTTTCTAGACTGTCTAACTTTAAGGTAATTTCAAGAGTTTCAAGGAAGTGTAGCCGTTAATACGATGTAACATGACATTTGTGGTTACTTGTAGCTTGTTTTCGCACCCCTTGTGAAAGAATACTCTTTGGATTTATACAGTTTTTTTTTGAAGCAAAAAAAATGTATGTCTGCTGAATGATCTGTGTGTACAGGACTCACTGTGCTTAATACACGTACATGTAGATTTAGAGCCGTGTGTAATCTTGCGCATTAGTACACCAGACTTAGTGTTTCCGCTTGGATGGCGTCGAAAACGATCAATGAACATTTTGCAGGGCCGGTGTAATATATGTGAGTGTTTCTGTTTTTGAGTGTTTCCTCTCATTGTTTGGGAACGCTCAAAAATAGATTGACAAGTTTTTCTGTGTATCCTCCCTATTGAAAAGTCGTGGTCTCTCTAGCTGCCTATTGTTTGGAAACACTGACACATGGGGAACAACCACAGATGTTACACCGGTACGCTCGGAAACGCCGAGGCAGGCAGGTGAAAAATGTAAAGGCGACCAGCGTTCCCCTCAGAATGGTTTAGGAAGTCCGGAAATGAAATCTACCCGTAGAGAACACGATACAGGCGAGCATGACTTGGATGAAGAATTAAATGTCGCCGCTGTTCAGCAGGCTGAACAGTCTGGTCAACAAGTCGATGCAGCAGTGGCAAATTGCAAACAAGATAGGCCTACGGCCAAGGTGACAATAAACAATGCGTTACTGTCGTATGTAGCCTATGGCATACTGTCCGCCAATCATGAGAATATCAAAAAGGTTGTGTTAGATGCCTTTAGGTCCGAGGCGATTTCGCAAGCTAAACATATCCTTTGGGACAACTGTAACCAAGAAATAATCGAAGAAAAGTCTATGCGCAAGTCCACCACTGCCAGAACAGCAGACGAGGCCAATGTTATGGACATAGTTGGGGCTCTTACCAGACTCGACGCTAGAAATGCCTTACCTACAATAGTTGTATCAGCATATGATCTAGGTGACTTACCCAGGATTCACCCGGAAGATCTAAATAACGTGGCTATGGCCTACCGTATGAAGGACATTGAGAACAAAACGGATAAAATTCAGGACTGTGTAGATTTGCTCATGCGGGAAAATGCAATCCTTAAGCGGTCAGTTTCTGATCTGCATAAGCAGGACGGTACGAAGGATATGTCTAAACCGAAAGATAGTGAAGGTTGGAGTGATATGGAAATTCAGTCTTTTGACGATTCTGTGTGGGGTCCGCCAAAGGATGGTGGCTCCCAGCAACAAAATGTTTGTGAACCATCAGCACGTACTTTTGCAGACGCTGCAAAACAGAGGGGGTTGTCCCCTAAACCAGGCTTACGTGGTGTTGCCAGTGGCAGAGGGCGTCGCCCTGGCGGTGCTCTGCCGGGTCGCCAGACTGTGTATCTGAAACCTCCGGCTGTATCTAATCTGATGAGGAGTCACGGTGGTAGCAACATCTCTGTGGACCGCCTAAGTGACAGCAGTAGGATGGCTAAAGGGAGTGACGATGGCTTTCGTATCCCCGGTTACATTAAACGCAAGGAACGAAGAGCAGAGACAAAAAGGAGGAACGTTATAGAGGGGAAGGCGCGAAGTGACGGTAGCGGTGCGTTCAGAGGAACTCCAACTCCTAGTAGGTTTCTCTTCATCTATCGTGTTGATAGGAGTACGCAGAAAAGTGACCTGAGGAAATTCATCGAGGATGATAATTGTGTGGTGAGAGAGCTTGAACAGGTGTCTCATGAAGAGGCCAAGTATAAGTCATTTAAACTTGCGGTACCGGCTGAACAATATAAGGACCTTTTCAACAATGAATTTCCTTGGCCAGAAGGAGTCAGGGTAAGGAAATATGTCCCTCCACGAGGCGTGGAGTCTTCTTACTCGCGGGACAGTACATGAAATATACGCCTACAGTAACTTTCTACATTGTTTTTCTTGTCATCTGTGGGATGACTTGCGTGACTCTAACCTCATATAATAGCAATGGACTTGGCCCGGGACGCCGGGAATATGTCGCAAAACTGGTGAATAACTGTGATTTTTTGTTTCTACAGGAACATTGGCTCTATGAACACCAATTTCAGTCCCTGATAAAGGATTTAGGTACTTTAGGTAGCCCTGTGAGTGTACATGGACGATCTGGAATGAATGACAAGGTACTCTTGAAGGGAAGACCGTATGGGGGCTCAGCTATGTTATGGAACTCAGGGGTTAGGGCACGGGTCACCCCGGTTGTTTTTGATTGCGCCACTCGCAGGGTGTGTGCGGTATCAGTGAACTTTGAATCGATAAATGGCGATATTTTGTTAATCAGTGTGTATATGCCAGTTGATAATGCTGCTGAGGCGCAGGTCTATCGCGATGTTCTAAATGAATTGGTACAATTGATGGAATCTGTTAACTGTAAATATGTGGTTCTTGGTGGTGACTTGAACACAGATTTTACTCGTGTGAACTCGGCAAACACGACACAGTTACAACAATTTATGAGGGCCGAATCATTTAGATGTGGTCTACAGTCTCTGAAGGCCCAAGTTGACTATACTTTTGAAAGTAAGATAACTGGTGCTAGTTCACTAGTAGATCATTTTCTTATGCCAGAGCACATGATGGATCTCATCACTTCATATTCTGTATCACATTCTGTAGATAATTTTTCAGACCATTCGTGTCTCCATATTTCATACAAATTTCCCACGAAGGCTGGGTTTGGTCCGGTGGATAATTTGGACGAGGGCAATTCTGAGCCTCAATTAGGTCGAGATTTGACGAATACAGGCAGGTTATGCTGGGAGAAAAGTACTCCAGAGAACTTGATAGAATATGGAAATAAGCTTGATGGTTTGCTATCAAACATCAATGTTCCGTTTAATGCTATGCGGTGTAATGATCGACTGTGTCGGGACCATTTTAATGAACTTGATTCTTTTCATGATGACATTGTTAATGCCTGTCTGTTGGCTGGTGATAGATGTATACCAAAGAATGAGCGGGGATACGGTCGGAATCATAATGGCACTGCTGGATGGAAAGATGAAGTTAGGCATTTAAGAGATACAGCTATGTTCTGGCACAACCTGTGGAAGGACAATGGAAGACCTAGAGATGGGTACGTTGCTGATATCCGCAGGCGTACGCGCGCTGGTTATCACCTAGCGGTGCGTAAGACAAAGAGAGATAGGAATAAAGTATCAGCTAATAAACTGGCTAGTGCTTTGAGCGACAAAAGACCTGCTGAGTTTTGGAGTGAGGTTAAAAGGGTCAAAGGGAAAAATGCCGATAATCCCAATAGTATGGATGGAATTACTGGACGGGATAAAATTTGCAACCTTTTCAAACACAAATTCTCATCTCTTCACAATTCTGTTCCCTATCAAGAAAATGATCTATTAGCTTTTAATAAAAAATGTCAGGAAGGAATCACCCAAGCGTGCCAAGTTGGGACTTGTAGATATACGCATCATATTTCTGTTGAAGACATTACACTGGGTATCGGTCGTCTGAAGGCTGGCAAGAACGATGATACTCCCAGCCTTATGTCCAATCATTATATAAATGGTAGTCGTCTGCTCAGGGTATACTTGTCGTTCCTGTTGAATATGATGTTTGACCATGGCTGTGTACCTGGCGCCATATCCAGGTCCACCATTGTACCAATCCCCAAGGACGGTCGAAAGTCATTGACCAATTCTGAGAACTATCGGGGTATAGCGTTGAGCAGTATCATTGGAAATATCCTAGATTATGTTATATTACACAAGTATGGTGACTCTCTTTTATCTAGTGACGAACAGTTTGGATTCAAAAAAGGGTCATCGACAACAACATGTGGTTTTGTGGTAGAGGAAGTGATTCAGTACTATGTTGAAAGTGATAACCCGTGTTCTGTGTTATGTTGGATGCCAGTAAGGCGTTTGATTGTGTTAATTTACAAAGCTATTTAATGTTCTCTTAAAGAAAGGTGTTTGCCCAATGGTGGCCCGGCTTCTAGCATCGATATACACGACGCAGAAAATGCGTGTGAGATGGGGAGTGTATACTTCAGATGTTTTTAGTGTTTCCAATGGTGTCAAGCAGGGTGGGGTTCTTTCCCCGATCCTGTTCAATCTGTACCTGGACGAACTGCTTGTTAGTCTTAAGAATTCCAAACTTGGGTGTCACATAGGGCATTTGTTTTGCGCTGCTTTCGCTTATGCAGATGATGTTATCATTTTATCACCATCTCTCCTTGCGCTACGGAAACTTTTAGATGTATGCGATGATTTTTCAATAGAGTTTAAAGTTAGGTTTAATGCGGCGAAAAGCAGATTATTAGTGTTTGGAATGCGGGATGTTGCCGGTATTGAGGTTCAGTTTAGTGGTGTGGTTCTTAAACCCAGTGTATCGGAGATTCACCTGGGCATACCAATCGGGCCAGAATCAAATAGGATACGAATTGAGTCAAGTGTGAACGATTTGTACAAGAAAACAAATATTTTATTATCCCAATTCGGTCATGCCTCAGCAATGGTTAAATACTCTTTATTTAAAAGCTACTGTACCTCTTTTTATGGATGCTCACTGTGGGATTTGTCAAAGCCCACCATCGATAATGTATATGTGGCTTGGCGAAAATGCATTCGACGTACCATGGACATTCCACGACGGACACACAATGTTTTACTGCCTCATTTTATAGGTGACTGTACAATCCAGAGTTTGTTAGAACACAGGGTCGTGAACTTTTATCATATGATGGAAAGGTCTAGCGGTGTTGTTGTTAGAATGTGCTTAGGGCTGGCAGTATACGGGAGTAGATCCTCGTTCAGCGGCAGCCTTAAGCACATATGTCACAAATATAACGTTAGTAGGTTTCATTTACCCGCTCTAAATGTAGACGATATGGAAATCAATGATGATGTTATAGTTCAACAAAGGGGGGCTTTTATTAAGGATTTACTTGAGATGAGGGACTCGGGAAATGACCAACTCAATTTTTATGAAATCAGTGACATGATAGAAATGCTGTGTGTGAACTGAGAAAGTCTGTCATGTTAATTACTCAAAGATGCAGGGGCATTAGTAGAATGTCCAATTAAGTGTATTGTACATTGCTTTGTCTGTATTCAGTGTAATGTTCTTTTCTGTATTTTCTTAACTCGCTTACTTTTTCAAATTGTACTAGATTTCCTCAGTACGAATAAACATATATATATATATTAGTTACCTGGAAGCAAGTATAGATTAATCCATACTTGTTGGAAGTACCAAAACAAGGCTAGTCAAAGAGCCAAATGCTGTTAGTACCTCAAACATAGCTAACAATTTGGGATAACCTTTTGAAAAGAGTAGCCAGACACCATGGCAATCCACTCTTTTAAAAACATTTAACACAATGCTACACATAGACTTGGTCACAGATCACACTGCAGTTCAGAAATGTTTCATGGAGAATGACCATAAATTCTTGCCTGGTTATGGATATGCATTTCACCTCGCTATAGCTAACACTTGAGCACAAACTCAAACTGCCATACACTGTATATCACGCTCAACTTATCTTGAGCACTTCACTATGGTGTGCAAATCAAACAGACAAAACACTTTATCGAAGCAGCTTCCCGTTATATTTTTCAACTATATTTGATTGAACATGGTATTATACGTACGCTAGCATTGTACCCGTGGCGCAGGCAGGTTCAAATGGGCTATACCTTGAATAGATTAAATTATTATTTTTTTTTTTTTTATTATCATTAAACATTTGCAATGAAAATCTTATTGAATATCAAAGGAGCCATATCGAAGAGACAAATTAAACCAACCATTTGTCCACAGACTCGGACCTAGCTGTGGCGTGCTGTATGCGTGCATATAAAAGTATATCAGTTGGTCCGATAGAGATGAGGAGGCAATACCTCGTTCCTTAGTCAGCAATATGCGCCTTACGGAGAAGAAGGAGTACCCAGATAGGCCTTCACATGTCGGCCTCAAAATGGCTCGAACCAATTGCACTATCACTACTATAACTTTAAAATGCGTGCTCCTCCTACATGTAGCCAGGTCTCGGCCAAGGCACTTACTCGACAGGCAAGCTAGAAGATCAGCACCGTGAGCAGCTCCTTGATAAGGCCATTTCAGGTTCAGCACGCCTCTTCAGATCAAGTATTGAAAGCTGTGGTGAGCACATAAACAGACCATGGTAACCTTCATTTGAAAATCCCTTCATAATCAAGGGCAAGCTCTGGCTAACACAGCACCCATTAACAATAGACCACCAATTTGACCCGGGAAAACCCAAGTCCAGCAACCGAAAGTACCAAAAATACATTTTTGTTTACATTCGAACTGGACACATACGTTTGTTTACAATTTCTTTCCCCGCGAAATCTCGAAGATCAGGTGACCTGCAATCGTGGATTGAAAATAACATTAACCCTAGTTCAGCAGGTCAACAGGTACAGGCTGTTCCAATCATCCCCTTACAGCCAGCTGTTCAACAGGTAATGTTAGCCACCCCACAGGGAGTGGAGGTAATTGATTAAGCCCCTGCATAACTAAACAGCTATGACTTGGCTTCTGTGAGTCGTAAGGAGAATTGACAGTGTCCGATTAAAAATCCCTCATTACTGCTCCGCTGAAGTAAATTTCCGAAAATAAACACAACGTTGCATCAGGATAACATATCACCTGCAAACGTGCAAAATTTCGAGACGAAACACTACCCCCAAATGGCACTTTATCGAGCCGCCTTATAGTAGTATGATATAGATACCCTATGCCTGTACAAAACTTGTTCAGGGTCAACTTCCTGGATGGTATCCTGCCCGGGCTGCATGTACAAGTATGCAGCGTTCAGAAAGAGCATGTATATTTCGCCATCATTCACTCCTGGGTAGGGAGAAGCAAGTAGGGTCAAGTGCCTCGCTTAAGGACACAAAGACGAAACAGTGGTGATCCTAGCGAGAGAGGAATCGGGATTCCAACCGAAGAGCTGTCCCTGTACGCCCCACCGCTGAGTGTTAAATCTAGCGTTTGAAGTGTTAAATTTAACACGCTTTTTCTTAGCGCGCAGGAATATGGATGATTACATAAATGTGCATGTGCCCAAGGATAAAAGCTGCATGTCTGCAACGAAAGCGCCATCTGAAGTTAGTAATAACCCCACTCACTAGAATGGATTCAGGGATAAGGTTCAAGAATGCCGATCATGGCTGATGAAGTTGAACATCGGGTCCCAATTCCGTGGAGTCAGGTGGTTGAGGGGCGGGGTAGAATAACGTCTCGTGGTTCATTTCTGGAAGAGGCTCTGTGTTATCTCGGCTACATATCATGTTTGCTGTATCTGCCTT
This sequence comes from Lineus longissimus, assembly GCF_910592395.1. Classification (NCBI taxonomy): domain Eukaryota; kingdom Metazoa; phylum Nemertea; class Pilidiophora; order Heteronemertea; family Lineidae; genus Lineus; species Lineus longissimus. The sequence goes on from NC_088315.1 coordinate 11,588,038, forward strand.
TAATCTAATCGGGTCGAGTATCTTTAAGGACAAGCCGCAAACGCTTCCAAAATTGTTGTCTCTCGCGTTGCACACTGGTTCGCTTCGTCTCAGGCCATTCTAAGCAAGGGCAGTGCATCCTGAGTAATTCTTTGGGAAGGTCATTTTTCTTCATCCCCATCAACACAAGGACGAACTTCGAAAGGTTTTCAACACCGCTATTTGCGGACATCTCCGGCCAATGATTCTTTAGGAGATCTTCTGTCACGATGACGACGAAGTGAATGACACCAAAGCCGTATTCCTTGACCTGTTTCCACAAAGGTATGTAATCGGGACCTGCTGCCCACTGTAGCGTCACCCTCAAGGGGTTACCGTACAGTTTCTCCTCGATATACTGGTCCACCCATCTCTTTACATCCTGCTCATTCATATTGTAAAGGATATATGCTTCTGTCCTCCCTCTTGGAAGTGAGCTTATCCCGCACAGGCCGGATGGAACAAGACGACTGCGCTCAGTGGCGGCTGCTTCTGCCTCTTCATCTGCTCGAGGCGTAAGGCGTCTCTCCAACAACCAGTGTTGAATGTTCACTCGATTACAATAAAGGATCATTGCAACTGAACAGACCAGAACCACCAAACCAATGATAGCTACCAGAGCTATCAGAGGGACGTATGGGCTGCACTGCCACCAGTAAGGATTATAATCTCTCACCAGTTTCCCGTACATGGAAACTGGTCCACTACATGTGAGAGTATCCAGTTCGTTCATGTCATTTTCCCGTATCCATCTGGAAAAACCCAGCAGCTGACATTCACAGGAAAAAGAATTTCCTCTAAGAATGACTTCCGTATTACCACGGCTAAACCGTGATAAGGCTCCTGTCTCGATGTACATTATTCTGTTAGATGACAAGTCCAGGGTTCCACTTCCAAGTTTTGGTAACGATTCTTTAAGAACGTAACCAATGCTATTATCCCGCAGGAGAAGATAATTCAGACTTTTAAGGTTCTTTAAAATGGGTAAATAGTTATTGGTCAGTTGTGACGATTGCATCTCCAAGGTTGTCAAAGATTGCACTTGGTTTCCAAAGAATACCGATAAATTCTCTTTATCTATTCCTGTCCAATCGATTCGGGGGAACTCGAAGTACAATTTTTGTAAACGTTTAAGACCAGCAAACAAATATGGCGAAGGTTTAAAGCTTTGTGATCTTTGACCCTTCAGAGACAATGCTAGTAAGTTTTTCAGATCACTTAAAGTCCCATCCTCAACACAATATAACGAATTTGACGACAGACCAAGCCAATGCAGGTTCCCAAGGCCCCTAAACATGCCGTTAGTTAAATGTCCAATCTTATTGTAATTCATTCCTAGTTTTGACAGATTATCAAGCCCTTCAAATGATCCGGGAGTAATCAACGTAATTTGGTTGTAAGACAAGTAAAGGTTCCGAAGCTTCTTCAATCCATTGAAGATCCTTCCAGTTATCACACCTATCTTATTTTCCATTAAATTTAATTTCAATAATTTCTTAAGATCGCCGAAAGAATTATCCGCAATTGAATGGATTTTATTTCGAATCAACTCAAGGTCGGCGAGGTTCCTGAGTCCTTTGAATGTGCCGTTAGTTACCGAAAGTAGTTTGTTGTTGTCTAACATCAATATAGACAAGCTCTCAAGATCTTTGAAAGATCCGTCCGGAATCGAGCTGATTTGGTTGAAACGGAGATCAAGCTTCAATAATTTCCTCAACCCTTTAAAAGTTTCATTGGTAGCACACGGATTTGGTTACCAAACAATGACAATTCAGTTAGGTTTTCAGGCGTCTGAAAAGTATATGGCGCTATCCTGACTAGCCCACACTCAGATATCCACAAGTTCTTTAAGTTGGCGTTGTTGGGAAAGCAGGATTGGTTCAGTTCAACCACCTCTTGGGGCTGACAGGACTGGACAGTAATTTTCACTAAGTCCTTCCCGAGGTCGGAGATTGCTGCAAGGATTTCGTGGAACGGAGCACGTCGGCAGGTGAGTGTCTTCCCGTCCGTTTCCGAGGTTACTACCTGGCACCCATCAGGAATGTTGGTTTCACCTACAGCCCCTGTCCGAGAACGGAGTGGAAGAATTGCAATCAACCAGACAAACGCACACCACACCTGAAATACAATCACGTTTGCTTTAAAGATTACGACACACAACGTCACATACGTATGATATACACAAAGTGAAAGGCTTAAGAACTAAGGGGTCGGCAGCCAAGTCACCTTCGGTGAAGTTTGAATGTTTGATCTCTGTGACCTTGAAACGTCGGTCAAATCAAAAACTCTGTTACGGGTATTATGTCCGAGAATCAACAGTACAAATTTCAGTCAAATTTTAAAGATGACCAGAAAGTAAGTCAAATTTCGATGGCGAGCGATGGGGCAGGCGTTCGCTTTGGCATTTCGGGGGATTTGCGAAAACTCACTGTTGATCTACTCTTCAAGGCCACGGAGGTCAAATGTCGTAAATTGGCATAGGCCTATGGTACGTTTCTTACCCGCAATGACTATTGACCGTATGCTTGGTACACATGTACCCTAAGTCAGGAGATCTCAAGGACCGATATTCGGCCACTCCGCTGATTCATTACTTGACCACTAGAGGGCCAAATTGGAAACCAGAAAAAATCATGTCCGTATCATCTCCATTTTTCTTAAAGATGCGTGTACATGTAAAAAGGAAACACTAACTGTAGGATTATCAAGTATAAATCAGATTCAACTGAACACTCAAAACTGCTTTGTAGGCCACTAAAACCAGTATTTTTGTAAAGTCTGTTGTTGTCCCACTTGATAATGAATGAGTGGCACTTTTGTTCGAGGTCGTTGCCATGGTAGCGGCCATAACTGCTATAAAATTAAAGTAATTCCCGAAATCAGTCTCTTTTTCGACTTTTTTTATGATGCAGCCAGATACAAGTGTATTGTTTCAAGTGTGAAGGGTTGGGCACTGTGGTAATGTTTTCTTGGGCCTATGGGCCAAGTGTGAAAAAAGATGAAGTTCCTGTTGACAAATTAGCAGGCAATGGTGCTAATTTCAGAAACAAATCTTTCCCGTGTGTGAAGTTGTACATTACCTCAAAAATGGGACCCTTAAAAGGACCCCCGAGTAGTAAAGGGTTAAAAAGTTGATGTCAATAAAGTTTGATTTCAGATATTTTACCAATTTATTACTTGATCTCCCCACGCCAAAATACCATGGCAAAAGGAAGTATAACCAACAAAAACGGCCAAAATTTAGGGAAATGGCCATCACAATATAACGTGTCAAAAATGTAGAGGATTTTATGTAATAAAGCACTGACCCAAAGGTGGATTCAATATTGCACATTAGAGAGCCATTTGAAAACACGATTTTGCTATTTTTCTCAAAACCCGGGAAATATCACTTACTTCCTGCTGTCATTGCAAGGCAGAATAAATCATGTCGACTTGGGTATCAAAACGAAGGTCTATAAGAGTACTTTTAAAACATGGCATAGCTTTGGCTCCATTGTAAAACCCTGGGAACCTTCCCTCAAGGGATGGTAAAAAAGGGCAACAGTGCCTTTGACACTTGGAAAGAAACTGTTTCAATCAACAGTACTCGCATAGACCTTGACTTAACATAAGAAAATTGCAAAGTCCAAGTGTATTTATCATTTGATATAATTAATCAAACAGCAACGTTTGATGTTTAATTGTACAACACTTTTCCCCTTGATGAGTAACTAATGTGCAGACAAAATGGAGATATGAGGGTTAAAAACTGTAGTGGGAATTAAGTGCAAAAGAACACTGATTAAAAGTCCAAAAGAAAATAAATTCTCTTTCGACATAGTCATGTATACCACCAAAAACAGATTAGTTAAAAAAAACATTAACTTAAAAACAAGAAATATAGCCTTTCCATCGGCAGCTGTAGATCAGGCACCAAGGAGGATACCGCGGTGACGTCACATCACGTGATCCCGACCCATATTAGTGATCGCTATGGCCAATCAGATTCAGTCTACTGACAGCACCAGCACTGAACGCATCTCCACGGCTCACTGTCTGGTGCGCTCCTGTACACAAAAACACCAATAGACATGAAATATTGCAATAAATAGTATGGATTCTTCCTGTGTAGAATAAAATTTACAGAGCAGATTAACTTCCACGAATAAAAAAGACGTTTGGCGTGGCCAAAGTGCGGAAATAATGGGAAATAATGTCTCCGCTAAAATACACTACGAAATACACTAGGCAATGCACTACGCGATACACGGTAGAGATGCAGTTGAGTTCGTTATTGTTTTGACTTAGAAGCCCGCCCATATCATAATATATTCATGTATTCATGAAGTATGAACTCATTTCTGTCCCATACAACTCTAAGAACAGTCAATTTCTCCTTAAATCATCACCGAAACCGCGATATCCGCAGGAAGATTTCGTTCTAGTGTCCGAAAATGCATGATCTTACAGGGGCGCTAACTCGACAAATAGAGGGGATCTATGGGGATCTATGCGAGTTTTAGGTATAACAGGTCTCGAACTTGTAAAATCTGTAAACATACCTCCAAATCCCATTATGATAATGAAGAGATTGCCCCATATCTGGGAGACTGTTTTGAAACCATCGCTAATTTTGGAAGATCGGTGCCGGCTATTTGGTTTAAAAAAACCTATTTTTCCCCATCAAAACAGCACTTTTCATTATTCAAATGATAGCTTATTGTCTGAAGACTTATTTCATAGCAGAAAAGTACTAATAACTCTGATTTGATGCGAAAAATCTAACTTTTTTGATGACTTGATTTTCCCTTGGCCGTGGATCGAGTTTGTTTACAATATGAAGCGCCATCTTGGAAAAGCCGTGACGTCACCGCGGTATCCTCCTTGATCAGGCACCAGGCTACCGATTCAGACAATTCTTGTACCACTGAGCTGTATTTACTCTCTACTACACAATGGCATTTACATCGGTAGTTGATAAAGCTTGGAATCAGTGAAACCTTGGAACCAGTGATAAACCTTGGAATCAGTCCTAAAAATGCATAAAAACATGAAATAATGCCATTCGAACCTAACGTGGTTACGAATCAACATTTGGAGCTTATTCTTACATGATCAGATCGGAATTTTATGGTAATTTAGAAATCTGTCGCATATCCGATTCAATAGTCTATATTTTAGAACAACCCAGTTGTACCTCGCCTCCAGTGTACAGTACTGATCTCCCAAATATGGGAAGACACGCCCACCACACACCCATAATATGAACCAATAGCGCTCCGCTTATAAATACGCCACCACCACGCGGGGCCTATTTGAACTACGGATCGGTCTGTTCATACAGGGTGATACAGAGAAAATTGGGGGCCTGTCATGCATTATGCATGGATAAGGTTGACGACTATGTCTAGGCCTAATTGTCTATGATTGACTGATATTTTATAACAAACGATGAATAAAAGAAGCCTAGTCATGTATGTTTATTACCGAAGTTTGCGGATGAAAATTTCCTTCGCCGTGAGCGATTTCTTACATCTTCCAGTACGCATCGAGGGATGCAGAGATCTTTGTGACGTCACCAGTTCTAAGCGGTTTTTTTATTCACGTGTGTGTTTGTCCTATGATCTCGTGCATCAAGTACCGAGCATAATACTTTATCGTCTATGGAATACAAAACAATCATAAAAACTAATTTTTGCTTCCATTGAAGAGAAATAAAATATTTTAACGACCACAGCGCGTTGCCAATTGATGACGTCATCCTCCACATTAAAAATGTTGGCTTCTGAACGAACTGGCAAATTGCTATCAATAAAGTCAGCTGGGACGAGACTGTCAGTTGGGAGGGTATAAATCGTGGAAGGAACGCACCCGATTTCCCGCGCTATTTGCACAGTGATTCCATGGTTTACATTGAATATTCCAAGGTTTATCAGTGTTTCCAAGGTTTCACTAATTCCATACTTTATCAACTACCAAATGATCTTGGTCTTTCAGTTAAGCAAATTATCACCACGTTGCATTGTATGTACAGCTGTTTTTACAACTCAGCCAATTTTGAGGCAATGGTCCTGTTGTGTTCTTTTATCCCCCTATGTGCCGCTAGTGTACACACACATGAAGAAGTAATGAGTGTCGCCATGGTAGAGCTTAGGCCAATCCAGTGGGTGGGTTGTAATGTGGAAATTAGCAATAATAGCTCACAGTGTATATTTTTCCTTCCGGATTTAATTGTTTTCCACTGCAATGTGGATTACTTTGATTTGTATCTCTGGTAAAATCTTAAACTGCACTGAAAATGACATCTGCCAATTTCTACTGAAGTGACATGATCAGACATTATGCTTACGTCCTATTGACAAGACGTATTACAAAACGTTATTTATTATTATGACATACCCTGACCTGGGATTTTAGAATTTTAGAACTGTTCTCTTCAGGGACAACTCTAGGCCTACTGAGGATGATTGAACCAACAAAGCAATTTTCAATGACTAAAAAAACAAGGCTATTTACTCTGTTTCATTTGTAAAGAACATGTGACTATGTTATAATCAATTTCAGCAACAAGCACCTACTGTGATTTCTGGAGTACCTGTCAAAGATGGGCTTTAAGAGGCAGAGATACTGGGTGCATTTTTCTGAAAATTTTACAAGTCCGAAACCTGAAACATGAAATAAAATAAATAATGCTCCTTGCTAACTTATATCAAAAATATATCTGGGTTCAGTAACAAATATTGACTATATAAAACAGTCTTTCAGGTTGACAAATCTTCCTAATAATGAGAAACAAAGGAATATTTTGGTGAAATGGATAAGCAAACCTGTTGACTTTTCTCTGCCCAAAACCATATCAATGCGTGAATAAGGGTTATTTGCTAGGGCAAGCTGGTATTTTGCAGAAAAAATCGCCTACATGTAGATAGTTTATGAGTAAAATGGTGATTTTATTTGCAGCTCTTTCAATTTTTCTGATGGGCTTGATCATGAGGTTTTGAAAGGAACCAGTTTTGGATCCACCTTGCACTGAAGGACAATGTACAGACATGGGCATCGGCCTACACATTTATACTAGTATATTAAAGTATATGGCAAATCTGTGGCCTTTCCAGGAATTTTATTAGATAATCCTGAAGTATGGTGACTTAACGGTTTATGCCTGTTTCGCCTATTCCTGTTTCGCCTATTCCTGTTTCGCCTATTTCCTACAATACCCTACAATAAATCGACTCTCCCAGGGGGAACCTTAGGGATCATGTCCATTTTATGGGGAAATGTGAGGGGACAATTGGATAATGTTAACGATGTGATGACAATTTGACTAATCAAATGCCATCAACTTTGTTAACAAACCATGCCATGACCGTTTTTAAAGAGTCATCTTGAAAGCGGGGACAGTCCGGGACTTATTTGACCATATGACCATACTGACACACAGTAAAAACTAGAGTAAAGCAGTCGCTTATTTTATAAAAACAGGAATTCATGAGTTTTTGATAAAAATACATAATACTGTACATTCTCATAATTATTTAATCAAAATCAGCTGTAAAATCCATGTCATAGTAAAGAACAATGTATCTATAGGTATTCTTTCTGTTACGAAGCTAGTTACTGACTAAGACAAAAAAAGAGAATCCACAATATAAAATGCAGGCCTAATGAACCTTAATCAAATCTAATGAAAGGGTAAAACTGTCTTACTATTTTATTTCTTGCCTTTTAAAATAAGCTTAAACATAAGCCGATGTAAGCTATGTATAATTTTCCAAAGTTATTCCGAATAATACTGAAATAATTGACATGTCGCTGAATCCATTATTTCAGACTTTATTCTTAATGATAGCCTTTAACACTATAGTAAGGGACGGTTCATATTCCTACGTCTGTGGGGAGGTTAGCAATACATTTGAATAGGCGAAACAGGAATAGGCGAAACAGGAATTAGGCGAAACAGGAATAGGCGAAACAGGAAGTAGGCGAAACAGGAAGTAGGCCAATCAGGAATAGGCGAATAAGGAATTAGGCGAAACAGGAATAGGCGGAACAGGAATAGGCGGAACAGGAATAGTCGAAACAGGAATACACCAACTTAACAGCCAGCATGGCCAAGAACAGCTATGTAAGAGCTTGGTGAAATGAAATTCATATTACATGACTTGTCCATTAATCGATGGTTTGCAAAGCTTTATGCCACTTGTATAGCTTATTAGGCCCACCAGCAATTTTGGCGGTGTGACCTCACAGCAAGTTGGTGGGAGGAGTTATGTATGTTGGTTTAGTGGTATATACGCAAATCAATCTTGGTTTAGTGGTATATACGCAAATCAATCTGAGCACGCTCTATTGGAATATTTTGGCACTTTGTACTCCTCATGACCATCACACTCACTCACGACAGGCAGTTTGGGCCAAAAACAGATATGCATGATGTCTCCTAGGGCAGAGTTTCTTAACTATTGTTTAAATTTCCCTGTTCGGCTATAAGGGGAGAGCATTAGCGTCATTTTGAGACTCTAACAATTACAATCCTCCAAAAACTGCGACCGCCAGGTAGGGATTGAAAAGTGGCAATTTCATTCAAAAATTGAGGAAATCAAAGTTAGAGGGTTTTTTGAACTAATCTGTTTTTGATACCACCTATATGGGAGAACGGTTTCGACACTATGCGTTAAAAAGTTTGGAGTTTAAATGAAATTATCGGTTGTTTTGGACATAAAAATGATGAAAATTTGGACATTAAGTACATGTATGTGTCGGTGAAAAAGTTTCGACATTATGCGTCGGTTTCGACATCATCGGTTGTAACAGGCCGCGTTTCGATGCCTGCGGAATTTGATTACATCCATGGCTACTTTTAAACTACACATAAATCTAAACGATGTACAATTTGTATTTGTATTCCTTTTTTTTTTTTGAAGATGCATTTCCTCTAATTCAGGGAAGACGAGTTGTCAGGAATGCGCGCATGGCGTATACATGTAACAGCCAAGGCCTAATCCTGAAATCCTTTGTTTCTAATACCGGGAAACTAAGGTATGGAACCCCCCCCCCCCCCCGTTTCATAACAAGGAGGACATTAAAACAGAAACAACTAAAAGTTTAATACCCGTCAGGTTGCTGCCACTGTGACTAGTGTATTGATGGGTTTTGCTCCAATGCCGACTGGTCCTTTCCATCGTACATCACACATGCCAAGCCCACTTAGATCCCGCCTCTTGCAAACAGGGCTTAAAACATGACTCCTCTTAAAGCCTGCAGCGCACTAGCCACCAACTTCGGCGTTCACAGGCGTTTTTTGCCGCAAGAGTCCTGAATGCCTGAAAAATCCCTAGTCCGCTACGAACGACGTCGGCGAACGCGACTTGACGCCACTTGCCGCAACTAAACGCCAAATATCTAACAAGTTTGATTTTTGACGCGTGTCGCCGCGCTTGAACGCAAGAAGATGTCTCACTAGCCGGTGAGGAGGCCAGGCCTACCTACCTCCAAAAATGACGCGACGTCATTTCATGCATACCCCTGTTCCAGCGGCTGTAGACTTGGCAGTATCAAATACATCTGGCTAAGTTTCAACGTTGTCTAGACATACAGTCATGCATAGACTGATGCAGCACAATGCATGAGACACCCTGTATGTTAAGGCAAATTTGTAAAATTTCTCCTTTATGCCTTATAATTTCAAGATTAACAAGGATGGTGAAAAAAAAATTTCATACACATCTACTCATCACCTTGAGAAAGCCAACTGACGACTATTTCAATCTTTTATATAAAAATAGGCTGTCGTTGCGGCTTTTGTTTGAGTTTTTTGCCCTCGAAAGTTTACCTTGAGAACATGTGCAATCTCACAGGAACCAGTCGATGTCAACATCCTGTTGACTTATAAATTTCATGCGGGGCCTGCTCACCGCGTAAGTGCACAGAAGAAACTGGTATTTTTCTCAAATAATCGTCAGAGCTTCCCCTTCACAAAAAACATCGGACATTTACATTTGAACACGTAGCAATAGGGATAGAGTAGGCCCATCTGTATTCATGGTAATCACTCGAGATTGAAAAACTAGTTTTTTGGCCGACCTGATCACCACTGGCTAGTGAGACCAGAAACCAGGTGTGCTACGGATGGCCGCCTGACTTGGCGTCGGCGGCGAGGCTATGGTCAATCAGCTTGCGTCTTAATGTCACATGATTTCAAAATGGCAGCCTAAATTGGGGGAAAAGACGCTACTGGACGCCAATTCTGGGCAAGTGTGCTCTGACCGGGATCCACTGGCCGCCAACTTTGGCGCCGAGAGGCGTCAGCCGAACGCTTCTTGTCGCCAAAGTTGGCGGCTAGTGTGCTGCAGACTTTACGGAGTAAGTATGTATCGAGTGAAAAGGTCTGATATTGTCAGGATAACTTAGATCCGTTCTAAATTGCCTGACGCGAATACATGACGTTGCCTCCTTCGAGTACAACTGTGGCTTCAGATGAACAGTCCATAACAATTGCACGAGGCTTCCAACTGAAGCCAATTGGTAATAACTGATCGACGGGACTATTATTTAGACTACGAAATTGCTGTAGCTCAGACATGTTTTGTCATGTCACCACATGTATCATGTATGAAGGCTAACCGTGGCATCCCCAAGACATGTCTCGTTTTTGTCCATCCATTATTTCAAGTCGCTCAGATACATTGGTAACAACAGACCATATATTATGTTGCAGCAAGAAGCTCCAGTGATGCACTGTAAAAGAAGTACAGAAAACCGGTATTCTGCTACATTGTACTGTATTGAAATACCTTAACTTATTCAGATCGTGGAAGTAAGCTTACACACGCATGACAAGTGAATTATGTGTCGAAATTGAATTTACAACCGAATGTGTCCATATCATGCTGAAGTGCTCGCAAACGTTTTTTTTCCTCATCTATCGCAGTTTCGGGCGATAAAAGAGCATTAAGTGCAGGTCGTAGCCATGACCAATTATTATCACAGGCAAATGCGGTGACCACAAAACCGAATAGATGATCATCGCATATTGATGCAACAAAAAACCTATAATTGTTAATCGCTTTACTTCATGGCTAGCAGTGTCACCTGTCACCTTTTGAAAATATTTCTGTTGCAACATAGTTTGCTATGACTCTGAAGGTTAGGGTGTATTCTCTGCGATGAGATCAGGAGACGTAGTCCCTCTCATGTCATTCGTCTTTCTGTCATTCTGTCTTTTCTCGCATGGAATGAGACGTGCCAAAAATATAGATAATTCCTTGTAGATGACATGAATTCTTCCTTGAACAATTTTTGTTGATTAGTTTGGTTATTTCTAGTTAATTACATAGTTTGAAAAGTACCAAAACAATCTGAATTGATTACAATGAGCTAATTATTATAGTTAACGCCCGATCACGCGCGTGGAGAAAAATTAGCGCAAATTGACTATATTCAAAGAGAAAATTAATGAAGATGATCAGGTTGATTATGTATAAAGAACCGCAAACGCAGTGCGAATCAGCTTTTTATTTGATTACTGTTAGAGTTGATTAAAGGCCATATATCTAGGTTTGAAACATGCTTGATACTCATGAAATATGTTGAGGGTAAAAAAAAAGATCCCAGACATTAAAACAATTCTAATAATAAAGTCATTATTTAGTTATTTCAATTTTCAATTTTAAACTATTTGAATTTCCCACCATACACAACTTTAGATTAGTTCCACGTGTGGCCGCTAGGGATTTGTTGATGACGTAGATCAGGCTATTCAGAACAAAGCAAGATGGCTTCCGCATACAGTTCAGTGAGTGAGAGCTGTCACTGACATGGCTGTCACTGACACTGACCTGTGTCGCTGTCACCTTGCTATGGCTGGAACACAAGAAGACACTATGCGGTATCACAGGCCCCAATAGGGCCTACACATTATGTATAACAACCGACCTCAGCAGCCTCGGGCATTAAATGCAATTGACATGGTTGTGTAGCCACTGTACAGTGGATGACATGTGCCATTTGGGTAGTATGAGTGTTGTGTGCATCAGCAGTGTATAAATCATGAAATAGTGTTCAACTCACTTCTTGATGTTTATGTTTTCTGGCTAACGAACGTTCCTTTGGAGGCTGTCGCATGTAAGTGGGGTTGGTCAAATCGAATACAGATGGAACAGCTGTTTTTAACAAGTGGCATTTAATATTTAGTTGGATGCAGATATCCGGCTTCATGTGATAATCCGTATCGAGAAAGTGACCACTGCAAAGTTTGGCCGAAGGCCCAGGCTTCCAACACTCCAAACGTTTGCATTTCCAAATCCACAGCTTCCTCCTCTCTCGTTCAACTGGCTTTGGAAATTCATGAAAATGGGTCCCATCCGTCATTCGATTGTTCTTTGTGCTATCCTTGACACAATTCGGAGCCACACAATACACCATAGTGAATGAAACACATTACTTCGAGGTGTGCATAATTAATTAAGGCCACGACTCCTCCTTTTATGATTGCATGACATGTACAGATAGCCTGATCTACATCACAACTTTTGCTGAACCCGCCGCCTGGCTCTAACAAGCCAGTTGCTAGCCTGATTAGGTAATCAAGTTGTCAAACACATAAATGGCTATATCTTCAAAATGGATGGAGCTAATTGCATTGGGTTTTCTGTATTGTATAAAGTGCTTAACATCAACTTTCCCCAAAATATAATGGTCATTCTTCGTAGATACCCAAAAGGAGTTCAATGTCAGGTGAATAATGTCATTATACCGGCTATTTATCGAAGAGTATTGGCGTCATAACAATAAAACACGATATTTGAATTTCAGACGAGAAATCTCGCCTGGGTCTCACGACTCAGCCAATTCTCGAGATGAGTGACGTTATAGCCAATAATCCAGTGCAATACATCCGTGATTTCAAATTGTTTCAGGTCCTGCCCAAAGAATCGGACCAACACGCTACTGGCAGCAATGGTAAGCCAAAAAACATGTTAACATGATATGTCTTAAACTAAGTACCATCCCATCAGGCACGCTGCATCTTGACCCACCATACCAAGTGTTAAACATCGCAAGAATTATACTCCACAAACATAGAAAATGATACAATTAACAGGGAGATGCTTAAATACTCAGATGTACCTAAGAACATTTACCCTTATACATGTTATACCTGTATTGTGACTATTAACTAGATAGACCGTCATGACGTCTAAACACTATGAATATCCCGTTTCATCAGACAGAGAAACTCTTCCCCAACCGTTCAAGTACCAGTAGCCTATATAAATGTATATCTTTTGACATCAATTCCGTAGCTGTTCTGCTCCAGACAAGCTTGATCATAAATAGTATGAATTGGCGAGTCGACCTAGATGCAGTTATATATGGGCAGAGACCTGTATTCATCGACGAGCGGAAGTGTGGCACAGAGCTTATCAAAATGTATTTCAAGTTGTGGTAAATACATGGCTGGGATGGACCAAAGTGGAATTAATTCTCAATCTGTGGTTGATTCTTAATGTACAGAGTCAGGCCATCACAGAAATATGCTTTTTGATAATATATTTAAGAAAATGTGGTCTCACTGGTCAGTTTAGAACTTGTACTTTGACAGGGCCATATCAATGCGCCAGTGACGTTTTGATGGATATGGTGTACGGAAATCTTTTTTTCTCAGGCAATCGGTATTGGAATTTTTTAAAACTTTATTATGCTATTGGCAAAGGGTTCTTCTTGACACATATAAAATTTTGTGCAGATTGATTGGTCCAATGAGTACTTTTTTTACCAAAACCTATGCACAACAATGTACACGTAATGTACACATGTTTTAATAGAGGACTCTGGCCATATTTGTACCACTTGAGAGAAGGTATTGCCAAGTGGTCTAAGAACTTCCTCATTGGTTTACCGGACATTATAGATGGAATGGGCATGGAAGAACTTGGCGTAATAAAGGGGATATTATTGTGATGCATTAGATTTTCTTTGCAATTCAATGATTTCAAGGTATAGCCGATTTGAACCTGCCTTCGCCACGGGTGTAATGCTAGTTATTGTAATAATGCCGAACTAACAATATCAAATAGACACGGGGAACTCACTACGCCTGCAGTAGAAATCTCCAACCACCATCATGCTGCGTCCCCAGTGCTCTGCCATCCCTCGATCGCTCCGGATTCATTAGCACGGTGGATAACCGTATCGGTTTGGCGACCAATATGTTCGGTTCAACGAACTTTCGTTTATTTTCCAGGTAGCACATATCTACATCTATCTACATCTATCTTGTACTGGTTTGGGCTAAAGCATTGTAACCAGGGTCCCAGTGTGTGGCGGGTTCGGTTCCTCATCGAACTTAAACTTGTAAACTTGAAACTTGTAACCTTGTAAACTTGAAACTTGCAATTTGTAAACTTGAAACTTGTAAACTTGGAACATTTGTACAGTGATTTAAAAGTCTAGTAGACTGCCTGGGGTAGCTGTGATCGTGTTGAGCTACCCAGGCGCGGCCGGTTGTAATGCCCTCTCGGTGGTACGATGACTAGATGTCCTGTCTTGAATTCTTGAATAAGGTGTGTCTTGAAGAGGTTGGGGTTTGGTAGCTGTAGAAGTGTAACTGGTAGGATGTTCCATATTCTGATAGTGCGAGGGAAGAAGCTGTATTTGTAAAGATCTGTTTTTGCTGTTGGAATGGTAAAGGAGAATTGGTGCTTTAGATTGCACTTTCTCGAGCTGATCTATTTGCTTCTGTTTGTGGGGATCCCATGCGCTGCTTGCGTATTCGAGGTGTGGCCGGACCATTGATGTGTATGCTTTATCTTTAGTTGTTCTGGGGCATTTCCCTATGTTTCTCCGGAGGAAGTTGATAGATCTTGTTGCCTTTTGCGTAACTTGGGCGATGTGGGGGCCCCAGCTGAGGTTACTATCAAGCTGTACACCCAGGTATTTCCCCCTGTCAATTAGCTCTAGTGTGTGGCCTAGCATGGTGTAGCTGTTCTTCGTTACTTTCTTTTTCCTAGATATTCTTAAGATGTTACATTTTGTTGGAATAAAGCTTTACAATTAAGTTATTTACAAATAAGTTCCTGTGATTTAATCCTGTTCTACTTATTATGCATGCATCATCGGTCGTTGAAGGTTACATCAGTATGCCTATGTGGATGTAACTTAGAGAAGCGGAGCTAATATTCAGGTTGAAATCCTTGGGTTGAAATCAAAGGAGGTTCCACGGTGACGTCACAGCATTTTTTCAAAATGGCGGCTCCACTGTAAACAAAGACACGTGTTTCACTCGACGTTTTTATCGATATAAAATCACATGAACTACCTAAATGAACAATCACGAATTAATACCCCAAAGTGTAATCCACTAGTAGATAATTGAATTTAATAAATTTTCATAACAGTAATGTTAAATTCATAAGTCTGTGATTAGTTTTCCGACTTTTATCACGCAGTTCGCAGCTTATCGAAATGGTGACATTGAGTGACCTTCACATTATACGGTTGTTCTTATTGATAGAAGCAGAAAAGGGAATTTCCCAACCCTTACTCCCAAAAATACGAACTATTGAGACAGAAACCACCTTAGATCCCCTCGTTTTCTTAACTTTTGAGCCCTGTGAAGATGACCAATATTTTGCCTACATAGGGATGGGTTATGTACATGGTGTAGTGTAAGTTGCATTAGGCGATCCCATTTTACGGCTGCTTGGGAAATTGACAGAACTGCAGGTCAATATTAATTTTTACAAAACTGATACCGTCTCATAATGTTTTGCGACAACTTTTTAGTGAATCTGATTGCTTAACGCTTACAGACCTCAAACAATAAACAACCAACAACTTAGATTTTAATCGCTTCGATGTGGACACTACGGCCGTCACCATCTTTCTGATGGTGGAACGGTACATGCACAGCTATAATATTGTTCACGGTCACGTGATGTGACGTCACCGTGGAACCTCCTTTGGGTTGAAATGTGAAAATGTAATGATCTTGAAAGACATCATTTAATGGCGAAGCCTCTAAAATTGACGCTATTCTCGCAGGGCTATCTCGTACTAAACTGCCAACAGTAAATACTGACGAAGTATAGCAAGTAATACGCATTTCGCATTGCAGAGATACAGCGCAAAATATCCTGACTTCATGAAAATATACGGTGTTTAGCGATACTGCTTTACACTGGTTTAGTAATGTAACGCACTGTAAGTATCTAAACCAACAGTTGATCGTAGATGCTTTCGGGGTGCGGGAATTGCCTTCAATTAGCCAACAAGTTTGCTCTATTTATTTCAGGAGTAATGTTTCTTTGCAACTTTTGTGATAAAACCTCGACGGAAATGCACAGTCTCGTCGAGCACTATCTCATACAACATCCCGGATAGTGCACTTTATTCTTATGTCTTGTCGCACACCGCACACTTGTAAAGGTTCTCGGCTGAGCTATCTGGTGTTGGTCCAATACCTTGTCGTGGTGCTGCAGCTTGTGTGCTTCGGTGACCCTGAAGCTATACTGGAAGTTCCTAACATGCCAGAGAGGTCCCACGTGAGAAGCCACCGCAAATTGGACCGTTGACCGGAGACGGAGGACATCAGCCTCACCTTGCTTGAGGCGCCCAATCGGAAGTCCACGCAATCTTATGATTTGTATGGTAATACAACTGACTCTAGACCGATGTGGCATGACCCCTAAATGGAAAGCCAGGTAGGGCGCATGCCAGGCCCCGAGCCTCGACTGGGTTCATCTCTTACGACTGGCTACTCGGAAGTGACTGGAGATCCCAAGGTCACCAATTGTAAAGCAACTCGATCACAGCACCTCAATGTTGCCCAATGGAATGCAGAAGGCATTAGCAAGAAGAAAATAGACCTGCATAACCTCCTACCTCAACACAGTATTGATGTCTGCTGTTTGCAGGAGACTCCCTTGACCGACAACATTCGATTCAGAGTCAGGGGTTATGAAACCTATCGTCAAGATAGAGTTAACCGAAAGAAAGGAAGGATTTTAACCCTAGTCACAAATAGCATCCCATCTGCAGTTATCCATGAGTGTGGTACCCAGGACAGAGAATACCTTGGCGTGAAGCTCATTCTTAGCAATCAGGAAACCTGTACAGTCTACAATACCTACTCTCCTCCATACAAGCGTGTACTTCTCAACAGTATAGAACCAACCGACAACTACTGGATGGATAATAGTCGGTGACCTCAACAGCCATTCACCTAGCTGGGGCTATGACGACCTTAACAACAAAGGTGAGGAAGTGGAAATCTGGATCATCACCAACAGGTTAATCCTCATCAACCAACCGGACGACCCCCTGACATTCTACTCTAGGGCTTGGAGAACCACCTCTACCCCAGACCTTGCCATTGCCTCAGACGACACTGAGAGCATTAGTACAAGGGAAGTGTGTAAAAAACTCGGTGGAAGTGACCGCAGACCTGTGATCCGCATCAACAAGGTGATGAGAGACAACCCTAAAGTCCAGCCAAGTTGGAATTACAAACGAGCAAACTGGGACCTATTCACTCACATTGTGGAAGAGTAGTGCATAAAACTCAACCTGTCAGAAAAGAGCGTCGTGAAGAATGCCAGGCTGTTCAACAAAGTCATCCTTGAAGCTGCTCAAAAGACCATCCCCACATGCAGCAGAAGGAATTACAAGTTCTACTGGAGCAAGGACCTGGAAGCACTACAAGACAGCGATGGAAGGGATGTGATGGAAGTAGACACCACGGACCAAAACGTCATATCCCACAACCGCTTGAATGCAGTGTTCATCAGAACCAAGATCAGCAGCATCATGAAGTCCTGGCAGAAAAAGAGAGAGACGCTGAACCTGGAAAAAGGCACCAACGAACTATGGAACCTCACCAAACGCTTGCATGAGGAACAAGCAACAGGAACCAAAATAGAACTCAAGTCAGAAGGTATCTTCTGTGCAGGTAGAGAAGCAGCAAATGTTCTTGCCAAGGTCTACGAACAACGCAGCACAATACAGCTACCTAAACTAAGGGTTCAAAGTACAATTAGGACACTCAAGACGAAGAAAGCGACAGGCCCTGATGGTATTAGCAATGACAGTGGAAACATATCGGAATCGGGGCAAAGCAGACACCTCTTCTCATCTTCAATCAAAGCTGGAAGACTGGTACCGTGCCAAATCTATGGTAGATGGCACATATCATCCCCATTCTGAAGAAAGGAAAGGACAAACTGCTCCCTAAGAGTTACCGGCCAATAAGCCTCCTGAGTTGCGTGGGAAAACTCTTGGAACGAGTGATCAATAAACGTCTACTCTAGTACCTTGAATCACACCACCTGCTAAGTTCAACCCAGACAGGCAACCGAAAACACAGAAATACCGCGGACCAACTGTCACTTTACTGGCCCAGGAAGTTGAAAATGGCTTCCAAGACAATAAAAAGACCTTGGCCGTCTCCTTTGACCTGACACAGGCCTTTGACCGCGTTTGGAATGAATGTCTACTCTACAAGCTGCAGAAGAAAAGCATCAGTGGCCGACTACTACCTTGGATAAAGAACCTACTCATCCACAGGTCTGCAAGAGTAATGGTAAATGGCAAACCAAGCCACAGAGTTCACCTCCGAGAAGAAGTTCCGCAAGGAGGAGTTATACCCCCTGTTCTGTTCCTTGTCATCATTGATGACATCAAAACCTGTGCACCAATGCATGCTTCAAACACCTTTATACTGATGACTTTGCTGCTTGGAGTACGGTTACCCACACCTAACCAGCAGTTAAAAGGATCCAAGGCACTGTAAAAATGTTGACAAATGGACCAAAAACTGGGGCCAGGAGGCCAGCAAGACCAAAACATGGATTACACGCTTCTCTCTATCACAAAAACCCGAAGACATCAACACAAAGCTCGGAAATGAGGTAATCCCACAAGTGGACAACAAACATTCATTGAGGTTAAACATGACACTAGGCTCACATGGAGACAACACATAGACACCATCACATCAAGAGCCAAAAATAAACTTGCTCTGATGAGAAAGCTGTCCGGAACCTACTGGGGGGCCAGTCCCAGGAATCTCAGACAAGTCTACGTTGGATCGATAAGACCTGCTATGGAGTATGCATCCGCTAGCTTGGCAAACTCAGCAAAAACAAATAAAGCAAAGTTAGACAAAGTCCAAAACATGGGACTATGCATGGTACTTGGACCAATCAAGACAATGCTAATAGAGGTGATGGAGAAGACTTCAGACTTAGAACTACTGGAGGACCGGAGAAATCTGAAGATCCTCACGCAGTGTGAGAAAATCAGACGACTCCCAAATCATCCCCTGCTTGGCACGCTCCCTGAAGGCACGAAATACCGACTCATGCCACAAAGGCAACTCCAGATCCCCAGATAACTGCAGAAACCCTTACCAACATCATACCGAATTATGATGGCCAACACGCTTCTGAGACCTTGGAACCAGAGTAATGGTCAAAAGAGGATTTGAACCTTGACATCAGGCTAACCATCCCAGGACTTGCGAGGAAAGGGGATCAATTACCAGCTGTCCAACAAGCCCTTGCAATGGAGCTGATTGACAGAGAATACCCACGTGACCACTGGATCCATGCATAAACCGACGGTTCAGCTGTCAATGCCATTGGAGACGAGGGAAGTTGAGTATACATCCAATCTCCAGATGCAACATCCACATCTATTTCAACACCAGATGGCAAGCTCTGCACTTACTTCAAGGCAGAGGTGTCTGCTATCACCACAGCAGCCCAACACCTGTCCGAGTCCATAGCTGAGTGTGACACTGCTATCATTCTAACAGATTCCATGTCCACTGCACAAGCCCTGGAATCTAAGAACTCGGACAACATCATCGACACGTTCAAGGCCAGTCAGCCTCTCAAACCTCTCAAACCTCTCAAAGAACAGCAGAGTTGTGATACAATGGATCTCTGCACACTGTAGCATCCCAGGAAGTGATCTCCTTGCCAAAGATGGAAGCCAACAACATCAGGAAGAATCCTGTACCTCCTATAGGGAAACAAAGACACTCCTGAAACAGGCCAACAAGAACACCTGGGCCCGGTTGTTCAAAAGCACAAAAGTCACGTTATCCCTAACGGTTACGTTAAGTATCCTTAAGGACGTTATCTCTTTCGGTTAAACCCATTAAAATTTTCACGTTAAGACTTAACGTTTCCGTTAAAGCTAACGTTGTTTTGAACAACTCAGCCCTGGCAAGAGAGAAGAGGGGACCACAGATGCAACACTCTCCTAGACATGGACAAAAAAGAGGCGAGAACACCATCCTTCGTCTAAGGACCGGCCATTGCAGACTAAAAGTCCACCTCAAGAGAATGAATATGGCTGAGTCCGGAAGGTGCCAGTGCTACACATCTGATCATATACACCAGAGGATGTACTCCAGAATTGCCGACTCTGGGATACTTAGAGATTGGCCAAATGGCCATACGGTGCATCATGGGAGACCAAGCCCTTGGGATCAAGGGAGGAACAAGAGATGACAGCCAGGTTTATGAAAGACATTGGCCTGGTTGTGTAGTAAAGCCATAAATAGTGAATCGCACACTTAGAAGAAGAAGAAGGCAGTGCCGCTATGTTTGAGCGCCTTGTCCTGATTGAGCGTTCATTTTGACACTCACGTCTCTCCGCACTGATCGCACACTAGTGCTTCGAGCTTATTACGATCCGTTGCTCGGGGAACAACTTGTCCGGTGAAAGTTTAAGTAAAATTCTTCATCATTCGAATTGTTGTTTGCTTACCTTTTTGTTCTGTTCTATATAGAACCTTATTGACGATTCTGGATAGATTGTCCATGTAGACGAAAAGAACTGGGATCAGAACGTTGCAGTATACGTCGGAAATTGAATTTCCACGAACATATTGCCTTTGTTAAACCGTACTCGGCCAGTTTGTCGCAGCTTTTGTCAGTGAAAACCACGTTGAAGAGGACCTCAGGTACGCACGCAGCATGTTCACGAATTTTTCGAGTGGGACATTCTTTACTTCTAGACCGGGAATTGACCCTTTCACAACCGGCGGAGGAAACCACTCACGCTGGCCAAAACAAACCTAAATATGGAGACAATGGACAAAAGAACATGTGGTGTGCGACCATACGGTCTTTTGCTTGCTGCTTGTTTGTTGTGACCAGCAGTGGCTTCCTCCGCCTTGTGTAAGGGCCTCTGCCTATGGCTCAACCGCACTGGTCAGTGAGACCTGAGGAAACCAAACTAATCACCTCGAATTGAAGGCGAGGTTGATGAAAGCAGGCAGTGCAATCCAATGATGCAAAACCCAGCGTCCAGCGTCCACAATCTGCGTCCAGGTTTTACCAACTACCCATCAGCTACCGGGAAACATACTTGGTAGGTACGCACGATTTCTGGGTTTTACCCACTTGTCGAAAATCCAGAAAGATTCAATTTCGTGATCATGAACATGTACATTCGTTTCAAGATTTAAAAAAGAAGATTTAGCAAAGAATCGTACAAAAAACGTTTAAGTATGTACTCGAGTACAAGAGTTTTATCAGGATATTCGACCTGGGTCAGTACTAGGCCTACCTCTTCCGTTGTAAGCAATCATACGCTAGAGCCCAGACAACCACCTACGTACGTACGCAAGAACATCGTCAATTGATACTGGTCAATGGCGCAGTAATGTCAACATGCTGCACTTAATTACAATTCAAAAGCACAAAAGTCACGTTATCCCTAATGGTTACGTTAATGGGTTTGTGATGTTCAATAATGTCCCTTTAGACGACAGATACAGAAACTAAAGGTGATTACAAACACAATGGTGTGTCACATCATGGGTTAATGTGAAAAGGCTTGGTTCTGGTGGCCATTCGAGAATTGGAGGCAAATACACCACGGTGAACTTTTCACCAACCTTCCCACATGGCGATTTCAAGCCAAAATGCAGATTCGAGCATAGTGCCTTCATGTTGCCCTGGTGACATGCCAATATTCGCAAATGGTGTTAAAATGGGTACCAGAGAGTTGCTAGTGGCCTTCCAATGGCTTATGATCATTTTAAAGGTGATTCAGAATATGACCTATGGCCCATTAAGGTGGCACTACACAGTGCGGAGGACGGTGTCAAGGGCAGCGTCAAATAGGCCCCGGGCAACCGACACGAGGTAGTATTTCAGTTCCTGCTAAGGCCTAATCATACATCACAGGCACCATAATCCATACATTTCTGGGTTCGTATGAATCCAGAGAAGAAGTCTACAGCATTTTCATTGCATTTAATTCATAAGTGCACCGATAGGTGGCACCACCTTTGACACCACGTGGATCATAATTGACACTCGAAAACTACGCCCAACCTCGCGTGGCAGATGGAAGGTATGTTACATATTGAGGCCAAACTGGGGATTGAGACCTGCTTTTTAAAATGGCACAGCTGCTAGGCTCATAAAATCGCCAAAGATCCCTCTGCACATGGAAACTAAGACCAGGGCGTCAAAGTAAAAAAAACACACGCACACCTAAGGTGGCACTACACAGTGCGGAGGACGGTGTCAAGGGCAGCGTCAAAATAGGCCCCGGGCAACCGACACGAGGTAGTCTTTCAGTTCCTGCTGAGGCCTAATCATACATCACAGGCACCATAATCCATACATTTCTGGTTTCGTATGAATCCAGAGAAGAAGTCTACAACATTTTCATTGCATTCAATTCATAAGTGCACCGATAAGTGGCGCCACCTTTGACACCACGTGGATCATAAGTGACACTCGCACAACTACGCCCAGCCTCGCGTGTATGTTACATATTGAGGCCAAAGTGGGGATTGAGACCTGCTTTTAAAATGGCACAGATGCCAGGCTCATAAAATCGCCAAAGATCCCTCTGCACATGGAAACTAAGACCAGGGCGTCAAAGTAAATAGTATTTGGAACAGGATGGAGCCATTCATGAACATGGAATCGGCCTGCGTCTTAAGAACTACATTTCTCGGGGGGGGGGGGGGGGACAAAACGGACCCGTCCCCAATGTGTAGTGCCACCTAAGTATCCATAAGAACGTTATCTCTTTCAGTTAAGCCCATTAACATTTCCACGTTAAGACTTAACGTCTCCGTTAAAGCTAACGTTGTAATTGAACAACTCGGCCCAGGTATCAACTTAGAAACATACATTGCTCGCATTCTACTTTTTGAAGACTTGTCCGTGTGTTTCTGCTTATACTCTTAAGGTTTCTCATCCCGAAGCTCAGGCACTCGGCATTAGAGAGGTTGCGGACCGTCCCCACTCCCACTCCCACTCCGAGGGGATTCTGTTTTGGCGTATTACGTCATCACTTCACGAGGGATTTCCCCGTCTAATACTCCATGAACTCGGACGATTTTACGAGTTGGAGGCCGCGAACTCGTAAGTGTTCTCCCACTTGCATTATCTAAGCTTTTAGACATTTAAATCAAGTGACAATGAAGAAGCAATATCCCTTACACACTGTTCTAGCACGTCACGTAAGTTGTAACAAGATTTTTTGTGAAAAAGACGGAGAAAACTTGTTGTTTTTGAAGTGTTCAAAATTGTGTAGAACGGCCGTGTACGGACTGTGCGTGACAGGAAGACTCGCACGTCGTAGGCCTGTCGCCCCAAAATATAGTTTCATGAATGAAACTCTGTTCCCCTCTGTACTTTTTGGATCTAGTTATCTTAGGACTGAAGTAATTCGTAGTTTTACAATAGAAATACGCACATGTTACAGAGGAAACGGCTTTTTACTAGCTGTAAATCACCAAAATTGTAGATTGTCTGCTTTATTTACTTTTTTTCTGGTACGTCGTTAATTTGGCCGATTTCCAGTTTGGCCGTGTGACTCGCAGGCTGGCCGAATGACGCCTCCCAACTCGGTTCCCGTTGGTGCGCGCAACCTACTTTTCGACGTCACGAGTTCCGAGAACGACTCGAGTTGAACTCGGAGTGGGAGTGGGAGTGGGGACGGTTCGCAACCTCTCTACTATCGACCGAGCAACGTGTGCGGAGGGGGGGGGGGGCGGGGAGGATACGACTGACCTGGATTTTCGAGGATGAAGGTTTCTGCGATCAATAAAAAACAAAATCTTGGGCATCCCAAATTACCAAATCCCGGCATTGTTGCAATGATACGTGGCCACATCTAAACTGATGTCACAATGCCTTGCACGTTAGCGCATCGAAGTACGATGCGTCCTGTAACCCGTTAGGATCCACTGTCAGCTTACATGTATATACATGGCGTCACCATGTGATCAATGTGTAGTCCATCCTGGTATAACCAGTGGTTTTCAATATGCTCCGCCTGGCGTAGGATCTCAGGATGTGTGTAGTCAGACAACGTGTTCGAAAACCGTCATGTTACTCACGGCGTGTCGACTGCCAGATTACCGTTTGGATGGTCAACACAACGCTACTGACAGATTACGATTTCGAAAACTCGCCCCAGTGCCGAAATTTAAAAAAAACAGACACTGGAATTGATCAATTGCCGCCATCTCGGATGTCGGCATCCTGATATTCAGGGTTTTGTTAATCCTACGTCATCCACTGCGTCACCAGTTCGGACTGTAAATCTTATTCAGACCGAATTAGTGCCACTTTCTCACATAAAACGTTTCATTTTATTAATAACTAAGAAAATATGATCTTTATAAATAAAATCTGACACTTGCTTGTGGGTTTTAAGATGATCGTATGGAGAACTATAAACGAAGCGTAGTGCAGCAATAATTTTCGCGGGCTTAATGGTGATGCGTATAGTCTCATTAATATGTAAAGAGCAATCTCTAGTGAACTCGCACAACTGTTTGACATGGGGGAGCCCCCCAAACCCCCGTCCTTCTGACATATTTAGCCAGTACATTGGGGGATGAGTCCCCCAAACCCACTCCCCCGTTCTCTGAAAGTGACAGGTTTTAGTCAGTACATTGGGGGGAAGGCCCCCCCAAACCCCCCTCCATTGGCCTCTAAAAATAGAATTCCTTGGAGACGCTGAACAATAAGGCCCCATAAAGAAGTAGTCCCCGCCCCGGTAGCTGTCTCATATCTGCCGACAGTGACTGGTGACAGAAGCAGCTCTTTGTGGTGAAATAATAATTGAATTTTCCACCTGCTAGCCTAGATATGTGTGTATGTTTCTTCACCAGTTAGTTAATAACGAATTTTTGTAGCTGATATATTCTTAATTGTTTTAACGCGTTTTCTTTGGATTCGTTTGGCGCCAAAATTAAGAATGGCAAATTTACGATCTTGACACTAGAGGCGCTGATGTCGTTCCGGAACGGTAGATGCTAAATCGGATAGCCAGGCGGTACGGGAACTCCTGCGCTCTGACCACGTGACCTACATCATTACTTCACAGCTCCGGCACTGGGTCGAGTTTGGCAGTTACTAGAAATCACGTGACTGGATCTGGATTTAGTAGTGTTAAAACTGACTTTTTTGAAGTAAAGTACGTAAATCGAGAAGAAGAGGACGTTTACTTCGTCTGCAATGAAATGTCACAACTGTCTCCGCCGACGTTGTTGTCCTGTATGTTCTAGCAGACGATTTTTAGATACATGATGTCCCACACCCGCACTTCAGGACAGTGGCGCCGGTGTGAATAAATCTACTTGCGTGAGTGGTCAATGGCTCATGACGTCATGAAATAGTGCGTCACGAGGAAGGAAACAATGGGAATCATGGGAACTGTGGTTGCGGTGCGTCGTGAAAGCAGGATCGGCAAGCGCGGCCCGTATGGAATGCGACAAACTGTACCGGAACCAGAATTGTCATGGGTCTGCACAAATTTTTTCAGATTCGATGAACATGATGGATATATGAAATTTGTTTACACTTTATACACACGTAACCATTACACTCACTACGTTGTGTGAGTTAATAATTGAATGCATGTCATGACACCCAGGAGCTTTTTCTCATTTCTGAAACAGTTGCATGGTTGGAATGAATTTCCAGATCAGTCCGTCAAATCTCTATGCAATGAAATTGAAATGTCACAACTGTCTCCACCGACGTTGTCCTGTATGTTCTAGTAGACGATTTTTAAATAAATGATGTGATTGATATACATGTACTTGTAGATTGGAATGAATTATTTCTTCAATGATATGAAAATTGAAAACCCTCTGACATGCCTGAGTACAAAAATGCAGAGGCAAGACACACCATGCATGTCATGACACCCAGGAGCTTTTTCTCATTTCTGAAACAGTTGCATGGTTGGAATGAATTTCCAAATCAGTCCGTCAAATCTCTATCCAAATGGAACATTATGACCACTCTATATTTGTGCAGTAGTATTAAAACTGACTTTTGTGAAGTAAAGTACGTAAATCGAGAAGAAGAGGACGTTTACTTCGTCTGCAATGAAATGTCACAACTGTCTCCGCCGACGTTGTTGTCCTGTATGTTCTAGCAGACGATTTTTAGATACATGATGTCCCACACCCGCACTTCAGGACAGTGGTGCCGGTGTGAATAAATCTACTTGCGTGATTGGTCAATGGCTCATGACGTCATGAAATAATTGCGTCAACAACGGGAATCATGGTAACTGTGGTTGCGGTGCGTCGTGAAAGCAGGATCGGCAAGCGCGGCCCGTATGGAATGCAACAAACTGTACCGGAACCGGAACTGTCATGGGTCTGCACAAATTTTTTCAGATTCGATGAACATGATGGATATATGAATTTTGTTTACACTTTATACACATACGTAACCATTACACTCACTACGTTGTGTGAGTTATAATGAGAGATTATTTCCTTTTCTACATCCGCGGTACTGCTTTTCAATATGGCGGCAAGTTACCAGTTTGGAGGCCTTTTAAGGAACGAAATCAGCGCCTATAGTGTCAAGATTGACGATTTAGATGAGGAAATAATATGTATATACCTGTATTACTTACTTTTTTCATCAAATTCCCGCCCTGAAATGCTCAATAATGTGATTTCGCGCGCAGATCGAAGTGACGCCTCATCATGTCATATCAGTTATCATCGATTATTCAATCAGCATCCCTCGGCAAGGGCCGGTGTTGGCGTTATCATGACTTACCGTTACCTCCTTAGTTAAGCTCTTGGCACTTACACCAACGTTTGCGACAAAACTTATTTTGAATCACTGGGCCCAGCCCGAGTTGACCATCCCCTTTCATCTAAAATAGATCCCTCACGCGGTAACAAATAATGAGTGGTTCGGCTTCAATCTATATATATGCAATGGTCGACAGGATAAAGATAACTGTCTTCGGGCACTTCATTGTAGGCCTTCTTGCAAACATGTTTATATCTTTAGAATCCGCACTGGTCGACAGCCCGACGACCTCTGTTGGCAGGGTCTTTCTTCATTACCGGTATCAGTATCTCGCCGGATCAATAAATATTTGTTTATACATTTCTTGAATTGCTTCGTTGTATAACCATCGACCTGTCAACCTGTCAATTAGTAACACTATCCCGCACCTGTCGACCTAACCTGTCAATCAGTCACACGTAGGCCTACTATCCATCAGTCGACCTGTCAACTTGTCCACCAGCATCAACCCCTTCAGAACATGTGATTTATTTTTTCACACCAGGCGACGCCACTTTGTTTCCCATATTTGGCACACGCGTCATAATTTATTCATACGAATGAGGTTATGGGAATCCCCATTTCGGCTCGCATGTCTCAGTTAGTGCAAGCTGAGAGGCAACAGGCGAACGAGGTTGACAGAGATAATCAACACTAGGTACCTTCTCTCAAGGTACTTTAGCCAACACTAGGTACCTTGTCTCAAGGTACTTTAGCCAGAGTTCACACTGGATGACCTACCTGGAGCGGTTCTTTTGTTTTAGCGCGCGATTTTTACTTGACTCAGCCGTTTGTCAGTTTCTTGTTTTTAGCCACTGGAAGGCATCGATTGCTAATTTTTCCATGAATTTTTCGAAAATGGATCCTGTTCCTGGTAAGGTTTTAGTCTTGGCATCGTCTTGGGACATGACTGCACGTGGTCAAGGGCGTGGCCCGGGCAGGGGGGGGGCGTGGTCAAGCGTATCACAGTGAGGATGTCAATTTCCAGAAAAACAACGGGTAACATTAATTTGGTCCAACAGTAACGTTCTGCGAAGAATACTAGTACGTGTTTTTCTTTAGTTTGTGGACACCCAGTGGCCACTGTTTGGCAAAAAAATATGAAAGTTAAACAAACTTTGGGAATTGCTGAAAAATCGCTGAAAAATCGTCCTTGGGCACAAAATGGCTTTTGTTTTGCTTACCGGTAGAAGCGCGAAGCGCTTAGCACACGCACGCACACTCCATAAAGTTTTCAAAAATAAGCCCTAAGATATAAACAGAAAGGAAACAATTACCATTACCATGGTTAAAGACCTATATAGTGTTGACTATTTTCGTAAGATGCAGAGTAAATCAAGTGGATTTTGTGATTGGGAGGCCTGCTCTCGAAAGTTCATGCGACGAGGTGCAAACGCCCCGTAAAATACCTGGGAACCAGATGCTTAATGAAGATAAGGAAAGTAACCTTGTCCACCCGCTGCATCAAGCACAGGTATGTCGATCTACGTACATTCTACATGCAATGATGCTGCGGCATAAATTATGCCAAATATGGGAAACAAAATGGCGTCACCTGGTGTGAAAAAATAAATCGCTCAAAACATGCGCACACGCTACCTTATTACTCAGCACGTTGCCAGTGTTGTGAGCATGTGCACTTGTAACCAGGATAGTGAAAGTAGTCCTTTGAAAGTGAAAGGCAGAGTAAACTCGCTGTGGGCCCTGCACTCGCTGCAGGGAATCAGGATTTGCAAGGAAACTGGTCATTATCAAGTTCTATGAAGTAGTCTTTCTAAGTGAATGTATAATACAATCTTGGCGAAGATTAAAGAGATCCAGTCATGGCATAAGTCTTTATCGTGGTAAAAATAACTGGCTTACTGGACTTTGCGCAAAGAAAGCAACGCAACGCAACGAGTGCAACAGTCCCTAGACACAATGGTCCCGGAACCGCCGACAGGCGGCACCACCTCACGACGAAGGCTTTTGCAAACCGCTTCAAATGGTTTCATAAGTCATATTCCTGGTTGTGGATTTCGACCTCCAGTTATCTATGATAGAACCCGCTCCAATCGGTTTAACCGCATGGAATAGTTAGCACAATAATTTTCAAGGTAGTTTACGGTGAAAAGGAGCTCGGACGAAATTTGACTAGAAGAAAAAAAGGATTTTATCGGTGAATATCAAAACTGATGACGCGTCCGAAATTGTGAACTGATAATTTTTAGCAAGATCCGATGACGACGCAGACATTGCACAATTTTGTGACGTTGCACCACACACGATTTTATGACGTTGTACACCTCGTGTATGCACGTGTATGCTCATGTCATCGTGCGGTAAAATATAACAGCCACGGCTGCCGGTACTTTCGGTGTTTGCGCCTTGTAACTGGAAAGTTTGTGGAAAGAGCCATGTTTCAAGTGACATAAGCCATTAGGAATGCGTGTGTATTCTTTGGGCGGCTTGTAGTAATTAATGACACCGAGCTTGAAGTCAAGTAAGTAGTACCAGTGTGGGCCTAGGCCCGACCGGCATCCACTCTGCTCATTTCATGATTTGGTCAACGATTTGAAGCAGCCGTATCATACCCAAAAACATTCACAAGTGCAATGTTTCATGCCAGAAAGTTCCACAACATGACATGCACCAAACTTCTTGCAATTATGACGTCAGTGCATACAGCACATTCCAGTGCCCAAATGCAGCAGGGACAAAATCACATCAATGCATCCTTCTTCTCGTCAACCACAACTGTCCGATATTCCACGACATTTCTATCTGAATGTGAGTACAAACAGAACCAATCAACTTGTATCCGCTTCATCCATTTAACATCTGCAGCACAATGTGAGAGGACGCATTGCCTTCATAAGCAATGCATCCTCTCACCTCTCACCTCCAAACCTCAAACTGTCCAAATAAAACTTTCCCTTTTTACAAACTCTACAACAAAACTGAATGTCAGTATAAACAGCTCCTAATCAACTCATATAACCTTAAATCACTTTACATGTGCAGTATCGTGCGAGAGCTTCCACATCATTAAAGCCCTATGATCACCACAGGAGAAAAACCATCCACCATTGCCACCCCAAACCCACAAATACAACCCTACAAGTCGAGAACACCCTCCATATGGCCAAACCCACTGCTCCTTACTAAATAAGAGAAAAGACCACTAATGAATATTCATAGGTTGGAGGGCCTATCAATTAGACGAGTGCATGTTTTTCACTCTCAAGTACATATTTGGAGAGGTATTGAAAAAATATTTGTTGTGGCAAGTCTACAGATATAAAGAAATTATTTGATGAAAAAATTAATTTCGAATTTTGCTAATTGGGTAATAGTCTGTCTAATTTGTCGATTATAAAAAAATTTCCGTGGTCAATCACCATTTTATTTTTCACCATTTACTTGCCCGACTGTCCGGAATAACATAATCTAAATTTCAGATTCACAACACCACGCGTTCTTTGATGTGTCGCGGTCAAACACTGACAATTTAACTGCTAAAAGGCTTAAAAAATCAATTGTGGTCTTGTCTCCATTTACACTACATTTTGGGTCAATATAGTGAAAAAATTTGAATGTGCTCAAATCACTCTAATTCATTTAGAATATTGTATTGCTGATGATTTAAGGTCAAAACAAGCTAAAATAATGAGAAAAAAATCTAATTTGACCCAAATAAGAGTCAACCTAACCACGGTCTAAGTTCGGTTTCATTTTTACAAGTCTTGTTGTGTTGCCATTCATTTTGTAATTTCTTTGAAACTACTTAGGCCTTGATTCTGAAAGTTTTGCCCTAAGCAGCAAAGATATTCCTAAATCACATCCTAAATTTTCAGCTCCATAGCTTGCTTATTCTGGCCAGGGCAGGTCTTTGAATTTGGTGCTGTTGGCTGCAAAATCATGACTTTTTGTCGATTTTGTCCTCTTTCGTCGCTTTGGCACAGTTTTTACCACTCTTTGAAATGTCTCTCATTTCTCAAAAAATGTCCAGATATGACTTTCCTTTGTTGGAGAGTTGTGGGATGTCATCTACATTAGTTTGAAAAAAATCTCAAAATGTTAACCCCTGAAATGTACCTTCATTTACACTACATTTTGGGTCAATATAGTGAAAAATTTGAATGTGCTCAAATCACTCTAATTCATTTAGAATATTGTATTGCTGATGATTTAAGGTCAAAACAAGCTAAAATAATGAGAAAAAAACTTAATTTGACCCAAATAAGAGTCAACCTAACCACGGTCTAAGTTCGGTTTCATTTTTACAAGTCTTGTTGTGTTGCCATTCATTTTGTAATTTCTTTGAAACTACTTAGGCCTTGATTCTGAAAGTTTTGCCCTAAGCAGCAAAGATATTCCTAAATCACATCCTAAATTTTCAGCTCCATAGCTTGCTTATTCTGGCCAGGGCAGGTCTTTGAATTTGGTGCTGTTGGCTGCAAAATCATGACTTTTTGTCGATTTTGTCCTCTTTCGTCGCTTTGGCACAGTTTTTACCACTCTTTGAAATGTCTCTCATTTCTCAAAAAATGTCCAGATATGACTTTCCTTTGTTGGAGAGTTGTGGGATGTCATCTACATTAGTTTGAAAAAAATCTCAAAATGTTAACCCCTGAAATGTACCTTCATTGAGACAAGACCACTAATGAATATTCATAGGTTGGAGGGTCGAGGCCTATCAATTAGACGAGTGCATGTTTTTAACTCTCAAGTACATATTTGGAGAGGTATTGAAAAAATATTTGTTGTGGCAAGTCTACAGATATAAAGAAATTATTTGATGAAAAAATTAATTTCGAATTTTGCTAATTGGGTAATAGGGGGCGTGTTTTGAGTTTTTTCTGCAAGTTGGCTGAAAAGAGTGGAAATATTAAAGTCTGTCTAATTTGTCGATTATAAAAAAATTTCCGTGGTCAATCACCATTTTATTTTTCACCATTTACTTGCCCGACTGTCCGGAATAACATAATCTAAATTTCAGATTCACAACACCACGCGTTCTTTGATGCGTCGCGGTCAAACATTGACAATTTAACTGCTAAAAGGCTTAAAAAATCAATTGTGGTCTTGTCTCATAAGCTCAAATAACCAAACCCAGCTTGTTCCGAAAACTCTGGGTGTATTTTCCTGTATGCAATACACAGCCTGGTCATCCTAAGATCGTGGTTACATGGGGAGTTATCATTGCAAAAGTAGGCCAAACGCAAGCTGGAGGCGATCAAGCTAGCACACATAACTCTAGCAGTAGCACATGCAAGCCATGACATAGAATTCCAACAGTAAGGTTACACATACCCTTGGCGGTCGAGGCGATGGAATACTATTTTTAGTCACAGGTGATTCACGGGTAGTCAAAGGGACAATTATCTTGTTCTATTATGTTAGTTTGGAGTTTGAGTTTGGCTATGGTAATTGACAGGTTGCGCCAGCATCTTACTGTCCATACATTGCTGCTATGGTCAAATAGAGGGGCTACACTACAAGTGCAAATCACTGGGACTAGTATATTGTGACATGGGGATGGATAGGTGCCACAGCGCGACAAACGGAAGGTATATTACATATTGAGGTAAACAGGGGGCTGAGACCCGCACCACACCAAAGAGTAAATCTCAAAATTGAACCCATGACCGAAGCACTACACCACCCCATTGAAGAGAATATCTCAAGAATCGAACCCATGACCGAAGCACTACAGCACCCCATTTAGGAGTAACTATCAAGAACTATACCTATGACCAACACACTACACCATCACTTTGAGGAGTAAATATCCAGATTCAAACCCATGGCTTACGAACTTGAGGAGTTAATCCCCAGAATCGAACCCATGACCAAGCATTACACCATCCACAATATGCAGGTACGGCTATTCTATGGCAGTATTCGCCCCAAGTTTATTTTAGGAAGACAAAATGGCCAAAAATGATGGTCGCTCCACCATTGCGCTCGTTGCTTTATTTGCGCAAAGTCCAGTAAGCCAAAACAACTAGAACTAAATTGGTGATTACTTCTGATGCAGCTCATTCAGGCTACATAATCAACAACCTGAAGGGAACTCGAAACTGCCAATATTTATCAATGGAAGCTTACTACCCGCCTTAGGTTTTAACCGGGCCGTTCAAAACTCCCCATTTTGATAAGCGTTTCGCTATAGGTTTCCTTTTAAACAATTGATCATGATGTTTGTAAGGGATTTCCGTGCAACATTGCGGGATTAAATCACCATTTTTTTGGTTGGTAGTGAAAGCTGTTCTTTTCAAATTGGTTTAAATCATCGATGAAATTTGTTGGAACACTAAAAGATGATTTCATGGTACAAAGGATAGTAATAATATGCACATTTAGCGTGGTCCTCCTTTAATAAGGATATAATAATAATAATAATATGTATTGCACCCCCATAATTGGGGAAAAGAAATATACAAGTACATTCAAAGACAGTACATAGTATTTTAAATCATCAATATACATCAAACAGCAATACTGTGTTGACATGAATTTTATTACTGTAATATAGGAGTAATCATATACAAAAATTGTTCTATTTTGGCACAAACATTTTTGTTTTTAACAAAAATAGCACTATTTAAAAGGCAGGAACACCCAATATAAACACAAAATCATACATTTTTATGGATTGCCATTTCAGCATGATGTTAGTGAAACAAGGAATAATGTGACAGCGGACTACAGTGCACATGCTGCTACCAGCCATACAGGACAGTGCACTTATGCTCCTACCAGACATACAGGACAGCACACATACATATAAGGTAAGGGACTATGTATAATTGTACTCTGGCTATAATTATACCACTTTATCCAACTACAAGTACAACCAAAAATATGATGAGCATGGGAACGCTTAATAGTTTAAAATAAAAGTCCTAATTAATACATGGAGCTAACACTACCTCATTACAATATCTAAAGGAAACAGCCAAAGGTACGCATGTTTCATTTTGAACATGTGTAATAAATGTACATTCTATGGTTTACAATAAAATATCCTCACATTTCAATGGAACAAGCCATTCTGTAATAATTGTACATTCAATGCTTTACAATGTGTGAGCCATCACAGCAAAACCAGGCGCATGTCGTCCAGAAGATGAGCCTAAATGACACCAGGAGATAATGGAAGAAATTGATGTGCTCATATTTCACAATAGGCAGACAATAGAGAAATGAACAAACAGCCCGTCTCAACCTGCCAAGCTCAGAGCGACATGCGCCTGCTTTTGCTGTGACGGGTCACATATGTCATTTTTTTCAATTGCATGGAACTGAACATTTTCGGAGACATGATTGGCTATTTCTTTTAATTTTGTCATTACATTCAGAAAGCACATAAGGTTTTCTGGTTATCTCGAAAATACCTTGATGTACCATATACCGATGAAAAAAATATCTTGGTCATGAGCGAAGATGAGGGTGTTTTTAAACCCATACATTCATATACATACTTTCGTATAATAATAAACATACGCAAACTATAGGCAGCATATCACTTGCATGTAGAGTGCAAGAGAAATATTTTACGACCAAAGTGAAAGTTATACCAAACACATTATCCATGTTATAACATTATGATACAATAAGTAGCACCTCACCTCACTAGAGCTGGAAACCACTTTCATACAGTGATGTAAAAATGTATTAGGACACGTGGCATGGTCAGTTTTTCTGTTACAACATGTATAATTCAAGATAAGTGTACCGCATGAGGCTGACACGTCAATGTTATTCACCAATATCTCAATGACATTTCCTCAATGGTTGGTTAACAAAGTATCGATTGACATCAGGATATTGGGAAATTATCCCAATTCAAAATTTCACAAGGCTTTATGCTATAAAGCTATCTGACAAAAAAATATAATGAAAAATTCACAAATTATATTTTTTTCCATACTTTTCATAATCTCATCTACAGGAAACCGGCAAATGATTTTGGAATTATTTTCCACAAAAACCCATATAACTAATCACGGATTATTGATGAAAGTCATTTCAAGAAAAATATCTGTCGGCTGAACTGTTGTACTGTTTCGTGATATTTTGTGATAGTTTCTCAATATTCTTATAAGGCCATACTTTGATTACCAAATTTTGTGCAATTGGAAATGTTGGTGGGTTATTTGCGAATAACATCCTCTACACCACTGTTCATCTATTTAAGTTAAAATCAAAAAGCATTTATATAGAACTAAACTACTATAACATATCAATATCTAAATGGTAAGAAATACCCAGTAGGCCTACTACTAGTTCTACTTTTCACTCATAAAAAAATCCATAAGTAATAAGAGTGTGAAAGCCTACATTATACTGTGTAGTTACATTACAACGAACAAAAACCCTAGATGACTTTTTTGATGGTTTTGAGTACAATAATGTAAATAGAATATAGCACATTCCAGTCATTGTTAAATTTTCTAACAAACTGCTACACCTGAAGTTTACCTCTTCTACATGATTTCAGCTCATTCCAGACATGTATTATTGCATATACAGTGGAACCTCCCTTAGCGGACACCTCTCTATTAGGGACACCCTCTCCATTAAGGATTAGTTTTGGTCCCAAATTGGTTTTTTTCATTCAATTTGACCTCTCTAATCAGGACAGCACTGATTTGTCAGTCCCGTGGGTAGAGAGGTTCTACTGTACATCTACATAACATTACAGAAAACAACAGCAAAATTAAATAGGTAGGTGATTTATCTGCAGAGAAATTGTTAAGTTTTTAGCGGATCTGGAACATATTTCATATTCGTAGCCTATCTGCAGAACTCCCGAAACAAAACCTGACACCAAAATATTACAACTCGGGTAAAACTCTTTTTGGTACTTCCAGTACATTGAGCCTAATACATATTTGCCAATCACATGGTTGACACCAGGAGAGAAATGATACACTGCCAGCTAGTTATCCGCTATTATCAATTTTTCAAAAAACATTGTGCACAACGGCCATTTTCATGCAGGTTTTTGAATCAAGATCCTTTTGTTTTTTAGACTTAGGCAAGTTAGGTAATAAGTACCAGTAATATACACACATAAAACATACAAGAAATATCAAGGAAGTATTTCCTTCAATATAAGAAGGAACAAGCTGAAACAAGACATGTATTACATTTACATCTGCATGTATACAGAACATTACAGAAAACGTCAAAATTACATATATTTATAGCATGGCAAACTGATATTGCCCAAGCGAATGTAGATATATTCTCTATAAAGCTAAATAGGTCAGGTCTAAATAGATATATGTAGATATATTCTCTAAAAAGCTTTAACAAGAGGCCCAAGGGCCTGGCGCTCAGCTGAGTTGTTGCTGCGTTGTTCGTATATATTACATTACTCGTCAAACTCTACTAAACTAAGGACTCAAAGCCTAAGGATATTAGCTTCTGGATGTGTAACAGTGAATTACGGTAGACTGGCGCAATCTACTTCAAGCAAGCTCCACCCTTGCAATGTGTGCGCAAACAGATAACCTAACCTATATTGGACCATCAATTCTACACACAGCAACATGATTCATCCTCAGCTGTTACCATGATGATGATGATGATGATCTTTTTCGCAAATTGGTCGTCTTCTGTCTTTCTTCCATACTTCAGTGCCACCGGATGTAGTCTGCCCTTGTGGAGGGATCCTTTCAGCACCGGGACACAAGATCCATGCGAATTGAATCACATGGAGAGACTAGCCCAATCACCCGCTTTTGGCTGGGTAGAAATGGGTAAATCTCACAGACTGGACCTTAAACTCTAATGCCGACGTGTGAGGCCGGTCTGACAGATGAGTAAGTGGGGTCCACCTAATGCAGAAGGCACCAGTTTCCCTAACTAAAAGGGTAACATTAACAAAATGCTCTACCCAACTCTATTATTGCCTAAAGGCCTGTGTACACTAGTAAAATATTAGCAACATTTTTACATTTCCAGTTGCAACAAATGTTGCAAAAATGTTGCGTAGTGTGTACAGAGCAAAACGCGTCTTACAACATGTTGTAAAATTGTTGCAAATTAAATGCAATGCAATTCTTTGTTGCATGTTGTAAAAATGTTGCAAACTCTTCAGCCAATCAGAAATAGGATTTGCGTCATGTGATCTACCGGAGTTCATGTGACTTGAACAAGAAGCAGGTATAGCAACTCTCAAGTGAGTGTCTTGCTTCGTAGGGTGATGAAACCTTTTCTAGAAGTTTTTGTGTGACGGCTTGTCAGTCAGCCGCAACTCCTTTAGGCTGCGTATCCATAGGCTGTTCCGTGCCCTGCACAACATTCCCTTTTTACCGCCTGGCGCGCCACACGGACAATGAACCTTCGTTGGTGTTATTGATCGTTCCCATAGGTTATGCCGTGTCACATTGCGGGCATATATGCACTGTGGATTGGGAATATAGGCCCATATTGGGATTGAACATGTCCATTCTTTTGCGAGTGAACAACACGGAAGCAATGTCTGAGGCGAAATTAATTCAAGAGGTTCATCAACGGAAACTACTCTGGGACCCCGAAACTGATGATTATCATAACAAGCACGAACCTGTAATTTGTTGCTTAAGTCAGGTTTTATATACATGTACATGTCAATTTGATGTTGCAAGTGAAAATACAAGTTACTTGTATTTTCATTTTCAATATTCATAAGAAATTGTCTTCTGAAATAATGACAGCGTGCGGATAAACGCGATTGACCGCTGCGAAATGAGGACTACAAAGGCCTACCATGACCAAAAGGGAATATCCAATGGAGACTCAGGGCATAGTGCCAGGTCACAAGGCTGTTACGCCATAACGCCACACTACACAAGGGCATACCCTATGGATACGCGGCCTTAACAGGCAGTGGTATGCCCCATCATCCACCCTCATTTTGATCCAGGGCCTGGTCCATATTCTCTTTGGTTATTTCGCCGCCTCTTCCGTCTCTCAACAATGACAGCTAAAATTGCTGCAGAAGCACTCAAAACACATCTTCTCTCCTTGGAATCATCCATTTTCCCTCCAAAATACCTATTTCCCTTTGTTCCCACTAAAAAGTTTGCAACAATTTACCAACATGTTGTAAAAATGTTGCTAATTTGTTGCAATTTTGTTGCTAGTGAACACAGGGCCTTGAAGGGCTTGTTGCAAAATTGTTGTAAAAATGTTGGTAAAATGTTGGTAAAATGTTGGTAAAATGTTGGTAAAATGTTGGTAACATGTTGCTAATATTTTACTAGTGTACACCCTGCTTAAGTCAAGTGAAACTCTTAACAAACCTTAGCAGAATGCCACCATTGAAATGTTGATAATAATGATAGCAAGTAAAAACTTTAAACAGATAGACTTGATTTTTTTAACCAACTGCCACATGCGGTTTTCTTTATTTAGTAAATTTTGAGGTAAGTATTACAGAATGAAATACTTGAATACTAGCATTGCCTGGCTCTTCTGATGATTGCACTGGTGAACACCGAAGTCGATTGGATGTGCAAAGTCATAGCTCGATCCTCTCTCTTGGTCATCTTTGAGATGTGGTCACCAAATATGTTCAAATGCAGCTGCAGATCATTCCTGTCCTGCAAAACATGATGAGGAGATAACATTTTAATTTTGATAGAATAGGTAAGCTAGCCAAGTTTTATATCAAATACAAGGCCAACAACAACTGATAAGGCGCTAGGGCCGAATGATCAAGGAAGTTCATTGATATGATTGGGAATACATTGTGATAAGAGTGATGAATCGGCCCCGTTTGAAGCATTGTGCTATGTACAGTGTGCAAGTGTCAGTGTGTATCATATCGCATTTATTGTTTGTTGACATTTCAAATCGCTGGCGTCGATCCTCAATTACACTGTTTATGTACATTGGCAACCTTACCCGATGATATCAGAACGATGTTTATTATTGTCTTGTTTATTCACATTAGTTCTGCTATGTGACAAGAGTTATTTGTTGAGAAATCCATGATTTAAAGCCGGACTTTGACATCGTTTCTCAGACCAACCAAGCTGCATTTCGCAGATCGTTTTTCAACGATCGTCGACGAACTATTTCAAATTAATCACATCCAATTAAACAATCCAAGCCTTCCCTAATGTCATCAACATGCAATAACACAAGCAGCCAAATATCATCGCCTATGAAATTGTGAATTTAATGAGAACTTACCTCTGAATTGACAGAACGCGATCTATTCCATAGCATGGTCTCCTTACGTCTGAACTGCGCAGACTCGAGACGTGACGTTCGCTGCATGTGTGATTGGACGTAGGATAACTCGCGCGAAATTTAAAATGCTCTTCTTGGGGGGTGCTCACTAAATTGCGCCAGTAACACCACCTGGTGAGAAATTCATGAACTACGCCTATTGATAATGAAAGAGAAAGCTTTGCTCTATAAAATTAGATTTGATTCATGATCCCCAACTGAGAAATCAGCTGCTGGAAAAGTTTTTGGAAAATTTCGCTCGGTGCCACCTAGTGGCCAAACCGCTCATCCTGCCAGACCCACATTTGGTCTATTCAGGAGTCCTGAAGGGTCTCAACGCCTCAGAGGGAAAATCTATCGCCTATCCGCCATAGTTTTGAAACGTGCCTGTTTAACGGACAGACAGACAGACAGACAGACAGACAGACAGACAGACAGACGGACACTCATTCTACCATTTACTCATATGAATAGCTCAGCTTTTCAGCTGAGCTAAAAAACCCTCATGTAAGACAAATAACGTATCAATTAGCACACAATTGTAATTATATTTACCAATTCAGTGACTCCGAACAAACGCATTGTCCTTAAAAACTTTTTTCGCAATGACCTTCTCATGTCATTTATCGGCAAAACTTGCAGGAATTTCTGCATTTACTGGAACAAATTTTCTTTATTCACAGCCTCTAGGCCATTGATATATATCCGCATTGTTTAGGGCTCTGGAGGGTGAACTACTGGTCAGATTTATTTGAAGTTTGGTT
Organism: Lineus longissimus; assembly: GCF_910592395.1. Classification (NCBI taxonomy): domain Eukaryota; kingdom Metazoa; phylum Nemertea; class Pilidiophora; order Heteronemertea; family Lineidae; genus Lineus; species Lineus longissimus. The sequence continues at coordinate 11,628,113 of NC_088315.1, forward strand.
TTTATTGATCCTTGCCTCAAGAAATCCGACCAGTAATTTGCCCTCCAGAGCCCCAAACAATGTGGACACAACATTTACGAATTGACTATAAAAGGCTTATCTGTTAAATGCAAAAATATTGCAATTTCGGTAAGATTACTTCTTGCCTTTTACGTCGAAATGAAACATGTCAAAGGATACTACCACCTGCAAGGCCTGTATAATAAAAAAGAAACTAATATGACCCATTGGGCGATATGAATAAAGACAAGTAAATGCTTTTACTATAATTTTGTACAGCAAGGCCTAGTGTAAATGTACATGGAGTTTTAGATAAAAGCATTTGCTGGTCTTTATTCATTTCACCCATGATGTTCACTGGCCTATTACCAGTATAAGTCTCAGCATAAAACTTTGACTGATGTGATTGGGAGCAGTAAATATGACATCATCAGAACTAGGCAGTATAAGTGTTGCTTATAGCTGAGCTATCAGAAATTCTTTATATCTCTATGGCATAAACCTGTCCTTATTATTGTAGGAAACTGTACCAGCTGTTATGTGATTAAGGTCATATTCTATGTTCTCTCACCTCTATGCCCAGAAAAATGCAAAGCGTCTATTTGATGTTTATAACACAATTAGTCAATCAACTGCTAACATTGCAATTGTTTACATTATACAGAGTCAAAATCCAGTTTGAGGAATTATACCACTTTTGAAGATGTTTTTTAACATATTATTGGAATTTATACAATATATTTTTCCCATGTTACCCGGCCAGTACACCTGTACGTCATTACAATGGGAGGATATCACAACACTGATGAAGGCATACATGTACGTTAAAAGAAATATAGATTGTGTTCAAACTAACGCTTCTGGCGATAAGCCCATGCTGCCAAAGTCATATAATAGGTATATATATATGTATGGCATGCCTGAAAAACCCTCGTAATGTCCTCATTAATGCCTCCTGTTTGTTTCTTCCTTGTTTTGAATGGTGACGGCCTCTGTCCAGACAGAAACAGCGTGCTTCACAAGAATTTCCCTGGGAAACATTCCGTTACTCAGCGAAGGAATTTCTGTGCCATCCTTGGAGTTGATGTATTCTGTTATTACATCAGCGAGGCTGAAAAATTTAAAAGAAACCTTGTTGATGCACATGTTGGGATTGCAGGTTATGCCTGACCCGCTCAGGCTATAGTAGACACTTTGGGGCAAAGACATGTATCCAGTTATTGGCATGGGTTGATTGCGCACAGAATGTTTTATTTTCAGAAAATATCTTTAAAAAAAAGATCATCAAAGTTACTTAAAGTGTCAGTATATAGCATTTAAAATCGTTCGAATCACAGTTTACTTGGGAGACAATAAGTGAGATAAATCAAAACTGACCAAATTTCTGTGCATAAATATTGACACATGAAAAACGTTGGGCTTTTTTAATCGGCCATTCAAGGGACAAATATCTTGGCGCCAAAAACATACGTCAGCCATGTTGGCGAAAATGACGTCATACCATGTAAAATTTAAGAAGGATATCGGGGAGTCGCTGATAAAAATGACACACCTCGCTTCAACAGTGGTTGTTTTGATGCAATATACAATCTTGTGACGTCACACCATGTAAATGGCAGCCCTCATGGACCAGTGCGGTTTTTTTGCAAGAATTGCCAGCGATTTAAACTTGTAATTAAAGGTAATTGAATGTGCATTAATTTAAGATAATTAGGTCAATTTTGGCAAAAATGCAGATACAACTAGTTAACCCTGAGCCGGCGAACTGTGACTTACCCGAAGTTAGCATTATCGACTGCATCCTCATCGTTTCTACTTTGCTGGGCATTAATGTTCAAAAGAATGCACTCGTGGAGTTCTGACACGAAGGTGTCAATGTTAAGATGCTGCAGAGCATTGTGAAGTGAATGAATAACATCATCGTCCAATGGTTGATGGTAGTCGTTGGACACAGTATCAAATGGGTCCTGTAAGGAGAGTTTGCTCAACATTAATATAATGCACAATACAATGCATCAATGATCACCCACCAAAATACTTCTCAAGACGAAAGCCTGCAGCACACTGGCCGCCAACTTTGGCGACAAGAAGCGTTCAGCTGACGCCTCTCGACGCCGAAGTTGGCGGCCAGTGGATCCCGGTCAGAGCACACCTGCCCAGAATCGGCGTCCAGTAGCGTCTTTTCCGCCACTTTAGGCTGCCATTTTGAAATCATGTGACATCAAGACGCATACTGATTGGCCATAGGCTTGCCGCCGACGCCAATTCAGACAGCAATCCGTAGGACACCTGGCTTCTTCTTGCGACACGCGTCAAAAATCAAACATGTTAGATATTTTGCGTTTAGTTGCGGCAAGTGGCGGCAAGTCGCGTTCGCCGACACCATTCGTAGCAGACTAGGGATTTTTCAGGTGTTCAGGACTTTTGCGGCAAAAAACGCCTGTGAACGCCGAAGTTGACGGCTAGTGTGCTACGGGCTTTAAATGGGCATCACAAGAAATCAAAGGTTTTGATTAAAACCCTTTTAATGTCACAGAGACCACATTATGTGTCAGCATATAAAATGTTACATAACGTTACATATTCAACCAAAATTACGGACAATGCTCCAGGGACTGGCTTTTATAAGACAACGCAAACCCCACTGCTCTTTATAACTTTGCAGACTTTATTTTGAGAGAAATGTGCAAAAGATGCATGAAACATTTAGCGCATGACCTGAGAGTGCAATACAAATGTTCAATAAAAATGTTTAATTGCACGAGAATGCTCGAGATCATTTCTCATGCAATCCAGACTCTGATTGTTGAAAGACCGTTGACTTTTACGTCATTTTCATTGTCGTCCTTTTTCCACATTATTGCGTTGGAATTCAGCCAGGTCGCGAAGTCTTGACGATGTCATGAGATCGTGACGTCGTCAACTCAAGCATTACATCTTCTTCGACGTTTTCACGTCATGAGGGATTCGGGTCAACAATGACAAAACTTGCCTTTTTACCTTCATTTTTGTACTATTATGGCGATATTTGTGGTATATGATAAATAAAAACTGCACTCGTGTCTGATCCTCATCATCCAGATCACACTCAATGATTTTCTACCGCCTGTAAGCTCCTGACCTGCCACCTCGAGTTTTCAGGCCGTCAAAAATCATCTTGTCCAATCTGGATATGAGGATCAGCCACTCGTGCAGTTTTCTTAATTGAATGTTTAATGATGGATTAAGAACATTTCGCTAAGGGGGGAAACACACTATGGACTATATTATACCAACGTTTCGCTTTTATTCAAGCTTCTTCAGGGTAAACTATTTTCACAAAATACAGACAGATTAAGGTACTGCATGCTTCTTGAGAGACTAAGACCTCATGACCATTAATATCTTAGAGTAAAAGCACATAATAGAATCATTTGTTGTCGGGACACTGTCCTTGATACTTGAAACTGGCCCAGCAATATTTCTTGCAACTGCTTTCCCTTAGGTTTTGAAAAATGTCCAAGAGAAGATGAAATGAAGATGAGAACTGATGTACATGTATAACACACACATTGTTAAATAAAATGATGACGGTGTACATGTAGTTACCGATTGGTAGTGGAACATTTGTCTTGACCTCTCCAAGGACAGAGTCAACCATAGAGACTGGATGTGCATCAGTAGGCAATGTTGACGGATCTGAAATTTAAATTTCAAAACAAATTACTTTGGAATTAGATCAATGAGGTGCTCAAGGTGTTCAATGAGTGGATTTAGGACTTAAAGAGAGAGAAATGGTCAGATTAAAAATATTGTGAACTTTCATAAATTCGCCCGAAGAGGCACATACCTGCGTCGTGAAAATCTTCTCAGACATCTTAAGGGTGTCACACATGAATGTGATCAGTTTTGCCTTCGGATCTCCACCAACCGAGAGGAGGAAGTGGATAGCCACATCAAGATGGGCCAAAGAGTCAGGTAGGCTGTGATAGTGGAGACGGCAGTCTTGCACTATCTGCATCTGCATGGCATGGCTCAAAGGCACCTGTAGAATGAATAAACAAACAAAGGGTATCAGGACAATTCCCTCCTGGACAATCCCCCCTCCCCCCGTCAATTGCCCCATTCAAATTGCCTCCCAGTAATATTACCCTTCGAAAAATTTCCTGAGATCTTCCTTTTATTTATTATGAAAGATCCGTTTTTTCCACAATGATTCAATGAGTTCTTGAGTTTCACAGGATCCGCCATACAATGTTTCAAGATCCTTGTAGTCATAGCCATAGACAATTTCGAAAAATGAAGTTAACTACAATTGGTCGACAGCTTCTCTTAAATGGGTTTGCACAATGTTAAGCAGAAGGACTTGGCTGGAGGGAGAGAGACTTGGGAGTGCAAACAGAGGAGAAAACACCTTTGTAAAGCAAAAGTTCAGCTCCAAAGGGGCAATTTAACAGGGGCCCAAAGGGGGCAATTTAATGGAAGGGGGGGGGGGTAATTTGACTGGGAATTGTCCTAGAACCCAAACTAAGGATGTCTTTTTGTCAGAATTTAGCTCAGACATATTTAGAAAAACAAATGTTATAAATTTGATGCCAAAGTAAGCCTCCACTAAATTTCAATTCAAGTGAATAAAACACTTCAGTTGCCTACCTGAGAAATCTTGGACCTCAATGCATGGAATTCAACAGCGTTACTGTAATCCCCTCGAAAAACAATGGATGATACCTAGATAAACAGAAGAGATGATGAATACTCATATGAAGTAATTATTAGAAAGAGACACTGCCAGTGAATCCCTAGGGCCCTCATTTTATGTTAACATGTTTTTAGGCAATGAAACCAAAGCGCACCATTTTTTGGATATGTTTGAAAAATACCCACTTGCGAAGATTATGCACGTCATTCATTATGGCAAATCTGCACAAGAAAAACTTTCTGAAATAAGAAATCGTGTCCGATGCCCTTCCTGCTGAGTTTTGTTTATAATCCTGATAACCTTATAGTTAGAGGATATATGTTGTAGTAATTTCATAGGTAATCTACCTTTGGTCTGGGAGTGGGAGACCTTGCCACTTGCTATACTGGCATTGCCAAGATGATAAAATATCAACCTGAATCATTAGACCACATGCTGTCAATTTGAACAATAGAGCAGTCCAAAAACACCGCATAAGACTGCATTCGGATCCGATCGGATCAAACCCCATTCCAGACCGGATGTGGTGTCATTCAAATATACCCGTTTAGACGTTCAACAGAATGAGGACTGATATGGACCAATTTTTTTGGGTTTCACCACCAATCCGCAGGATGTCGTGGTGACAGCACCGATTTAGCTCTAATACGCATGCGTGTAGGTAAAAATTTACTCCACATCATGACATGAGATCGCATAAGGCCCGATTGCGTTTAGACGACCGAATTTGATCCGGATGCATCCGGACTTACCTCGAAGGAGCAAAAGAGGTGGACCACTTGGAGTCCTGATGGGACCACACGAGTCCCAATTGGATTGCGTTTAAACCCGGGAAATTCAGACTGCATTCAGATTCGATCGGATCTCAGCGGGTCTATTTTCAGTCGTCTAAACGGCCCTATTGAGCCGAGAATTATTTCCTTACAAAATAAGTGGAAATGTGTAAGATCTCATTTGATGATAATTTTCAGCGTTCTGGCGCATGTTGGAATTACAGGAAAGGTAGACATATGTGGTATTAAAGTGCTCTAACATTTAACACTCTGACATAGGGCCTACCTCGAACCGCAACTTTGGTTTTCCTCTAAGAAGTCTTTCCTCAAGTTGTCTTTCTATTCCACTGAAGTCATAACTGATGACAGTGCCCTTCCCGATCTCCAGGGAGTAGTTGCAATGGGCAAGGACCATGGGTAGAAGGTCCTTCTCAGGGTCATAGGAGATCAGATGTGCGGGTGTTGCTTCTTTAGTGCTGAACTCGGGCAGTTCACTTGATCTGAATATACAGCAGTTACATCAGTAAGTTTTCTACCGGTCATGGTCAACTGTTAATCACACTCATCCTACTTTTAAGATGTCCAATTTATAAAGGCATATGTCAACTTCAGGCGACTAACAAAACAGAACACCTTTAGCCTTTGAATGTTGAAGGGTTATGCCATTTTATTGTGATTGAGGAAAATTTGATGGAGTTTCACAGTAATGTTGAAATATATTCTGTTTGTATATCAACGCAATTGAAAATTTCCAAATTCAATTGCAAATTTCAAATCTCTAAGGGATGCCTTTAATGCATTTCCCTAAAAGGACACTTAATAGGTGTGTCAATTCACCACATGTCAATGTAAGGCCAAATAATCTGATTTGGAGACAAGATAATTTCATTGTAAACCTTTGACAATTCTAAAACAAACACGCACACTAATTTTGTCATGTATATGGTATCGGTTGGTTGGGTCTGCAATGACCATGCTGTTTATTGTTTAGTTTAGCCTGCTACATTGTAGTGTGCACATGCATATAATTAACAGAGCGCGAAAATATCATGGCTGAATTGTGAGTCGTTGTCGTTCAATGTCAGCTGTCCAACAAAGTGAAGTTGGGCCTTAGTAAACGCCCGTCCTACGAACCCAAGGACGTAGCAGATTTCATATTTATAGGTCTCAAAGAACCAGCTATGCCACTGTACAGACCAATTTAGCTGAACTCACGCTTTCTCCTTGTATCTACAATATGACATGATGAATTCGTTGTGTTTCCTCGTGAGGAACTCAAGCAGCATGACAGAACAGAGGCCTAGTCCCTGCGAACATGGAATTAGCATGGCGATAGGCGTTTCACCATCCACAGCCAGCTCGCAGTTGTCCCGGGGGAGTGTGTACCCACTCGCGGCTGGAAAAACAAACGCAACAATTATACTGCTGTTTGCTTCATATATAATGAAACCGAAAAATGCTTTTTAACCATTAAAGAAATTCGGCTAGCCACCATTGCATTGGACAATCTAAGGGTCTTGGGCTTACGAATTTTAGTATGGTGTTTTCTAATGAGTAGGCTACATAAACAGCATTGAATAGCTTACTGTATGTTCGAAGTGCATCTCGGACACACTTCCAGGCTTCAGCAAACTCGTCCACCAATTTCTTGATCTCGTCCCTTTGTGCTACTGTAATAAGAATGAACAATTGAAGGATTTAAGTGAACACACAGATTTACACCGTACGCCTTCATGACCTAATCATGCACAATAAAACTTGACACTAGCTGACAACATAATCTCAAATCTGCACCAGATACAAATTTCCACTTCCTTAGTTCTTGGCTCATTCTACCAGTTTACAGGAGGTGTTCTACTGATTCAGATAGATAACACAATATTGGCAGTGCCAGCACAGCCGGTAGCAAAGTCTCACACTCCCAGACCAATGGTAGATTACATAAGATTACTACCACTTTCTTCCTTAAGAGCTATCAAGGAAATAAGGATTAGAAACAAGACTCGGCAGAAGGGTCATCACAGATCCTATGGTGTGTTCACACTGGATGCGAATTGAAACCGAATTCCGTAGAGCGCTCTCCGGAATACGAATTGATTAATCCAGTTTCAGAACGGTCGCGTCACACTGGCCCGAATACGCATTCAAATTGGTTTAAAACGCGCCACACTCAATGCATACTAACCACGCGCCATCTATTATTATTATTATTATTATTTATTAACCTCCCATATGGGAGAATAAAATTTACGAGTACAAAACATATAAGTATATAATATCACAGTATCACACAGTCATTATTAACAAGATAAAATCGCGTAAGGTGCTTGACCATTTCCATCTCCCGGCCATGCCTATTGCCAAAGTTCGGGTCAAAGAGGAGTGTCCTCAGCGAGTCAACACCACCGTCGCTATTAGCGGAGAATCCCGGCCTCGCCCTCGAAAACGAGGCCAAAACCGGGGAAAACCCCGCCGCGACGATGTTGCTGACCAGCGTACCTTTGACCAACGAACCGGCGGCAACATACCTTGCCAGGAAATGGAAATGCAAGTCACGTGCAAGGGAGTTGATTTTTCCCTATTCTATGGCATAACGAAAAACGATTTGAGTTAATGAGATCATTTAAATACATCAGTTAACTAGTTCGGAGCACTAGTTCCCGCGGTCAAAGGTCACTTTCCATGCGCCGGGCGCATGCGCAGTGCGATCGAAAACCTTAATTCGTATCAAGCGCGTCACACTTGAAATCTCAATACGGTTTCGTTGATTCGGATTAGCTGATTCGCATTCAATTCGGTTTAAGAACCGTGTTGGTTAAAGCGGATTGAGATCGGTATGAACCGAATTGAGTGTGACGCCCCAATACGTATCAACGTTTTAATTCGAATTCAATTCGTGTTAAAACCCCAGTGTGACCACGGCACTAGACAGATTTCAACTAATATTCTGTGAGGAAATACATGCGATTTTCGGCTCACTCTACAAGTTGACAGCATGTGGTCTATTGATTATCTTGACAGTACCAGCACAGCAGGTATGGCAAAGTCTCTCACTCCCAGGCCATTAGTAGATTACCGGATATATCTACAATTCATGCTTCCCCTCAGCTATCAAGGTAATTATTGTTGGTGTAGTAGCACCGCCAAGAGCCAGGAACCTCATTTCTTCCCTAAACAATTCTGATAGCAAAAAATTGTGTCACGCAACCTCCAGGGAAATGTCAGACTTACCTTCGTATTCCTGCAGGAATTTGCTGACCTTAATGCGCTGTGCATCCGCCTGATTGATTCTATGCTGGTATTTCTGAAGCAACAATTGCTGCAGTCTGCTGATGGCTGGGAGATGACACATGGCCCGCAGATGATGTTCCTAAAGGAAAGCAATTCCCAAGACACAAATGAAAGATTAATGTGAGACACAGGGCAAGGGTTTGCCATAATATTTATTTATGTACTTGTACAGTCTAGCTCATATTAATATCAACACCTATGATTTGTGATATCTCTCAAAACTTCACACTGATTTCAATATAAATTGCCCAGAATTGTCACAAATCCTGTTGTCCATACAAGCATCTTAAGTACTCCAAAAGGTAGACCTTTACTAGATGGATAAACCATGAAAAACAACTTTCTACAAATCCATTGAGAAGCTTTTGCTTTAAGTTGGACAAAATATCGTCGTCTGAAATTGGAAAAATACATGTGAAGTATGCCCTATAACGATAGTTTACTTCTTTTAACATGGTTGATCTGTACACCCGAAAGGCTGTGCATCCGTATTTTTGTCTGTTGATCAATATATGTCTTGATGTGATGTGTTAATTGGTGATTACATATTAATGAAGACAATAATACACTTCATTGTAATCATAATGATGATACAGACAACAACATTTGCGACAACCTTGTGCTAAACCAAATTGAAAACGGTTGAATAGTTTAGGAGATATCATAAGTTGTAGATGTTGATAATAATATGAGCTGGACTGTATTGGACACCACAAACGGTGCATTAGAACTCGATCTTGAACACTGACGTAGTGCATAGTTTTCTTTTTCACTTTCGGCTCTGTACTGCTCATTTCTAGATAGATTTTGATGAAATCTACAGCTTATTAACTTTTCATGTATTTCTTCAAATGTGCCAAGTTCCATTTGAAAATGTCCATAAAAAAATAGGATCATGCCCAGTGTCTTCAAAATCATTCATCAAATACATTTTTCAGACTTTATTTTCAAACATTAGTCAAAAATTGTGCGAGGGCCCAAAATTAGATGCTTATTATCAGAAAAAAAGGACCAGTTTGAAGAAATCGGTCAGGTCATCTTCTTCTAAAAAAGCATTTGTGATCATTTCCTTCCTTGGAAAAATGACATCAGCGACAGTTGGGTGGCCTACCATGTTGCCAATAAACATGCTATATTAATTGTTTAACTGTTATGGTCGTCGGGTAGGAAGTAGCATACATTTTTGAAACATATTAAACTGGTCAAGATTACAGGAAAAGCTTGTCTAAGACACGTCATCTCTAGCCTTACCTCTTGAAGGAAGTGACGTAAGATCCTTGTCTCCTCACGATCATGGTCATTATCATTCATGAGCTGTGTCAGGTGGTCCACCGTCACCCGGTATCGATACTGCCACATCATGTGACTGTCGTGGATCTTGTTGACATCGACATCATCACCAAGTGTGACCACTTCGTGTATAATCTTGATCAGGGGATTGTTTGCTACAAAAAAATGATCTTTCACACTTGAATGACTCACAGCCAAACATGATTTTAATTGTTAAAATACAAAAAATAATTGGGAATTATTCTGGCACTAAAACAATAGCAACACTCCAAAATCAGCCAATTTGGAAATGCTCCACAAAGGTAGCACACTGACTCAAATTACAACTCAAATTACCTGGATTAAGAAGATTTCAATCAACCAGTCTCTGACTTTGGGAAACAAGGTCATTGCAAAACCTTTATAAGAATACAACTCTGTCAATATGTGCAATGCAATACGATTTGCTTCATTAGCGTCTCTCTGCATTTGGAAATTCAAATTCATATAATGCAAGGCTTATGTAAATTTATGTGAGGATAAAACATGCATTGCATTCGAATGAATAAGATACTCACACAAACGCTCGTCACTAAGCAATCGTTCATTGATTCGGTTCACTTTGACATCAAAGTCCTGAAAACAAACCCATGAGTTCATTTCTAGAAATTGGAAAGATGAATATTAATGATTTTCATGTTCAGCTTTTGTTTAGGACTCATACTCGATTCACATTCAACTCAATTCGTAAGCGCTTTGCTATATCATTACCCCAGCTTTTTGGCGTCTACATTCCTCTTCCAGCTCATCTCCCTTGGAAGTATACAGAGGCCAACTGCCTCTCAGCACTAGCACTCAACACTTGTGGCTATCTCTGCCAGCAAGGTACCCTTCAGTCCTGGGTGGAGAGAGCAAGTTAGGTAGAACGCTTGCTCAATGATACAAAATAAAATAGCCGTGATCCCTCAGAATGTCGAACATACAATCCGGTGCCCTACAGTTGGAACTGGACTAATGTATATTACCAAATTTACCAGCTAATCAATGTGACTTTGTACATGCCTTTTATATTAAAGGGTCTAAACTTACTATGAAACATTGTCCATGTACCTGTAGCGGATGGCAATTATGATACATGACAGTAATAATGATAAAGCAACCTCACATTCTAACAGGTTTTTTTAAGGATATTTTAATACTTAAAAGTACTTTAAAAAAAATCAGATATAGAGGGCGAATTAGGCTAAAGATCCACGCCAACTTTTAGTGATGCTGCATAGAATACAAAAATGACTCTTCCTAACCAGGCACCCCTCCTTCATAAAATAAACAACTACCATTGATTCATACCACCGAATGAAACTCACATGCAGTAGAGGCGTCACATATGCTTGCGAGAAGGCAATCTCCCATTGCACACGGGCATCTTTGGAATTCAGGTCCAAGTTAAAGCAGGCATCACCTACAAGGAGACGATTACTGAACATCTGATATCTGTTACAAAGGTATTATTATGAATGCAAACCAAAACATTAGAATCTTAATTTAAAAGTGCATGATTTGCAAAGCCCGAGTCAAAACCAATCCACATGACATTTTCACATTGTCAATAGTCGCCGAATAGAATGTTGTTCAGGAGGATCGTGGCCTAGCTTGCAAGTTGTATGCCACTGCAGAATATTATAAAGTCTGCCACCAGTTTCAACCTAGCACTGATAAGTCAATTCCACTCAAGCAGCAAAAAAAAACACCAGGCCAAAACCTCAATTTGTCTATGGCGAGGAGTCTTTGAAATATACAAAATCCATTGGTTCGTACTTCTCTGTTCTTCCATGAATCCACCACCGACAAGTAGAGTCATAACTGACAAGCAATCATCAGGCGACTTCCCAAGAGCCCTTGCAAGCTGTTGGATATCGTGGCGAATATGATCTAATAGGAATGTACAGACTTCATCGGAACCGATGTTTGGTCTGATCATGTCAGCTACAGCCTAGAAGAAATAGATACTGGTAAGGTACTGAGTGTGGTAATGGATGAATCTGAGGTCATTTGTTTGACAGTACCAGCGTATGAACCACAGTAGACCGTGTCTAATATCGGTAGCTGTAAGAACTGGTAATTTTTTTTCCTGAGGGGTGAAATGTTTTTCAAGGTCAACTGTCAATTTCATCTGCTACCTAAGGTTGCGGTCAGTAGCCGGTTTATTCAATTTCATGAAGCATTGACTCTTTAGAAGTAGAAGTGTTCCCAATCCATCAAGACCATGCCTACTGCAACCAATTTGCTATAACACTCAATTAAATACCTGGGTGGATATGCATGCAGCTGAAAAGCAGGCAACTGAGCTGCAAACTGTTGATCTTTAACCGTCTGTGACCTTCTTGATAAGCAGCTGTATCAAATTAGGTTATTGAAGAAAATACTTGTCCAGTGTTTTCCAATGAAAATGCATCCCCTCTTGTTTAGAGCACAACCATGTACCACAATAATAACTGGTTACAGCACAATAGATCCGACGGCATCCTGAGATCAGACTTTTTTACTCTTACCTCATATACAAAACCCTAAGAAAAAAGCAGTACAATCCGCTGGTAAGAGTGGCTGTTCTGAATAACTTTACACACCTCATATAGTTTATGTTAAAATTTGTGGTACAATACAATAAAGACAGGCCATAATAAAATCTAAGAAGTTCCTAACGTTTCGATTCCTTGAGCTACATCGATCTTACGCTGTTAAACATTCTGTTGAAATGTTGTTGTGCCTTTATTACGAAATGACATAAACTTGCAGCGGGGATGTGCAATTCAGCAAACAGCCTTCGAAAGTTCAAACGTAAAAGTGGATTTCACGTGACGAGCGATTCAGTCGACTATTTACTTTTTCCTGGGCAGTAAAAATGTACCTTCTTACTTCTTGTTCAAAGGTCCGGCGCCGATCAGTTACTCTACGGATGAATATGTTGATTATAGGGCCCACAATAGGCTTCCACTTAGAACCTCACGTATGACTCGATATTGCATCAATTGCTTTGATAATACTCTCTTTCACACATTAAGAGGTCAATCCCAAGAGTGTACAGAAAACATGATTGACAGGTTACACAGCCCAATTCTATGTTCCATTGGCTACTAGAATTGTTCTAATGGTGGTCATTACAAACAGGTGAATTTCTGACCAATTGGGCTTGATATAGGGCCCATATTAGTATATTTGACCTGCCAATATCAATAGTGGCTGGTACTACCAAGTTTACAAGGACAGACCTCTTAATGCGTAAAAGAGAGTAATTTTGCCGCGGGAAGGGTATTGTGTTGCTGGGGCGAAATACACTTTTAATACAGGGCGACGTTCTGATTGGGCGTGCTAAAGTGCCAAATCCAGGTTCCATGTCAAGAAAACAGTGCTCACTGCTAAAGATGCGATCAAGGTATGAATCAACTTATGCATTCGGATCTGAGGATCTTGGGGAACAAGTTCAAAACTAATCAACTCTATTTTAATCAGCCGAAGTTAACATCTCTTATATTGAATGGGAAGAACGTTAGAACTAAAACATATACTAAAATAAATAGGTGACCGTTGTGACCAATATGTATAGATCATTTGTTGTAAGTTGCATGACCGGACCCCAGCCTTAACGACACACCTTTCATTCCTTTCGCTGCTTAATTCAACCAGTCACAGAGGATCCCGGCAAGTCTATTGTGGTCTGTAACCGGTCTATAAATTTGGATAACCACCCTGATAAAACAAGGCAACTCACATGACCGTCGGCGTAATTATATAATTTTTAAAACAAACCTGGGCATCATGGTTGGTGCCAATATGCATAGATAGGTGGAGTAGCAGTCGCAGGATGATCGTAACAGCCGGAGTCAGATCACGTTCTGGGACAGGAGTTAGATCACTCATGTCTGCTCGTCCTAATATGTGGCCGGTCTGTGTGTTGTCCCTTTGAAACGGGTAGATTAGGAGATCACATAATGCACCGAGTTTTAATACTTTTTAAATTTTATTTCAAAAGGACAACTTGGGTGTGTCTGGGAGGATAATGTGCCTACTCAAAAATGTGCCGACACATTCAGCATCAAAGTAATACCGATCTCCAATAATAGTTTTCACTATTGATACAAGGCAGTTTTAGACGTGGTTTGCGAATTTCTGATAGTTCAGTTTACTGATTTTATACTGATTCTATCTGAGGTCATATCCCTGCTGGGATAAAAAACAAACATATCGCATGTACTTTTAAAGTTTAAGTGAGGGGCATAATTCATCCAAATGCCACTTGTATGACAAATCATCTATTATTGTGACTAACAAGTCAGTGGATTCAAGCCACCACAGTATTGACAGAACGGTCTGACATGAACTACCTACCTGGTATCCAGTCTAACGTTCCCATCCGCAGATACATTAGCTGTTCCACCAATTGTAACCCCACATTTTTGGCACTTCCCTCTATGATATGGTCCACCACACTGCAGTAAGAAAACAGAAACATTCTCCTGGGTCTCGAGTGCCTTTTTACTCATTTGATAAAAGCGAGATTCTCGCTGACAGAGTGTGTTTTCTCCTGTCCCAAGTTACCTTCTACAATTACACAAGTCAACTGATTTGTGGTAATCGTCAGGAGTGTTACATTGTCGTAGAATAGCACAATGACAGTGATATAACTAATTGCTTAACCCTTAAAGCTGCACCCCCTGAAAAATCACGAAGCAAGATGTAACGGAATGAAGCAAATTAGAAACTTCAAATCAAATTGCTAGTCAGAAAGACATAAGCCATAAAAGAATGTTGATATTAGCTTTCCTGGTGTGGATCATACTGTTTTGTAAATCAAGTCATAGTTTGTTATCAATTATTTTAAAAGTTTAATTTTTCAACTTACATCTCCAATAATGTACGGATGGCCGTTGCTGCACGCTGGAAAAGTAATGTAAGTAACAGTAAGCTCAAGTCAAAAATAAACATTCACAAAATCATAGAGCATCTTGAGCAAATTTCTGGTCCTTGTAAATTATGAGAATAACAGTTAATTTGGCACAGTTTATGATATAGCATGACACAAATTGAAAATTGAACTCGAATTTGAAAATTTCTAATCGTGCCAATACACACTGAATACAGATTTCAACAATGCCGTTGCGTAGACAGATATAAACAAATGCTATAAATACCAAGTTTCAGAACATTTGCATGCATAATAACCGTACTATGGCATTATGTATTTCCATTTTCCTGAGCTACAATGTACCATTAAATACAATGAATACCAACAGCATACCCCTTTACCTGCCTACATCGATCACTTTCATTGTATTTTCTTGTGGCTCAGGTAACTGGAAAGATTGCCACACTCCAGAATGCACTTTGCTGAAACCTGGTATATATAGTATTTGTATATCAATCTATAAATTTATATTCAATACGTATTTAACACCACTGGAGACTTTCAAAACAAATTTCTATATGAAATCAAATTTTTAACAGCAGTTTGTTCTAAAATCAAATGCAACAAGGTAGAATTTGTATGTCTGACGAGTGAAAAGAATGGAATATGAATGAACGAGGTGGCACAGGTTGCCTATCAGATGAGTAAAAGGAGGGAACATGTATGGAGAAGGAGATGGCAAGATCAGATGTCAGGTAATGAAATGGTCCAGGGACCATGTGCTCACCTCGGGTAATGTAATGAATGTCATTTGCAGTGGATGTGAGGAGAACAGTTTCTGGGTAGTTTCACCAGTTTTGATTCCATTGAATAATATCATTCTTCTCGGTTCAATGGCACAAAAGAAAATTACCGGTACCATCTAAGTATAGCATTTTGATTATAAAGTTGATTGAATTTCAGGGTTATTGAAGAGTGTATGTCAAATGGAAATTGGTTGAGATCTGTTCAACAGTTTAGTAGTAATAGGACTTTGTTGGATTTTCAAGATGGCGGCCATATTTGTCATGGGATTTGACTGAAAATTAGGGAAATTGATGAGTACATAGATATAAATCACATGAAATCTGGTTGCAATCCAACTTTATTTAATTTTCAAGATTGCCGCCTGGCGGCCATATTTGAAGTCCGAGTGGGACAAATTTTTGGGGTAGAATAGAGGGTCCCTAGATATATGTCCTCACAAGTTTAGAACCTTCTAGCTCAAATAGAAACAAAACGTTTCACCTATCGGTGATTTAGTGAATTTTAACCTCTGTGACCTTGAAAAGTAGGTCAAATCAAAAACCTGGGTGATATGTCATTTGACCATCTTAGATACACCCACCATAAAAATTTCGTCACTCTACTATGTACAACCATTAGCTTCAAAAAGGTAAAAACAATTTCCAAGATGGCCGCCTGAAGGCCAGGAAGTAGGTCACATTGCGAAAAATAAAATAAATCTGGGCATATTGCCCAAAGCTACCATCGCACCAAGTTCTAGCCATCTAGCCCTAGCGGTGACAAAACATGCTCCGCTAACGGACGACGACGGACGCCAGAGTTCCCTTTAAACTCCCCAGAGGTGAGCTAAAAAGTAGAGAACGTTTGTGGAGCAGGGGCTGGCACATAAGACAGAGAAATGTAATGACCAACTGCTCAACCGCTTAGCAGTTTGCTCCTGCTGATGTCCCCTTTGCTAGCAGCCTACTTCCTTTCCAAGAGAGACCTTTTGCAAGCACAGCCAGCTAATAGTAGCTATCTGGATATTCCATTACTCTTGTGTAGCCAGTTGAGGTTTTTGAGAAGTGCCATGCAGTTACATCCTCGAAAATCCCAATCTGATGTCTTATCAAAGATTATGTTTTTTTCCATTTTTCAGCATCTGACCAAAAATGGCAAAATATGCAAAAAATGGCTGTTGAGCAGAAAGCCAGAAGATGAAATAGAATAAAATGGCAAGGGGCGGATTGCTCCCCTCTGGAACTTTAGCTACGGTCTACACTAGCCAACATAAACCAACAAATGTTGGCCAACATCATGTTGGGCCTTGTTGCAGAGGCATGTTTGCTCTTGTTTGCCAGTGTGGACGGGTTGAAAAACAAGTGAAAACATCAGCAAACTTGTTGGCCAAAGTTAGGCCATGCACCTTCTGAAAAACATGTTGGTTGGTGTTGGGCAATCAGCAGCCAATCAGGGAACAGATTTGGATCATGTGATGGAGCTACTGGGACAAAATGGCAGCCTCAATGAAAGATAGAGAATGGCAATTTCAAGAAACTGAACATTTAATTTCGGAATACGAAAAGCTTCATCCATTCGCAGGAAATTCTTGAGGCTTTTGAAGTCTGAGGCCATTAACTCTTGAAGGAGGCAGTGATAGGCCCCATGCATGCTTTTTCCACAGGTATGGCTTTTGTCAGTTGCGGCGGCGACGGGGGTTAATCACAACTGAAAGAATGGCTGCTGAAGCACCTAGGCATGCTTTCTTCCTGTGGTTCTCCATTGTTTTAAAGAAAAATGGAGAGAAATGACTGACTTTCCCTCCAAATTGCCCTAAAATTCATGCCAAACACGGCCAAACTTGTTTGGCAATGTTTGCCTGTGTTTGATAGTGTGGACGGGTCCCCAAACATTCACCAACATGATGTTGGCTCATGTTGGCCAACAATTGTTGGCGAATGTTTGCTAGTGTAGACCAGGCTTAGAGATGTGCAATGAAAATGCTCCATAGACTATGTGCTCAACTGGCATTATCTTGCCAAAGAGTGGCCAGTTAAAAATGAATGATAATTTGAGTACACTGTTCCCTGTTTTAGGTGACGGTACCGGGTACCTGAAAAACACACCAAATCACAGCAAAGTCTTGAACTTTGACCTGTACGACCCTGAAAATTGGGTCAAGGATACAGACGACTGACACTGAAGTATTATAGACTAAACGTAGGCCTATAAAACGATGTAATATCTCCGAGTTTAAAATGTAGCCAACTCACCGTAAAATACTGGATTTTCTTTGGCAGTCTTAGCAGCAAGAAGAGCAGTTCTCAGCTCTTCAAGATGATCCTGGGGCATGGTCGGTAGATAAGAGGCCTGTAATGATTCGGAAAATCCCTTCAACCAAAAGTAGTTTTACATCAATCTCTCCAAAATATGCACAACTGATATTCTACCAGGTTGTCCACTACTCGTTTTTAAACCAATCCACCAAATACTGTAATGAAATGGCCAGGGCCATTGTGCTCACCTCATGTGGAGGAAAGATGGATAAAGAGCATGGTATTGTGTCATGTAGTGCTAGGTTTGATGTAGGTCCAAGCAATTACAATTTCCCCAAATGGCCAATTTACAGTACATTCGACCTCTGTGACCTTGAAAAGTAGGTCAAATCAAAGAAGACCCGGGTGACACATTGAATGGTTGTTAGAATTAGATGTACCTATGATATAAAATTGGTGCCAATCGGGCAAGTCATTACTAGGAATAATGGCATTTTGAAGAATTTAGGATTTGGCCCCCTCCCTGGAGGCCAAACGGCAAATCAGATCGCACCAAACTTCGGTACCTGAGATCACCTGACCAAGGGGTACATGTGTACTTAATTTGTGATCAATAGTCATTGCAGTTAAGAAACGTGCCATAGTTACGGCCTGACGGCGAATTTACGCCATTTGACCTCTGTGACCTTGACAAGAAGGTCAAATTAAAAACCTGTGTGACATATACTGTATGGTGATTAGATGTACCCATGATATCAAATTGGTGGCAATCGGGCAAGAAGTTAAGGAATAATCACATTTTTAAGGTTTTTGGATTTTGCCCCCTGGTGGTCAAGTGGTGAATCATATTGGACCAAACTTCGGTCCCTAAAATTACCTGACTAAGGGGTAAATGTGTACCAAATTTGGTATCAATAGTCATTGCAGTTAAGAAACGTGCCATAGTTACGGCCTGACGGCAAATTTACGCCATTTGACCTTTGTGACCTCGACAAGAAGGTCAAATTAAAAACCTGTGTGACATATACTGTATGGTGGTTAGATGTACCCATGATATCAAATTGGTGGCAATCGGGCAAGAAGTTAAGGAATAATCACATTTTTAAGGTTTTTGGATTTTGCCCCCTGGTGGTCAAGTGGTGAATCATATTGGACCAAACTTCGGTCCCTGAGATCACCTGACTAAGGGGTAAATGTGTACCAAATTTGGTATCAATAGTCATTGCAGTTTAGAAACGTGCCATCGTTACATCCTAACAGCCAATTTACACCATTTGACCTCTGTGACCTTGAAAAGGAGGTCAAATCAAAAACCCGGAGGATATATGATGCACCTTTGCTAGAAGTACCTACCATATTTTTTTCAAAATTTCCCGACTACTATTAAGGGAGATATTGCATATTTTCACTTTTAAGGTTTGGCCCCCTGGTGGCCAAACCATGAAACGAATCGGACCGAAACTTGGTCTCCAAGGTGTCATTACATAAGGGTACATGTGTACCAAGTTTCAACTCAATAGCTCAATAACAGTTACGAAACGTGCCCTGCTAACGGACGACGAACGACGACGGACGACGACGACGACGACGACGGACGACGGACGCCACGGTATGGGATAAGCTCACCTCTGCTAAGAGATGATCTAAAAACCAAGCATATGCAAAAATACCACATGGAATTTGAGAGAACTCTGGTGTAGTGCATGCAAAAAGTAGCTGATGAAAAAGTTAAACCTGTTGTCAGCACAGGATATGTATTTGCTGGTGGTCATCCCCACGGTAGTTTAGAATACATCTAGAGAAGCTCACGTCCGAGCTGCTCCAATCCAGTGATGTTCTTGGAAGAGGATGCTTTGTCTATTGTTCACTGTGTGACAATGAGGAATACACCCATGCAAAGGAGTGTTCCAACTGCTGCTATTTCTGATAACATTTGATGTCTACAGCTTGGGGAAGCTATGTCAATAGCAACAAGGCTGTCTAATAGCTTGATAAACAAGGAGAAATATTGTGCTTTTTTCTCTTTTTCTATAAGCCCAACTTGTCCATCATCAACTAAATTTTTTGTAACCACCTTGCATGAAGCGGACGGCTTGTCACGTACCTAATTACCTACCTTCCAAAAAATCATTGTCTGCAGTCCACATTATCACAATTTAATTTTGTATCTTCCTCACTGCGTTCTTAAGGACATTAATATTGATAAACAGCAAATTATTACCATTCTGCACAGTTCACTCATCATAGGCGTGAAAGATATCAAAATTGATAAAGAAACTAGCCAAGTCACACTAACCACCATTTTGCGTGGTGCACTCATCATAGTTCTGAGAGGCTTCAACAGAGCTGGTGTCTTGTTCGATGACTGTATCACAAGGTTGAATAACAGCAGCAGATTTTTGATGGCCTTGGTCGTTTCGTCAGCCCTGACAGGTTCAGGACCTAATTGTTTGGACTTGGACCTTTCTAGAATATCATGGGCAGCTTGCTGTAATGCAAAATTTGTTGCTTAATCTCACATCACATCAAAAACAATGCAATGCACAGTATAAATGTAAAATTATGAAAAGATAGGAAAGAACTTGCACTATGAGAACAGGACTGTTGAAATCAGAAAGATAGTTATTGATTGCATAAGAGTGGGTGCGTAGGTTTACCCATCGTCACTTCAATAAGAGCTTGTATTTCTACTAACATTGAGCTACTTCATGTGATTTCATTGTTGATACTTATTAGATTACACTCAGGCCCAATAACTAATCAAAAGTTCACATGGCAGTATAGTCTGCATATCCTTTTACTATGTTTTAGTACCGTGAATGAGTCTGGTTACACTAAGGTATGAGGAAGTACAATTTTGAAGGAATACGACATTTACTTCAAAAAGCTTCTGATAACCTAGAGCTTACTTAATATATAACCTGTCAATGACAATTCACAATTTACACTTCTTCAGATAAGAACATAATCATGCCCGTTTATGTTGAGAATCTTACCTTGTTCTTCATGAAAGTCTGGTTAATACAGACACTCAGCAGGTTGTCAATGATCTTGTAAAGAAAATAAGACCAAAATCACCAAAAGACAATTTTATAAAAGACATAAGCCTAAACTTTTGTGATTTGTGAAGGAAAATGGTAAATAATGACATTTAATTAAAAGCGGATTAAATCTTTTCTATTTGGTCAAAATTAACATTCTTTTATGAAAATTACACGATAAAGGTTGGAACTAAAACATTAATTGACGTAAAAAATAGATGACGTCTTGTTATCAATATGTTACTGATCTTCTTTTGTTGTAAGAGCGCACTGGATATTGCATGGCCAGACCCCCGCCTTAACCCTTTCGGACCTGAGCAACCGTGACACGGTTGATCTTGACCCCACCGCAATTACCCGAGCAACCGTGGGGCGGTTGATGCAGAAGATCGTTGATAACTAGCAAATTACGGTGCTGCCATCTTCAAACTGCCTACGAAACCAATGTCTACAATCAATGAAACCAGTCTCGCTGGTTTCAGGGATTCCCCACCGATATATACGGCCGCAGTAGACATTTGTACTCCATGCATTGTATTATTATTATTATTATTAAAAACATTTTTATAGCGCTTAACGTTGTTAAAACTTCTAAGCGCTTTACAATTTATAATAAAACATAACATTAATACATGATAGAATAAAAGTCATTACTAAAAAAAAACGTGCAAAGGATTCAAAAGAATTTCTTAAAAATATGAGTTTTTAGTGCAGTTTTAAAACGACCCAGGGTACTCTGGCCACGAACACTATTTGGAAGCTCATTCCATAGCTTTGGTCCCGCCACTGCGATATTTTGGTGCGTAATCATGTAGACATTTGTAGACCATTAGATTAACCTTGTAGAGCAGCAGCGCGGCGATATGGCGGCAAAACGGAAAGCACATTTGTCTACCGAAGATGTTCTTGCGGCGCTCGATGATGATAGCGAGTCCTATTTAGATCTGGGGGGTGAAGATATGGAGCTGTCAGATGGGGAAAAGTTCGACCACTCGGACCATGAATCATACAATCTTACATGTCGCAGTTGCGGGTGTGAAAAATTCAAAAACAGGGTGATCTTGTATTTTTCACCTAAATATCAGGTAAAAACAATTTGTTTATCACAGATTCAAAGTTCTAATAGTTATAATAAAGATATAATAACAAAAAAAGTGATTTCTACCTTTTATTTTGGCTGATATATGAAATTATGTCGTTTTCGTCAGATTTTGACGTTTTCGCCCAAAAATGAGGAAAATGTCCCCAAAATCATAATTTCAAAGATAATTGAAAAAAAAATGTGTGAAAATGAAGATGCCCCACCCCCCTACCTATTCCATGCAGTTTTTGTTCGTGGTTCTTGAAACTAAGAGAGCCAAGAATTTTCAAAGTAAAAAAAATCACTTGCGGACAGTTTTGAGAATATGCTAATGAGGTCACATGACCTCATTAGCATTAAAAAAAAAATTTTTTCCCCACCAAAATATTCTCCATTTAGTTGTCTATCCAACCCAAGCAGTCATTTTCCTCTATCTCTCTTATTTTCAACACACCAGGCCAGCAGAAAAAAGCTCTAAAAATCCCCATTTTGGGCCTGGGTAGATGGGTGGGTTAGGTGTTGGGTCCGAAAGGGTTAAGGTGAATATTGCAGTGACCCGATATTATTGCTTTCGTAGCTTTGTTCTTTACCACTAAGCAACGTCCTGGGTCCCTGAAACTAGCATACTGTAATGAACCTATACTGGCCAACAAGAAAATGAAAAATATGACGTTTCTTGCAAAGAAGGATTGCTGGCATCTTTTTGGTCACCTAGTGCCATAAGATATTACAGACTGCTGCAAGGCAGTAAGAAAATGGTTCGATATCTGAAATCAATTTGGTTTTTAGAACTTCATCAGCGGCAAACGCTTTATTTCTAACGAAAGGTTACCATGCACTTATCCAACAACATGCACATGTGCAATGAAATGCCAAATCTGATCGGGTTAAACCTACCTCGTCACTTATCCTGTGCTTGACATTCTCCTCAAACATGTTCTGAGCGAACACCGCCTGATGCAAGGCCAAAAGGCAGGCCACTTCTTTTACCCGGTTCTTTCCCTTCAACCCCTTTAATAATAACAAAGAGTTACATTTGTAAGCACATGCAATAAAACAAAACAAATGCGTCTTAAGAGTAAGTAGAAAGTATTTAAAATCGTTCGAAATACAGTTTACCTGTGAGACATTAACTTGATATATCATAAGTGACAAATTTTCTGTGCCGAAATATTGCTACATGACCAATATCAGAGATTTAAATCGGCTGTTCAAGGGGCAAATATCTTGGCGCAAAAAACAGACGTCGGCAATGTTTTTGAAAATGACGTCATACCATGTAAAATCCGAGGATATCCTCGTGTCGCCGACAGGGCGGGTACTTGCGAAATTTACGCACCTCGGCGCAATAGAGGTCGATATGACGTAACATACAATGTAAATGGCGGCCTCCATGGACCAGTGCGTTTTTTTTGCAGGAATGGCCAGCAAAACGTTAATGGGCCCATAGAAGTTCTATACTACCATCAGATATCCGCTCAAAAGTTTCTGGGTCGTTTTAATTAATGCTCGCTGTGACTGTAGTAATGAAAAGCAGTGTGGCTCTAATCTACTTACTCTTTAAGTTAGCTAGAAGAAAGGTTATTTTTATGAATGCCTTAAACAATGTTAAAGGACGTCAAAACAGTGATTATCAATTTGGATCCTGAATATTCTTTCAACATACCTCACAAGTTGAAGCAAAATCCTGCAATGGTTTTCCTAAGGTGACATTCACCACTGAATCCCGTAACCTGGTATAATGATCACCAAACAAGACAAGGCGATCAATTCCATCATTCTGAAACATAAGAACATTTTGTTAGAAACAGGTCCACACGTCATAGTACAGAATGATATATTTCTTTTCACTACTGAAAAGTATCTAAGGCTCAGTCCTGCTTTGCTCCAAGACAAATTTATGTGTAGAAGTTTGTGCTGTGCATATTCCCTAATTTAGTGCTTTAGCAAAACGCCTCCTGGCTAAACTGACTCAGAGCAAGTATCGTATAGTGAAATGGGATATTGCACTTCCTTGCCGTTTATCAGCACAGCCTCAAAGTGAGGAGGTCGGGTTGTGGTTTTTTATGCCCTTGTTCGCCAACGTGATAGCAAATATATTGCAATATTGAAATCCCCCATAACTATGTTATTCACATGTCTTCAAAATGCATATCCTCACCTGGTTATTCCTGGCCTCCTCTGGTAGAATCCACCCGAGGTACTGGACTTGGGAGACTTGGTGCAGACAGTCCATGCCATATGTCCGGCAGAGTTGTTTAACTAAGTACAACCTGGAAAAGAACAAAGATCTGCAATTCACAAACATTTTATCATATCAGCAAGGTGACTTATTGTCAAACTTCTCAGAGCAGTACCACATTTTAATTCCATTAAATCATAGTTTTCTTCTTTTTTTTAGTGATATACTATTAAACCAGAATTTCACAGATTTTAACCATCTATTCAAACTATCCTGCTTTTTCCTAGTTCGACCTTGGTGGCCAAGCGTCTGGCAAATTTATCACCCGCCGTATATTTTGACAGTATGGAAGGAAGGGTTAATTAAAGGCGAACGGAGCTGCATAACTTTCAACCCAGATATTAACATGAGCCTGATGGATTTTCACTTCAGATGAAACTAAGGAAAAGTTTGTAGGTGCAAAATGGTTTCATTGTTTGATGAGGCATCCATACGCAGTAATAGAAAGTTACATCTGGAAATAAAGGAGCAGACTGTGAATTTGAATAAAACACACCTCGGCCAGTCTGATTTGCTGTTATCATGAACTGCCCAAGCTGCTTGCCATAATTTCCCAACAGCATCTCTATCATGCCCATCCTCCTCAGCTACGTGGAGCCTGTACATCATCTCAGCTGCAACGCCGAGACCAAACCTAGTCTTAGCAATAGCCTCCACCTTGTTGATGTCAAGTTCTTCTCTTTCCAAATTGTTGCAAGCAGACCCAAGGTGTTCTGTTGCCATCCTTATTCTCATCTCCAGGACATCACCCCTTGAGTCACTGCTGCAGTGACTGTGGTAGGAATCCTATATGTGTACAAAAGGTATTATAAGAATAAAGTAAAGTATGAATCGCTCAACACAACTTGCACTTGAAAAGATGTTTCGTTTTCAGATATTTCTATCATAGCAGAAATTGGTCAAATGATAAATCAGCCAGAAACTATAAGCTATACTGGACAAAACCCCTCCCGTTATCATCTCCAACAATTACTAGATATGCTTCCAAATGCTGTTAGTTCCTTTAATAACCTGCAAGCTTTATTAGTGGTAACATGGGTGATGCTATTCTTTTGTAGTATGTGCATGTATGTTGATTTGCAGGTTCATACATGTAAGGTCAGGGCCTTTAAATTTGGAGGGATATTAATGATGTCTCAATAGGCAATTAGGTTCTGCCTGTACAGATCCATGATATAATTCACTTCTTCATGTTCTCATAAACATTTTTGATAAGGTTTTAAATGTCAAACCAAGAAGTATAACCATTAAATGTAGTCATGAAAACCTGCAGTAATAACATTATTTTGTTTACCTCATAGCATCGTGTGCACAACAGGGACAACTCGATAACATGGTTTTTATTTTCCAAAAAGCCCTGAGATTTCTCAAAATACAGCTGCAAGTGTTCTCGTACATCATCAATGCTGAAAAAAAAGAACAAATAAAATAAAATGCTTTTCCGGCAAACAAATGTTGAATGCCTTGCTGAAACCCTGCAGTTGCTACCATTATTTAACTTTTGCAAAAAATACTTCTACAGTTTTATTGGGTTTTTTTTCACAGCAGTTGTAGCAATCACGCGAAGCGACATTTGTTTTAACCGACAGCAATCTTAAAGTTGTTATCTAGAGGTTCAAATCTCTCTGTAGAACTGGTGCAACAAAATGACGACATGGCACACCAAATTGAGAAACGTATTTTAGGCTGTGGATGTTGCCAATGTTCGTTGGAAAAAAATGTTGTTGCAGTCCAAATCGCAATTGTCATCCCTACATTCGCGTCATCCCTACATTCGCGTCATCCCTACATTCGCGTCATTGACACGCGCGACCCAGTGCATAACTCGTGCATAAAATACACGAAACGTAGAGAGAAGCGTGTCACTGGTGCGTCATTGACGCGCAACTCGCACGTACATTGCGCGTAAATGATGCGAATGGACAATTACAAAAATAGAAACTCTGTCAGGGCTATTGCTTACAAGCATTTAGCAGCCCTGGACAAAAGTAAAATTACAAATTTTCATTGGCTTAAAGGGAAGCATTAACTAAGTCAAAGTGGTATCCAATGTCATTCTGTGGTATCCTATGTTTATTCCAGTACAGCAGTGAACAATGCTCTTGACTTACTCATATCTCAGTAGTAGCTGCAACAGCAGAGACCTCAGGACAGGAGTTGGGTCAATACACTCATCATACACAGTAAACTGTTTCGTGCGGGAACGCAATCTGCTTTCCTGGCCTTGCGGCTCATAGATTACATATGACATGAGAATGTTCACGACATCCTGCTGTGGAGGCGAGTCCTCGGCAAAGCAAAGCTGAGAGATGATGTCCATGAAGAACTGGTTACTAGCGTTGATGTACTTGTTGTAGGCAATGTCAGCATCTCTGAAAAAAAGAGGAATATTAGTGTAAAGGATACCCATGACATTGTACTATGGTTTCAACCTAAGCATGCACAACAACGGTAGATCGACATGAACCTATAAGCAGATACTTTAAGAAATCCGAGGAAGGATGCTTATGTATGTCGTAACTATGTTTGGTTCCAGCAAAAAGATCATGAACTGCTTGCTATTAATAGTTGCTTGGGCTTGAATCAGTGGAATTTTCTATCATCATGGCTTATTATGTGTGTGCAGAATATCAACCAACAGGGTGAGACACACCTAACTTTTCAGCGTGGTTATATAATGGTTATTATCAAAGATGGGAATTGGACTTGTTGGGGTAAGACGTTTCCTACCTATTGCTAACTCTATCAGGGATTTGAAAAGCCTCGGGGATTTCTGCTTTGCATTTCAGGCAAATGCGGTCATCTGCTTCAATCTGGTCATTGAGACATTTGCGGCAGATGGAATGTTTACAAGGAAGTTGAACGGGATCGCTTTTTTCTTCCTGACATCCTGGACACTTCAAGTGATTTCTGTGGATAAAAAAATTCGGAGAAATATCAATTAAGTATATTAGATCATGGTAGGATGTGCTTTTCTCTGTGAGAACGACATTCTGGGGGCAAACAGAAATTTTATTATAATGACAGATAGGGTATATACCTATATAATACAGACGCCTATATTTTCAAAACTTACTTGTACAGTTTCTTCACATATCTGTTCTTGCATGTTTTTAAGTACTTAGCGACCTTCTCAACAGTTGATGCTTTCTTGAAATCAACATCCTTACTCAAATACTGAAATGGCACAGAGAAAAACATGAGATAAGGTCATGGCATTTATTAAATTTTTCATTTTCTGACCTGCATTTTAAAACTTTTTGAAAGAGGACTCCACGACCAGCTTTAAATGTGATTAACCTGTAGTGCTACCAGTCAGGAAAGGATTCCTGATGTGCGAGCTGTCGCCAACTCAGAGAGCTCTGCCTTTCACACCAGCATAATCAGCTGTGATCCTGATGACTAAGCCGTATCTGCCATAGCTAGATTTACGAGTTGCCCCGAGATTAAGCTGCATCTTTCCTAAAAATAGGTTAGCGCAAGAAAGCATGCATCAGCGCATTGGTTCACGACCACTTGACAATTAAGAAGATTAAGTGAAATTCTACACATTTTTTACACATGTAAAAATACTGTAGATCCAACCACAAGTCAGCAGAGCTAGATTCATTTCCTTGAAACTCCCAAAACAAGCTAGACTATGGTATCTCTAGGCATATACTTTAGTATTCAAGTCGGGGAGTTTTGACTACAGTTAACATGCGAAAATCAGGCAGCGCATAAAAGAGTCACTGTGCAATTAAAGTTTTGTCAGTAGATAACAGTTTAAAATGACCCTGGCCTGATTCCGTTGGTTGATATTACACACAAATGATTTCTGACAAAGATTTCAGAGACTCAAAGGCCATATATCAAGGTTTGAAAACATGCTTGATACTCATGAAATATGTTGAGGGTTAAAAAAACAAGATCCCAGACATTAAAAAAATTCTAATAATAAAGTCATTATTTAGTTATTTCAATTTTCAATTTTAAACTATTTGAATTTCCCACCACACACAACTTTAGATTAGTTCCACATGTGGCCGCTAGGGATTTTTTGATGACGTAGATCAGGTCAGTCAGAACAAAGCAAGATGGCTTCCGCATACAGTTCAGAGAGTGAGAGCAGTGAATTTGAGGATGTTTTGGTCGATACAGAAGGATATTTAAATGTTGAGCCGTACATGTTCGAGCCATTAATATCACTAGATCATAATGAGAGTGATCATTCGGACGAAAGTGATTAGAATTTGTGGTTAATCAATTTGCATGGCAGACCTGCCGATATAGCAAAGAAGACATTGATAGACGGTTGCAGATGCATAACATGTATGCTTTTTGATCAGACTAATGTTGCACAATATTGTTTCGCCTCGTCTGTGTTGTATCGCCAGTTATGTCATGACGCTGAACTACTATTGAAAAGTGACGGTATTATGCACAATCATCTTGACGTGACGATATAATGCCGTGCAACGTTAGATAGGCCTAGATGTCAGATGACAATAATCTGTCATTGACAGTGGCTGTCACTGACACTGACCTGTGTCGCTGTCACCTTGCTATGGCTGGAACACAAGAAGACACTATGCGGTATCACAGGCCCCAATAGGGCCTACACATTATGTATAACAACCGACCTCAGCAGCCTCGGGCATTAAATGCAATTGACATGGTTGGAACAGCTGTTTTTAACAAGTGGCATTTAATATTCAGTTGGATGCAGATATCCGGCTTCATGTGATAATCCGTATCGATAAAGTGATCACTGCAAAGTTTGGCCGAAGGCCCAGGCTTCCAACACTCCAAACGTTTGCACTTCCGAATCCACAGCTTCCTCCTCTCTCGTTCAACTGGCTTTGGAAATTCATGAAAATGGGTCCCATCCGTCATTCGATTGTTCTTTGTGCTATCCTTGACACAATTCGGAGCCACACAATACACCATAGTGAATGAAACACATTACTTCCAGGTGTGCATAATTAATTAAGGCCCTCCTGCTTTTATGATTGCATGACATGTACAGATAACCTGATCTACATCACAACTTTTGCTGAACCCGCCGCCTGGCTCTAACAAGCCAGTTGCTAGCCAGATTAGGTAATCAAGTTGTCAAACACATAATTGGCTATATATTCAAAATGGATGGAGCTAATTGCATTTGGTTTTCTGTATTGTATAAAGTGTTAGGTACACTTTTGAAATCGTCTTACAGCAGAAAATGCCCATTTCCTTACAAGAAATGGCCATTTTGTTAGTTCATACTTACCTATGGAACACTTTTGCATGTTACTCCATTTGGGCTCAAACACAAGAGTATCCCTTTAATTTTCTAAAGGGAGAACTGAGTTAACAGCTCGGCCGCCAGGCGGCGCCCTGACCGATCCCGCGAGATCGCGCCGATCTCATGCCGCCATATTTAGTCTTTACTCTTGAGCGTTAATAAAGAGTATGTCCCGTTTGTGGGGACGGCGGGAGGGCCGTGTTCCATAGGTAAGTATGAACTAACAAAATGGCCATTTCTTGTAAGGAAATGGGCATTTTGTGTCATTCAAACTTACCTATGGAACACTTTTGCATCGAATCCCAGCAACCTATTGGAGGTGGGAAACGAGGACTTACCTAAGGCTGAGCTGTTGTTCCATCCAGGAGGCACCACCGGCATATTAGCTAAGGAGGACCGCCAGGGGAAAGAAATGGGGAGAACCGGAGGACCGGTATTTTGATCTCGGTATTACAATCATATTATAGAGAGTAATAGACCCATTCTCCGGAAAGCGCTAGAATTGCGTAATAAAACCATCTTCTTTCCGGCAACAGAGCTTAGAGCAAGTAAGGCATGTTCAAGGGTGTAGAATGAGTTATTGCTAAACAACAATAAGAAATTGCGTCCTTTCTAGTCTACTAGGGGTTGCCTGGATTGTTGAAGATAGGGCATATCAAAAATGGCGCAAGATGCGCGTTTGACTCTTCAATCGGGCTTCCCCCCCTTTTTTGATCTAGCCAGGATCAAACAACATGCCCCGCAGACACAATCGGGCCGATTGTGTGCATGCCATCTACGAGGGAAGAAACGTCTCGTAGGTAGAAACGAGAGAATGTGGAGTGATTACTCCAACATGCAGCGGAAACGACTTCTTGAAGAGCAACTCCTCGGTAGTAGAAGATCAGAGGAAGTCTTCAAGGTGTTGTAGGAAAGACGAATAGTCTCCACAATCCACCTTGAAATAGTGGCGGCCGCTATCTCTCGTTTATTTCCCTCCTTATAGGACAAAAACAAACGCTCTCTCCCCTGGCGGATACCGGGAAGTTTTGTCCTATTTATGTAGAACTTTAGGGCCCTGACGGGACATAAAGTTCTGTCAGGAAGATCATAAGAGATCGTTCCTGACAGAGAGGGAATAGTAACCGGGGGCCGAGAGGCGGCCGGTCCCTGGTTCTTCGCCAGAAATCCTGGTATGAAAGCCAGGATAACCTCCCCTCCCTCTCTAAAAGCCAGCTTCTTAAAAGAAAGTGCATGGAGCTCTGATCTCCGTTGGGCGGTAGCCAAGGCTACTAGAAAGACCGTTTTGAGTGTCAGATATTTCATGGATGAAATAGACATGGGTTCAAAAGGATGCCTCATGAGCACCTTAAGGACAACAGAAAGGTCCCATTTAGGGGTGTTGTGAACCGGTCTAGGACGCTCTAATAACATTCCTCTGAAAAGAGGGGTTATTTGGTCCTCCCAACGAAGATCCCAGGTGCTTAAAACACGGAGGGTAGAAGCGATGGCGGACTTGTACCCTTTTATAGCCGTGACAGATAGTTGTCTTTCCGTGAATAATTCAATAAGGAAATCAACTAATCTGTATATAGAGGGAGAGATCGGATTAACTCCGTTCTCCCTGCACCAGGAAGTGAAGGTAGACCACTTTCCTTGATACACATCAAGGGTAGACCCCCTTTGAGGTGCGGACATGCGCTTGACAGCGATGTCCGAAAAGCCTCTCTGGTGGAGATGCAACTGGATAAGTTCCAGGCGTGAAACTTGAAAAATCCAGGGTTCTGGTGATAGCATCTCCCCAGGGGGTGCCACAGGAGGTGCTTCCAAGTAGGAAGACTCCTGGGGTGGTCTATCAGGAGCTCCAGCAAGGCTGGGAACCAGGCCTGATTTGGCCAGCAAGGTGCGATGAGAGTTATTCTCACCGGGTGGCTGGTCAAGATCTTGTTCAGGACTGGTTGGATGAGAGGGAGGGGTGGAAACACATATGCGTTCAGCCCGACCCAAGAGGCTGTAAGGCTGTCGACTTCCAGGGCCTCTTCGTCCGGAGGTGGAGAGTAATAGATGGGAAGGCGATTGTTCAGCCTGGTGGCGAACAGATCTACCTTCGGAGATTGCCAAAGGCGACAAAGGTCGTCTACAATCTCCTGATGGAGTGTCCACTCTGTCTGAACTAGCTTGTTCTGACGGGACAGGGCGTCGGCAAGGATGTTGCGATTGCCCGGTATGTGTCTGGCACATATCGATACTCCAAGGTCGGCACAAAGATGGTAAAGCTCCCAAGTTAGCTGGCAAAGAATGCCGGACTCTTTGCCTCCCTGTCTCCTGACATATGCTACTACTGTAGAATTGTCGGAGAACAGGGTTACTCTCCGATTCTTCAGGCGAAGGGAAAGAGCCCTCACGGCAAGAAGGACAGCCTTCATTTCCAATATATTTATTGGAAGAATGGTCTCCTCCCTTGTCCATAGACCCCTTATGGACATGTCCCCGTTGTTCAGATGTGCTCCCCACCCTAGTAGGGAAGCATCTGTGAATAGGGACACTTCTGGGGGCGGTGGAGCAAGATCTACACCGCTTTGGAGACGAGTCTCCGACTCCCAGAAGTTCCAGACGTTCTTGAGTAGGTATTGAGGTATCAATACCAACTTGTCTAATGGGTCCCTGTGGGGTTTCCATCGAGACATTAGAAACATCTGGATGGGACGCATATATAGACGGTCAATGGGGATTTGGTCTGCTGCAGAATTCAGAAGTCCCAAAAGGCTCAAGCATCGCCTTGCTGGAGCTTGAGTCCTTCCTCTGAATTCTGCGATGAGATGAAGAATTTTCTTTATCCTGTCTAGGGGGGGCGGCATTTTCCCTATGGCCGTAAGGAACCGAACTCCAACGTAAACGAAGTCTTGGGATGGTATTAATTCTGACTTTGTTTCGTTGATAATCCAACCTGCGGAAACTACTTTTTGCTTTAGAACCTGAAGTTGTTGCAGTAGTAGTTCCCGCGATTTGCAACGGAGTAGCCAATCGTCTAGGTAGTGATGGAGCTTGAACCCCATCACGTGAAAGGGAGCGACGAAGGCTGTGACTATCGTAAAAATTAGGGGTGCCGATGCCAGACCGAACGGCAGGGCCCTGAATTGATACGTCTTTCCTTCGTAATGGAATCGAAGGAAGTGTTGATAGTCTGGATGGATCGGTACATGTAAGTACGCATCCGTTAAATCCATCGATACCGCCCAATCGTTGGGCTGTATCGCCGTTGCTATAGACCTGGTGGTTTCCATCTTGAAATGAGGAACATTCAAGAAGGTGTTTAACCTGGAAAGGTCTATGATCAGCCTCCATGTCCCTGCTTTCTTGGGAACCAAGAAAACGTGGCTGTAAAAGCCGGGGGAGCATGGATCTTGAAGGACCTGGATAGCTTGCTTCTCCAGTAATGTCGCTTGGAGGGCAGAGGCCTTGACTGGGTCCTTCGGTGGCTGAACTGGGGTTGGATATATGGTAGTCGGGGGGGGGGGGGGGAGGGGGGGTACGGTTGAAATCTAGTTTCACTCCGTACCTCAATATGTTTGGGACTGGGGACCCCTTTGGGCACCAATCGTCCCAAATGTCTGCAAATTTTTACAGACGGCCCCCGACTACCGGAGTCGGCTCCTTTTTGTCACCTCTTCCGGCCAGCACCCCTTGGGCGAAAGGAGTGCTTAGTCGGACCGGATCCACCCTGGTTAGAGGAAGTATTTTTCCTCTTTCCAGTCCGGCGACCCTCCGCTTCCCGTCGGAAGGATCCAGCAGGAGCAGGCTGACTAGGCGGGGTAGGCCTAGGCAGGACCTGCCTGGCGTACGGGATTGAACCCGATGCCTGCTGGGGCCTCTCTATCTTTCTAGCGTTAGGTAGAGAGGTCTTGGCCCTCTGTGTCGCAGTGGGGGCATATAATTTGTCCCAATCTTTCTGTGCTTGAGCCGCCTCTTGTACAGAATCTGCGAACAGGAAAGAACCGTCCATAGGAGCGGTTCTTAAGGCCCCTTCCAGCTGGAGGGATCTGATGACATTGAGAGAGCCCAGTGCGGCATCTCTACGGAGTAGGACGCTATTTGCTGCTGTCTTGGCGGACAGAGCAATAGCGTGCCTAATCGAATGTGACAAGGATGTCACAAGCGATTTTGTGTCATCAGATAGTGACTCATTATCTTTTAGGGATCTGGCTAGGGCCAGGTTAGTGTGCTCTGCGTAGGAGAGCACCGCTAAAGTGTTTTTGGCCAGACCCTCTTGTGCTCTAAGGTATCGGTAAGCCGAGGAGGAGGTCACCCTAGGCACGAGTTGGTCCAGCTGTACATCGTCCTTTAATATGGAAGTCGATGCTGCAGCTGGACAGCCGGCCGAGCTGACTCGATAATAGTCAGCGCGGTACTGCCTAACGGGAGGAAGTTGTGCCGTGAACAACTTCCCCGGTTTACACCAAGCTTCCGGTCCGACTGCCGGAAGGACAGGGATGGAAGTACGTTGGTGGGCGCCTTGTGAGTCTCTGATTGTTCGCTCCAAAAGTTCAGAGACTG
The DNA here is from genome assembly GCF_910592395.1 of Lineus longissimus. NCBI lineage: Eukaryota > Metazoa > Nemertea > Pilidiophora > Heteronemertea > Lineidae > Lineus > Lineus longissimus. The sequence continues at coordinate 11,662,231 of NC_088315.1, forward strand.
CTACCACCGACGGGGAGGGAGGAAGGAATTCAAGTGCCCGAGTGGAGCCTTGAGAAACCTGTGGATTGGGATCCACTTCCTGTCCCCAGAGTGAAAAGGTCGGTGTTGACAAGGCTGGCAGTTCCGGCGGGGTAGGGCACAGATCCTGCAGGAGGTACGCTCTGATCAAGGATCTGAGTGTCCTCATATCCGACAAGATACTGGCCTCCTCTGGTGACAGCTCCTCCTGATTGGGGGAGCGGTAGCCTGGCTGAGAACTCTCGTTCTCAGAAAATTCCTCTAAAATAGAGGAGTCGGATGGTGGGTATCCGATGGGACCAGGCGCACCAGAGGAACCGGAACCCTGCTCCAGATGGCTGAGTCTATCAGTAAGACCTGCTACCATCTGGATGAGCTGGGACAGTTGCTGTCCCGACTCGGGTTCCGGACCCGACGTGCGGCTTCTCTCAACGACGGGCGGTTGAGGCGAGGGTGAGCGCATAAGCGAACCCTGGAAGCCGTATGTACGGGCGAATGGGTCTTCCGGAAGCGGAAGATGCCCATATTCTGAACCAGAGTTCAGATGTCCTCTCTGCGTAGCTCGTTCCATGGGAACGACGCCTCTGCTACGAGGAGGGGGTGGCACTTCCGGTTGGTTCCACCCAAGAGGTTGGCCAACGTAGGAAGGTGCCTGCATTTCCGGTAGGACGAAGTCCGAAACCGGAAATGCCCGTAACTCCTTCGCCGGTATGGAGCTACCGGATGCCCTTTTAGAAGGAGGTACGGAGGGCGGAAACGCTGTTACCGAAGACGCATGGCGTTTCGGAGGTGGCGTTATAAAGTCCGGCCCTACTCTACTGTGTCCGTTAGGACTGGGGTTATTTCACAGTAAAGACTGAGAAAAACCCCCAGTAGAGTCTTCGGTTACTGAATGAAATGGCCAGGGCCATTGTGCTCACCTCATGTGGAGGAAAGATGGATAAAGAGCATGGTATTGTGTCATGTAGTGTTAGGTTTGATGTAGGTCCAAGCAATTACAATTTCCCCAAAATGGCCAATTTACAGTACATTCGACCTCTGTGACCTTGAAAAGTAGGTCAAATCAAAGAAGACCCGGGTGACACACTGAATGGTTGTTAGAATTAGATGTACCTATGATATAAAATTGGTGCCAATCGGGCAAGTCATTACTAGGAATAATGGCATTTTGAAGAATTTAGGATTTGGCCCCCTCCCTGGAGGCCAAACGGCAAATCAGATCGCACCAAACTTCGGTACCTGAGATCACCTGACCAAGGGGTACATGTGTACTTAATTTGTGATCAATAGTCATTGCAGTTAAGAAACGTGCCATAGTTACGGCCTGACGGCAAATTTACGCCATTTGACCTCTGTGACCTTGACAAGAAGGTCAAATTAAAAACCTGTGTGACATATACTGTATGGTGGTTAGATGTACCCATGATATCAAATTGGTGGCAATCGGGCAAGAAGTTAAGGAATAATCACATTTTTAAGGTTTTTGGATTTTGCCCCCTGGTGGTCAAGTCATGAATCATATTGGATCAAACTTCGGTCCCTGAGATCACCTGATTAAGGGGTAAATGTGTACCAAATTTGGTATCAATAGTCATTGCAGTTTAGAAACGTGCCATCGTTACATCCTAACGGCCAATTTACACCATTTGACCTCTGTGACCTTGAAAAGGAGGTCTAATCAAAAACCCGGAGGATATATGATGCACCTTTGCTAGAAGTACCTACCACATTTTTTTAAAAATTTCCCGACTACTATTAAGGGAGATATTGCATATTTTCACTTTTAACGTTTGGCCCCCTGGAGGCCAAACCATGAAACGAATCGAACCGAAACTTGGTCTCCAAGGTGTCATTACATAAGGGTACATGTGTACCAAGTTTCAACTCAATAGCTCAATAACAGTTACGAAACGTGCCCTGCTAACGGACGACGGACGACGACGACGACGACGTACGACGGACGACGGACGCCACGGTATGGGATAAGCTCACCTCTGCTAAGAGGTGAGCTAAAAACGGGAACCCACGTCAGTAACCGGAACTGCAATCGGCGGACCGGAAGCAGGGTGCTCCCGCGGGTACAAAGGGCTTGTACTCGGGGGAGCGGACGACAGAGGAACCGGAAGGTTCCCTGACGTCCGGGGTATATTAAACCCTTGGAGACTTATTGGATGTAAGTCTCCCTTGGGACCACAGACATTAATAATGTCAGATCCCGCATCCTTCGCAGCCGCGGCCGGAACCGGAACTCGGCTGACGGAAGGGGTGGTGGCGGGAGGTTTGCTAGACCTCCGGGTTATATGCCCGGAAACGGAACCGGAAGAGGGTTTAGGCGTCTTCGCGGCCCGTTTCCCGCCACCAGACGCATTCCTTTGTGGTGAGACAAAGGATGCCGTCGGAGGGGTACGCCATATAAAAAATGGTACCAATGACAATGAAATGGCCAGGGCCATTGTGCTCACCTCATGTGGAGGAAAGATGGATAAAGAGCATGCTATTGTGTCATGTAGTGTTAGGTTTGATGTAGGTCCAAGCAATTACAATTTCCCCAAAATGGCCAATTTACAGTACATTCGACCTCTGTGACCTCTGTGAAAAGTAGGTCAAATCAAAGAAGACCCGGGTGACACATTGAATGGTTGTTAGAATTAGATGTACCTATGATATAAAATTGGTGCCAATCGGGCAAGTCATTACAAGGAATAATGGCATTTTGAAGAATTTAGGAGTTGGCCCCCTCCCTGGAGGCCAAACGGCAAATCAGATCGCACCAAACTTCGGTACCTGAGATCACCTGACCAAGGGGTACATGTGTACTTAATTTGTGATCAATAGTCATTGCAGTTAAGAAACGTGCCATAGTTACGGCCTGACAGCGAATTTACGCCATTTGACCTCTGTGACCTTGACAAGAAGGTCAAATTAAAAACCTGTGTGACATATACTGTATGGTGGTTAGATGTACCCATGATATCAAATTGGTGGCAATCGGGCAAGAAGTTAAGGAATAATCACATTTTTAAGGTTTTTGGATTTTGCCCCCTGGTGGTCAAGTGGTGAATCATATTGGACCAAACTTCGGTCCCTGAGATCACCTGACTAAGGGGTAAATGTGTACCAAATTTGGTATCAATAGTCATTGCAGTTTAGAAACGTGCCATCGTTACATCCTAACAGCCAATTTACACCATTTGACCTCTGTGACCTTGAAAAGGAGGTCAAATCAAAAACCCGGAGGATATATGATGCACCTTTGCTAGAAGTACCTACCATATTTTTTTCAAAATTTCCCGACTACTATTAAGGGAGATATTGCATATTTTCACTTTTAACGTTTGGCCCCCTGGTGGCCAAACCATGAAACGAATCGGACCGAAACTTGGTCTCCACGGTGTCATTACATAAGGGTACATGTGTACCAAGTTTCAACTCAATAGCTCTAACAGTTACGAAACGTGCCCTGCTAACGGACGACGGACGACGACGACGACGACGACGACGACGACGACGACGACGACGACGACGACGACGACGACGACGACGACGACGACGACGACGACGACGACGACGACGACGACGACGACGACGACGACGACGACGACGACGACGACGGACGACGGACGCCACGGTATGGGATAAGCTCACCTCTGCTAAGAGGTGAGCTAATAAAAACACTGGGAACCCCAAGTAGGCCAGAAAGGACGCAATAATTAATGGAAAGGAAAACATGCCTACTTGAATTAAACACTATTGCAATGGATCTGAGTCTTGTTCATTACAATAGAGCGGAGAATAGCCTACTTAACTCTACCCTACCAAGATCAAAATAATGGAGCCGGGTCGACTAAGCTAGCTAAGAAAATGTCTATAATTAAATAGACTGGACAATACTACTGCCAAGATTAGTTTGGCGGTCTACTCCGTAGGTGAATGAACCCAAAAATCGTCTAGACTTGGCTGGTTGAATTTGGTTTTAAATCGAATTCACGGCAGCTTTGAAAAAACGATGTGCTTCGTAGAAGCACAAGAGTAAAGACTGAATATGGCGGCATGAGATCGGCGCGATCTCGCGGGATCGGTCAGGGTGCCGCCTGGCGGCCGAGCTGTTAACTCAGTTCTCCCTTTAGAAAATTAAAGGGATACTCTTGTGTTTGAGCCCAAATGGAGTAACATGCAAAAGTGTTCCATAGGTAAGTTTGAATGACACAAAATGGCAAAAAACCTTGATATATGGCCTTTAACAATTAAGATGTAAACACAACAAATAGACTGCTGAGTATTTTTGTTGAATATTCACCATCCAAATTGGACCCACTGAATCAACACGATCTGCTTCAGTCTTGACATGGGGTGGGCACACATGATCCATGAAGAGTTGGACAACACAGATCCTAGTCCATAGAGGCCTGGAAAAGAATAAGATTAAAACATTTGCAAAAACATCGGGTGGCAAATGAAAAATATGCATTGTACTTTTAAGCACGTCTTGTCTCAATGACCAATTCATGCAAATGTCCTGCAATTTTCCCAGCATCAACAATAGGATTTGCTGTGGTTGCGGTACACATTTAAAATTCATAGTCAAAAGGGCTAATCTGCCCTGAGAAACTGAGGTCTGGCTGATTCTAGTGCCACATTCAAGGGCTACTTCCAGGAGACACATAATGTATGAATGCTCAAAAATGTAGACTAATATCATCCCGGATGAGTAGGAGTAGGCGAAATGGGAAGTAGGCGAAATGGGAAGTAGGCAAAATGGGAATTAGGCAAAATGGGAGTAGGCGAAATGGGTGTAGGCAAAATAGGAGTAGGCGAAATGGCTGTAGGCGAAGTGGGTGTAGGCGAAATGGGATGATACCATCACACTGGTATCTAGTTTCATACCAATAAAAAACAAAAGTTATCAAAAAATGTTTGATTAATCCGTTTTGATGGAGTAATTATGATGTCATCTAAACTAAGAAAAAGTATTGTTGCCTTGCTGACCGTTTTTGAGCCATCAAATATATGCCGTATGCCGTTTGTATTTAAAGGTGGCTTAGGTAGAAAAAAACGCAGTAAGAACGTACAAAATGCCATAATGCAGTTATCATGCATGCAAATTTGCTGAAACTTGGTGTCTATAGTATCTGTATATCTGTCTACACAATGGCAATGTTGAAATTTATATGATGAATATTCTAGCTATGTAGCTGTAAATTTTCAAATTCATAATTTTTAACGAACGGCGTAAGCCTTTAATGTATTCACTGATATAGAGGAATTGAGATTTACAGGATAACATGGTAAATGTCATCATTACAAATACATTTTGCACTGGCCCGATTCCTAAAATTCTTACCTGTACTCCTCCACATATTTCTGGCACAATGCTCCTAGAGGTAGGCCCTGACCATGAGCAGCAGTCTGCTGCATGATTCTCTCAGCCAAAGGCTTGAATAATTTGACTCGGTCAATCCACAACCTCCGCCCTTGTATCTTTTTCTTTAATGGATGTTCTTGTTTTTCATGCTCATCGTGAACATTATTGATGTGGTCAATAATCCGGATGAGGACAATCACATCAAGGGTCTGTAAAAAGAGACAACGAGAACATAGTTCTCTTCAGTACTATTAAGAAGATACTACTAAGATAGTCCATATATCAGCCCTCAACCGTAACCCGGTGACAGCTTGCAATTGGCTTCTTTAGTTACTGGGTTGGTCTATCAAATTACCAAGCTCACCCCAGGGAAGATTTGTTGGCCGTAATAGGGCCAACATATCCTCCCTATTGTTTCACGCAGTTAAATACGCATTTTGAACACGATGTTCAGTAGATGAATTGAAAGTGAGCATTAAAAGATCCGCTTTACATGCCGGGCATTACCAGTGGCATGATCATATTGTCCTGAGAAGTAAAACAAGTCGACTATCATTGATAACTCACCATCTCTGTGAGTGTGTTGCTGAGCTCTTTATGTTTGCTTTCTATGAGCAATTCTAAGCACTCAGGCCAGATACTGCAGGCATAGATGAAATGATCCAAGCGCTCACGACACTTCGCATGCGTCAAGTGAAGTTTCTGTATCGTCAATCTTGTGCCATCCTCCCCATCTAGTTTTAATGTCTGACACACTTCCCTGAAGGCAATCTTGAGAGTCTTTATCAAAATCTGAAAGATTGAAGTCAATTCATTATTATAGGAAGATGCAATATGTTTTGTTTTAGTGATTTTTATTCCATTAATAAAAGTATAAAGAACACATACATAAATTTCCTAGGGCTGCCGCCCCTGTATCTAAAATAATATAATCATCATATCAACCATTATATCAATACCGGCGTCGTAACCCTATTGGATTTTTGCCGGAATAATGGAGTCCGCTACAGGCTACTCTCCACCTTTATAGGATCTTTTACTTGCCCTAGCACAGACACTCAGGTACCAGGGACCACGACTTTTAATCTCATCCGACAGACCCTCGAGTATTTCAAACGTTGAACGTATTGTGAAGAGCCAGGAATTGTTGGTTTAGTTCCTTGAAAGCCACGCCGGTTCATACAAAAATACAATCCTGGGTTCTCCCCGTGCCCTATTGCGTGGTTGCCAGCAGTGTTAACCACTAGGCTATGAGGCTCCTTAACATAATCTGATAAAAGTTTCCTGACTTAACATGATCAGTTAACATGAGTTAACATGAAAACAAGGCAGGAAAGTGGCAACAAAGAATTAACGCTGAATTTTGTGGCACAATCTTAAAAGCTGTGTTCTACATATAGTCTGTACACGATTCGCCAACATTTTCTAAAGAATATTTGACGCATTGTCGGTAATTCAATAACCCCTTTGTTGCAATGTATCAACTCCAGATCTCGTATAACATTGTTTTTCATGAAAAATACAATGCACATTTTTGGTGCTGCAACCATAACAGCTTGGATCGGTACAAATTATAGAAGCAGTCAAAGCACAGTCAAAACCACTGTTCAATGATGATTGTTTCGAGGTGTTTTAGAATAGAAAATGATACCTCACTGCCAGTATGGATGTCTCACAAAACACTGCTTGGGCAGACCTTCAACGCCCGTTTCAGCCATCATTTAAGCACCGCGCTCATTGTGCTTGTTAAAACGACATATACCTCTAATTTGGTACCAATTCCTTCAATCACAAATAATGTGGAAGTTCCTACCTGTTCCAGGTCTTCCTCAACGGCCTTGAAGCACAAATGAACGAAGTCTTTCAAGTACTGTTCCATCAATTCATCCTGTACAGTCTCTGGCTGGTCTTGCATGAATCTCGTCAATGATTTTCCCACAGGGCTCTCCTGGAACAGCCTCTGGCAAGTCAGTTCCATCTCCTCTCCTGGTGCTCTTTGTGCTGTCTGTATAATCAACTCCATTTGTGAGTGTATCTCCCAGGAGAAAGGAAACTGAGGTTTGAACAGATGGTGACCGTTGCCTGTCTGTGGGGCAATCATTTCTGTCACATCAACATGGGTTGTGGGCGACTGGAACTGCGTGTAGGATAGTGGAGTCACCAGATTATCAGCAAACATTTGAAGCCAGAGTTGTCGGATGACGTCGTCAAGCCTTGTCTCGTTTTTCTTGAGGATATCGAGATTACAGTTTGTATCCATGTAGGCCACTAAACCTGCAAGGATTGGTGTCAATTTGTTTTCCATCACCATCTGGACTGCCTTCCTAAATAGAAAAACATAAAAAATACAAATTATAGTGTAGGACAGTTTCCAAAATGTTGATTCTTGACATGACTACCAGCTATTCCAGAAAGGCCATCAGGAAGATAAAATGAATGAAACAACATACCTTTTAAATGACTATGAATCAGAGCTAAGATTGGCAGAATTTGGAAGAAATGTTCAGATCTGTATTTGTTTATGCATATAAGCATGCAAGCATGAGTACCTTAGCAGGGACTGCATACGGATGCATAACCCAATACAAAATCTGGAAGTTTTGTTACAAGTACATGTATTGCCGATCATGGCGCTGATTAACATCATGAATGAAACCATTTACATAAACCTTTTTTATGTAGCCTTCCATTTAAGGTGATCGAAGCAGGCTTCAGCTGTAGTCAACCCTCTACTGTCCTCCACCTGCAATTGGTCTCGGGATGTTTCAGGTATTGATATCAATGAGAAAATTTAAAATGTGCCTACCTGAAGGTTCCAACCCGATTGATGGTTTCCGTGGCAGCAGCTTCCTTGCTCAGCCAATCACTGGCCATCGAATGTACTGATGTCCTGCCTTCTTTTTCTTGGAAGAGCTGGAGCACTCGAACCTTCATGGCAGACATCAGGGAGTTCACATCTGAAAGCAGACCTAATATTAATATTTATCTCTTAATGTCCACCAGACTGCTATACAATATACATGTATATGATAAAATAGGCATCCATCTGTGTGATTCTTACAGTTTTACTAACCTTTGTAAGGATGTGAAAGGCCAGCTATATAAATTCTTTATAGCTAAGGCCGATAGTCAACTCAGTTTGCTTTAGAAAAGCCTATTAGACTATACACTACTGGTTGTTTAATGCCAATGCGTGAGCCTACCTTCTTTCTGAGAAACCTTTTCCAAAATGATGTGCAAACGTTCTGTGGCTCTCTCAGAAGGCACAAATTCTGGATCTTTGACGATAGAAGCAGCACTCTGGATACATGATTGAATAAGGGCATCTACATCAAGGAATTGCTCAACCGATCTATCAATAGGGCGACATCCACCATGCTCTTGAGCCCTCTGTGTTGTCATCTGCACAATCTCATTCAGTCGTTCAGGTGAAGGTTGAATTGGCCATGTTTCATGGTTTTCAAGGTCAATTCCATCGATATTGATGTCAACACTTTCAGGAGAAAGTGGTGGGGTCAGCAGTCCTTCCCTTGGGACATGAACATCGTCAATGAATGAAAGGGCATGCTTTTGCTGGAGGCACTGTCCAATTCCTTTCCCAACACTTCCTTTCCTCACAGATTCCCCTATCAGATCACCTATGGATTGTTCAGACAACTTCATGATGGCAGGCTGGTGAGTAACACGAAGGTCGTCGATATATACAGAGGACCACCTTCCACCCTAAAACGGTACCAAGTGATTAATTGGGATCACCAGGGCCTTTGGTATAAAGTAAATGACCACACCGAAAGAACACAGATCTCAAAACTGAAATAAAGGGCCTGACAAAGTCGGTTCTCATATACCTTGGTAATGGTTTTGATTCTATTCCAACACATACACGTACATACACAGATAAAACAGTGGCAACAGGTACCCTAAGCCAAGTAAATTCTATCGCAAATTGACAAGTCTGCAAAATTAGATGTTCTGCACGATGCATGAAAATATTATTTGGGTGTAATATTCAATGCTAGCTTGCCTCACTTTTGAAACTAGCCATCATCACATCATCTTACTTACTTGGAATCCAATGAAGCTTCCTGCCATCACTCTAGGCATCTGGACAATAAACACGAAATGCGCCTTTCCTCTCATTGTATTTTTCGACTTGGTGAACTCTTCCATAATCTGGTAGCGTGCACATGCTATCAAGTTACTGTTCCTGTCACCAGAGTCACACTGGAGAAGCATAAGTCGTTCATCATTGTCCTGCTGGTCAAAGAACTTCCTGAAGAAAAAAAAACATCAACTGCTGTCACACCAGTACCGGCCTACATGAAACAGAAAAATATCTTACAAATAAAAAGTCTCATGAAGAAGTAACCACTAAGCTTACCTTAACTCCCTGGAAAACTGTTGCTTTGTGTCCATTGCCTGCAAGGCCAGCAGGGTGAAGTTTTTTCCAATCCCCAACCTCCGGGACAAAATCCGAGCATCGTTCTTGGCAAAAAGATGCGACTTTGTGGTCACCTGTAAACAATGCAAAGAAGTATTCCTCAGCAAATTAGTTTAAATTCAACAACATAATCAGTGGTATCTTAAATATGATTTTCCAATGAAGTAAGTTATAAAATCATCATAATCTTCCACAATGTACTTCCCTATTGGTCATAATATATCCTATCATTTCAAGCTTATCATGATACAGTTTAGCTTACATTCTCAGGGTGAAACCAAAAAAACACTCTAAGCTCCACCTCTCATATTCACAAGTTCTCAAATCCAGGTACCTCATAGAAGATATTCCTTTTTTCCTCCAACAGACTTGCTACAAAACAGATTTTGCGTTCTGATGATACAGCAGTTCGCAAGGCGCGTCAACAAATATATTTCTTACCTCCAGGAAGATACCTTTTCCCGATGTCCTATCCTTCAGGAGCTGACTAACAACTTGACTGAGGCTGTCATGAGCTTGCTCGATGAAGTATTTCTCAGAAAGGGCTTTCCATTCAGGAGCTAACTGTGTATCTTTCAGCCTGACAACTGATTCAGGTGTGGCACACATCAGGAGAACATCTTTGCACCGATTGTAAACCTGTTGTAAAACAATGACAGAAATATCATCATCTATGTTATCAATAATACATATATTTGATTTTAGCACATAAGTAAAATTCTGGACTCAAAATGTGAAAAGGGCAATTTTTTATCTTATTTTCAAAAAGGTGGTCCTTTATTTCACAACTCACCTTTTCAGCCCATCCAGTACTGGTCTCATCTGCATCCAGTTCCTTGCTAATCTGTAGAACAACAGACGCTGCAGTGTCATCATGGTAACCACAGAATACATCACCAGGGACAATTTCTTTCCTGCAATTAAAGTTACAATTCAGTACAATGTATAGTACAAGAGACACGCAGAGCATTCTACAAAGTTTTTGTGTCGTTTGGAAGTTCTATGCCACATGAAATGAAAAGGCCAGGGGCCATTGTGCTCATCGTATGGGTTTTTTGGTGTATGGTAGGAATTCATACTGGTTAAGAAATATCTGCATGTAAAGTATATACATGTAGTTCAAATCAAAACCGGTATGACAAGTGATGTATCCTCACTTGGAGTACCTGGCGGCCTGAATAACTACGCTGGCGAATGAATAGCAAGGAATGAGATGAATGACAAGAGAATGGAACAAGTAGTACATGAATGTACCAGAAAGTGAATTTATGGCAGAAAAGGAGATCTGGACAGACTAGATGGAATCAAGCTTAGACAAATGGGGCCAAATTCATAAAGGGCGTTTAACTGAAAACAAAATTTAACTACTGAATAGACAGATTCAGGTCCTTCATGTAAATCTTCACAGAATATGAATAGGCCCTAATTAGGAACTAGGGAGAAGTTACACACATCTAACCCTTAAACGCCCTTTCTATATTTGGCGCCTAGGGTGGACGGCAGCTGTGAAAGTTTTATTGGAACTGCAGCGAATTAAGTAGTTGAGGGGTTCTTTTGTCTCATCCACTCTTCAATACCTTTAGTTTGATGACAAACTCGACTGCCTTCGCTCCAACTGTGTTTAAGCAGGTCAGTGCAAAACTACTCTTTCAATACCTTTAGTTTGATATCATTAACGGGACTGCCATCCTCTAACGGTGTTTAAGTTGTTTAGTAGGTAATAAAAATAGATCCGGGCAAACCTACTCTTCAACACTTTTAGTTTGATATCAAACACGGATGACACCTTTAGCTTTAACCGTCACCAAGTAGGTCAGTTGAAAAGTAGGTCAAATAAAAAAAACACAGTATAATATGTAATGTATCCTTGCTGGGAGTACCAACCATAACAACTTTATCGAATACCAATCACTAATGAGCGAGATATCACACTTTCTAGCGAGATATCACACTTTCTAGATTTTCGAGAAACAGATCAGACCAAAATTCAGTGTCAGAGGTAACTTGACCTAGGGGGTCATGTGTACAAAGTTTCAAGCCCATAGCCCTAGCACTTAGCAATTACGAAATGTGCCTCAAACGGTCAATTTACACCATTTGACCTCTGTGACCTTGAAAAGTAGGTCAATCAAAAACACATATGATATGTGATATATCCTTGCTAGGAGTACCTACCATAAAATGTTCATGAAAAACAAATCACTAATAAGTGAGATGTCACACAATTTATATTTTAAGTTTTGGCCCCCTGGTGGCCAAGTGAAGAATCAGACTCTACCGAAATTCAGTGTCAAAGGTCATCTGACCTAGGGGGTCATTCATGCAAAGTTTTGAGTTCATAGCCCTAGCGGTTAAGAAACGTGCCACTGTTTTTGAAATAGGATATGACGGGCGACGACGACGGACACTGCGCTGTCGTATAGACTCACCGTACCGGTGAGCCAAAAAACGAAAAGCATTGTGGCTGGTGTATCAAATGAACCAGGTGCCCAGGTTGAGCTCAATCCTACCACAAAAAAATCAAAAGAAGTCCTATTTGAACTCACCGTCTTGACTGAGGTACTGGGGTATTGAATTTCGGTGTGACGTAATCTTTTGCCCACTTCTCAATCCTCTTAGTGACCTTTATCTGCTTCTCACTTAACATGGTCGTCATGGCCAGCACATGTTTTTCCAGGCGGTTGATTAGCGGAATCGGGAACTCCTTGTACACGACCTCCTTCTCGGCAACCACTATCAACCTGAAAATTGTCAATGTTATAAAAAGTCAACATCATGATATAATCTGGTCAGCATATCACTTCTATTTTTACTTTTCCCCTCTCGTGTTTTAAAATGATTTTTTAAATTTTAGTCAACCAGCTTTAAAACAGCATGCTACAGGCCTTTTCAAAGAAGACGAATCAGCACCAAAACAAATCAAATGCACACACTCAGAACATGTCAGAAGGCCTAAGCCGACTTCAGACAATGCCTAGTGACACGGTGATCCTTTGTTGAAAGTGAAACGCATGACTGGTCAGCACCAAAACAAACTTCTTCGAATTCGTCTATTCAGTAAGATACAGTATACTACTTTCATTTTGCATCAACTGAGTCATGCCTGGCTCAACTGACTAAGTGCTCCCTCCAAACACCTTCGATCCACTTACCTAAACCTAGCGTCAACCCTACACTTGACACGATGGGTGCCAAGTCCAAGATCCACGTATCTCTCGCCTCCCATGTAAACATAGTACTGATTGAGAGCATCATACAAGGACTCGTACAACGACTCCAGGTTCAGAAGTACCACGGTCTTCCCGGTCTCCATACACTTCTTAATGCGGTTGATGTTACGGCAGACCTACAAAGAAAGATACGTCAGAGCACGCTTTTCACAATTTCTAGATAGGGATCAAATCGAAATATCGCAGAAATAAACAACAAATCAACGAACATGATCCAAATAAACACTTTTTACTGGCAAGTGGGTCTAATATCGACTATAGGCCTTCTAGTTTCAAACTAAAGACCATCTTATTTTAAACTGCACTAAGTAATATGCCTTCCTACATGGTAAAAATCAATGATTCAACTTTGCTTAAAGATTGCCAGCATACTCCTGGTCATGTTCTTCAATCTGAAATCTGTTGCAGTTTAATAGCATAAAACAAACGACAGACAAATACGAGTCATGGTGCTCATTAGCTTCTTGCAAAGAAACAATTTGGATGGTCCTTTAGAAGCTACACACAACATTTTAAAGAGTCAGTAGAAAGCATTAATTTTTTTTCAAAATACGGTTTACCAGTTAGACAGAAGTTTCTGTGCAGAATGATGATTGCAACACGAATTGCATTTGGCATTTAAGTTGGCCCTTAAGGACGAATCGTCAGCTCAGGGTTAACTAGTTAAATCTGACATTTTGATTGTTCCGAGAAAAACCCAATCGAAGATTCAAAACTCAATGGAAATGCAGTTGTTTTGAGGAGTGTTTGTGCATTACACATCAACCGGTACAGCTACTACAAGTACGATTTAAACTTGTAATTAAAGGTCATTTAAGATAATAAAATCAATTTTGTGCCAAAAACCTACGTTGGCCATGCTGGGGAAAAATGATGCAAAAGGAAAGAAAGATATCAAGGTGGCGCAATGTAAACTTTTCTCCAACCTCAAGGAATAAAGGCAACAGGTCTACAACTCGCTACAATGGTCCGATGTGTTTCATAATACTGTATGGCCAACAAACCTGAGTATATTCCTGGTCACTGCGGAAGCTGCTCCCAAAAATGACAATGAAGTCTTCCATGTTGAGGAGATGCTGCTTCAGGATGCCTAGGGCTGCATAATTCTCTGTCAGGATGAGTAGGTATCGGCTCTCACTGCTCACACCATCTCCTGATAGACATGCTTTGATCAAGCCCTCTGTATCACATTTGGGATCATTCGGCTGAATTCACAATGTAGAAAATGCAGTTAAAGTTTAGACACACAATAGTCCTGTCACTGAACAGAGAAGTCCATATTAAGATCGTTTTTAGATAGAAGCACACAATCAGGCTCTTTCTTGTAAGTGGTCATGCTAAATTCTTTTTGCCCCCAGAATGGACTGCTAATGCCGGGGTGGCTAAGAGGACGAGCTCACTTTGACCATTAAATACTCCAAAAGGCACAGCGCACCACATGGCCTCTGGCAGTCAAGCTCCAAACCTAGCCTTCCCGTGGCCGGGGTGTTTCAGCCAATAGCGGTGGTGCGAAAGGCAAGCCACTGGCGCCTCAAAACAGATTGCTCTGGGCAGATGGAGCTGATCAGCTGTTAAGGCAATTCATCTAGAAGATGGAAAACTCTGATCAAAAACCCGGGCTGATGCTGTCCGATCACCCTCTTATTGGGGCTAAATAGTGTTGGATGTCAGCAGCCAATGGCAGACGAAAGTGCATGATCACTTCAACGGCAAAGGGCATAAGAGGAGACATTGCTCCCACTGACCAGCTGACACTTATACAGGGCATGAGCTGCCCACTTTGGTTCGAAGCGAGAAATAGCGGCCAGCCAGTGATCCAGTGATAACCTGGACCATATCGCCATAAGGGACAGAGTAGGCTGGTGACAGTGGGAGGGTAAATGTACCTAATTGAGAGTAGTGCCTGCCTAATCCATATTATCCACCTGAGAGACAAGGCCCTCAAGGAAATCTCTACACTCAAGATTGCTGTTGCCCAGGAGGTTGTACAAGCAAGTCTACTGAAATTGATGAAGGCCACCATGCGCAGCAGGGCCAATTACGGGCTACACATAGCTAGATGTGCACCCAACAGGGCAATGGAACAACAGCAGCATGTGGAGAACCAGGCCTTGAGAATCGTTGCAGGTAGCACAAGCAGGAATGCAAATGACGCTCTTCATGACTGGCTACGGATTCCAACAGTCAGAAAGAGGCAGATCATACTGGGAGCGAAAGCCCTTCTGAATGCAATCAAGACAGGAAGTCGTCCCATGCAAGCAGAACTCATTGACAGAAAGGGTGCGCTATGATTCGAGGATATCTGTCCAATCGACAACATCAGATGGGATGGCTGGGTTGAGTGTTAAAAGCACTCCATTGACACCACCATCATCGGCTCTGGTCAATGGAGGGACAAGATTGAAGACCTCAACAATGCCATGGTAAGCGAGTACATCTATGAGAGGGCACCAACTATTGTGATTGCGGTTGATGGATCGATCAGAGACGAAGTCACTGCCTGGGCCGGAACAGTATGGAAAGACGGAAAAAACATATTCGAATCGCCAACGGGCAGACATGGAAGGTCGACCTCATACCGGGCTGAAGGAGAGGGACTACAGGATGCCCTGGCATGGTTGCCTCAGAACACCATTGAACAAGACCATGCACTGATCCTCACTGATTTACTGAGCTTGGTTAGCAGGTTACAGAATAGGATGGTAATGAGCACATGGATCTCCATCATCCTGCAGATCCCGGCCAGGATTGAAATAGCGTTCATCCCAGCAGGACACGCTGGTATCAAACTAAATGAGTAGGTGGACAAGTTGGCTTGGGGAGTGGAACCTTTCCGTGACCTCGTAAAGACTTCTGCAGATGTGGTGCAGACCCTTGCGAAGGAGAGCCGGTACCTGCAGGTGGAGCAGCCACCGTCATGGGCAAAGCAGATACTTTTCGATAGAGAAATTGCGTAGGGCAAAGGTGGCAGAAGTGAACTCCGGGGCTAGCAAGGGAAGATCAAGTCACAACTCCTGATGGGCCAGGTCACCCAAAGGACCATGGCAAATCTACTTGAGATGCTAGAAGGGAGAGGACCTTGGCACTTGCCAAAGTCGCTACTCTCCTAGTGTTAAAGACATGGCAAGGCAGGTAAAATTCATCCTCGGTAAAATTTCCTCTAATGGCATACATCCTACACACTGTGGATAGAAGCAACAACGTAGGTATTTGATAACTGAGATATTCCATTCACTTCTTCAACTCACCTTACGTTGTGTACTCATATTGGGGAATTTGTTCTTGAACACCTTTACTGGATTCACATTTTCTATTCCACCGAAGTTTCTGCGGACAGCATGCTCTAACTGATGCCAGGTTGGAGCAGCTCCTGATTTCTCCGCAAAGGCATATACCATTTTGACCAGACTGAAACAATCAATGGTCATAGCTTAATCACATGTATCATTTTGGTAAGATAAATTGACCTCACTTGATCGTGATGCCAATAAAAATATGACATGAAATCTCAGCCAAAATCAATCATAACCAATCCTAAAATAATTCTTTGAAAAAACTGAGATCCACTACTCTTTTGAGGTGCAATGTGGAAATTCAATTATTTGCCTTAAACATTATCTGAAATAACCTCATTGTTTCAAAGAATGAAACGGCCAGGGGCCATTGTGCTCACCGTAAGTATATTTAGTAGACAATTAATTCATGCTAGTTACAGAAAGTGTTACAGTATGTAGCCAAATAAAAAAGTTTTATGAGGTAAAATCAAAAACCATGTGCAAGTACATGTAATACTGTATGGTGGGTTAGCTGGTCCCATGTTCATCAGACTGGTGCAAAAATCACAATTCTTAAAGTTTTCAGATTTGGGCCCAAGGTGGCCAAGTTGAGAATCAGATTGGACTGGAATGTGTTATCAGAGGTTATCTGACCTATACGGCCATGTATACCCAGTTTCAGGTTCATAGCTTCAGTCGTTTTAAAAGAAACGTGCCAAAGTGACACTCTAACAGCCAATTTTTGCCGTTTGACCTCTGTGACCTTGAAAAGTAGGTCAAATTAAAAACCCGTACGATATATGATGTATCCTTGCTATGAGTACCTACGACAAAAGTTTTATCGAAAACAAGTCATAAGCAAGATATCACACTTTTAAGACATCCACATTCGGCCCCCTGGTGGCCAAGTTGAGAATCAGGTCGGACCGAAATTCAGCACCAGAGGTTATCTGATATAGGTGGTTATATGTACCAAGTTTCAAGTTCATAGCTTTGGCGGTTAAGAAACGTGCCATAGTTAGACTCAAACGGCAAATTTACGCAATTTGACCTCTGCGACCTTGAAAATTAGGTAAAATTGAAAACCTACCTGATATATGATGTATCTTTGCTATGAGTACATACCACAAAAGTTTTATGGAAAACAAGTCATTAATAAGCGAGATATCACACTTTTTAGATATCTACATTCGGCCCCCTGGTGGCCAAGTTGAGAATTAGATCAGACCGAAATTCAGCACCAGAGGTTATGTGATATAGGGGGTTATATGTACCAAGTTTCAAGTTCATAGCTATAGTGGTTAAGAAACGTGCCATAGTTTACACTCTAATGGCCAATTTACGCCATATGACCTCTGTGACCTTGAAAAGAAGGTCAAATTAAAAACCCGTATGATATGTGATGTATCTTTGCTATGAGTACTTACAACAAAAGTTTTATCAAAAACAAGTCACTAATAAACGAGATATCACACTTTTTAGATATCCACATTTGGCCCCCTGGTGGCCAAACTGAGAATCAGATCGGACCGAAAATCAGTGTCAGGGGTCAGCGGACCTAGGGCATTCTGTGTACAAAGTTTCAAGTTCATAGCCCTAGCAGTTAAGAAACGTGCCACTGTTAGGATACGCCGACGCCGACGCCGCCGACGACGACGACGACGGACACAGCGGTATTATATAGACTCCCCTAACGGTGAGCCAAAAACAAACATATGTGACTAATTTCATTCAATGAATTACATTTTGAAACAATAATTTTCCTATTCAAACCATTCCAAACCATGCAGGAAATCATACAAAAATAATTTCAGTACCCCAGAATTTGGGAAAATCCATGGTTTCAAAACCACACAAAGTTTGTGTTTTCATTCTTTCAAATCATATTGAGGTGCATTGTTATTATTTCAAACTACATAACTACTCGTTTTGAACTCATGGTTCAGTAATTTATGCAAACATCAGTGTTTGAACAGTTACAGTTCCATGGAATGAAACCTTGGAACTGCTACGAATGTCAGCATAGTGTTCACGTAGAGACCATGATAGACAGTGATAGCCCACTGTGCATGTGCAGTGACTATACGTTAGACCATCATATGATACAATAAGTTTGTAAGCAAGGCACAATTTTCCATGGGGTGGAAACAATGATATTCGCAACTGTTCATGTGATGAAAACGATTAGTTTCAGCAAAGTCTATGGTTTGAAATAATTACGTTGCAACTCATGGTTTGAAAGAATGAATGTGTCAATATTGTGTGGTTTTGAAGCCATGAATTCGCACAACTTCCATGGTATTGAAATACTTTGGTACATGTTTTCCCGGTTTGGAAATAAACCGATGGTTTGATAAATAAAACAATGAGATTATTTCAAATAAAATTGGTATATCTTCAAAATCCCACATAGTGCCTCTTAGTATTGGGTGTAACCAAATATGAATAAAGTCATTAAACATGCTTAGTGTAACCAACACTGAAATAATCCTTTGAAAAAATTGAGACCCACTGCTGTATTGGGTGGAATCTGCAAATTACCCCAAAAATTATTAATTTCAGTGAGGCTCACAATAGTACAATACATTAACTTGTTTTACATCACAATACCTGTAGAAATCCCTCAGACCAAAAAACTCTCGGATTTCGTGAGATGACATCCGGTAGAGTTCCAAATAAGCATTTGCCATTCTTGGAATAAGTGGCCTTATATCTTCTAACACCTGTTTCTTGGTCGAGCATATTCCCCTAAAATTGTAAAAATAGTCAAGACATAACGAGACCTTTTATAAGCCTCACTGAGGCAAAAAGACAAAATTTAGGAAATTCAAAACAAGTGACCCAATTTCATTATAATCACAACTGAGTGCGAAAAATCAAAAGGGCAATAATAAGGAACTTACTCCGCACTCCGAATGAGTTCATTCTCATCAGGTACATCACGCTGGACAAGAATGCCACGATTCATTTTGGCAGGATCAAGAGCCCAGTTGGAGATTCCAATGAATGCCACCTTCTTGTAGTCAGTAGAAACAACATTATCATCATCATCATTACCATCATCGTCAGTGCGATCATCATCAGGTTGCTCATCGTCTCCACATGTACCATCTTCAAGAAGGGGATGGAGTGTCTAAAAGATGGAATAACTTACTTGTTATCTAATCGATCAAAAAGTCAATCCAATTAAAATATGGCGAAGTCGATATATTTCAAAGTCGATGTATTAATCTTAAGAATACAATCATTAATCTTGCATCTCCCCCACCCATCCCCCATTCCCAACAATCGGGGAAAAAATGTAGCAGACGTTAAACATGCGGACTCACCTTCAACGGCATTCGTGGTGAATCTTCAGCCAATCCGACCTCATCCAATACGACAACTGACACAAACTGTTCCAAGTTCTTTTTCTTCTGGAACATTGCGCACTGTTTGAATGTTCCTTTGATACCATCAGGTGTGGCCAATGGAGAACATTGGAATGATACCATGTGAACCTGTACAATCAATAAGACATTTGAATTGAGATGCCATTCTCATGCTAAATGCATTTGCAGTTTTGTACATCTGATATGAGATTAAGAGAAAATAGTTAATCAAATATCAAGATGGATGATGTAAGAGGGCCATAGCCACTTCAAACACAAAATCAGGGGCAGGTCTTCAATTTGCGATCCTTGATAGCATCACATGTTGCTTCACTGATTATTCAAAAATCGAGCCCTTAGGCCTACCTGCTTTAAGGACTTGAAGAGAGGGGTCTTAGCAGTCTCTCCCTGCATAGCGTCTGTCACAATGAGTTTCGCCAGAGATTTTGAACTTCCAGGCTTTCCAACCAGGAACAGAGGTATCCTCAGCTCAATACACACAACCATCATAAACAGGTTCTCCTTTAAAGCCTGATTGTGAGCAATGTTGGGCTCTGTGATTTGCGCTTGGTCAAGGAAGAGATCTTGGCATCTGAAACAAAATATTCATGTCATATCAGTATATAATTTAGAGGGGTATGCCGTTTGTTATTACTGGTGGTAGAGGAATATTGAAATGCAGTTATACACAATGCCGTCCACTCAGTTATTATGCATACGTCTTTGCTGAAACTTGGTAGTTATAATATTTGTATATCTAGTTACACAACGGCAATGCTGCAATTTATATTTAGTACATTTTAACGTAATTGAAAATTTCAAAATTCAAGATGAATTAAAAATTTTTACGAATGACAATGGTCTTTAAAGGCCTACGCCGTTTGTTGAAAATTTTCAATCTGAAAATTTCCAATTGCGTGAATGCATACTGAATATAAAGCATTGCCGTCGTGTAGACAGATATACAAATACTATGAATACCAAGTTTCAGCAAATTCATATTCATAATAACTGCACTATGGCATTGTTTATTAGTGGATTTTTTTTTAACTTGACCACCAGTAATTAGGAGCGGTGTACCCCTTTAAGATGTTTTTGGTCATCTGACACAGGCAGCACTTTGAGCAAGCTGTGATCAATGAAACTAACTAATCTGTTGAGCACAAATCACGGGGCCAGTCAGTGACATGCACATTCATTCCCTGTGCACAGATATAGCTATTTAAAAAACTTACTGCTACACAGCTTCAGTCTACATGGTCGGTCAGTACGCAAATGACTTGCTCCTCTATGACAAAGCTGAATATGGTTCCATTAGCGCTGATGGCATCGTTTAATGATGGTCACTTTATGAGCAGGCGCCTGTATCATAAGCCTAGTTCCATTTGCACTAATGGTATCTTGATGACAGTCACTTTACGAGCAGAGTTTATCAAGAAGGTAACTTTAAGATATCACTACTATAATGGACGTAGAGGTGTAAAAGTTTGTAATCTAACTCCTCCGTCAGTTCCTGAGAGTCGAGATTGATACAGAGTATGTCTTGGCAGGCTTTAAATTTGGAATTCTGGAGCGATTATGGAGAAATTGCATTTTTATTTGCTTCCATATAAGGGCATGGTCATCATCATAAGGTAGGTTGTCAAAAGTCAGGAGTTCTTATTGGCATAAAGTGGCATTTCATGAGTCAACAGTACAGAAATATACCGAAAAGAAACCAAATTGCAAAACAAATATCGGTGTAAATTGTTCAGGTACCTACGAATGCTATTTATTCTCCCATTTCATGTTAATTTCAGTTACTGTATTAACTTTTAACTGAGAGAAACAACCCCTCTGACCAGTATGGCTTTGCAGGTGACCATGTGATTCACCATCTTCACCATAAGTAAATATTTCTAAACACTCACCAATATGCATCTTTACTTACCAAACCTGCCACCATCAGCCAATTTAAGCTTCTTTACCTCTGTGACCTTGAAAAATAGGTCAAATCAAAAACTCCTGTGACATGTCATGTGTCGTCATTACATGTACCTATGATAAAAATTTAGTGATGATCGAGCCCTCAGTTATAAGGGAAATAGCACTTTTTGTGTTTTCGGTTTTAGCCACCTGGTGGCAATATCAGGACCGAATTTTGGTATCCTGGACGCAAGGGCCCAACGCGCCGCGTAGCGGCAAAAAAGCGAAGCTGGCGAAACATTTATAACGGGTCACCGTCACTTATTATTGGACTTATAGCGCATTCAAGGTTGCAACTATTTTGCTTTATAGTGTCACCAGGAAAGAAAAGCATGCGACCTAACGCCGATCTATTTGTATAAAGTGATAATTTGAAGGTATATAGTAGGAAATATCAATAAAATAATCATTCCATGTCGTCTTTTGAGGGCATTTTTGATTGTAAAAAATATATGTGTACGTCACCGTAGTCTCTGCAATGATAATTTTATCAGAGCCGTCTCGCGCAAGTAGAAGTTCTTTACCTATTAGTTCTTCACTTATTAGTCTCAACGTCTGGCGCAAAGCCAGACGTTTTCCATTACGATTTCACTACGATGTTTGACAAGAAGGAGCAGTGCGCGAGATATGCTAATGAGCAGACTTCCCTCGCTTGAGTTTCTGAAGAATGTTCCATATCGCGCTAAGCTCATCACTGCTGATTATGACAGGCGTGCAACGGTAAGTATTTGCTCCCCAACTTCCACCCTAATACGGTACAATAAGTTACCATTTGATGGGAATGGGACAATGCCCTCACTGTGTATGGAGTCATAGGGATAAGAAGACATTATTCATTAGTGTTGGTACAAGTGATTTTGCCCAAAAAGCATGTGCATTCAAAAAACAAAATATGCAAGGTATCACGTACATGACCATGACGACGTGCAGAAAGTGCACTGGCCAGTGCATACCCTATGGCTATGTACTAGTAAACATGGTAAACATGAACAACATCATTATTCATCGGCAGGTCATTTTACTCCGAGCTTTTCCTGAAACATATAGCCATGATGATTAGGCCTACCATGTACCATGACATGACCAATAACAGCACCAGATCATGTAGATGTCAACAAGTTCACATGAACCGTATAATCCTGCATGGCGCATGTGGGGCATGCGTCTAAACCAAAGCCCCAAAATCACTTGTTTTGGTCTATTTCACTTGTGTTTCCCCCGTCTCCCAGTCCATAATACATTTACAGTTTACAATCCCCGATCATGGCCCAACAAAAGGTCATCGGTTGACTAAAGGAACACAACTGTTCAATGGATTTATAGTTGAATGCGATCAAACTACGTCTTTTCAATCGTGGATTGTAAATTTAACCCCATGGGCCTAGGGAAGGCCCTATAACAATACTTTCGACACAGTTATTATCTCCGCTGCCTCCACCATGTTACACGCAATGCTCACTGCTGATTTTAAAAAATGCACCACCTAGTCAAAACAGGACATATGTTCTTCTAGGAATAGATCTCTTTCCAATATTTCGTCATTCCACTATCGTCATCACCTATGATACTTTCATTGACATTACAGGCACACATCCACAGAGCACTCTTCAAATCATCTACACAGTGGTTATCCAACTAGGATTATAAAGGTAATTTCTAAGCCCCGCACAGTGGGTTTCACTCTTGATAAAGGGGCACTATTGCTAGCAGCTAGGTAGGCAAGATAAAGTTAGACGAAGTAGCCGATAGGGGTCTCTCACCCCTCAAAGTCCGTCACAACTATTCAAGCTTGTACAAGGAATACATGCAGCGCTGACTCTCACAAGACCCAATGGGAATGTCGCACAGTCATCTGTCAAAAACAAGACCTATGTTGTAGTATGATCTCTTGCCAATATTTAATAATTGCACTATCGTCATCACCTCATCATACTTCATTGACATTGCAGGCACACATTGACATAGACCACTGTTGCAATGAACGACACAGTCGCTATCCAAGTAGCATTATAGAGGTAATTATCATTATCATACCTCATTAGCATGTGAACCAATCGCGTCGCGTCCTTTGCGATCACGGCAAAGCCTCATGGAATAATGTCTTTCATTGTTGAATAATTTTTCATATTCCATGCCTACAACTTCAATTTCTTCATATTCCATGGCTAGAAGTTCAATACTAATATAATATCCAAGATAAAGTTACAAGAAGTAGTCAATAGGGGTCTCTCACCTCTCACTGTATGTCCACACTATTCACGCTTGTACGAGGAATACATACAATGCTGAATCTAACAACACCCAGTGCCCTTACTCTGTATATTATAGTCACTGGAAGATGGCCCATTTCACTCCTTGCTTCTACTTCACCTATAGTCTCATTGCATACGCCTCAGTTCTATGATATCACATTCACTTTCAGCTGTCATGCAACGCAACAACTGTGCTATCTGCCATCGCACATCAACGAAGAAGTGCAGCCGCCCACATTCCACCTCACATCTGTCCGACCAGCTGCAATCCTCGAGGACGCCCCACTGTACCACGATTTCACTACGATGTTTGACAAGAAGGAGCAGTGCGCGAGATAGGCTAATGAGCAGACTTCCCTCGCTTGAGTTTCGGAAGAATGTTCCATATCGCGCTAAGCTGACCACTGCTGACCATGACAGGCGTGCATTGGACTGGTACAGGTTGGAACTGAACATTGAATATGCTGGTGGTGACGCTTTCTGATGAGAAGTTGGTCGTGACTGATGCAGTATTGTTGGACTTGTCCACAGCATCGTTCAATCATTGCTCTCTGAGCTGCCTTGATTCTGTACTTACCCAAATACTAAGACCAAATGCCTGTTGACTGTGCTTTAAGAGAGACTGGCGCCATGCCTAGAGATATGACTGACCCCTATTGGCAAATTTGTATGACTTTATCTTGCCTACCTAGCTGCTGCCTATAGTCTCCCTTTAACTGCGGAACACTTCAAAGTCGATAAAATGCCATGTTCCACCTTTTAATGTGTTCAGACCGCCATTTTCAAAATAATCAAGTCAGGACACTGCCTTCTAGTCTCATAATAAATTTTGCTTTCCTCAATAATAACATTTCTTCTTCTTCAATGCTTTCATCATTCCAAACTTCTCCTCCTCTGACTTTTACAGGGGTACAGTCATGGCAATCAAAACCCAAATACTGAGACCAAATGCCTGTTGACTGTGCTTTAAGAGAGACTGGCGCCATGCCTAGTCTCTCTTAAAGCACAGTCAACAGACACCAACCCCCTCAGACTCAGAAACCACAAACGCCCAACCCTTCCTGCTACCTTAATACTTCTGGGTGTCATTATATAGGGGAACATATGTACCACCAGACGAAAACGACGATGGATGACAGATGCCGCACCAAAAGATAAGCCCACTTAAAAGGGATTTGCATGCAGCAGGCCGCTATGTAAGAATACTACTTGAAATGGATATGTCGCATCCTTGAGACCGCAGACCTCAAATTGAAAGCTTAGTAACTCTATTCTGATTGGTGAAAATTATTTTTTTATGCAGAATGGGAAGATATAGGTTGAAACTTAAACATATGTAGTATCAAGAATTGATAAAGACTCATATGGAAATTAATAGATTACCTTTTGTCATCAGTATATGTTTTGCTGTAAATGCACATTGGATGTTGCATGACCGGAGCCTTAAAGGCCTACACCATTTGTTATAAATTTGAAGGATTTAATAGAATTTGACAATCTTCAATTGCATAAATACGTATTGGATATAAATTTCAACCCTGCCAAGTAGACAGATATACAAATACATATATACCAAGTTTCAGCTAAGTTGCATGCATGATAAGTGATCCTTGGCCCCATGATTAAATACGAATGACATACCCTTTTCATGTCGACCATAACGACATAGAAAGGATTCAATACATCTAAACTGGATCTACAATGTACATACTCAAACGGGGTTACGCACTATCATTCTTCACATTTCTTATAACGTCGACAACCTCCTGGTAAGCGCTCTAACCTGGTACCACCTAAAAATCAAGATCAAATACCATGGAAGACAGCGGAACAGGGGGAAAGTAAACTGCAGCGCCATGAAAAGAAACTACAAATGATTCATACCTGTTTATTTCGTCAAGAATACAACGGGGGTCTGGAAGTGCACAAGGTTCTTCGAAATGCTCTGCAATAATGTCTCGATATGCACCTCTGGTTTGTTCTTGCAGACACGCATGGTAGCACACACCGAGTGCAAGGATCAGAGAGCGTGTTACATCTCCAACAGTTTCTTCATCCTGGAAAGAATTCATTCCATGCTTGACTTGAGATGGAAACCACTGCAAGTTATTACATATGATACAGTATTGATCCTGTTCTTTGCAAGATCAATTCCTGTCGAGATGTCCCTTGCACATTTGGCCATTTGCCAAAGCAAAAATCTGCAGAGAGAGCTGAAAATTATCACCGATAGAGATCCTACACATTCACACTAATACTTGGCAATAATTCTTGGATCATTCTTCCAGTTGACAGCATGTTGTCTAATGATTCAGGTAGATATTTTATCCTCCTGGGAGTGCCAGCACACTAGGGCTGAAAGGATGAATGTCGTCCTGGGTGCCGACAAATGGTACCCAGGTTCGAGATCAACTGGACAATAAGCACCCTGGGTGCCATTACACTAGACAAATAGCACCCAGCTTCTTTTCGCCTGGCTTATGGATCTTAGGGACGAGGACGGTTCTTGCAATCTCGTTTTATCTCGCGCCGTGGTACTTGTGGCATTAGCAGTAAATAAATAAAAAGAACAGATAAACAGAAAAAAAACGCGTTTAGGCCTAAAGGTCTTTGAAAGCACATTTCGGATAGGCCTAAACGCGTTTTTTTCTGTTTATCTGTTCTTTTTAACATGACATAACATGAAAATATCCTTATAGAAATTACCTCATCATCCGAATCATCCATCAGTTCTTTGAGAAGTTCAATCCGTTCATAGAACCACGCCATCACATTCATTGTCCTCTCAACATCCCGAAGACTGACAAAGCTACATTCATTCTGAAAGAAACCAAGAACGGCAGACACATTTCAATATTTCCTTTCAAGATTCGCTATCTTTTTTAAAATAGCCAAAATATGCAGTGATGTGCAAAAGAGATGGCCTCATGGATCGCTTTCGTATATATCAATCAGGCAATTATTTTCATGTTTTCAGGAAAAACCCAGCACTAGAGTTTTAAATAAAACTTTATGTAATATTCCGGCTCCCTGGGGGCCAAGTTGAGAATCATATTGGACCAAAATTCGGTGTCAGAGATTATCAGACCTAGAGGGTCAAGTGTACCAAGTTTCAAGTTGTAAGCTTTAATGGTTCGGAAACGTGCCATTGTTTATGCCAATTGACCTCAGTGACCTTGAAAAGAAGGTCAAATCAAAAATCCGTATGATATGCCATGTATCCTTGCCAATCAATACTAAGCTTTTTAAAACTTTTTTAGTTTTGGCCCCCTGGTGGCCAAGTCAAGAATAAGATTGGACTGAAATATGGTGTTGGAGGTTATGAGGTAGAGAGTCATGTGTACCAAATTTCAAGTTCATAGCTTTAGGGGTTAAGAAATGTGCCATAGTTACACTCAAATGGACAATTTATGCCATTTGACCTCTGTGACCTTGAAAAGTAGGCCAAATCAAAAACCTGTATGAAATGTGATGTATCCTTGCTAGGAGAACCTACCATAAATATTTTATGGAAAATCAGAGTCACTTATAAGAGAGATATCACACTTTTTAGATTTCCACTTTTGACCCACTGGTGGCCAAGACAAGAATCAAATCGGACCGAAATTCAGTGTCAAAGGCCACCTGACCTGGGATAGAGACGACAGACAATGATGACGACGGAGGAAGGACACAGAGGTAATGTATAGACTCCCCTATAGTGAGCCAAAAAGTTAGCCAGAACATGACTTTATGCTCTTTGGAAAATTTAGTATCGTCAACCAATTGCCTATCCAAGTTGAACATGTTAAATGGCATTGAACAACCAACTGTATAATATCTACCTTGGTTTGAATATTCAGAACTTGGTCTTCGCTCAGTAAAAATACATGTAGAGTAAATAATAAATATAACGATGGCCCAGTTACTTAAATGAAAATGCCAGGGGCCATTTTGCTCACCGGTATTTAGGTGACGACTTAATTGACAATGAATGTTTTTTGAGATAGGACCGAGGAAGACTCTGAGGTACTACTAGTATCTGTATCCTAATCATAGGGCACTTCATATGTCATTGCAGTTAAGAAACGTGCCATAGTTAGGCCGCTGTGACCTTGAAAAGTAGGTCAAATCAAAAACACATATGATATGTGATATATCCTTGATAGGAGTACCTACCATAAAAATTTCATCAAAAACAAATCACTAATGAGTGAGATATCACACTATTTATGTTTTCAGTTTTGGCCCCCTGGTGGCCAATTCAAGAATCAGACCGGACCGAAATTCAATGTCAAAGGTCATCTGACCTAGGGGGACATGCATACAAAGTTTTGAGTCCATAGCCCTAGCGGTTAAGAAATGTGCCACTGTTTTTGAAATAGGATACGACAGATGACGACGGCCCACGACGGCAACGGACGACGGACACTGCACTGTTGTATAGACTCACCGTACCGGTGAGCCAAAAATACAATTTTGTCAATGTCATCGAATAAAGATGTTATGTCCCCGGACTTGCTTATGGAATAAACAGACACATTTTGGAATTGAAATCTTCAGAAATACAGTTGTGTAAAAAGTTTGATGTCAGGAAAGTCATTTTTACAAACCTGTTGTGTTCTCATGAATCTCTGAGAGGCAGCAAGGATGTTTGTGATGACACGATTCAGTTCAGGTCCGTTCGGTATTTGCCCGTTCTGAAACATAGAAGTCATGTAATGCTGGTTTGATAACGAATAAATATGGCCTCTACGACTCCAAAATAAAAATATACCCGAGCAATTATTTTGTCTCAATTCACGCAAAATTAACCCATAGTGTGAGCCACATGTCCTTAACCAATTACAGAAAAAATCTAGATCCAGCTAGGCTCTTTAAATCTAAGCATCCTGGGATTTTTCATCGAGACATGCGAAAAGACATGCATTGCCAACCATAGGATGCACACGACACGAAACGTTCTCATTTCCACGTGCCAAAACCAACGCATTTGATTGCACAAAATTGGCTTGAAGAATCACTAAAATCATTACTAGAAATTACCCTTGCTCTGCAGGGAATCTTAAGCAAAATAGAGTTTGGATGGCCGTAGAGTAAAAGATTATGTTGTGCTGCACGTAGTGTTCCTTGAATCTACTTTTAATACTTGTGGCGGCCAGACGTGCGGGATATTAAGGCTCAACCGAGATTTTAATAACAAACAGAGCTAGAGAAGCAGTGTATTTCAATGATTATAGTTTGGCCGGTTAATTTCACAATTTACCGCATCTTCAAAAGAACAATATATTCTGATTATTATTGACTAATGTGATTAGATATATTTAACTAAACCATCTTCTGCCTGAAATCTGTGAAACTCTCAACCAGTGCGAAAGTGATCTCCATAACATGGTCTGATTTCAATATGAAACTGTGAGCCGTTGAATTTGGTCTGGAAGACATGACGGTTGGATATGCAGTAGCTGATATTGTAAATCTTACATGAACTTGGAAAATGATAAAGAGATTTCATTACAATTTACATGGTAGGGGTAATTTTCTAGGGGTAAGGTACATGTAATATGGGTCCTTAGATTGCGTGTTAAGTCATACGCGGGAGATTTGAATAAGAAGCACAGAAAAGCGTGATCCATAAGCTTTGTACAGTTATCAATTGTGGAACATCTTGAAAGCATACATTTGTACATTCATCAAATTTTGAGTGTACGCATATTTTTTTAGTCAAATTTAAAAACACATGACATCCTATATCTATTCTCTTATAAGTTCAAATAATAATTTGGGGCTGCAGGCTATTAGATCCATTTCGGGCAACAGAATCAACTACATCTACAACATATGCAGTAGAAATAAAATGGGAATTAGATTACCATACTACATAACAGAATGTACAGACATTGTACAAATGGGATCTGAATAGCAATTATATGATAATGATAACACTCACGGCCATGTATCTTTGTACCATTTGTTTGATGTACATCCTCTCCACCTCATCGCTGAGTTGTCCAAAGTCCCAGACTAGAGGCAACATGCTCTGTGGGAGTGGTTGAACACGGTACACCAGGTGTCTCATTGGCACACGCCCTGAAATCAAAAACATTGATAAGTTGGTTTATACTTTGCACTGACTTTGCACTGACATCAACATCTTTAAATCAAATATAAAGACTCTGCTCTTTAAAAGAGCCTTCTGTAAAGCGCCTTGAGCGGGACTAGTGCCTGGATACGTGCGCTATAACAAGTTGCATTATTATTATATCAATTTTCTAGGGGTAAGGTATATGTAATCGGTAGATGTCGTCCTGGGTACCCCTAAAAGGTACCCAGGACGATCCTGGGTACCTTTTAGGACACTAAAAGTTACCCAGTTTGAAATTCGCGCACTTTTGAAACCTGCCAACGAGGTTCTTGAAAACGGTACTGTCAAAACCCACGTAGTCAAAATGCGAGTTTCTGCCGATGATTTACACAGGTCTCAAGCAGGTCAGGATGGCATGGCTCTTCATCATCACCATCACCATCATCATCACCATCATCATCATCATCATCATCATCATCATCATATTGCCGTATTAAATCCATTTCACTCCGTTTATGTGCAAAAAATACGATTTCAACAGATCAATAGATCATCCTTCTTGATGAACTGAGCTGATTTCGTGCACTGCAAAACGCTTAAGTACCGTTTTCAAGAACCTCGTCGGCAGGTTTCAAAAGTGCGCGAATTTCAAACTGGGTAACTTTTAGTGTCCTAAAAGGTACCCAGGATCGTCCTGAGTAACTTTTAGGGGTACCCAGGTTTGGTCCTGGGTACCCAGGACGTCATCTACCGATTCGGCCTAAGATTGCGTGTCAAGTCATTTTATTGCTAATGTTAGTTGTGATATTATAGTTTATGTCAAATTACAGTACCTATTTATGTCAATCTGCCAAGTTGGTCTCAAACTGTTTTCCTCGGACTCCATATTCATCCAATATTTTTTTGTTTATGAAGTTGATTCACAACAACTGCATGTCATGATGATACCATAAAGTGTTCAATCATCTTGAACAAATTGTTGAAATTAAATGATTTATTTGAACCTTGAAGTTGATTCAAATAGTTTGGAGATGAAGATCCGCTGAGTTTTCATATTTATGTAAAACCATTTTTGTAGTCCTTTAATGACAAAGAACATTTTCATGTTGTCTTCCACTTGACCAAACGGTCTAAAGGGTTTAAGTCTGACGCTGGGTTGAATCAATCACATGTGCGTGGTTTCCTCTAAATATATTTTCTAACTTGTTCAGGGAGTATGGAAATGCTATACAAGAGGCAGATCGAAAATGAATGAATATCACTCACCTAGCTTGTCAGCAGTTTTATCTGCTTTGACATTGTATCCAAGTCCAGCCTGTTCAAGGTTCTGTATCATTTCCTTGGTGTGCCTGCAAAAGGGCAATGGTTCAGGTAAACAGGTATGAGAGGTTGCCATTGATCTGTGCTGGAGAGCTGAAAAGTCTCACCGACCGAGATGGTACACATTTCCACTTTCTCCCTGAGGAAATCCTTCTCGGCTCATACCAGTTGACAGCATGAGGTCTATTGATACAGGTAGATAATATCATCCTGGCATTGCCAGCAAAGCAGGTCGCAAGGTCTCTCACTTTTAGACCAAAGGAAGATTACGTAACATTGCTATAGCATGCTTCTTTGAGCAATCAATGTAATCAGGACAATGAACAAAACTCAGCAGGGTGAATTTCTCATTGCTAAAAGTTTCTCTAGCATCGATTTGCCATACAGTGTCCCATAATTTGGCATACACATTGAAATTGCCCTGATTGAACTTCAAACCTTTCTGTTAATCTTACTCAATCATCGACATCTGATCAACATTATCATGGTGATACCACCATAATTTGATTTTCAAAACAAGCCAATTGGGTATTATTTTTTGGCGAGGACTTACTTTCTGTAAGGATTACAAGCAGCCACAAATTTCAATCCAGCGTTGGTGCTGATCTGCTCGCCGTTAATACTGTTGTCACACATAATCTCCTTGATGAGACCAATGGCTTCAGTAGTGTTGGCTTCATCGAAGAACAGGATGGTGTACATCTTGGGGTTGTTCTCCCTGTTCTTAACTGCTAGTTTCTCCGCTTCCTGAACTTTCTTGATTATGTCCAAATGAGTTGTTCCACCATGGATCTGAAGTTTGCAAACTGTCTTCTTTAAAAGGATAAACAATCATTGGCTGCACTTGACTACATAGCATTTTTATCCACTTCACTGGCCCCCTATTGCGGGTTTATGTTTAATGGCTAGCCATTCGAAATGGGTTGGCGCCCTCGTTCTCTGCCCAGGATCAAGTAACCAGTGAATGGTCAATGCTAAATGGACCCCTGTTACCTTCGAACAACAATAACTTCAAATCAATATGTCACAACATATCGGAGTTAATCCTAACCAATAACAAGCGTTTTAGAAAAAATGGGCCGAAAGACTACTCTGAACTCTTATATATCGCTTTACCTTCATAAGCACAAGGTTCTTGATATCTTCATTCAGTGGTACCTGCAGATCACACATGAACTTGATGAGCCGCGTCTTTCCACACCCTGTCTCACCCATCACTACAACTGGGATACCACACCTAGGCACATAGAAAATTTTACTTAACATTATTTTATCTTATATTCAGCTCCATAGAACTTTGAAATCAATGATCTAATTTCAGAACACCTCGATCACAATTATGTAAAACAATCCACCCCCAAAGAGAAGAGAAAACAAGGCCAGTTTTCACAATGTTGCTGATAATTGTCTTTTTAAAACCAGCTGGCTACTAGCACTCTTCACTACCAAAAAAAGCATGATGTATGTTATTATGCATACCTAAACCGCATGTAAATTGCCAACATCTTTTTCACGTTGTCAGTTGTAAGTTCGTAGGTTTGGTCAGGATCGTTCCGGTTGGCATCGTTCATATCATCCAAACCCATCACATTACGCAGCCGTTTAATTTTGTCAATTCTGAAAGTAAGTGGTCCACCAATAAATTCCATGATCAAAACCAACCTTGAGATCAGCATTTAAAAAAATAGCATCGCAAAGCGAGCATAACCCCTCAGCTCACACACGCTGGAGGTGACATGATGGTGAAGTTAGCTTAGTGGACTACGCGCATCACTCATGAGATAGGTGAATGTAGTTTGTGTGAAAACAGGACCTTTTTGGCTGTCGAGCAAAACTGCAACTGTACATAATGGCATGATAAGTCCATTAGACCATCATCAAATTCGAGCATCAATAGTTATGGAGGCACGCTATGTTATATAACCTCTGTCAAAAAGATATCAAAGAAAAAAACTTGGGTTTTACATGTATGTGATGAAGTCTCACGAGCAGTGTCCACAGTAAAAATGTCATGGTTTTAGCAGGCAGCATTCATTAGATATAGCGAAAAGTAATTGTTCACATAATGCACCCTCATGGGGCCGAAAATCATCTAAACTGCCAAAAGGCACAATGGCACCGTAAGAACTTTGAACCATCCAAAGATGAAATGCCTAGCATTAAGGTTAAGGAGATCCGGAAACGAGTTTTTCAATGGACAGACGGACAGACCCTCAGATGGACAGACGGTGCCCTCCTAGACAATTATACCACTCTAGCCGTAATGGGCTGAGGGGTAACTAACCTTTATGGGCTGTGGGGTAATGATTCCCCAGTCCAGCAATGCCTTCAATCATTGACCAACAAAGGAAGATAATACGTGAGTTTGAATATCAGTTTCAGGCACGAAAGGTTTTCGGAAACAATATTTGTAGAATCTACAACTGCATAGATGTCTGCAATGTACCACAATAGGGAACTTTCGCAAATCCCTCAAAAC
This sequence comes from Lineus longissimus, assembly GCF_910592395.1. Lineage (NCBI taxonomy): Eukaryota > Metazoa > Nemertea > Pilidiophora > Heteronemertea > Lineidae > Lineus > Lineus longissimus. The sequence continues at coordinate 11,696,008 of NC_088315.1, forward strand.
AACTATACTCGAACGCTTCTCTCATTGTTTGACCGCCTGATAATGCAGTCGTACAATCGAATAGGCCTCACATTGACGTTCCGAGGGATTGGCAAAAAATCCCTTATAAAAGATGACTGGGAGCTCCAATCAAAGGTTCAGTGAGTTTAGATTTAAGAAACAAGTGGCCCAAGGGTTTGGCACTCAGCTGAAATACATGGGTACAATGAACACAAAATGGAAAGTACATTGATGGTACTGGTCTGTTTCAACCTCGATTTTGTTAACATATTCATATGCCAAAATATAACGCATGCATACCAAATGAAAAAAGACCCTTGGACAGATTATGACAAAATGTGCCACTTATTAGTGAAATATAAGAGCTTGAGCCCTATGACCTTGAAAAGTACGAATTGATGGATGGGAGGACAAACACCGCTCGAACTTTAATGGAGAATCCATACCACAGAGGTCAACAATATACCAAAGTAAAAGGTGACAGTTGACTTCAACAGTGTAATAAAATCAAGTCAATGCAATGAAAAGTACATAACTGCAGTTGTAGTTGCTGAACCTACCTCCTAAGTGTGTCGAAGTTCTCAGTGAGTTTAACGCCATTTCCTACCAGGGCATCAAAAAGTTGTCGTGACATGATATTTGTATTCAGTATCTGTCTCGTCTGATTATCGATCAGATTACCGGTCCTTCTGTCGATGTTGAAGCCAAGAAATGTGAACGTTTGACCATCAGGGTTAAAGAAGATGTATGGATGTGGGCTGCAAAAATAGAGACTATTAAGATGCTTTTTCTTGATATCAACAAATATATATACTGCACTTCAAAAGTATCTTTCAGAAAGCAATTCTTGTTAATATAAATGAAAATTGTTGTCTACTTGTTGTTTAAAAGTGGTTCTGATAAACTTTAACATTCTGTAGCACCAACCTTGACTCCCATCTCCTACGTAGAGCTAGCAGACCATCATCATTCTCAACCTCTCCATCTTTATCTTCATCCTCTCCTACCTACAGTGATAAAGAAATTCTTTCAAGTTAAATTCAAGTTTTTGGGATCACAAGGTCTCTCATTTAACTAAATGAAATGGTCCAGGGACCATGTGCTCACCTGTGTCAAAGGGAAGGCTATGGAATCAGTGATTCTGACATTGGGAAAGCTGTATATATCATTTTATGGTCAGACCAGCAATGGTCAATGATCCTGTATGGTCCACATGATGTGCATTTGTAAATACAAGGTCTAATTTGGTGTGGTAATCAGTTGTTTCTTCAGTGACAGACGACCTTGACCTTGTGACCTTGAAAAGTAGGTTGAAAAAAATGCAGAGGATATATGATGTAACACTGCAAGAAGTACCTACCATATTTTTTTCTTCAAATCTTTCACTTTCAGACCAGTAATAAGAGAGAAACCCCATATTTTCATTTATATACAATACAATAGATCATTTTTAGGGCGCATGCAAAGCTGCCTATGCCAGCCTCTACAAAATTGGGAGGATAAGGAAATACCTAGATCGTCACTCAGTAGTAAGGCTTGTGCACGCATTGGTTGTCTCCCGACTAGACACTAACAATGCCATACTCTATGGTCTACCAGATAAGACCCTGGCTCCTTTGCAACGTGTGCTAAATTCCGCTGCTAGGCTTGTTTGTCGCCGCAGGAAATTTGACAGCATCACCCCACTGCTCCGCGAGCTCCATTGGCTTCCTGTCAAGGCAAGAGTCGTTTACAAAATTCTGACTCTCGTACACAAGACAGTAGTGAGCAGTGGGGGTCCGATGTACCTGTCAGATTTGCTGGTGGCGACAAGCGGCTGTACGAGGTCCACCACGTTCAAGGCGCTTAAAATCAAAAGAAGTAAGTCCAGGTATGGTGACCGCAGCTTCTCATGCTGTGGCCCATACCTGTGGAACAAACTTCCTGTTTCCGTCAGGGCTCTACCAGAAACATCATTTAAGAGGCAACTCAAAACTACCTTGTTTGAGGACTATTTAGGGGGGGTGGCGCCTTGAGCGTGGTGGACCACGGAAAGGCGCCCAATATAAGTTTTTCAATTCAATTCAATTCAATTCTTCTCAGAACGGAAAAAGCTGTTAAAAGCGCCACCTGGATTTATGATTAAAATTTCCCAAAGAGCCAAGTCTTTAGCTGGCCTCTGAATGACACATAGTCCTCAGCTGATCTCAGAGAGCCGGGCAGGCCATTCCACAGCCTTGCAGCGCAGACAGAGAAACTCCTGTCCCCATAATTGCTTCTGGTGCGTCGCACTGCAAGACTGCATCCTGATGATGTAGCACGCGTAGTGCGGGAATGAACAAATGGACTGACCAGCTCCCTGAGATAGATAGGTGAACTGTTCCCATAGACGGCCTTATGCGCCATGCAGATGATCTTAAACTGCGATCGCAGGTGCACTGGAAGCCAGTGTAACCGCTTCAATACTGGAGTCACATGGTGGCGTTTCCGTGTCTTTGTTATTAACCTGGCCGCAGAGTTTTGCACTTTTTGCAATGGGGCAATAGTCTTCTTGGGAAGACCGTGGATGAGACCATTATTATAGTCAAGGCGGGAGATCACAAGCGCTTGGACAAGTCGCTGTGTACTGGCGGTGTCGAGGTACTTTCTAATTCGGCCAATATTGTGCAAATTAGAGAATGCGCTTTGACAAATCTTTCTCACATGGACGTTCATGTCCATGTGTTGGTCGAACCAAGCACCCAGGTCTCGCACAGCATCACAGTGGCTTATAACGGTCCCGTCAACATTAAGTTGAGTCACTGACGGACTTCTACGAGAAGAAGTTATTGCCAAAAACTCTGTCTTTGAGCCATTGCAGTCACAAGAAGCCACAGCCCCACACTCCGAATGCAACATTCCACTCGTGCAACAGTTAAACTTCCAAGTCCTAGATTACCATATGGAAAAATACCAAGTAGCTTATTTATGACCTTCGGCCCTCTGGTGGCCAAACCTTGAATCATGTGAGACCGCAATTTGGCCTCTGAGTAGCGATCACCCAGGGGTACATGTGTACCAAGTTAGAGTTCAATAGCTTCAGCGGTTACAAAACGTGCCACTGTTGTCTAACAGCAGTGCCCTGGACGACCTTGACCTCATGACCTTGAAAAGTAGGTAAAAAAACCCGCAAAGGATATATGATGTAACACTGCAAGAAGTACCTATCATATTTTTTTTCAGATTTTTCAGACCAGTATCAGGCAAGTAATCGCATATTTTCACTTTTAACATTTTGTCTCCTATTGGCGGAACTGTGAATTGTATTACGCCAAGATTCAATCTCTGAGTAGGGGTCACCCAGGGGTATATTTGTACCAAGTTTAAGATCTCTGGCTAAAGTGGTTACGAAACGTGCCACCACTGACTAACGGCGTTGCTGCCGACTAACTTTGACCTCTGTGACCTTCAAAAGTATGTCAAATCAAAAACCCGGATGGTATGTGATGTCCCATTGGTAGAAGTACCTACCATATTTTTTTCAAATTTTTCGGACCGGTAATAAGGGAGAAAACACAATTTTTCCATTTTTGACCTCTGGCCGCCTGGTGGCAAAACCGTGTATCATATGAGGCTGCGATTCAGTCTCTGAGTAATGGTCACCTAGGGGTACATGTGTACCAAGTTAGAGTTCAAAAGCTTGAGTGGTTACAAAATGTGCCACCCATGTCTAACGACGACGACGACGGACACTGCGTGATGGTAAAGGCTCACAGGTGAGCCAAAAATGAGTGACTCCAGGGCCTGATAAGTGGTAATGCAAAGACAAGAAATTTGAGTGCAAACGCACGAGAGTTCCCGCATATCAGCACCGGTTCTTGTCAAGATGAAAACAGGAACGATTACCTTTGTGCTTGAAAGATACCCAACTCCCAGATGGAAAAAGCCTTAGTACAAACTTGAAGGAAAAGTGCACATCAAATTGGCTGCAGGAAACTGCAATCATCAATTCCTAGTTGACTGCGCTGGAATACTATACTCATATTTACACCAGTCCTGCAGAAAATGTTATCCTTACCTGCGGTCGAAGTAACTGTGGTGTTTCTTCTGACACCATCAATGATCGTGTGGCAAAGTCCTGAATGATACATAGAAGAAGCGTACACATTCATAGTCGTGAAATCAATTCAATATTATCCTGAGCAAGTAAAAGATTTGTACACGGTTTTTTTTAGATCCACGGAACACAATCATCTTCCTCTGATGTTCAATATTTGACACCGCCTCCATTGCCTGCCAGTTCTAATGCACTGTTTGTGGTGAGCAATCCCAATTTTTATCACTCTAGGGCAAAATCATTTGTCGTGGCAGTGGCAGGAGTTTACTCTAGCTACCTACCTTTGACATCTGAACCATGAACTTCACCACAAAGACTGTGAACCCAGGTAGAAACTCCTGGGCAGAATCTGAGCAGAAAGCAGAGCGCTCTGCATCAGCTAGCTGAGTGTTGAGGAAGGAGGCAAAGTTGTGCAACTCAGACCAGGAAGGATCACCATTCTCCACACCACAGTAACTAGATAAGAAAGGAGATTGGTCAAATATTACTCTCATTGAACATTCACACCAGTTTATCAATTTAAGGTCCACCTTCTTTGTAGAGTATTGTGCCAATTATGTTTAACTACCACTCGACATTATTGATAAACGGCAAAACATCAAAAAGGCTCTGTCGTGCGTGTTCGTTGTATTTTCTTGTGGTTCAGGATGCAAGATATAAATATTGCTGTAGTATAGTCCTCCTGCGTGCAAATCGCTGAAACATAATGGCTTTGGTGAAATAGATTGATGTGCAGTACGTATTTGAACAAAAGGACATTTTCAAAGTTCACGTTTTCTTTCAAATTTTTTAATTCGCTTCAGCGATATAACATGTTTCGATTCCCAATATTTTCTAGACATTGTAAAAAGGCCTTTTTGGTGGTAGTCCATGGCAATTATCAAATATTTTTATATGTAACGTACAGAATCAAAAATGTTTGTAAACTTTGCAATTCTTAGAGCCTGGAATTAGTTTCTTCGGATTTACCACCAGGGATTCTACAGAAACACAGAAAGTCCTGGCTCTTTCACAGCATGCATTAAAACAATATAAAATCTAGTCAGGATGTTGTTCAGGATGGGACTAGCACAGCATTGCTTGGAGAATACCTAGGTACTGGTAGTGTCTGTCAGAAAGGGCAAATAATGCGAAGGAGAGCAACTGAAAAATAAATGAATATGTGACTAAATAGCGCTTAATCCAACTGGTCGCTTAAGGTGCGTCACATCAATACCCCCAGCTGTTGCAATTGGCCTATGCTCTCATGAATCAATCTGAATCAACAGTATTACTAACCAATAACAGGTCCGAGCAGCAACTAATCATGAGTACTGCTCGGCAATGTGCAAGGCCTTTGCTATTATATGTGGCAATTGCAATGAAAGTGAAAACTTGTTGTACATCCGCCTGTAGAATCCCACACAAATTACAAGAAGAACAATATACTTACCTCAAGAGCAACTCCAACCATAAATACAAACGACTTGACTGCGTTTCAGCGGAAGTGAGCGTCTTGAGGTGATTGAACGGTCTTCTGAACTCCTGGTGTTTGCATATATCTTCATATATCAGGGGAACGTTGACCAAGAAACCTGAAAGATTCAAGAATGACCTGGAAAACACCTGATATCATGTTGGCCATTTAAAAGGTACGCACTTCATCTCCTTAAAGAAGCAATTGATAATATGAACTGACTTATGTTGCCATAGATAATGAAATCCAACCACCCAATCATTTACTTCATTCAAGGCATCAACAATAAACTGAGCATGAATAATTTATGCTCTTCCTGGAAGGCTATGTTTTCAAATATCTCAAACTGTATTGACCTACAAAGCAATTTGCTTATGGTGAAGAGAATGACTTTCATTGAATTGGTGATGGTCTACATTTTACATGTACTGGAACTGTATATATCACCTTCAGCAACAGCAACAGTGCAACAAAAACTTCAGATTGAAACACTGATATACACAAGAAAATATTAGCAGCATTTGAAGACCATGATCCTGAACCATAATATGTAGTGCATTAATCATAGTGACATGGGCAGGGTTCGCACAGCAAAAAGACTTTAATGTATAACTCTGAATATCTCCCATTGTTATATAATAGTATTACACACCCCAAAGCCTCAAAAAACATAAACTGTCAGTCCCGTCAAGAAACTTGGTTACAATCTCGCAGAGTGTGGCATTCATGTGACAAACCCATCATTTCTGTCCAAGATTAATGTAATGAATACGAACAGCAATTTATCAAAGCCTCCTGGTTGCTCCCTGAAACCCCTGACTGATTTCTGTGGAGACCGGGGTAATAATTTGATATCCCAAAGCACTTTGAGTGAGAACACTAGTGTCACGGAATTGTGCTATAGAGTAGACTCATTATTATTATGATTAATATTATTATTAATTGCTTCCACCTGGACTTTAAAACACTTTGTTTTGGTGATTCAAGTTTGTCTGGTTAAAAAACCTGCATCAAAATAGCTTAAGAGTACGATGCTTGAAGGGTCATTGTGCATGTCACTATGTGTGTGTAAGGAGGTGCGCATGTTTACAAAATTGAATGAAACGGCCAGGGGTCATTGTGCTCACTGTATAGATATTTTGTGGTTAGGAATTCGACCTGGTTAAGAAACGTGCTGCATGTATAGTAATTGCAGTTCAAACCAAAGTCGGTATACTTGCTTGGATCACCTACCATTAAAAAATCACCAAAAATAATTCACTAATTAGCGAGATATTGCACTTTTTCCCTTTTTAGTTTCGGCCTCCTGGTGGCAAAGTGGAGAATCAGATTGGATCAAAATTCAGTGGCAGAGGTAACATGATATAGGGAGTCATGTGCACCAAAGTTTATAGCTTTAGCGGTTAAGAAACATGCCATAGTTACACTCAAACCGCCAATTTTCACCATTTGACCTCTGCGACCTTGAAAATTAGGTCAAATCAAAAACGCATAGGATATGTGACGTATCCTTGCTAGGAGAACTTACCATAAAAATATCATTGAAAGCAAGTCACTAATAAGCAAGATATTGAACTTTTTACATTTTTTTAGTTTTGGCCCCCTAGTGGCCAAGTCGAGAATCAGATCAGACCAAAATTTAGTGTTAGCTGTTATATGAATAAGGAGTCATGTGTACCAAATTTTAAGTTCATAGCTTTAGCGGTTAAGAAACATGCCACTGTTTTTGAAACAGGATACCGAAGACGACGACGACAACGACGACGACGGACACAGCAGTGTTGTATAGACTCCCCTACGATGAACCAAAAAGGAGTAAACTGGCTAACGTTTGGAAGGTCCTACGGTAGAATGTTCGCTTTTGATCTCGGAGGTTTTGAGAGTCGTGGCTTCTAGAACCCTAAACCATGATATGTCAGTAAATAAGGACCGGAACTTTTTTGCTAGGGGGAGGTTTTCTACTGATAAAACCAGGTCAAGGTGCCTCAGGTTTGTGTAAATATCAGTCACGTGGCAGACGGAACAGAAGCTTCAATGGAATACCTTCTGGGTTGGTTTCATTCCTCAGCATAGCCAATGTTTCCTTTGGAGGATGACAAGTCACACTGGGCAGAATATTCAGCATCTGGTGGACATACTGGACTTTATCACTCCCCTAAACAAAAGACAATGGAGAGGGGACTATTCAGCTTTCACACCTTTTGAAAAGGGACAACTATAATAATATGCAGTAGAATAATGATTGCAAAATTACGATATTCATAACGCAAAAAGGAACAACACAGTGAGCACAGGTACTATACACTACTGATTAGTGATATGCCGATAGCCACTTAACAATCACGTGCATGTCGAAGATTGGCGGAAAAAAATCGACCGGCACCTCTTTACAACTCTTCATTGAAAATCATCCATTTTAAAACTGCTAATGAGCCTAACTATCAGTATGACACTACTCACAGTTGTCCTTTGCACTTCCTGTTTCAAGAGAGGCAAATTCTCAATCATGTACAAGTCAGATGGATGGCGTCTCCAGCATCTCCCAGTAGCATCTTTCACGCAGCGGAGAACAAGTAGATTGAACAGAACATGGTTGACCCCTTCCACCACCTGGTAAAATTGTTGACATGATCAAGTAAAAACATACTGTCTGCATACCCACGCTGATCGAGGTATTTTCTTTGCATGCTTTGTGTTATTTCTGCTCCAAGCTCTATCTCTGTCAACTCCAGAACAGATGGAAATCAATGTCCAGTATGCACCTCACGAATTCTACGAGGGGTGGATGTCTTGTAATTGGTTCACTTTTGCAGATTTACGAGATGACAAACATGTTTTTACTCTGTTTTGACATGTTACTCCTCTAACATGTTGTCATTTTGTATTGTCAATGTGTCTTGTATTTTATTCTCTTTTATATCTACTTTATTCTATATACCAATGTATTTTGTTTTACAAGGATGAATAAAGTTTGGTAATTCATTATAACTCGCATGTAGCTTCCTCCCGGGCGCCATCAAAATTGATTACATCTTTAGCAATAATTTGCATAGCTAAATTGATTCTCTTTCACTTGGTGCCACATGTCTTGTTTAAAACATAACAATTGCAAATACAATATACATGTATCCTATTAGCATTACCAAGACTTTATTCTTGATTTTTAAAAAAAATTTAGATGCCTTCACTCTCGACACCTTTGAACTATTAGCATATCTCCGTCCAGAAGTGCAATTAACTTTGATGGTCACCTTATCACGGCTATTCTAAAAATTAATTCAACAAAGTTTTTGCCATTCAGATTTGGAAAAATATGAAAATAATTGTTTGAAGATTTAAAAATTCCATACAGGAAAATGTCAGCACCTCCACGCGCAATCACCATGTTTCAGTTAAAAAAAGTAGTATACTCAGTAATTGGAAGAATAGATAGTTACCGGGACTGAGATTCATGACAGGAACAATCTGTTTTGTTTACCAACATGTAATTAGCAGTATAATTTACTTGGGCATTGAGGACGATAACCGTGTGTGCATGGGCGTTGAGGGCCATTGGGGCCATAGCTTAGGCCCATTTTGTGAGACACGGGCATGCCATATCTTAGGCCCATTTTGTGCGACTCGGGCATAGGATTGGGGTTGTCTGAACAACTCATTGCCAAAAATATCAAGTAATTATCCGATAAGCAACACAGTTGACAAACATGCATTTCATTTCCACTTTAACAAACAATTTTCATACGATCTACTTTCACATCAGTATACACACACTTGGGAGGGGACCTTTCTGCCAAGAGTGAGAGTACTCATGCGTACGGGACAGGGGTCCAAAAAATGAAAAACGATGCTTAAGATGGCTCCTTTGAACTCAATATTCGAGCTTGGATAAGCATATCACACTCGATCAGCTGACAGAATAGACATGTTTTTCTACAGGTGGATTCAGACTTCATGATATTTATGTTCCGTACAGAAGATTTCATTTGAAGCAAAACGGTTCCAGATTGAAAAATAAACATCAACACTCACATCATGTCCAATGTCAATGTGGAACAGGGTTGGTTTTATCTCTTTCTTCACATTGCCACGTTTTTCGACCAAGTTTGCCACCAGGTTAGCATCTGTCATGTGTCTTTCATGAAGGCGGACAGTTATGGCCCGACTACCAAGTAACTCGCTCCGTTTCTTAATCAGAAGGCTCTTCCCAACCCCAGCTCTTGAGGATTTGACAAGACGGACAGACAATCTACAGGTTTAAGAAAAACATATATAGATAAACGTACTACATGTCAACAATGACAATGAGGTCTTTAGTCTACAATTGCAATATCATTGCTGAAGTGAGTTCATTTTAGCCTTATTGTTAAAATAATTCAAATGATATGTGAAATATTAGTCCGCAACAGTCGCATCAGTTGCATGACTGGCTTTGAAAACTTCTTAATAACCAGTATTCTTCCATGAAAATTGTCAATATTCAGGTATTATTGCCTGATACAAATTTTAATGGTTCCCTTACTTTTCAAATTCAACCTTTGCTGCTGAGTTTCCACCACAAGAATCCAGGTCCTTCTGGAACTGCCGATGGAGGTAGTCCATTACTTGCTCAGTTGTACAGGGAATCAATGACCTTCTGTCTCTATCTAGAGCTGTAACAATGCGCGCGGTATCTTCCCTCTCCGCAGAACAGATGATTGCCAACCTGAAGTCTTGAAATTAAGAGTTCTTTGAATAATAGGCCTACATAGATAAGCAGTATGAACTTCGCTTTTCAACCTGTGAATAGGCCGATTTTTTTCAAAAAGGTTTTAAGTATTTTAACCACATTATGTGATCCATGAGCATGTTGACTACTTTATCGACTGCTTTGGATGATTGAGCTTTATTTTCAGGGATTACAGTTGACCTACCACACTGAAAAATGTTTCAACATTTTGTAGTTAGCTGGTAAGTTCTTTTAAGGAAGCAGAAATCTAGAGAACCAAGTGAGTCTTCAAAAGTTGCGGCCAAGACAATTGTTTGGGTGATGTTGGCCAGCCAACAGCTCTCAGTTTTGATGCAAAAACAATTTTTCTACCAGGTGGCAAACTTAACCACAGTGATTCAATTAAAGGTACCTTCTTTTCCCTTGATGGAACTATCAAGTGACTTCTCAACTTGGTCGCTCACATCATAATCTAAGAGGTCTGCATTTACAAGACAGAATATCTTTCTTTGCTGATCATTCACAGCCCGCTGCCACAGGAGCTCAACCTGCACGAAATAACAGAATTTATTTGAAACACAATTCTTTTCTCAATAATCCATGATATATAATATCATACTTCATACACAGACATAGCCCAGGCTGCAGTTGTTTAACCTCTTGAGTACCGAAGTGCACGCCCTGTACCGGGCCCAATGATTCTATCAGTTTCTTCATCATCATCTTCTTTACCACTACTGTCATACATACAACTGTCATCATCGGTACTAAAACGTGCCCAATTCAACCGACGACTCATAAACGATGGCGTAAATGCAACGAAAACAAACGTGAAATCGAAGATATTTCACTAAAATGGTCGATACACGTGTTGGCAACAGTGCCCCTTGACAAAATTCACGGAATGGTCGGTATAGCCATCTATTTGTAAAAAATGGAACTCTAGTGGAAGCAGACGATACACAGTGATCATAATACCGCCATACAAGTGTGCTGGCAGTACTGGAGTATCAATGATAAAACAATATAATATGATATAAAATGACTGCAATTGCGGACACTAAAAGTACAGAGATGTTAGAATAAATGACCGAAATTGCGGTCACTAATGGTATTCAAGAGGTTAAAAGCACAAACTTCATCGATTTCAATTCAACCCATCTAGATTTTCAAACCGATGTCAAACCGAAATGTACCAGCCTCATAGTAAGGGTAATGACATATCAAGGAGCAGTTGAGCAACTGAACAGTGAGAACAACTTTGGGAAGGTTTTTCGTAGCCTGCAACAAGATGGCTTTTCTTGTATAAGAACAATTACTCTCAATCATTATAACACAATTAATGCCCCAGTAAAAAAGACTACGCAGCATTGCCGCAGCTAATTTGCATTCCATCCAAAACTATTTGCCACAACAATCTCCAACTAAAGGAAGCATACATGTACCTAATGTCATTAAAAAATTGCTATATATAAAAGAGACAGACTAAAATTGTGAGAACATGTCCATTGTTTTTTAGTTGACTTAATGGAATAAATACCACCTTGTTTGCATAATATATAGACAGTCTCACCTCCTCAGCTGTAGTGTGAACTGTGCACAACAAGACTTCATCATCATTTGGTAGTGGCACATCTTCAGGTTTGTCATCCATATACAAGCTCAGAGCAGTGATATACACATCATCTGCAATGGTAGATCACACAGTTAATACTGTTGCTATAGTCACTCAGTGTTCTCCACAAGGCTATTTGTCAGGGTGGCCCACCCTACCTTGGAAGATACACCCTACCTTGCTCTATAACTTTGTAGAGGGTTCCTACAGGGCCACCCTACCTCAACTGGCTGGCCACCCTACCTTGTGTTGAACACAGCGTCATGAAAATCAAGGGTATCACCCTACCTTGAGAAAACCCTGTGGAGAACACTGGTCACTATAGTCTCAGTAAAAGATACCAAAAAATAGAAGAACAAATTTTACTAAAAAATGTTACCGTTAAACGTTAAATTGTTGCTCAACATTGCCTATTGGACATGTTTGACATCACTAATTCATTAATATGCATTTGAATCTAAATGGATTTTGATTCGAACGTTTGGATATTTCACTTGTCATTTGCACTTACCTTCTGGACAAACGATGAGGTTAGGTCGTCCTGACTTCAACACTGGAGGGAAGGATCTCTTTATCACAGTATCTTCTGAAAAAAGGCAACATTGTTTTAATCCATCACCCAAACTAACTGGTCAGGACGGGCAATCATTGTAATAACCTGTGGAGTTGCCTATCTATTCATATGTATAGCAGGATCATAATGAAGAGAGTTTCTCAGGTCACTCCATCTCTAAAAATGATAATTGCAGTTATGTTATAGATTTCTAGGTCGACTGCTTCTGACAACCAAGTCTACCTTACCTCTGTCAGCAAGTGCATCTAATATCATGCCAAGGTGCTTCACACTGAGGTAGTCCTTCACACTTGTCGAGACATTCTCAAGGAATCCATGCCACAGGTCCCTCAACTGATCACACAGTCCCCTAAAGTGTAAGCAAAATGAAAATGTCAAGTAATGTTGTATATTATTTTTCACTTGAAACGACCATAAATGATATGGATTTACCCTTTCATTGCGTCTACCCGGTAGTACTGGGTATAATAAAATGTTAATGTGCATACCCGGTATCACCAGGTACTCAATAAATCCCTCACTAAAATTAGTGCCCGTATTGCAAGTGCCATCGATCGTTTTTTCTATAAACTAGAGCATATTTCCATGTGTTCTAAAACAGTGAACACTAAAATGGCCGGGCGCACAAGGTCCAACGCACCTTTTTTTCCCTGAATAAAGTGTACCATAATAGCTCATCGAGCTACGCCTTTAACTGAAAATGCTAGGGGCCATTGTGCTCTCCATATAGATATTTAGTAGACAAGGGCTATAGTATATATGCTATTTAACATCTGTGACCTAGAAAAGTAGCTAAAATCAAAAACCTATGTGACATGGTGGTGAGATGTACCCATGATATCATATTTGTGGCAATACAGCAAGTAGTTAAGCAATAAGATGGTTTTCAGATTAGGCCCCCTGGTGGAAAACCGTTCATGTGTACCAAATGCGAGATCAACAGTCATTGCAAGAAGCGTGACATAGTCAAAGCCTAACAACCAATTAATGCCATTTGACCTAGTGAGACATTGCACTTTTCAGTTTCGGCTCCCAAAGAGGCAAAGTCAAGAATTAGATTAAACCGTAATTTAGTGTCAGAGGGTCATGTAATGTAATGTTTATATTTATATAGCGCTAATCAGTAAAGACTGCTCAAGCGCTTAATACCCTGGTCTCCACAGAAATCAATCAGGGGTTTCAAGGAGCAACCAGAAGGTGCTCACTTGAATTCGACCAGTAGGGGAACTAAGCAGTGACTCGGCCGGGAGTCGAACCCACGACCTCCTGATCATGAGGCCGACTCTCTTCCACTGCGCTACCGCTGCCCCATGTGTACCAAGTATCAAGTTCATAGCTTTAGCAGTAAAGAAACGTGTCATTCGTACACTCTAACTGCCAATTGACGCCATCTGACCCCTGTGACCTTGAAAAGTAAGTCAAATCAGATCAGACAAAAATTCAGTGAGGTCACCGGACCTGGGGGGTACTGGGCTAACAGTTTCAAGTTCATAGCTTTAGCAGTTAAGAAACGTGACACTGTTTTGAAACAGGATACAAACTACAGACAACGACAGACGCTGGACACTGCGGTATTGTGTAGACTCTCCTATGGTGAGCCAAAAAGCACAAATTCTAAAGTTCGAAACCATTAACATTTTGATTAAGAAATAAAATTATCCAGGGAGATATTCACCAGGAGCGTTTCATGAACACCAAATGCTTTAATAGAGACATTTACTGACATTTTCCAACAAAGGCACATGTAGTTGGTTGTACCTTCTTCTTAGGTGTTCTTTGATCAAAAAGCTAATGCGGTCTTCATTCTGAATTCTTTGCGCTTTCATCATCAAACTGATGAAAAACAAATAAATTTAACATAAAATGAAATGGCCAAGGGCCATTGTGCTCACCGTATAGATATTTGGTGGTTTAAGGAATTCATCCTGCTTAAGAACCATGCTACAAGTATAGTATATAGGTCAAACCAAAGTCGGTAGACATGTGATGTATCATTGCTTGGAGTAACTACCATACAAATATCATCAAAACAAGTCACTAAATAAGCGAGATATTGCACTTTTTACCTTTTTTAGTTTTGGCCTCCTATTGGCCAAGTCGAGAATCAGATCGGATCGAAATTCGCTGTACGAGGTTACATGATGTAGGTAGTCACGTGTACCAAATTTCAAGTTCATAGCTTTTGCGGTTACGAAACGTGCCATAGTTACACTGAAACGGCCAATTTATGCCATTCAACCTATGTGACCTTGAAAATTTTGACAAATCAAAACCGTATGATATGTGATGTATCCTTGCTAGGAGAACCTACCATCAACATTTTATCGAAAACTAGTCACTCATAAGAGAGATATCTATCTTTTCAGGTTTCGACTTCTGGCCCCCTGGTGGCCAAGTCAATAATCAGATCGGACCTCATTCAGTATCAAAGGTTACATGACATAGGGAGTCATGTGTACCAAATTTCAAATTCATAGCGATAGCAGTTAAGAAACGTGCCATAGCCCAAATGGCAAATTTACACCATTTGACCTCTGTGACCTTGAAAATTAGATCAAATCAAAAACCTGTATGATATATGATATATCTTTGCTAGGAGTACCTACCATAAAAACTTCATTGAAAACAAGTCGCTAATTAGCAAGATATGGGGTATTGTCGTCACGTGCGCCGTCCGTCCGGGCGGGCGGGCGGGTGTCTGCTACTTGGTTTCTGTGGATTTCTAGGAGAACGGCTTTGACAATCAATTCAATTTTTGGTATGTACATTGGGGGTGACTAGAGGAAGGTTCCTTTGAAAACGGGTTTGTTCCGATTATCAATATGGCCACCAGGTCGGCGTGTTTGAAATTGGTTTCCGTCCATTTCGAGGAGAACCCAAATTTATTTTTGGTATGTACGTTTGGGGTGACTAGAGGAAGGTTCCTTTCGAAAATCGGCTCGTTCTGATTCTCAATATGGTCACCAGGGCGGCGTGCTTGAAATCAGTTTCCGTCAATTTCGAGGAGATCCGTTCGTCCAATTAAATTTATTTTTGGTATGTATGTTGGGGGGTGACTAGAGGAAGGTTCCTTTCGAAAACTTGCTCGTTTCGATTATCAATATGGTCACCAGGGCGGCGTGTTTGAAATCGGTTTCTGTCAATTTCGAGGAGAACCATTCGTCCGATCAAATTCATTTTTGGTATGTACGTTGGGGGTGACTAGAGGAAAGTTCCTTTCGAAAACCTGCTCGTTCTGATTCTCATTATGGTCACCAGGGCAACGTGCCTGACATCGGTTTCCGTCAATTTCGAGGCGAACGGTTTGGAGGATGGAATCAATTTTTAGTGGGTGTAGGCCTTATGCATTTTTGTAAGGGGAAGGTTCCTTTCGAAAATCAGCGCGATTCGAAATTCAATATGGCCGCCACGCTCACATCCTCAAAATAGGTTTCCACAATTTTAATTTCCATAGGAGAACCGTTCGTCCGATTGAATTCATTTTTGGTATGTACGTTGAGGGTGACTAGAGCGAGGTTCCTTTTGAAAACAGGCTTGTTCTGATTATCAATATGGCCACTAGGGCGGCATGCTTAAATCGGTTTCCGTCGATTTCGAGGAGAACCGTTCGTCTGATCAAATTCATTTTTGGTATGTACGTTGGGGGTGACTAGAGAAAGGTTCCTTTCGAAAACCTGCCCGTTCTGATTCTCAATTCCGTCAATTTCGAGGAGAACGGCTTGGAGGATGGAATCAATTTTTAGTGGGTGTAGGCCTAATGCAGTTTTGTAAGAGGAAGGTTCCTTTCGAAAATCAGCGCGATTCGAAATTCCACGCTCACATCCTCAAAATAGGTTTCCACATTTTTAATTTCCATATGCAAACTAGCCACTCCACTAAGCCAACTTCACCATTATCTCACCTTCAACCTTAATAGGCTGAGGGGTAATGCTTGCTTTGCGATGCTATTTTTTAGTTTTGGCCCCTGGTGGCCAAGTCAATAATCAGATCGGACTGAAATCCTGAGGGGTTCTGTGTACAAAGTTTCAAGTTCACAACTTTAGCGGTTGAGAAACTGCCACTGAAACACGATACAGACGTCAACGACGACGGACACTGCTGTGTTGTATAGACACCCTTACGGTGGGCCAAAAAGGACACGATTCTTACAATTTTGATTTATCCAGCTGGTTAAGTAGTTTAGAGGTTACATCACTCATTGTTGGCTGCATTGCGTTAAGGTCATCTGCTGTATCATCGCTCTCTGAGGACTCACTTTGATCATCATCGTCATCGTCTTTGTCTTCGTTTTCAAAACACCACAGTGTACCTGGTTAAAGCAAATATAGTATTCAAACTGACTTATTACCAATAAGCACCACCCAATCATCCGCCTTGGCAAAGAGTGAAGCCTAATTTTTACAGCCGTTCAATTAGTAGCCCGATATAGTAAGTTATTTGCTTGGCAATTGTAACTCTAATGGTCACACACTAGCATTTGAATAGAAAAAAATTGAATTTCTGATACATGGTCTCAATTCCTAGGATGGATGCGCTTTACGTTATCAATATATATTTCTTTAATGGACGATGGGCATTAATAAGGGCAATATTACCCAGCTGTCGGCTTCTCAGTCAACTCCTATTCTACATAAGTCGTTTCAATCAACAAATTGTGCAAAAAATATTTTTCAAAATCTGACTGAATTATCACGCTTTTCCGATGTTGACTCTGATTTAACCCAAGTTAGCTCTACATGCGTCGATCCTTTCCATGTAGAACAATTATTAGCTAGGTTAATGCATCAGAACTTCATTACTGTTGTATAGCCTATGGAATTTGACTCTAATACCCAACTTGAAATGAGGACTATGCAAAAAGTATCAAAAGCACATCATAAAATCTAACGTTTCGTCTGTATATAAAGCACAGTATACAATGCACATCACACATGACGTTTACATTTTTTATCTTAAAATGTATATTGAAATCATTTTGCCATGAAATGCATTAGTACTTCTTAA